>NC_139053.1:20836175-21436175 GCF_965140915.1 Aythya marila
GGGCTGCAGCGGGGTCTGCTTCATGGAGGGCATGGGGACAGCTCGCTCACCGAGCACACCCAACAGCTGGAAGCGTGGATGTTGTGTTTCTTGTTCTGTGTAGAAATGACATTCGCAGCACACTTCAGAGCGGTATTTCGCTTCAAATGCTGACCCCAGCCGAGGCAGGGGAGCTCATTGGAAATGCACATGTAGCTCTCTTGCTTTTTCAGAAAGCAGATTATGAAGGGAGAATGAAATTAGCAGTAAAAGTATTAAAATATTGATAGCAATCATTCCATGTCCTGGCTTTACCAATTAATTATTAATTTTACCTTGAAGGTTAGTGTAAGAGATGGACTTTGCTTTATCATGCCTTCACTTAGCAAGATGTTTGACTATATATTTTTAAACATTATCAGGTCTCTAGCAAACAACTCTCATTCTGTATGGTTAGCAGCTGGAATTTACTTTGTGTGGCTCCATAAAGTAGAAGGAAAGCTGACGGTCTGAAGGTCTGGGGGAAGTGATCGCTGTCACCTCTTCGTAATTCCTGTGGGTCTTTACCACGTATGTCCTTTCTGTGTAATGCCTGTTGCTTTTTCAAGTATTTTGAGGACCTTTGCAGTGCAATAAGAAGAAAAGAAGTGTTTGTTTCAACCCCATAAGCTCGGAGCTGCAGGACGGTCCGAAGGCAGTGGTTGTGGCTGCCAAGCCGAGGCAGCCGGTGGCCGGAGGGGGTGCTGGGGCTGGGGGGCTGCGGGCGTTGTGCCGCGGGGTGCCCCTGTGTCCTGCAGGGGGGTGCTGCCGGGTCGTCGCCTGAGGTAGGTGGGCTTTAACTGCATGCATAAATTATATAATTTAATGAAAAATATTTGCACAGATATAACTCACACATGATTTTTTAACTGCACAAACTTTTGAATTTACTCTGAAGATTTTTTTCTTTAATGCAACTTTAATATAAATATAAGATTCAGCCAGGGAAACATTTGCTTGTATCTGCGGCTTCACTCGTGAGCAACTGTATTGATTTTGGTGAACTGCACTGGGAGGAAGATCAGGGCTGTACTTGCAGGAGTGGAGCTTTACTTTTGTAAACTTCGCGTTTCCTCTCTTGCACCAGAAAGGTTTAAAAGATCTGTTTTATTGTCTTGAGGGTAAATGCCTTTCATTTCTGAAATGACAGAACATACTCCTCACTCATTCCTCTTAAAGTGGCCCTACTTTTAAATGTGGGCAAATTCAAAAAAGCTTCACCACACCTTCCTGAAGAGACTGATGGCCCAAAGCGCAAACTTTGGGCACAATGGGCTTCATCTGGTCAATTTTAAGAGAGAATGCTGGAAAAGGAATATTTTGCTGCATCATTGTGAAAAACAGAACACCCCTGGCTGACACTGGCTTGGTCGTCCTGTGGCTCTTCAAGGAGAAGAGGGTCCTTCTGGTCGGAGGAGGTCTGGGCTGTGGGGTGTCAATGTACGTGGCTCAGCTAGGGTCAGCGAACTGGCACCACTGTAGCAGAAATGTGATTTTAAGAAACTTGCTCCCAATTATCCCCTGCCCCCGTGATACATTTCAGGGTATCATTTCCAGCAGAAAAATGCCACGTAGCATCTGTCTTTGTCCACATAATTGCGGGGTGTCTGTCAGCACAGCGTGATCATATTTGTGTGTATGACATAAAAGCAATTGGCAAATGGTATCCAAAAGAAACAGCCAAAGAGGGATTTTTCTGCCATATCATATGACTATCTCTGTCTCATTTCTATGATACAGGCTGTGGGAGTAAGCACGGCGTTAAAACAGAATTATCAGCTGGAGTATGACCAGCACCACTGCTGGGGAGCCCAGATGGGACAGGCACGGCACTGCCTTGCCCCTGCTCATACTTGGTAGCCATAGAAGTGCATTTTCCCCACATGACTATGGTTTTGGGATAACTGCTGGAGGCAATGGTGACCTCCAAAGGATGCTGATGCCACGAGTGGAGTTGGTCAGATGAGCTCCTGCAGGCCCCGGGGCTGGGCAGAGCCCCTGGGGCAGTTTTTGGGGGCTGAGGCAGCCCAGCCCGGGCAGCCTTCCTCACCCGCTCCTGCTCGTGTGCTGCGTCTTCCTCACTCCCTCCCTGCAGTGTGACACGGGGGTTTGGGCATCCTGAGCCTGGAGCCCAAGCAGCCAGCACCTGGGGTTATGGGGGTGAGTGATGGGGACTTCTCTCTGTTGTTACCACTGGTGCAATGAAACCACGGGAGCCTGTTTTGCTTCAGGCTGAGCGGCAGCAGCAAGTCTGGGGAAAAAAAGCAAATTTCTGGAGGTTCCCTGCTGGGCTGGGGAGCCCACTCCATCCCCTGGTGGCTCCCCTCCTCCTGCCTCACCTGGCAGGGACCTACAGGAGCTTCTCCAGAAGGTGGACCTGGGGAATGTTTGTTTCAGAGCTGCTCCCTACATTGACCCCATCCTGAGAGGCCGACCCACGACATGATACTGATGAGAAATGCTTTGGGACGCAGAGCAGAGCATGCTGTGGCCTAGGAACCTGCTTCTTGGCATCTTCATGAGAAAAATCTGTCAGCGGTCACGCAGGAAGGTCATGGCCATGTGGACAGAAACAATAGGAGCCACTTGTGGCTGTGCCTTATCTGCCTGATTTGTTAACAGTGAAATTCTTCATTAATAGCACTTATTGTTGGAGGACACTATAGGACACTCAGGACGAGTATGGTATTTTTAACAAGTAATTTAGAGCCTGTCTTCGCTGCGTTGTTAGCATGAGGTATAACTTGAGCATTGCCTGTAACATGATGCTCGGGCGTATCTTCAGCCGAGCCCGGGGCTCCCGGCCGGAGCTGACCTGGAGGTGTGGGCGCGAGGCTGCTGCCAGCAACGCCGCGGGGCCGAGCCGGGCGCTGCCGCCCTGGCGCATGCCTGGCAGCTCAAGTGTTGCTTGCTGGTGCTGACGGCTCTCGCTCCAAGCAGGCTGACTCGAGAGGAGTTAATGTAAGTGTAGATAGCTTCAGCTGGCAGTTAAGTGAGGACAACCCCATAGAGAGCTGAGAAACTGAATGTAACTTGAAAATGTGCAGGGAAAGTTGGGAGACGACACATATCAATTCTCAGTTAAATCCTTTTCTTTCTCTTTCCTTTTTTTTTTTTTTTTTTTTTTTTTCCCTGGAAAAAATTCTTTCCACAGTAGCAGACTCGCAGCTGTTAACTAATCCCATAACAAGTGGCATTTAGCCACACATTTTCCAAATTAAATATGCTTGCATGTTGGACTAGTTTCATACCCTGTAATACAAATACTTTCCCTGCTGGGAAAAGAAAAAAAAATAGAAGAAAAATCCTCCCAGGCACTTGAAGAGTGGGGAAAGGGAAGATGGTGTGTGCGTGCGTGTGTGTGCAGCTGTGCGCATTGGTGGTGCAGGCTTGTGTGTAGCTACCGCTGTCCCTGTCAGAGCAGCATGCGGAGATTTTGCAAGAAACGCAATGTTTGTTGGAAGATCTGATGGGTTATCAGGGACTGCTCATGCTTAAATTATTAGTTAAGGCTGTGACATTAAAGAATTGTTATTTGGTCATGGTCTCATGACTGTGTTTTGCTAGGAGGTGTTTGAAAATTCTCGTCTGTGCTGTCACGTAATCTGTACTTGCCCTTTTGTTTCATTTTTTTTTTTTTTTCCCCTGGTCATTTGAATAATGTTTTCAGATCCTTGATTTAATCTGGATTCAGCCTAGCAACATTTGGAAACAAGCAATTAATTGCACATTTTGTTAGAAGTTAAGCTGGATCTTTTCTGAGGACGTTCGGGAGCACCTACCCTACCCCCCACCCGCCTTTTGCCCGTTTTTAAGAATCCCATTAAAAAAATTTCAGGATCCCCCTACAAGCCAAATGCATTGTTTCCATGGAAACAATTAATGGGGAGAGCAATTTATAAGACTGATGTAAAAAAATGAGCACTTCATCAGCCCCCCTGCTGCTCTGATATACAATCTCAGGCAAAAGTCTGTTGTGAGGTTTGCATAAGCTATATTCTTAAAGGGGGAGGGGGGCCGGGGACAAAAAGGAGCCTGAAAGTCCTGTCTGTGGCAGAGTGAGCAATGTCTATTGTGCTGCACAGGCATTATTAGGTCTTGGAAAAGACTAGTAAATTCTCATTTCATGACGTCTTTTGAAATGCTTTCCCTTCAGAGAAGGTTTTTTTCCCTAATCCCACCCTCTTCCGCAGCGCACACGCCGCCGGCCGGGGAGGCCTCGTGCCTGGGGGCTGCCGGGCCCCCCGACCTCGCGTGGGAGTGGGCTCCCCGCCTCTGGCCCTTTGGTTTGCATTTTAACCCGGCGCCGCTCTCCCCGCGTGCCCTGTGTCGGTACAAACACCCACACCCCCCCCCACACACACACGCACCCCCCAGCCAGACCCCAAAGCGCTGTTTAAAGCCCAGAGCGCGCAGCGCACCGCGCCTGCACCCGTCCCGCACAGGTGTCTGTGCAGTGCTCCGCCGACACGCCTCGAATTTTGGAGAACCCCCCCAAAAAGCCTTGTTCTGCACGGCTCCGGGGGGGGGGGGGGCACTGCCCAGCAGGGGCTGCCCGGGGGGGGGCTGCCCGGGGCTCCCCGGCCGCGTCCCCGCCGCCGTGCGGGAGGCGGAGCGGGGCCGGGGGGGGAGCGGAGCGGGGCTGGGGGGGAGCGGAGCGGGGCTGCGGGGGGGCTGCGCCTGCAGAGGGCGCCCGCCCTCCACCGAAGCGCCCCGGCCGCGCGGCCCCCAGCGCAGCCCCGCGGGCAGGCGGGCGCGATCGGCGCGTGTAGAAAAATCCCGATGATGGCAGCAAATGATGCCCGGGGGGGCACGAGAGGGGGGAGGAGGGGGCGGCGGGGAGCCGGGCTCGGGTCCCCCCGGTGGGGCGAGGTGGGCGCAGTTCGAAGCCGGGGAGCGGCCCCGTGGCCGGCGGGGCGATGGGTCGCGGGGAGCGCCTGGAGCCGCCCGGTGCTTAGGGGCTGGGGATTTGGGGCTGGGGGCTCGGGTCGGGGGCGATCAGCCCTCCTTGGCCGCCTGTCCCTGCGGACGCTCCCCGGCGTTGCTCGCAGCTCCCCAACCCCTCCCGCAAACACTCGCGCTTTTCCCCATCCCCAACTCGGCGCAGGCTGAGGAAGGTGCTGCGGCCGCGTTTGGGTTTTAGCAGGGCTCCCGTGGTGTCACCTGGCCGAATCGCGCCCAAAGGCCGCTTAACCAAAAGTACCTGCTGCCCACACAGCCAGCCCGCAGGGACGTTGCTGCGGGAGCCACTGACATCTGTAATCCAAACCACGCATTACATTGCTAATGAGAGGTGTGAATTTGTTCTTCAAGTTTCTTTTTGCTACCTGCTTTATTCTTTCCTTCCCTCGTTATTTGTTTTTCTCTGAAAATACGTTCTACTTTTCTTCCAGAATCTGGGCACTCCAGCGTGGGAATGGGGATTCTTTTATTTCACCAAGTAGGATTTTCATTTGCTTCAAGTCACTTACTAAAGTAAAAAATAACTGATTTGCAGCAAATTCCCTTACATCAGCATAAACGCGCCTTTTCTTTATGTTGAAGAGGGATGATAAAAGAATTGTTAATTGCAAATTTTGTTTTGGGACATTGAAATCTGCTTTAAAATGTGTGGTTTGGGTTCTCTGAGGCTGAGTCAGGTGAAAAAGAAGCAACGACAAAATGGCAGAGCAATTACTTAAAGAGGGGATCATGGAGGAGTGTTGTCAGATTTCTGTATGAAATTCAGGCAGACTGTAAACTGATAGGATCTCCCCTGCTGTAATAATCCAGCTTGTTTCACAAATACAAATTATGAACACTTCAAAATCTGTAACACAAATCAGGTTTCAAAACTGTACAGTTTCTTTTGAAGGAGCTTGTCTGTTCAAAAGGCTCTTGTAATTTTATTTTAGCAGGTTTTAACTCTGGATTTGAGGAGATAAAACAACCTGTTCAGAATTATAATGATGTTATTTGGACTCTTATGTTTAAATTAATGCAAGTGTTTCAGGTATTAACATCCTGTTTTCAGGTTTATAACAGCCTTAAAAATTTGGTTCAAGTTAAAAACAGACACAGAATGTTTCAACCTCATTGTGCCTTTTTCTAAACAAATGTTAATTGTTTAAACTAATTTTAATTTTAGTTGCAATTTAACAATAAAATTAAAGCTTGATGTATTTATCTCTGTTTGTATTTTCACATTTTAAGATGGTTGCGAATTAAAAAGAGATCAGCTGGTCCTTGTAATTTCATGTTATTTCTTCATTCAGTAGTGAAAAAATAAAGGGCAAGAAGAAAGTAAAGTGGACTGTTCCTAAATACAGTAATTATTACAGAACAATCTTTGTGTGAAAAACATAGGAACATTCATCATATTTGTGCAGAAGTGGGATTTCCAGAATGACAGGACAAACAGCATGATGTGTCTTTTTAGATGTTTCTACTACAGAATCTATTCTTTTACAAATTGATTCCCCATATCCAAAATATCTTTATTTTTATGTTTTGCCAAGTATATTTGTTTTTATCTTAACATGTGTTTAATACATAAGTAATTACAGGTAAGTAGACAATATAACTACAAGGACCGACTCCTAAATAACCTCACAATGAAAAATTTATGTCATTTCTAAATGCCTGTTTCTCAGCAAATTGTCTCAGAATACAGGAGAGACCCAGATTTTAATTGTGCAATCCCTCCTTCCACAAAGGATGGACAAAAGCAGCCCGGCAGCAGGAGCAGAAGAGCACCAGGAGCTGGGTGCCGGCTCGGCCCCAGTGTCCCGGTCCCCAGGCGAGTGTGGCTGCACTGGAGGCTGTCCCTTGGGGTGCTGGGGACAGCCTGGTGGCTGTGCCTCGACCCTGCCTGTCAGCTCCCTGTGAGGGTACAGTCCTCTTGCTGCAGATATTCCCATTCATAAAATCTTTTTCTGCTTTCTTACAGTGCAAAGGCAAATACTGGTGTGCATCAGAAATAAATAGGATCATAAGCAGAACCTATTCATCAAGCCCCTTATTTCCTGGAGTTCCTTTTCTGATCCCTGTTGCATGCATTGCATTATATTTCAAAATCTTTTTTTCCATATTTTGTTCTGTCATTTATTAAACATCAGAATATTTTCAGTGTGCTCAAATCCTACTTATTCAGGAAATCTTGCCCGGCAGGGCTTCGTGGCGCGAGAGCTCACAGTTCGGGGCCTAATCCCGAGCATTGTTTTTTTATGGTGAAATAAAAAATGGAATTGTTCAAACTTGGCGTGTCCTTTCCTGTCTCAGATCAAGAATTAGAGCAGCAAATGGCATGGCTATGGGGAAGTGGGGAGCTGGAGCTGCTCACGCCGGCCGTGCTCGCCCTCCTTGGCCAACAAGCGCTGCGGTGCGGCCGTGGCACAGCCGGTGGCAGTGGGCAGGGGTGGCCGTGGGCATGGCCTGGGCAGGAGGGAGCTTCCCGGCCACTGGCCTGGTCAGCATGGTGCTGGCCATGAGGAAAAAATGTTGTGGCTAATTTAAAATGGTGGAATGTAACTGGTAAAGCCTTTCCCTTCCTTGCTCCATTCTATTTCAACAGGGCTTGAATAGATTATTATTATTATTTTTTAAAGCTCTGATGCAGTTTATTTTATTTTATTTTATTTTATTTTATTTTTTAATCCGTAGTGTACATTCCAAATATTTTTGCTATGGTTCTCTTGCCTGCTCTCTCCTCCTTCTGTTCTCGTTGTACCCTGGCCGCTGGACGGGCTGCGTTTGCTCTCAGAGCCGTAGCCATTGCCGCCCTGTGCATCAGGAGGATAGGATTATACGCACTTCTTTCAGACCCGAGGCATTACTGTTTCTTCACCATACTCAGCATCCAATTGTCTGGATCTATCTGGGTCCTAAATCCATCCTGAATTGGTTTCATAGCTGGCAGATTTGTGTGTTCCATCTTGTTTTGGGACCTGGCTTTCATATGAATATCTCAAATCATTTTATATTTTTCCAAGTAGAAGTTTTATTACATGCAGACAATCTGTATATGACTAGTGAAAATGAGAAGATAAAGGGCTGATTGAAAACACGTCAAATTCCAGTTTTTGCCAGGGTGCAACAAAACTGATTTTTATTGTGAAAGGAACAGTGACAAAACCTCTCGCTGTAAATGAATGGTCTTGCGCTGCCCTGTGGTGGAGAAATGGTTAAATTATGCACTCGTTGGAGTATGAAGGCAGTTCTTCTTTGCTGACAGATAGTTTGACCAGTGTCAGGTTATCCCGATGCGTTCAGCATACCTTCATTGCATCATAAATAAAACAGACAAATTACTTTTTTTTTCCTAGGGTGGAATAAGCACCGGGAAGGGGAGG
Source organism: Aythya marila (assembly GCF_965140915.1). Classification (NCBI taxonomy): domain Eukaryota; kingdom Metazoa; phylum Chordata; class Aves; order Anseriformes; family Anatidae; genus Aythya; species Aythya marila. The sequence continues at coordinate 20,844,524 of NC_139053.1, forward strand.
GATCGGGGCTGGGGGTCTGTGATGGTTTGGAGGGGGGGAGTGAAGAATTAGAAGGAAAAGAAAAAAGAGAGAGATCTTTGCAGACACTCTATGAATCTCTGCTTGGCAGCTGAGAACAATGAGAAAAGCAAGCAATTACCTCGAATCCTTCCCCTTATCCAGACATAGGAAATATATTCCTGCCTGAGCCTTTTTTTTCTTCTCTCTCTCCCTCCCTTTCTTGCCCTCCCTCTCTCCCCCTCTCCCTCTCTCTCTTTTTTTCCCTTGTATATCTAATTTAATTCTTAGAGGAAGGCAAGGCAGATGTAACAAAGAAAGGAGGGTCTGTGCCGACGGGCCACTTCCTACCGCAGGACGAAGCCTTCCTCCATGAAAACGTTCCTTTTAATTCCGTGCCCTGGCAGACTTCTGCAATCGCTGCAGCAGCATCAATGAAAAATGAGCAGAAAGGTATTTTATAGCTCAAACTCTTTTACAAATTCCTCCCAAATAAAGTGGTGTGAATACTAAATCACCCTGTCCAAGCGCAGGAAGCTGACGTGTTCTTTAGCCTTCAGAAATCCATCCCAGAGGTGCAAATGGAGCCTTTCTCCAGATTTCCCTAAACTACTGTATTCAGTGGCCTCTTTACTAGCGGCTTCCGTATTCTCCTGGAATTTCTATAGGATTCAAATTTTTCTTCTGAATCTTCCCCCCCTTTATTCCAGAGCAGCATCTGCAAGCATTTCCCTCGGGCTGCTGGGGGGGTAGCAGGGCTGTCCCCGTGTGTCTCCCTCTGGTGTCCCTGTCCCAGCCTGTGGGCTCTCCTGCACCTCATGCCCATGGTGGTGATGGGCTGCAGGGTGCTGCGTCCCCTCCCTCTGCCTTGGGTCTTCCAGCAGCACAAAGGCTGGTTTGCCTGGAGATATTTTGGCCTTTTAATTGCAGATAAACTTAGCTAGCAGCTTTAGCAGTATTATGTGCTCGCTGCTGGGTGCTGCTGCTCTCTGTGGTTGCGGTGCACACCTGGAAGGGTGAGGACCAGCCCCGGATCAGGTCCCTCTCCCCCCCAGCCCTGGCGTTTCAGAGTCCACCAGCAGGGATTTTGCTTGCCCTATACTCTCTCAAGCAGACCTTCTCTTTCTGCTGTTTGTAATCATCCTAACGCCTGCATATTGTGATTTAAAAGTTGACAAATCGCCTATTTCCAGTGCCTGTGCTTTTAGAAGAAAACTGAAGCCACTATTAGACTTTTAATAATTTAAGATAAAAATGCTGTTCCTTAAGAATGTTCTTCGGCTATATTTTTACAGTCGGGGGATAGAAAGGAACATTACGGGAAATTTAAAGGAGGCTTTTGGTATTAAATCTTCACCTCTTCCACCAGATAACGCAATTCCGTAAATCTGCGCGAGACCTTTGTTTAACCCCCCCCACTATCTCACGCGAGGTTTTATAGGCGCCCGTCTTGCTGCCGCTCACAGGCGGTGTTTTACATAATACCCTTCAGCATCAGCGATATTAACCTTGATGGCATTATTATTGCTATTTACAGTTCATATGCTGGTAATGGTAAACCTGAATGGGATTAATAAAATAAATTAAGTGATGGAAATATTAATGCTATTAACAATCAGTAACAATAGTTGACAGCATAAGAAAAGGAATAACCTGCCATTAACCACGCAGGGTAGAGTCTCTCCAGCATATGCAGAAAGGTATCTGACACCTCGTTTTGATAAACCCAAGATTCATTTTCCTTCAAGCAACAACTTTGCTAGGGCCTTCACGCTTCTGTTTTGAAGCTGAGCTCTGGGCACATTTTTGATATCTGAGCAGCTGGCACCGTGGCTCTGCAGTGAGCGTGGCCCCGAGGCCACATTCTGCTCTGCTGAGCGCCACCCGATGGCACCACTGGCCCTGGTGGCACCGCGGCATTCCTAAAAGGCCAGATGTGTGCAGCTGGAGGGCTGCAATCTCTGCTGCAGCAGCTGCTCGACATCATTTCGGCTGGGACGGGCTCCCCGTGGCGCGACGCAGGCTGGGCGCCACCCAGACACCTCTGCCCCTGGGCTGGGCAGTGGGCACGGGAGATGTTACTGGGGCTGGTGAGAGACGTGGCTGCCTCTGGGCTTTCTCAGGTGGGTCACTGTGATTTTGCCAAAGCCCGTGAGAACAGAAATTCATGTCTTTTTTTTTAATTTTCTCTCTCTCTCTCTCTTTTTTTTTTTTTTTTTTTTTTTTTCTCATGGGAAGTTTTTCCTCAGAAAGGCTCAGGCAAGCCCAGGTTTATCAGATGTGACCATGTTTCAGCTGGTTTTTGTAATAATGTGCTGAATGCTGCTCGCAGGTCAAACGCGAGGGTGCTGCGGGGCTTATTTAAGCACACTGGAAAATTCTCGACCTAATAAGGTGGGCAAAGGTTGGTAAGAAAAAAGCGTTGCTAATTTTTTTCCTCTTACAAATGCTTCTTACCAATCCTTTACAGCTGGCTAAAAGCTAGGATTTCTCACACTGAGGAAGAAAGTGAGACCATAAATAAGCCAGTGCAGGACACCTGGAAAAAATAAAGTGCCCTCAGAAGCCTTGTGGCAGGCTGGACGCGATGCCTGCTGCGCTTGGGATGGAGGCAGCACAGAGACGTGAGCTGGGGCTGCTGGGGCAGTGCAGAATTGTGCCCAGTTCTTGGTAACACTTTAACTGCTGGAAAAAAAAAAAAAAAAAAAAAAAAAAAAAAAAAAAAAAAAAAGCTTTACAAAGTTATTGATTTTAGTGTTTTGCTGAAATCCGAAATCCTGATGGATTTCTCCATCCTGCTGGGATGCATTTCCATGCTGGCGGGTCCTCAGCTGAGGGGTGCTGACCGTCTGACTGGACAACAGACTTCTCAGACATTTTCTTTCACATGTTGGCTTACCTTGAGTCCAAATTTCAGATGTGTGCAATTTTGACTATGTGGAAAAACAAAAACAAACAAACAAACAAAAAACCTCTGTTAGTAACTTCTGTCCTCTTTGCTTTTTAAAGGGCAGAAAAAGGCTTATCCACCCAAAATCCATGTTGGAAAACTTGTGTGAGTATAAATCAGCTTCTCCTCTCTTCCAAAGGCTTTATTTTAGAAGTAAAACCAACCAGGCAAGCTTTGGCTGGTGTTTGGAGGGCCCTGGGCTGGAGAAGCCCTTTACCAGGTGCTCCTGTCCTCTCCTCCTGCGGGAGGTGACAGCCGCAGCATCTCAGGGCCAGCTCAGCACCGAGGGCACGGACAGATTGCTGCGGTTACAAGCAGCGGGCCTGCACAAGTTGGTGCCTCGCAACACTGATTTGACACTGAAATGTTGACACAGAACCACTTCTGGAGAGCTGCGATTCCTTTGGTCCCAGCATTGCAGAGTCATCTAGAGATATTAAGAAAATTCCTGTGTTTATTTTATTTTATTTTTTTTTGGTTGATACTGTCCGTCGCTATCCACTAGCCATTACTCAGCACCCATTTGCATTTGAGCCACTATCATGGTTTATTTGAGGAAGAATGCCACTCGCTGTCTAGTTAGTTCTTGGTGAGCTCAAAATGGCTGCACTGGTGCGTAAGATGGAGCCTCCCTTCTGTGTAGATAGAAATGGAATTAGCAAACGTAAATTGTATTCAAAGTAGCGGCTCCTGTTTTATCTCACTGCACTTTGCCGTTCTCCTGGTGCTCCTCTCCTCTCCCCATAAGCTGTCCCAGCCCCTTCTGAGAGCGTAGCAAATAGTCATTACATTGGAGATTTTTTTATCCACTGGTTTAACTTGCATATTTCTGCTTCTATTGCAGCGAGGCTGTAAGACTGCTAGTTAAAGTTACAGCATGCTATTGTTTTTGCTACACACTTCTACTCCGAAGGCTTATAAAATTGCCTCGCAGAATTCACACCAGGGTAAGGCCTGGCATAAGATGTGTAAACTTGGGAATAATTTTTTTTTTTTTTAATGTTACAAAAAATTTTCAAAATACAATTTACTTTACTATTTTTAACTTTACATCATTCTGGCTGTGCACGTTTCTAAGCACCTTCAATTCCCATTTATTTTAGTGCCCAACATCTCCTAAGAGCAATTCAGCATCTGAAAGGTTTGGATCCTAGCAGGGTTTTGTAAGAATAATGCCAGACACATGGGGGAGGGGGGTCAAATGATCAAAGAGAGAGAGTTTAATATTGCTGCCTGAGCCTGGTTTGAGACGCTTGGTTTCTGAGCATGGCTTTTTTTTTTTTTTTTCCTTTTACACTGACTTGAAGCGAGCCCTTTGGCAAGTCACTTAACCCCTAAATATGTTTGTTCTATCTGAAAATGGTAACACTGTGTTGAAAGAATTCTGTAAGTACTAATTATTATTATTATTCATAATTTTATTCCAGGTTGGGCTGGTGTTGGGTGTAATTGTTTTTATTAGAGAATAATACTGGAAACAACCATTTACAAGCCTCAGTAAATACGTAGAAACATTTACTCTTAAAGTTTCATGAAGCTTTTTATGATTTCAATACATATAGTGGTTAACATTTCTAATTAAGCTATCACACATGCTGCATATATTATGTAATTATACTAGACACAGAAGGAGCAACTCTGAAATTACAAGACAAGGACATATACACAACAAAAACTTAATTAAAAATGTGAAAGCCGTAAGAGGCAGAGAGAACAACAAATTTCAGGAAATTAATAGTCTAGATTAAAAATTATTCAGTACCTTAACTCTAATGGGATACTGTTTTAATATTCAGCATTCCATGTCAATATTGGATGTTTAAATCCTGAAATGTGAATTTCCATGCTTTTGTGACTTTGACTCACAATCTTAACGTCCTTTTAATGTACTTTTTGTTGTGTAAATCTGTGTAAGTACCATCAGCCATCAAACTTGACATCTGACGGCGTGATGTAGACCCAGCCTGCATGTATTAGGGCTTTTTGTGTTTGTGCAGTGGAACCTACTTACACAAATTCCATTGAAGGCATAAACCTGTTAAAGGAATACATTTTCTTTACACTGAAACAATAGACCTGCATCAAAGGAACATCCAGGGAAAGAATAAGTCATTTCAAAAGATAAATTTCTTTTCCGCAAAAAGGCAAAATGTGCTAACGGTCTGACCCACGGAAGAAATGAATCTGTTGATTTATCTGGGCAGTGTGCAAACCAAATTAGAATATAGACGATCATTTAAAAATTATCAAACAAGAATCCAGCCAACACATGGTGCTTTTAATGTTCTGCTATGGTTTGAGGTGATTTAAAAAATTTAAGGAAAATGTGAATGAGAGCATTCTCAGCATCCTTAATGCAAGTCTATTATTTCCACCCCCCGAACTTCAGCACGTGGCTAATGTTTAACTTACACACTGAATTATAACAAGCAGGCAGACCCAAATTATTATTATTTTTTAAATGCATTCAAGCTAAAAAATGTATTGCCTATCTCCAAAAACCAAGGAATAAGAAAGGGGCTGAGGACAGCAGCCAGCCCAGCCAGTGGTGGGCAGACATTTTAACCCAGTGCAGGATTTGACTGCCCAGGGATGGCAATTTTGGATGTGGTAGCACCTGGCTGCTTGCTCTTACTGGGGGCCTAATGCCAACAGTGGCAGGGTTTGTGGATCTGAGGCTCTGCTGTGTGCCATGGCCGGGTGGGCAGCCCTAAGCCAGCAGGGGTCTGGAGTGTTCCCAACGCCTGGAGGCTGCTCCCAAACCCCTGCCCTGCTGCAGGCACCCACAGCCCTTCGCCCCCCAGCCATGGGGAAGAGGGGTGAGGGGACGGCTCAGGAGCAGGGCTTTTCTTCTGGCATGTCCAGTGTCTTTTTGTGTTGCTTTTTTAGAGAGGAGCGAGCTGACATCTGCACTGACTGTGGGAAGGAAGATCTCAGGAAAGTGCCAGGGGAAAGTTTTATTATAAAACTTTTCTTCATGCACCCACCAAAATATTCTTTCCGAGCATGTGTGAGGGGGGAGAGGAGAATGGCACAGTGCACATGGGACAAGGGAGAGCCAATGCACACAGCTCAGCACCTCTCCGTCCTGCTGGCAGAGCAGAGGTGTCCCAGCGAGCTGCTGGATGGCCCTTCTGGCACGGGACTTCAAGGATTGCCTGGTCAACACTCATGCAGGGCAGCCCAGGATGAAGGTGGATGTGCAGGAAAATGGAGAGTGCTCTGGACTGTACTGCCAAGGGCTGCACCCGTGTGCTCTAAACTGGAGCCCTCCGAGGAAGGAGGCGACCATCCCTCTGCCGAATGCAACTGGCCTCCAACAAAGGGTCGTTAACCTGATTTACAGCGCAGCGATATGGATGGGTCTGCTGGCTTGGCTGCTCCAAAGGGAGAGACGTTCTTTAATCACGTAGTAGGAAGAGTTTCTATTTCAAAGAACTGAGTCGTGTGCGTTGGGCAATACATCATATCGCTAGACTTCTCCAGGGCTGGATGCTGTCTGGACGTTCAGCAGCCTTTTGGAGGCACACCAGCAGTCCTGCATTTCCTGTACAAGAAAAACCCCTTTGGAGATGCTGGTAGGAGGGGGCTGCCTCGGGCTGTGCCCAGCACGGGGTCTGCCCAGGTGGTAAGGAGCCTCGGCAGCCCCCGGTGCAAACGCCGCATTGCCCGTGGGTACAGCACGCATCGGGCACTGCGCCGCGAGGCCCCTCCAGCCAGCCCATTACTCTGAATGGCACATTAAAGGCACTCATATTCCTGTATGAATTTACAGTATATTATTTACCTGCCTGACATACTTGAGCTCTAAGTATTCTTTTATTGGTATCTGCTCTGTATTTGGCACTCCTAGCTGGAGTTTTGGCCAAATTCCGCCCATAAGTAGATTCATTGCTGTCATTTGGATTTGTAGTGGCAGAATTTGCCCATTATTGTGTTATTTTAATTCCCTCAAGAATCTAATGAAAATTAAGTGAAAAAATAAGGCTTTCTGTATTCTATTTTCAGAATGATGGATTGATAGAAGGACAGGCGACTTATACTTGTAGGCTGAAGATTTTATGCATATATACATAACAGATATGGAGACAGAATTTTTCCCTTATGGCAATGGAATGGTTTTGATAGTCTTCATTAAAATAGATTTGAAAATACCATTTGTTTTATGTTTAAACCTTAAATTAAATTTTTCAATAATAAAGTATGCTTATTATAACCCAATTCTATCAATCACTGAAATGAACAGCACATTGGTGGGTTCAAGCAAGTAAATAAATGTGTTATTTTATTGCATGTCAGAAAGGTTTATTGGGTAGAATTTTTCCCTCTGAACTGGAGGGTTATAGGTTTAAGCATCACATCAAGGATTCGTGCTAATGCAGAGTGCTGATCCAGCCTCTCAGTGCCTCAGATAGAGGGTGGCAGCTCCCGCAGGATGTAAAAGCCAGTTGCTCTCTGGCCAGGCAGAAGGTAGCATTCCCAGGGTCCCTTTGAAAAGGTTAAATGCTCAGAATCTCTCTAAATGGTACTTCTCCATGCATGTGCTATTTTGAGATGTATGTGATATGTAGTGTTGCATAAGGACTTTTTTGAGTTGTTGCTGAAAATCTTCCTGCTCCTGCGTTTTCCTGGAGCCATTGTGATGTTCAAACTGATTATTTTAATAAGTGCTTTGAGAGACCTTAAACAAGAAAATAGTTTTAGATAAAATTCAAATAGGTCACACACACTCTCTGTTGGCAATAAGCAAGGGTATGGAAGTGTGCTGCTCTGTGATCAGTTCAGGGATTTGCATGGAACAGGTCCTGCAAAATTCCTCCTCTGCATAATCAATAATTGTGCCTCACTCCACCGTCGGACAGGTGCCTTTTGGGTTGTGCAGATGTGGCTGGGAGAGCCGTGAATGTCTCCGAGGTGCATGCAGAAGCTCGCAGATGTGCTTGGGCTGGGCTGTAAGCCACACGCTGCAGGCTCAGGCTGGGCAAGGCCCCGTGCTGCTTTCCTGGGGCCGGCTGCTGCAAACGACCACGAGTGAAATGTGTGAGCAAAGTGTCTTCTCCTCACCACTCCCTTTCAAACTAAATCAAAAACTTTTTACAAGATTTGGGGGAGTTTTATTTCCATTCCCTACATTCCTCCTTCATTTCTGCTCCTTTGCTCCCCAGTCTCCCTGTCCTTCTTCATCTTGTTTCTGGCGGTGAGAGAGTCCACAGATGTTCTCAGGTCAGATTCACCCTGTTCCTTGGTAATTTCTCTGGGCACCTTGGTGAAACTCACCCTTTCTCTGCACAGGGGGACTTTTGCCCAGCTGGGTGCCCCCATCCAGCAGCACGCAGACCACGGTGCCCATCCAGGCAGCTTAGGACAGCCAGACCCCTGCAGAGCATCTTGGTGCTCTCGCGGCCCTTACGCTGTGCTCATGGGCTGGCAGGCAGACAGTGCCGGTCACAGGGGGTAGCTCTCATTAACTGACAGCTGAAAGCCTCTGCTCTTGTGTTTGGAAATGCTGTGGCCTGTGAGTGTGCTGTAAAAGGAGTCCCAAATAAATCACACTACAGTAGCCTGGAGAAGAGGTCACAAATCTTTTTGAAGAAGAAAAGAGCCACTTCTGTCCACTGCTGAAACATGAACTGCCACATGTATCCTGTTATAAAAAATGAATTCCACGTTGGAAAACTTATCGACATGTTTGGGCACAGCTCATAGGCAGGGAGAGCTACTAACACTCAGATGACACCTTCCAGATGTTCTCCCTTCAACAATTACCAGTCTTCTCCAGGCCGGCTTGCTGCTCCACAGACATCCCATGGCAGATGGGATGACAGCTGCCGATGGGCATTGACAGCTTTGGCAGAGATGGGAATATTTGGGCTGGTTAAAGAAGTACTGAGTAGTTTGTGTTATCCATCATTACGTGGCTAAAATGAAGGAGAAGGGACAGAGTTCAGAGCTCGCACCTTGAGGATGCTGTCCCTCCACTCCTCCCTGGGGAAAGCAGAACTTCCCACCCAGGCTTCTGTTCTCCCAGCCCGTGGTGTAGGTGTGGACCTCCGTGAACATGTGCACATGGAGCTGTGAGCAGCTTTTAGAGGTGGTGATGTAGCAGATCGTCAACTGCCATGAGTATTGGGGAGAGAAAAATGGCTATGACAGGTTGAAGTCTGTTACCAAATTAATGGAAAGCATGAGAAGGTGAGTTGTACCCCCCTCCCCATGCTCACATATGAGTTATTTCAGTGATGCTGTTTGGTTCCTGCTGTTCTGCTGAATGCAGAATCCCCACGGAGCTCCCAGAGTCTCGCCCTGGAGCCCGCAGCCCCGTTCCTGTTAATGCCCAAGGGGCTGCCCCGGCTGCCCATCTGCCACTGCCATGGGGCACCAGCTGCTGCAGAGTTCAGGTGCACGCAGAAAGTTAAATAAGTATTTTCCCCAGGCAGATGAAGAAGACGAAAAATGTGTGCTACCAAATGACAGGTGAATCTCTTTGTAAAGATGTTTTGGAGATGAAACACAAACAACGCGGCTTACGTGGGTCTTTTGTTTTACAGAACATGTACAAGCATCGTGAGCAGCTACAGGAAAGCCCATGGAAGGGATTAGCTTTAATATGTGAGCTGAGCTGACAAAAAGGGAGCTATCGATTTTATCAGGAAATAATCTGATGTCTCACCTGGGCTCACAGTGCCTGGCCCTCTCCTCACTTATTTGTCCTCTGGGAAGTAGAAGAACAGAGGAAGAGAAGAACTTAGTTTTCAAGAAAAAAGAAAAAAAAGAAAAAGAAGACAAAATTAAGTTCACTTAGAACCTTCGGAATATGCCCCAAACTAACATTCCTCAAACATTAAATTTTTGGGGTACAGATTTGTCACTTTTGATTACCATTAATTATGTTTTGCTGTTTGTGACTTGAGGCTTATGATGTCATTTCATGTTTATCTGTGAATGAACCTGGGTATAACATAATGCGAACATGACAAAGTGTGATGGAATGCCAAAAGCTAAAGAGAAACATATGACTTCTGGACTGAATACCTGCTTTACCCTAGTATCTAATAAGAAAAAAGCTGGGATGTGGAAACAGGGTGAACAGTAAGAAGAGAAAAAAATTTGGCACGTCTTTTGTTGAAATTCAATCCTCTCCCTCCCTACTATGCCCAGAAACCATCTGCAAACTTTTCAATCATTTTTTAGGATACAGTGAATTTTATCATAATTTTGTCAAACAAAACCATATGTGCTTTTTCTATTGACAACATAGAATAACAAAATCATATTTGTTCAGACCACAAGGCAGGTAATAAATAACTGTGGACACACTGGTACAACTTAAGGTTTTTCAGAAAAAAAGTATTGAATATTACCAAAAAATTTAATTTGGGAGGTAAAGTAAACTTCTGAAGAGAAAACCATCTGAGAAAAAGCTTGTGGCTCAATAACTTTCCCCTTCCTGTTAGACCAATTCTAGCTCGGTGTCCTGAGGCCATAATAAAATGAGATCTTCTACCGACCGCCCTCGTATGTGCGTGGTGTGGATGCACATGCGAAGTGCAGGTAACAGTTATGGCATGTTCCTGCTGTGCACAAAGTCACAGACGTTATTGCACTTGGCCATTTGGGCTCATGCTGGCCGTTACTTGGAGGGGTTTGAGTCCCTGAGGCGAAAAGATTAAATGTGAATTGAAGTAATTTAGGTCACACTTCCTCCTAATTCACCAGCCATGAAATACCTTCGTTACTGATATCGGACAAGCTAGTCTTTCAGGTGTGACCAAGTATTGCTATAATCATGGAAAAATCTTCAGTCTAGAGCATCAGGATAGTCCTGCTCTGGATAGCTTTGGTGGCAAGAAATAATTGTTCATACTTTGGGTCTAAAAGTGCAAAAATGTGGTACACAAAGAGATGCCTAAAGTAGTGTAGAGAAGTTAGTGTTTTTATGTATTTATTTATTTCTGGTAGAAGTTCACATGAAACTCTTCCCTGTGTAGGGGTGTATGTGTCTGCATGGAGAAATCTGCAGCAAACAGAAGTGGACTCAACTTCTAATCACCAAATTCAAGTGGGGAATGTGGCACAGATATTTTAATGATAGTTGTTAACCACTTGAAGTTTAGCAAAGGATCTGGTAAATTCTTCATCTCAGGCTATGTGTAACTTGGACAGGAAATTTCCCTGGTCAGTGCTTTAACAAGCCTTTGAGCTCAAAGGATGAAAATTATTAGGGTGTAGTTATTCTGAAGTTTGGATCAAGTGATTTTAAAAAAAAAAAAGATGAATCCATGTGTAGACAAACATATGGTTTGAATATGACTATATATATATTACATTAATAAACATGTAATTGTCATTGTGTTAACAGTGATAAACAGCCTTATTTTTTTAAAGTAATGCCTCATTAAGGTTGAGCTGGGGACTTGGTTGGATCTTCGCCACTTGACTTTGCACCATTGCTTTTTACCTGTATGTTAAAGTGGATGCAGAAGAGCTCTGCTGCAGACAGGTCAGAGATCTGATGATGAAAAGCTATGACTAAACTTCCCCTATTAGCAACATTATTATTCCCCCCTTGCTGTATTCAGTTTAGTACAGCACTTCCTTGCTCGTTGTCATTAGCTGCAGCAGAGGATTCTGCCATATTGTTTTCATTGTTGTTTTTATATAATGAGATAAACAGAAAGACACAATCCTTGGTCTGAAGAGTCTGCTATTAAAGCCGTGCGTATCCATTACGATACCCCAAGGCTTCAGCTTGGATGTGGCCTCACAGTCATGCACTGCATGCCTCGAAATGTTCCTGGTCTAAAAGGCAAGGAGAGGGAAGAATGTGATATAATTTTGAAGCAATGATAATGGTAAAATAATTAACAGACTTTACAGGTCTTTAAAGTCTTCCTGCTAAGGTTCTTGATGATCTTAACAAATAATCAATTAAAGCCGTCTGAGATTAGTGAGTATTATTATCCCTGGTTTATGGATTAGGTGACTGAGGTACAAAGGGATTAAATTCTCAGCCCCGTATCTTCTGCCCAGGTTAGCCTTCCTCCTGCCCCAGACCCTCTTAAACATCACATAAATGCCAGCAAGCAACAAGGCACAAGGGCAGGTTCTGAAGCATTTTTAGGGTGACATGAGAGAGAGTCAGGGAAACCTAGCTGTCTGCAGTTTGGGCTTTCATCCATTAGCTCCTGTCTTTGCCTGTTTAAGCCTCATTTCTCAGAATAGTTGTAGCAAATCCCATCCCATCCCATCCCATCCCATCCCATCCCATCCCATCCCATCCCATCCCATCCCATCCCATCCCATCCCAAAGCCTGGGGGCAATCGTCGGAGGGAAGCCAGTGGTGGCAGGAGGTGGAGGAGAGCACCCATGGGAGGCGAGGCATGCACATGGTGATGAGGTGGAGCTGGCAGTGGCACCCACTGCAGCCGGGCAACCAGCAGGCCTCGTGCCTCGTGACCCTCGCTGCTGGCAGCAGGAGCAGGCGGCTGTGCCTGCAGCAGCAGCTCTGCAGAGATGCTGGCTGTGACTACATGCACTTGGCCAGGGCTCTCTGTCCAAGGAAAACCTCCCGGAGGAGGTGACCCTCCTGCACCGGGCTTAGCGCACCCGATTAGAGCTGTGGCTCGCCTCCTGAGCTGCAACAAACTAGCTTTGGGCCCGATGCTTAACCTTCTGCACAGCTGCTCCGGGAAAGAGGGCTTTCTGGTTGAACTTACTGCACTACAAAAGGGATTGTTTGAAATACACTTTAGTTGGCAAATCAGCATTTCCAGGAGATTTAGGGGAAATGTGGAGGCTGTCTGGTTTGTGAAAGGTGCATTGGAAACATCCAAAAGTTTTTGGTGCAAATTGTAGCAGAGATGATGTTCCCCCACAACAGGTACTCCGTTTTTCCATTCCTTTTTACTATTTTCTAAAATAATTTCTTCTGCCTCCTTCTTTTTGTAGTCATGGAAGACAATGCTTGCTCTGGCACTGAAGTGCAGTCCCTTTTCTTAGGAAATCTCGATTTTTCAAGCCCAAGCACCTGTGCTCCAGGTTTCCTTCTGGACAGGTTGCAGGGTGGGATGCACCTTCTGTTCTGCAGTGGAAATCACTTTGTTTTTGTTTCTGAAGAAGTCTCACTAATGCCTAATTTCCAGGTAGAGGAGAAACTTATTTTTTCTCCCTTTTTGGACACCGATTATGGAGTATCTCATAACTGTTTTTTTGTAATATGCTTGAACCACAGAACCCATGACTTCTTTCAGAGATCACCTCCACCTCTCTCTTTGTCAGTGTTGTAAATTCAGGCAGTTGCTACTAGCTTCCTTTTTTTTTTTTTTTTTTTTTTTCTTTTTTTTCTCTTCAATATTTTAATATTGCATCTAATATTTAACAAGTATAGAAATGATGAAAATGCTACTGACTGTGTGACAGAACTGTGAATTGAATGTAGGCTGCTAAGAATCTTTTTTTTTTTTTTGAAACAGATTAGTGTTTTTTTTTTTATTAAATAAAATAAAAAAAATAAACAGAAACTGCTACTGCAGCAGGAAAGTAACTTCAAGAGGTTATGTGCTTTGCAGGTCTAGGTGTTAATCAACACTAGAATACTATTTTCAGTACAATTTAAAGAAAAATGTGGTTACAGTTTCTTTCACAGCCACCTTGGTTTGGAGGGCAGAGTTTTAAAAAAGCACCTTCTACGTTCAGCAACCAGATCGCGATCCTATCGGGCAGCTCCTCCAGTGAGCACAGGGTGCAGTGCTAACAGGGCGAGGGCCAGGAAGGGAAGCTTAGTTGAAGAAAGTGCTACTTAAAGTAAATGCTAATGATTTAAAATGTTATTCCTTCTGTGCTTTTAGAAAAGGAAAAAAAAGGGGGTGTGTGTGGGGGGAAGTAATAAAGGCTCCCAGCCTGTACCTCATCTCCAGTCACTCCAGTGAAATTCCCAAGAGAGCATCCAGGCTCCCCTCTCCCCCTCTTTAAAAATGGTGGACCTGGAACCACTTACAAGAGAGGCTTAATAAGAGGCAAATGTGTTTTATATTTTGTATCTTGTTAAGTGAAAAAAGATGGATTCTCACAAGTAGTCTCCTGGTGCAGATTTGAGTGGTCTATGCATGCAAATGTTGTGATGCTTCGTCTGCTAACATCCCCTTACAGTCCCCCTTGGCCACTTAAAATCCCACCCCCCCAGAGCAAGCAGAGATGAAATTGCTTCATTTGTACAATGGATCTGCAGATCTAGGAAACTTGTTTCTATCTGATTTGCTGATAATTTACTCCTCATTTATTTTTTTTTTCTCTTCTCTCCCTGCTCCCCCCCGACTGAAACAAAACAGTGTCTCAGCTCACATCTCTTCCCCGAGGAGGGAGGAATTGTTTCACTGGGCTGAGAGTTATGATTGAAAGCAACAGAAAAAATTAAAAAAGACATGCACCAAGATGGCACATTTACTAGAGGACAAGAAGAAAAAACCCTTTGCATTTGAAAACTAGTAGTAAAACTTGTAATTTACATTCCCACTTGCTGAAAAATCTGCTAGAAAAATGTAACTATTAAAAATATACAGTATGTTATGCGTATGTGTGTGTTGAACAGCGAGACGTATTCCCCTTCTGATAATCTTTTTTATGACCTTTTGGTGCAAGATAGTGCCATGCTTACTGTCTGCTTTCACTATTCAGTGTTGAGGAAACGCATTATATTTTTCTTTGATCCAGAGATCTGGATTGCTAAAACTGATGGCCACAATTAAAGACAGTCCTGCTGAAAACCTGACCTCTGTCTGCTCTCAACTTCATGTAAACTTTTCAATATGGATGTAATTTGGTATTAAATTACCCGTGCTTTATTGCTTTTTAGCACAGCTCTGTCCTGTTGCCTTTTAAAAATATAAAGGGTAACATAAAAGAAAAATTGCAGTGCATCTGCTTAATTATGTAATTATATACTTGTTTTCTTACATTTAGAAACCTTTTTGGATGCGTTGTCTATAGAAAAGCTGCAATGCTTGAGGTGAATTACTTTTCTGTGTTCTCGGAGCATATCCAGACCAGAACGTGTAACTGCAGTCGAGGCTGGCGCTCAGGCGCGCTGCCTCCTTGGGCCAGCCCCGCGAGCCTGTGAGGCTTTCCCCGACCTCGCAGGTGACATCAGCCCACGGCTTTCACTCTGTGGTCTTGTAGGCCTTCTGTCTGAATGAGGACTAAACTCCTCAGCTTTAGGAGATCACTGAAATCACATCCAATGTGATTGGAAAGGACTAGGAGGCATCAACTAATCTCTCACCACTTTTATTTTTTATTTTTTAAAGTGGAACATAGCGGCCAGCAGCCAATGGGCTCCTGTTATCTTGTGCCAGCTGCTGCTGTCAGCACTCCTGTCTGCAGCCAGCTCCTCCTTTGTCTGGGCCAGTGAAGCTCTGGGCGTGCTGCATGGTTGGACGCCTGGCTCCTTGGGTGTCTTGTCCAAACATCCTCACCCACCTGCACCTCCCTGGTGAACCCTGTGCACCAGATGAAGGTGCCTTCCTGCATATGCTCAGGAATCACGTATGCCTGAAATTTTCATTTTTCTTGTGGCCGCGGCCTTCATGTGCGGTGTAGTACATTTATTAGCAGACAAGAAAATTGCTGTACATCTGAAAAACAGCACTAAAATTGCTCCCTTCTGCTCACTGCTTGAGGGCTTCTCCAGCCTTTCTCAGCACAGCTTGATGCTTCTGGCCCTCTCCTCATCGCTTCCCAGGCCATTTTGCAGTTTGCTTGGTGTGTCGGTGCTCACCCAGCCAGCTGCAACAACGTCTACCTTCCCCAGAATGGGGAGAAAAGTCAGTGCGCCAGGGCCTTGGGCAAGTGCTGTCCCAGGTGACTGCGCATCAACTGCTGGATTTGCACCTCCTCGTGTGAGAAGCTGTAGGCTGCTTGCAGGCAAAGCGTGCTGTTCTGCAAACCTGAGACGTGCAGCCTCTCCTTCAGAGAACACTGGTACTCGATATGACAAAATGCATCTATCTGCATTTAATTGAGCTTCAGTTCTATCTAGAAAACCTCATTTCAGTGTGCTTCAACTGCGCCTAACTGTGCCCATGAACGGGCATCCCCCGGATGGCACCCCGCTGAACGTGGCACCGCCCCCGTGAGGTGTGGGGAAGCGACCCTGGGCTGCTGAGGCACAGCAGCGTCTCTGCGAGCAGACCGGGGCGGCTGGCTGGGACATCTGTTTCTCCTCAACCTGTAACACAAGGAGGAGGTTGAACTGGAGGTGGGTTTTGCGCTGCTCGAGCACATGTGGGAGATGGCAGCGCTCCAGGCGAGGGGAGGACTGCGCCTGCTGGGCCCGCAGCCCCGCCAGCCTCGGGCCTGCCGAGGAGCTGGAGCCTGCTGCGAGGACGGTGCCTCTGCGGGGCTGCGTTATTGCACAAATGTTTACAAGCCTCTAGTGCCTTTTAAGAATAAAATGAGTGGGGAGGAAATTCCTTTGTTAAACTCCTCATATCACTGTTACTTGGGCCGATTGGGATGGGGAATAACCCCTGATAAAGGACGGCCTATGCAGGTTCCTTGGGCGGAGGCTGTGAGCGCTAGCAAAAGCTCAGGAGGCGGAGGTCCAGCAAGACTGGATCATTGAGCGTCCCAGCCAACTTCTCCTGATCCTCTGTGCCTTGAGACATGAAGCGAGATGCTGGGGATGGCTAATGTTAAGCCCCTGCTCCCCTGGGAGCAGGGGGTCCTCCCCATGGCTGGCAGCACGAGCTGGGGTGTTGAGCTCGAGATGCTTCCCATGTGTGGGGTCATGGCACAGCTTTCCTCCTGCTGCTCTGCTCTGTCCTTACGATGTGCATCGTAACGCAGAGGTGCTTGGTGGGTCACGTTCTGATGTGCAGTTAAGGCAGCCGGTGCCTATCGTGTGGGGTTTGTGTGCTCACAGCCCTGGCCCCCATGTGCCTGTGTCTGGACTGCAGGTGCGGAAGGATGGGTTGGGGGCTCAGCAGGAGCCACCAAAACCCCACTGCTGCAGCACTGACGGCTCTGAAGACAGATAGGACGGAAGGTTTTTCATTTTATTTTCTTTTATATTTTCCTAGAGTCTGCCATGTTAAATATACTATGGAAGGGTTTTTCTACCACAGCCATTCAGGTGCCAAAGTGAATACATAAACAGATATCAAAATGCATTACCCAAGGGAGGTAAAAGTGATTTATTAAAGACTTAAAATATAAAATTATAAGGTTAAAAATCATTAAAAATGAATCTAACAGGTGCAGTAATAAAAGAAGAGTTAAAGGTGTTTGCAGCCTAATCTAGTCGTATCTATTGCCTTTTCTCTCATACTGCCTTACTTTGATCCTGGTCTCCTTTAAGAACAAATGCAGCTTTACCCAACTAATAATTTATTTATAGCTTTTTTTTTTTGTAAAAATTGCATCCACTGGAAAAACACATACTGCATGGAATTTTATTGACTTCCATGCAAAAATATAACTGCAGACCATCAAGAAACTGATGGAAGCACATTTTATATCTTATCTAGCTTTCCTTATATATTTATTTTTTGCAGAGGTTCATTTTGTGGGTTGAGAGCACTCGCAACAAAAGCAAAACCAAACAAATCAAAACTACCTCCCGGTGACCCCCCCGCCTCCCCCGAGCTGCTGTTTGAATACGGGTCCATCATCTTTTTGTTTGGTCGTGCATCATCCAGCTCCCTGCTGTTGTGTGTATTTGCTGGTAGTACTTTATCTTTGCAGACGTACCGCAGGTATGCGAAGCATATAAAATGTATGGACAGGTATCGAGAAGCAATATGCAACTGTGACAAGTTGAAAATACATTTATCTCCCTTACTGAGGCGCAGATAAGTTATATATTTCCCAGGAGAGTGTAACTATGAATGACTTTCCATGCGGAGGTACTTTTAAAAGTTTCCCATCGCCACTAATGCATGTTATCCCTCTTCCAATGCAACCCAATGGCTGGGTTTTAGCTGAGCACCACAGCAGCGGGTGGCCAAGCTGCCCTGTTCTGTGGTGCCCAGGCTGTCACAGCTGGCGATGCACTAGAGCTGCTCTTCCCCTTGTGGGACTGCACCCCAGGCTGTTCTGGTGGCCAGGCAGACATTTCACATGGGGACAGGTGGAGCTGCGGTGTCAGACAGTGAGGGAAAAATGCTGATTCTGGTTATCGAGGGGGTCAGGACCACCTGCATTTATTAGTGGGCAGCAACCTCCGCAGCAATTCTGTGACAAACGCTGCCGAAGGGGCTGGGATTTGCCTGTAGGGCCATAGGAAAGGCTCACGTGTCATGGACTGCGTGCTGGAGAGGCAACAGAAACCCATAAAACTAATTAAGCTGAGGACAAGAGATATTTGGAAAAAAAGCTTCACTCATAGTTCTTTTCTGGGCTAAAAATGGTGTTATGAGAAAATGGATTTTTTCACCTAAAAATCTGTCTTGATTGAAAATCTTTGACCTTTAACATGAAAAACAACAACTAATTTTTGAAAGCAGAGCCTTTTTTTTTGCATTTTTGATTAAACTGAGCAAAACAATTATTTTTGTAAATGGGCAGGGGTTTATTTTCCACACAAGAAAAGGGAGAAAATGCTTTCCGACAAGCCTTAATAAAAAGGCAGTTAGGGGGATGTTTTCTCATGTGGATTCCATTTCCTGGGATTGCGAGGGCAGAGGCGCAGGGCCGGCACTGTCTGCAGTGTGCACGTCGCCGCGCCAGCTGCGCGGGAATCACGGGGGGGTTTCAAGAGCAAAATCTGCTTGGTGAGGGTGAAGTCGGTGCAGGTGTGAAATGTAATGGAGAGCTAATGGGGCTGTGGGGAGAACGGGGTGCATAAATGTCACGTTTGTCATTTGGGGGCTTGATGGTGGCAGTGAGGTGCACGTGACCAGCCGTCAGCTGGAGAAAAGGCAGAAAATTCTCAGCAATTGGGTCTATGAGGGTGTTGGTGCAGAACAGACCTCCTGTGTCCTTATCAGCACGGGGATATCACCAGCCCCGGGCCAGGCGGCGAGGCAGCACCCAAGGGAGCTGCAGGGGGCTGCCCTGGGGTGCCGGGGGCAGTCTGGGGAGTTGCCATTCTGGCCAGTGGCCCTCTGTCTGTGCTGCCTGCATTTTTTCTGTGGGACGAGGTGGGGTAACAGCAGAGCTTTGGAAAAATGTGACTGCCAGCATGCTGCTGCTCAGGGCGCTGCTGGCACCCGGGCACTGCAGCTGCGGGGTGTCACGCACTGCCTGGCACCCAGCCTGAAAGAGCTGCCTTGGGCCGATGGGAGAAAGCCATCAGGTCTGCCAACAGGACTGGGAGTGAAAATGCCATTTTTTTAACTTTATTTTTTTCTTATTCCTCCTTTCTTTTTGTGTGTGCTGCCTGGTAGCATGTGCCTTTCTGGGGCACTGGCTGCATTGGCCTCTTCTCCATCTAACCTGGGACTTTGTCCAGCATTAGCAGAGCAAATACATCAGAAAAAGGAATGAGAAATCCCACACCAGCCACGTGGAACAGTCTGCCCATGGCCTATTTTTTTCCTCTGGATTCCCTGTGATTAGAAAGTAAATGAGTGAGGTAATTTTTTGTTTTTTAAAAAAGTTATAATTGACTACTATAATTCTGTATATTTTTAGTATTAGCATAAATGCACACTCCATTTTTTCATCTGTGTTCATCTGCTCAGTGTGTTCAGAGTCAGGGACTTCCCAAGTTTAATTTGCATTTGTGGAAGAAATTCCCCTTATTGGTTTTGAATGCATCACCTTTTAATTTCATGGAGGATGCCCAGGTACTCGTGTTATGAGATAGCCCAGGAGTGGCTGATCTACCCCCTGTAGGTTATTCATTATCCTATATGCTGTTATTATGTCTCCTCTTATTTATTGCCTATTTAAGGTTTAAAAAAAGTCTTTCAATCTCTTGTCATGTGAGAGATTTTTCCATATCCCTAATCATTCTTGATGGTCTGCTCTGAATCACTTCTAATTATGCAATATTATTTTTGAAATCGGGTGGTCATACCATACATTGTGGCTGAGAATGCTTGATTTACATGTGCTACACACAATTTTTCCATATTATTCAGCATCCCATTTGCTTTTCTGACTGTGATACTTCAACCTTGCACTTTCCAGCATTGTATCTTGGTAACTCCTCACCTTAATGTGATCACAGCCACTGCCGCCCTGTGCCTGCACCCCGCTTCCTTTTCTCCTGGACATTTCTTGCTCGACTGCTGGGGTCTCTTCACCTCTCTTCAGTAAGTGCTTCCTGACAAAGTTAGCTTCTTCCATGGGCCTTGCAGACTCTCATCCATGCCACTGAAACACTTTCATCATCCTTCAGTACTGAAGCAGAACTTAAAAATGATAAACTAAGTGTCTGATCCTGCAAACAGTTACACATGCGAGTCATCTTGTTGACTTCAAAGGAGCTGCTCACATGAGTAAAGTTACATGGTAAGATATTTTCAGTAATGAAAATTCCTTAGGCATTTTTTTTCTGGCAGCACGGAACAGAATTTTGTGCCCCAATAAGTAACTGCTCATCACAACAGAAGCCAGGGGGGTTACTCAGATGCGTGTCTGTCTCTCTGTCTCTCCCAGCCACTTCCAAAAGCTAAATGGTGCTGGTGCCAATGCACACTGAGTGAGCCAGGGAGATGCCCACTTGGTGAACAATGCCATAAGAATGCCTGGAGGTCCCTGGAGGTGCTGGAGCCCCTCTACATGCCTGCAGAGCAAGCCCAAATTATAAAACAAGCATCCTGCCTGACGCTGTGGTCTGTGGGGAAGCAGCAGCAGGTCTGACCCTTGCTCAAGGCCCAGTGTGCCAGAGGCCGAGGCAGCCCAGCACCGAAAGCATCATGCCCGGACCCTCCCTGCCCAGCCATGGGGCCAGTCCTGCTGCCCCCCTTGTCCTGGTGCATGGTTTTTATTTTTGTCTGTACGTGCACTTTAAAAGAGAAAGGGGTTGGTTTAAAGGAAATAGAGAAAGGTTGAAATTAATAGCTTACCATTTGATTGATTAAGCACCAACCAAAATAGGGCAGGTGTTGGTACTGAAAAAAAACCCCAAGAACCAGACTGTTCCCACCTGTACAGAAAATGGGTTTGTTCATCCATGTTTTCAAACTATATGGTTTCTTGCAATGTAGAAAACGCGTTTCAAATGGAGACACCTTTCTAATTCTGTCTATACCTATGAAACTCCCCAAGGTGGAGTGAGAGGATACAGTGAAAGGGCTGAGGCTTGGCTGTTGTTCTCTGGTTGCTTTGAGGCTCTCGCTTCATTTGAAGCAGTGGAAGGTCCACGCAGCGCTTTGTGGTGTTCCTGTAACAGGGCGTGTGTCCCTACTTCCTTGGATGAAACTGAAATCACTCACCTCCAGACCTGAAGCTGGGCAGTAAAACTTTTTCTAAAACCCATTAATAAGTACTTTATTATTTTTTCGTGGAATTAAAATAATTTCCACTATCATTTGCCATCATGGAGTCACGCAGAGGGCTTCAGCTGCCCGTTAGCTGGCACAGCCCTTTTCTAGCACCTTGGCTGAATGGGACCCTGGGTGCTGGCGGTGCACATCGGGAGTTACGGTATTGGGGTATTCGCTTTGCCTTTATTTGCCTCCCCACTGCACGTTCAGTCCTTGGGGCACAACCCGGGGAACCATCTCCGCACGTGCTTTGTCCTGGCCTTGCCCAGTGGGTGACAAAAGGGACCGAAGCTGGCACCCAGGGGTGGGTGTCGGGAGGCTGCTGCTTGCCCGGCTCCCCGCGCTCCTTGGGGTCCCTCCGGCGGGGCCCCACGCGCGATTCGCCCCCCCCGTGGCTGCGCCCCGAACCCGTTCCAGCCCCCGGCGGCCGCTGGCGGGGGCTGCGCGCGGAGCCCTGGGAGGAGCGGGGGGCTCAGGGACTGCCGGGCATGGGGGTGCAAAGGAGCCGAGGAGCAAAATCGGAGCCCGGCGGCCGAGGCAATTTTTGGTGCGAGCGGAGCGACCGAGGCTCAGATGTCTGCTTGATGTTTAGGGGAAGATTTGATGCTTTAATAAGGGAATCCTCTGCCTCCCCCATCCATCATTCGTCATCTTCAGCCATCCAAACACCACTGTAAATTTGTCAGAGCCTTTTCCATATTCAGTGCTTTTATAAATAATGGCCATCGCGAGCAGCAAAAAAGGAAAGGCGCATTTTCTATTTCTGCTCTGGCTCCAGTCGCAGCCGTGGAAATGTTGAGCAGGTTTTTGTTTTTTTGCTTTCAAAAACAAACTGCTCGGATCATATAGTATAATCACATAAGCAAAAGTGCATTCCAGTGTTGCCCCTTATTGTGGCTGCTACTTGCCAAAATAACATTAGTTTGTGAGCTTCTCCATAATATATGAAACAGCCTGTGCTTCATTACTACGCGCTTTTATCCTACTTCATCATGTCTTCCTTCTTTTCTGTGCTATCTAAGGGATTATGCAGCTTCTCTGCAATATTCTGAAATTAATCAAACCAAGCAAAACCTCATGCTATATTATCCATCACTGGAGGAGAATGATTTCCACAATCCAGGCAGCTTTACATTGTTTTGTCCAGGGGCTGCAGCAGAATTCCATTAACAAGAACACAGTAGAAATTTGATTTTTCACAAAATGCATTTGTTAAATATTTGCAAACGGCAAATTTTTAGATATGACGCCAAGTATAACCCTAATCACATTTCTTTTCCTGTTATTTTAATTAGGAAGTGGACAAGCATAATGTCCACTTCTTTCTGTGAATTTTCGCTCACCGAACAGCTGCTCAGTGCTAATGCAGCTAGCCCGAAGAAGCTTTGCTATGCAATGAGATATGTAAAAACTCAACGGATGCTTACCCAGACTGTTTTATATTTCGTGTATTATATAATCAAGCTCTACAAGTAATTTCTTCCAATAAATGAGTAACCATACCGCAGATTGCAGACACTTAGTTTGATTGGAAGTAATAAAGGGAGATTATCCATAGAGTTAGTTGAATGACGGTTCTGACTTGACCCACTGCCCAGAGAGATAAGAATTAATCTTATAAACCTCGCCACACTTGCACCCTCCCTGATCCTCCCGGCAGCAGAGCAGGGGCCCATTTGCCCCCTTTGTTCCAGGGCTGCTGTGGCAGGGACAGGGACAGGGACAGGGACAGGGACAGGGACAGGGACAGGGACAGGGACAGGGACAGGGACAGGGACAGGGACCATCCTGGGGGGCGAGCTCTCGGGGTCACATGGATGCTGTGCAGCCTTGAGGGGCAGCGATCTGTTTTACCCAGAATGTGCTGGCCGTGCAGCTGGTCCCAAAACACCAGGCTTCACGCACTGTGAAACCTCTGCCTGGCCTCGTACAGCCCCGCACGAAGGGAAGGGAAGCATAAAGGTGAGAGCTGGAGACCCTCCGATGTGTGTGGCCATTTTCAGAGCTGCAGCCCCGTTTCTTTCCTGAGTTGAGGTCTCTGTGCCTAAACAGATTTGCACATGGGCATATCTGCTGCGGGCACTTCGGTTACATCTGGTAGCTCACCAGCTGCGAGGCATTTTTCTGAGGAAAGTCACTGAAAGAGCAAAATAACCATAATGGCTACTGCCCGGTGTGTGACTGGGAGCTGGCTGGGGGAAGCTGTGCGGAGCTTTGGGTGACTCACATTGCTACAGGGCTGTTGTAGAGGTCCAGGTAACTTCTGTGCTCCGAGGTGGTTGTGCTGCTTCTCCTTTTGCTCCCAGACCCCTCTGATTGCCCACGGGCGGCTTCTTGGAGCCTGGAGCTCCCATGTGCTATTTTTTTCCCCAGATATTTTACCATTGTCAAAGGTGTTTCCTCTCTCCAAATGGTATTTTAATGAGTGCTTCCACAACTACTGAGGATGTGTGGGCCTTCTTTTGTGATATTAGAAGGTCTTGCTTTGTGGTATCAGATTGTTGATAGGTTTAAATGGTGCGCTTTTGCTTTGTGCATGGATGACACAGGTACAGGCACAATGGAGAGCAAGGGCAGGCAGAAACTGAGCTGAAAATGCAGCGTAACTGACAAAGGGACAAGATGAGGGTGTGTGCTTGCATTTTGTGTTTGTTACTTTATGGCGAAATAAAATACCAATGTTTCCAATTTGTGTAGAAACTATCAAACTGCTGCTCTCTTCCCTTTTTCTTTTCCTGAATTTGTGACTTCTGCTAAAATTAAGAGATTAGGACAGCATAAATCTGTTGGCTAACTGCCTCAGCCTTTGGAAAAAAATTGTTTGCTTCTGTCTTTATTTCATGCTTTCCATTAAGGATGTATACTGTTGTGGAAGGATTTCAGTAACTAGTGAATGATGACACTTTAGAAAAAATCTTTACCTACCAAGGCAAATATGAACAAGAGCAGTGCAACTTTACTATGTATGTTTTCAGCTGAAATAGCACCACAGCCTCTTGCCACACCAGAAGCAAGACCCCACGGACAAATAAACATCATCACAAGTTAATGTTATGGAGGTGAGGGGGATGGGTGGCTTTCCTTTATTATTTTTTTTCCTGTCACCAAATTTCCCTCTCCAGCTAGATAGCCTGAACTTGTGTGACATTATCCATCCTCACACACACAGAGCAGCCGCTCGCCTTCCCCTCATTATACATTCTGCTGGTGATAATACCACTGGGTTAATGCACCAGCTTTCACATCCGCAGACATCAGCTCACAACCTGATATGCCTACAAGTGAAATGAGTGTGATGGCGACCTCAAACAAATCCCCGATGGATATTATTTCATATCAAATCATATGATTACTCATTGATTCAGGGGTAGTTTTTGCTGGGATAGGGAAGACAAAGGTCCAGTTCCGCAGGTTTTGGATGCTCTCGAGCTATGAATGAATTCAGGCAAGCATTTGGCATTTGTCTTCACTGAGGATTTTTAGGAAGCTATGATGTAACGCGCAGTGCCTTCACTCACCGTAGCTGGGTGTAGTGCTCTCAGATCCTTCTCTCTGCAAGGAGGATGCACAAAGGCAGAGATACGTGTAACCAAACGGGCACTCACTGCAGAGTTAGGAGCTTGGGGTGACAATGGAGAAGTGAATTGCTGGTGAGGTGGGAACCACTGGGTGGGTTAGTTCAGGCCATTCCCCTGTTTCAGCTGGGCAAGCACAGTTCCACCCTTCCCTCTTCATCTTTTCTTCCCATATTTATTCCATAGTGGAGTGAGCTCTTTTTCATTTATCCTTTAAAACAAACAAACACACACACAAAGCACCCAAACCCACAGTTCGCTGACAAGCTGAACTGAACATGGGGATACAGGAGCAACATCTGTGACATCACCAGCAGTGGTGGTAATGTGATATTCAGATATTATGATGCAAATAACAGGTTTGAGTTCTGTCTTTCTTAAGACCCTATGGGTGCATTGCTTTGGGTTAAAAAAATAGAAAAAGGTCAAGCACCATTGAGCCGGCCTCAGAGAGTAAACAATTATTTTAAACGCCATGGTGCACTCACTTTCAACAAGAGAGCTTCTGCTTGCAAGCAATACTGTAGCGTTCAAGTATTTAGGTCTCCTTAAAACTGTTTCTTCCCCCACTTGTGTTAATACAGATATTAAGCCTAATAGTATCTACTTAGCATAAACAAGAAGATAAAAATGATTTCTGTGATTGAAATGTTTGTTATTTAGCATTAAGCATCTTCATACTCTCATGTGTTTTGCATTTTAATCCACTCTGTGCTTGGTTTTGGGATTGATAGATTAGTTTTAATCCCCTGTCTAATAGTGGAGTACTGGTGAGATTTATTAAACAGGCAGGGTTTGGTACTTGGATTTAAGAGGACTCACATGCACTGTTCATGCATATTAAATTTGGGAAACCACCGGTTCAGTTTATAAAGGGCTGTGATGTTCTTGATCACTGAGTGTTTCTGTTGTGCATCACTAGCTCAGTAAGTCTTTATATTTCTTAAATGGAACATTTCTGATGGTTCCTTCCCACTGCATAAATCTAATATTCCATAGATATGTTTTTGACTGTTAGAATTATTACAGAAATTCTGTTCGATTTAACCTCAGTTCCAGTGGCTGAGGCACCCGGCATCAGGGCACGAGGCTGCCGTGGCAGCCGGGACGGGGCTCCCAGGTGTCGGTTCCTTCGTGCCCTTCCTTTGCAGTTTATTGGCTCCATTGTTTCTGTAGCTGCACTTAAAATCTGCGAAGTGATGCACTGTTAAAAGTACAGCAACTTCCATATGCTTTTAGAAAAAGCAGAAAAAAAAAACAACAGCAAACTACCAGCCACAAGGCACAAGGCAAAAAGGGGCTCCTGCAGGCTGAAGGCCAGCGGGCTGTTCCCGTGGGTCGCGGGTGCGATGCCAGCAGACGAAGGTGCCCACGTGGTGCCCATGGCTCTTGCTGCTCTTCAGGGCACGAAGAAAAACTGCCCTGTGGCAACTGGAAGGCTAAAGGGGCTCCTGCCTGGGCTTTAGTGTATGCTGGGAAAAACAGAAGCTTGGCAATAGTTTTTAAAAAGAAATCAATCAAACAAACAAAACAAAATGAAAAAAAAAAAAAAAAAAAAAACAGCTGAAAACTTCAAAATCATTAAATTAAAATGTGCCCTATCAGTGGAAGATGAGTTGACTTAATGTGCAGTTTTACTGGTTAATATCTCATTAATGCTGTAATGCTATGGGAAAGGGGGAAAATTTAACTTTCTATTAATGTAATTATAGAATTGCTATATAAAAGTTATTAACTGCAGAAGTGAAAACTAGGAAAAATGAGTTTAAATTTAATAAGTTAATGAAAACAGTAAAAGCCTTTTACAAGAAGATGCTTTACTCTTGTAGGTTTGCTTCTTTAGCTAACCTCTATTTTGAGTTACCAAATAAATATGTAAAGCAGTTACTGCAAATACAAGTGACAGCAGTTGTAATCACCAGCTTAGGAACCCCTGCATTTGATTGGAACACATCATAAAACAAATGTCTGTCTGGGATTTTACTTGGTCATTGGGAATTTATTGGCCCTGTGACATAAAGGAGACTACCAACACTTGGCTTTAAAATCTGTTAGTAGAAGATAGAGCTTTTTAGCAACTTTAATTGACAAGAAATTATGTGATATGCTGGATAATTGACCATACTTTTCTACCTCAGTTAAAGCATTTTTTTTTTTTTTTAATTCTTTTTACAAAATAAAAAGAGAGAAAGAAGGCAAATAGGCAGTTATTTGTTGTCCCCCACTCCTTTTTTTATATTATTTTTATTTTATTTCCTAATGCAAGCATCCAGGTAGTGACACTGAAAGGTGGCAAATTTAAACAATGATGTTTTCAGATAATGTGCTTTTAGCCCTTGGAGTTCATTGCCACAAGATGTTGATGCAACAAGATTGAAAATATTAGATATTTTATTTTATGGCTAACAAGAACATCCATGCTAATATATATAATTTCAATTAAATAATCAAAATTCTACTGCTCCAGGACATAAGACAATCCCTAACCAATGGTAATGGGGAGGGAACTCCCCTGTGGCCACGTTATTTCATAATTATCAGCTGTGAGGTTTCTTGCCCATTTCAGTGTGAGGATACTCAGCAAAATTAACCATTTGGAGCACACGAGACTAGCAAACCACTTGGTTCGTCAGGTTTTTGCATTCCTCAGGAAAAATATACAAGACACCTGCAGTATGTGAGTTTCATGGGAGCCTCATGTTGTGTACGCAAAATCTCAGAAAATGTTTGCTGCTATGGTACGTTGTCAGAAGGATGGAAAATTGCTTTATACATTTTTTCCCCCCTAGTTTTCCCTTTATTGCCTTAAGCTCTGGAGACCAGACAATTTAGCACATTTTAATGTATTGAAAGAGGACAGAGTTAAAGTTGCTGTGTGGGGAGATGCCGTGCTAGCTCCAGTGTCCGTCTGCACTGCCCCTGTGGGCAGTGCCACAGAGCGATGTGTTGGGGTGTGCAGAGCAGCCAGGCTCTGGCTCAGCACATCTGAGAGGCTCCTGCAAGGATCCATTTTTTAGCTGGTGATCCAGGATTTTAGCAAAATGAGGAAAAATGTATCTACTCTTTTCAATAGCCTTGTTATTCTGAAGCATTTGCATTTATAGACATGAAGTTAGCTTCATGTCCTGGTTGGTGGGAGGTGGTGGCTGCATGGGTTCGCAGAGGATCTCCTCGGCATCCTCCTTTCCAGAAATGGAGCCCGTGAATTTCACAGAGCCCCGGCTGCAGACTGTGATCTCCTTCAAGACACCGACAGCCTTAGCTACTTGTCTCTAGATATTCAGTCTCAGCACCCTGGGGCTGCTCAGCCCTGTGCCAGCCTGGGCACAACCAGCCCTGCAGCCCCGCTGGGGCAGCTGGCGATGCGAAGCTTTCTGTGTGCACTTCAGGTGAGGTATCCATGTGAGTGCATTAGCACGGAAAAACATGAAAGAAAGAGGAATGAAGTTCAACGCTGTGCGCAGTGGTTCTGCAGCCCCAAGCTGTGCCTGGGCACAGGAGGTCTGTGGAGGTGGTGGCTGGTGACTGCTGACCTCGCTGGAATTCCTCCTAGGCGTGTGCTGGGCACCGCGGTGTTACCAAATCTCAGCAGATCTCTTGTATCAGACGAGGCCCAACCACAGCTCACGCTGGTACCATCTTTCCTTGTGAACACTGTGGGCACCGGACAGCACGTCTGTAAATCCTTGGTGGGTGGGTGCCGGGATGCGATGCCTGCCCCCACCGCATGCCTCTGCCTTTCCTGGTGAGTTTGGCTCCTGTAAATCTTTGAGTGTCCTCAGCTGTTTTGCTTAATTCAACCTAACAAGAAGCAATGCTGAAGGATGTCACATGGGCAGAAGAAGGAAAACATTGGATTTTGCAATAATTTCTGGCTTGCCCTGCTGTACGCCAGCAGTTCTTGCCATTGGAAGAATTTTTTTTTGTAGCCTTTTATGTAAACACATCATGTTAAAAAAGGCAAACTATAAAACGTTAAAAACCCTGCAGGGTATTAAAAATACCAGCCTCAATGCATGTGTTCATTCCTTTCACTTTCTTTTTAGATCACTAGTGTTGGTACAAAATGAGCTGAGAGAAGGAGAGAATTCTAATTAGGTTTAAAAAAGAAAAAATATGGCAGTTTATTTTGAGCGCATGTCTGATTTGCAAAGGCATATCCCATTTCAGATGCAGGCAGAATGAATCATTATTACACATTTATCATCATAAAAATGCTTATTTGGATTTTTTTTTTTTAAGAAAAGGAAAAAAAATATAAAAAGGGCAAAGCAAAGAGCCATCTCTGAAGGGCAGTTATTGCTTGCCCTTGCTTGGGAAAAAAGGCTTTCTCAATGGGATTACGTCCCCGCTCATAACCTATCAGCCGTCTGATCAGAAATTCATAACGCAGGCCATCCATTTCCAGCTCTGCGAGGGCTGCATGATTGAATTTAAATAGGCAAATGCCAGACTTGAGCTTTGACATTCTCTCTGTCTCGCTCAATCTTTCTCTTTCTCCTGCCCTCCTGCTCACGGCGCCTTTCTTCCTCCCTTCCTTCCTCCTCCTCTCCTGCTCTCTCCTCCATTTCGCACCAGCCTGGTGGGGGCTGCGGGAAATGGAGGCTGGCCGAGGGGGAGCAGAGGGGATAGTCACCAACGGGCGCTGTCGTGCTTCCATCGGGACAGAAAAATCTCTTTATAAAGCCCCTCGCTTCCCCCCCCACCTCGTTTAAAGAAGAGGTATTTCAGCATCTGCTAATGTCTGCGTCCTCACCCAACCCGCCAGGGCTCTGTGAGCCCCAGGCCCCTCAGCTCTGCTCTTTTTCCTGTCCTGAGCATGGCCAAGAGGCAGGGGTAAGCTGCAGAGCTCAGGGCACAGCACGAGGGCTCGGTGCCCACGGTGGCTCCGTGCCTTCCCTCGCCTCTCTTCTCCTGCAGGAATTGGCACACGAGCGGCCCCATGGCAGCACCCTGCCTCCTGCCCCAAACCACGTCAAAATTCAGGGCACTACAGTGATGCTTTCATTGCTTTCTGCTCTCCTGGGCCTTGTATCCCTTCTTTGGCATATGGATGCAGCTTCGGCCCACATCCTTGCTGTGAATTGTGCTTCAGATTGTGCTTTTGCAATGCCTGCCCTTCAAACAGCACTTTGATGCTCCAGAACCCGCACCTGCACCCAGCAGTGCTTTACTCCCACATGCAGGGAGCAGGCTGAGCTCCAGGGTGCTGCCGGCACCAGCAGGGCTGCTGTTTTCCACTTGATGAAGCTGCTTTGATGATAGTTTTGGGATTTTCTTGGCATTTTTTTTTTAAATCTTTTCTCCACCATACAACTTAAGACCATGGGTCTTTGGCCCCATGTTCATTCCATCACTTGAGTTTTTCTCAATTGCTGATTTTCTAGCCCCAAACTCAAGTTTCACTGAGGGTTCTCCTCAAGAAAGGCATTGAGTATGGGATTAAAAATGCTGTAACATGAAGGATCGACCCATTTGTCCCTAATGTTTCCCAGAGGTGAATCACCTTTGTGGTAAGAAACAGGTCCTTTGGCTGTCATTTGAATTTCCCTGACTTCAGCTTCTTGCCACCAGCTCTTTGCTTGGCCTTGCAGGGTGAGGGACATGTTGGTGCTTGGTGCTTTCTCCCATGTAAGTATTTATTCCATGGTAATCATCATTTTTCAGCCTAATTTTGATAAATTAGGCAGATTCAGCTCCTTAGCTCTTAGCTCGTTGAATGGGCTCAGTTTAGCAAAAGATCCAAACTGTTCTGTCTTGTCCCCAGCATTTCTTCACTGCTCCAAAACTTTGTGCCATCTTTATGACCAATTATTTTTTTCCCAGTTATTATTAACCTCAGGATTCCAACAATGGTGCACAGCCCTGGGTCTGCCGAAATCTTCCCTGTGCCTCTGCTTCCCTACCGAGCAGCCACTCCATGCCCAGTCCCCCCTTTCCCCTGCCCCGTGCCAAGGAGCAGCACAGCCAGCAAGGTGCCTGGGTCCCCGTGCCGCCGGTGCTGCCGCAGCCACTGCTCTTTGCTAACATCTGCTCTCCACAAACCCAAGTGCCAGCACCAGATAACACGTGCACCCCTCCCAGCTGCTAAAACAGGCTGAATCCCAAGTTAGCTTTCCTAATTTAACCTGGATATTATTACCAGCATCTTCTTGCTATACTGCGACTTGCATTTCCTTTTGCATCAGCTCCCATCTCTGCACGTGCCAGGACCGAGACCCACTGACAGTGCACATCAGCAGAGTTTTGGAGATTGTGCCTGTTTGAATCACTGCTTAATTTCACTTCAGTTCATCATTAACAAACTGTTAAGTGCCTTACTGTTCTTCTTTGGTAAGTTTGTCAAAATCCTTTTTATTTATTTATTTATTTTAAATAGGACCTATTTTCTACGTTGTATTTTCAGCTTTACCATCTTCATTTCATTGTGGGTTGAGATTTCTGTGTTTTCTTTCATACTTTAAAAACTGTTATCCCTAACTGTGTAACTATTTTTCTGCTGTCTTTAGCTTTCCTTACCCACATTCTGCTGGCCACAGCTTCTTGTTTATTTTACTTGTTATCTAGTTCCTTTGTTTCCATTTGTCATCCTGGTTTTCTATTTTAATTGCTGACTTTATATTGCTAATAAACCAAGATGTCTTTTAGTCAAAGTTGTCACCTTTCTACATTGTTAAATCATTTTTTTTTTGGACATTTGATATGTTTCTTCCATGGTTTGGGTTGATTTTCTCTTAAATCCTTTCTTCTGATCAGTTTTAAAATAACTTCTGTAGCTTTGGGAAACACCATATACACATTTTTTTGAATGTTGATCTGCATAATTGGGTTAAATATAAGGTGAAAATTCCTGAAGCACTGTCTTCAGGTTTCCAGATGTGAGTTATTTGGTGCTAGACCAGTATATTCTTTACTTCCAGTGCCTTTAGTATGAACTTATTCTTCTTTCGTAGCTGAATGGCCTATCCCAAATTTAGAGGAGGAGGGTATAAAGCTAGGAAAGGAAATTATGAATTAGTTAATCATTTTGGCTGATGGGAATAACCTTCTACTGAATCACAGGATTTGCTTAATAGAATAAAAGAAAGAGGTGATAACTAGCAGGTCTCAGTGGGAAGTGACTCTGAGAGTATGTTATTACCATTAGAAAAAAATAAGCAATGTATACCCAAGAGTTTGTTTTTTTTTCTTCTTTTCTGTAGGTTGTCAAAATAGAAAAAGTGCTGATGAAAAATTCTATGTTATATGACTTTTGATGAAGGCATGGCAAGTCTTTCTTAAAAATACACAACAAAGTTTGGCTCTTGGTAATCTCTGCTTTCCGTAACAAATTAATTAGAAAAGATGTTTGTCAAAGATAAAAACTCCGGTTTGGTTTAGGGTTTCATCTTACATATGCTAATGATCCAACCATGCATAAAGAGAAACAATAAAGCAAATTGGTCTTCGGCAGCTTTCAAAACAACACCTGTGGCTGCTGAACTTGTTGTTTCGGAGATGCCCAAGTTCCTCCTGCGGGTGGATCGTTCACCGTCTCTGAGCTGCTCTGGTTCTGATGCAGGAGGTGGGAGCTGTAATGTTCCTATTCCCTGGGCCTTTACAGCATTTGTATGAGACGTGTCTTGTGGAGTCTGGCAGGAGAGACAGAGTATTTTGAATCTTGAGTAACTGGTATATAGTATTTTAAAGTTTAAATATAGTATCTAACAAACCAATTCCAGTTAATTACCTCAAAGATACAGAATTGCAACTATGAATTTAGCAGTGAAATGCAGAAGTAGAAAAATGTTAAGAGAATAATTTTAATACAAATTTCCCTTAAAATCTTATTTGAGAGCCCAGCTATTTCTGACTCTTGCAGAGGCACTCTCGTTGATGATACCGGGTAGAACGGCAACGTTTGTGCTAATCCCTTCCCCAGGGAGAGCGCTAAAGAAAGTGGCAGTGGTGGAGTGAAACGCAAGCATGGCTCCTGATCAGCTGAGTGCGAGACAAGCTCAGTTCACACGGCAAATTTCTTAGTTTCTTTGAAAACCAGCTGAAGTTTTTAATTCTTCTAAAAGAAAACCAGGTCTTAAGGTTATGTTTATAACCAGCCGGCGTCAGCTGAGTGGCCCTCCTGCACGATCGCTGCCACGAAGTGGTGCGGGTGCCATACTTAGACTCTGTAGCCAACCATCCGGGGGAAGCACTGCTGGGACTCCTGCCTCAGCTGTTTCAGCCCTCGGTTTTACGGAAGCAGGGTCTCACCAAAGTGCAGCTGAACTGTGCTAATTGTATTTTAATTTAATGAATATTAAGCACTTGCCACTGATAGGGAATTCCTATTCAGCATGCTCTTCGTCTCTCTAGGCATTTAAAAAATTCAAAGATATGGAAAACAAGCACAACCTTATTTGATATAAAGTTTACAGAACTGCATACAAGTATTTATTAATCATTTACACAATCATTTTTATACAGAGCATTATTTTTTAAATAAAGTTAACTTTCTTTTGTTACCTCAGTGCGTTCAGAAGGTAAAAAGGAGCTTGGTAAGACTGAGCTGTGATGGAAGTAGATGTTGCAAAATAAATTGCATTATTACCTTCCATCATCTAGAAGGGATAGCTGGGGTTTAAATTGTCTGCAAGATTCTTTAAAAACATATTGGAGTATTTTTTTTTTTAATGACCATATGTAGTTTTGCATTATTTTTGAGAATATTTTTCTTTGTATACATTTCCACGTCTTTGTATAAAAACCGACTTCACCATATGCCATGACTTTCTAGCTTATATAAACTATGGAGCAGAATGTATGTGCTATGTGTATATTTTGTATTTTTCTTCAAAGATGCAGTGCCAAAACCCTTCTGTATTTACAGTTCCAGGAATAACCATCCAATCTGTAAGAACATCTATGTAGTAGTGCATGAGACTTGTCATCTAGCAGCTATACGAGCAAGCTGCTGTTTAAAGGGAAAGTTTCTGTGCTTTCGTGTTTGAAGATGTAAGCACGAGAGTTGCAGATAATGCTTAATTGACTATCTGTTCTTAAAATGCCCTTCTTGGTTCCCTTTGAGAGATTTTATGTTTATTTCCTATGGGTTATATATCAAGTCATCGGATGGGCAGAAGGAGAGGGAGGAAGCTTTAGAGAATTAGGCTGAATGCCGTGGTTTCATGCTCTAAATACCGAGTAGTGCAATTTCTTGCTGGTCATTGACTGACATGAGTGCAAGTTCAGGAGCAGCTTGTGACCTGTGCTGTTCCCCTCCCCACTGCTGTTTTAGTTCGAATTTTTTGTTGTTGTTGTTGAATTTTACCGGAATATTTTTAACTTGGGGCATAACACTACAAGACACTCTTCAAAGCAAAAGTTGTTTATTTTTCCATTTTTTTTTAGGCCACCTCCTACAAAGACGTTCACTCCTGCTTTGCCTGGAGCTTCTGGGTGGCAGTGGTGGGGAAAGAACAGGGGGACTCGTCGGCTGGGTGGCTCAAAACACAGTCAGAAAGCCAAAGTCATCACCGAGAGATTTTTACCATTTTTTATTTCCCAGTATCTTTCAACAGCCTCAGAAGTAACAAGAATAAAATGGACGCGTGTGTTTTCAAAGGCATCTGCGTGACTTAAGAACACAAGTGCCATTGAG
Source organism: Aythya marila (assembly GCF_965140915.1). Taxonomy (NCBI): domain Eukaryota; kingdom Metazoa; phylum Chordata; class Aves; order Anseriformes; family Anatidae; genus Aythya; species Aythya marila. Next base: position 20,879,115 of record NC_139053.1, read on the forward strand.
TTTCAGGAGGATTTGTGCTGTTTAGGACTTGTTTATATAGGAAAGTTACACCTTCCACACCAGTATAGTTCTACGGATGGATCACTTCATCTGGAATAACTGGCTTTTTGGGGTTAGTTTAACTTCTTCAAAACACTGTAAACTGAACCGCTGGCTCCTAAACTGTAGTCTATAGAATTACACCAAACAGTAAAATTTATGAATGAGTCAGTTCTGTGTGGTTACGCAAAGTGACTCAAAGAAATTCCACGACTGGGTAGTGGTCTCTTGGTCCTAACTTTAAGAACCACTGAACTAAATAAAATAAAGACGTTCTTATTCCAAATTAAGGTTATCTGGGGAGTTGCAACTGTGTGTGTTTCAAGTTCATGCCTTTGTTTTTATTAAGGTAGCCCTCAGCTCACCAAGGATTTTTGAAATCCACTCAGAATTTCTCTGCACCATTTACAGAGCAGAACTACCCCTAAAACTTTTATGAAAATAGCAGGATAACAGTAATACCTAGCTGATGTGGAATATTTTAGGTCTTAAAGTGATTTTGAAAGATGAGCACACTTATGCCATCTTCTAATTGTAAAATTGCAATATTCACTATACGGTTCTAAAGTTTTTAAGCAACAGCAACAGAAAAAGGTGCCATTATTCTGCATAGAATTCACCATTTATGGAGCTTGAGTTTTTATTTTATTTTATTTTATTTTATTTTATTTTATTTTATTTTATTTTATTTTATTTTATTTTATTTTATTTTATTAAAACAGATTTTTATGCTGATGGCTATTCAGAATTATAGGATGATCCTTAGTAAAAATTTGAATATCATTATTTTTTTCCCCTAACAACTAAGTCTTTTACACAGTGAAATGATCTTCCCTGAAAAAAAACTGACAAAGAACAAAGCTCATCACTTAGATAAATTAAATGCCTTCTTCCCTATCACTAGCAGCTGTAACCAGTGATGATTTAGCTATCTATTTAACTATCTGTAGGCTTCCTCTCATGGAAGCAGGTCACTTCAGTAGGGGTACAACCAGAGATTGGGTTTGTTTGCTTCTTCATTAGGACAAACACTGAGCGGATTAGTCGTGTCCTTGGCTGGAACCTGGGGTCTTCTCCAGGAGCTCCTCTATTCTGCGCAGAACTGCACAGGTTGCCCATGTGGGAGTCTCATGTAAACAGGATTAATCCCCCTAACCAGGTTGCTCCCGCGGATGCTTCAGTACCCCCTGATGCTTCCCAGCTTTTCCTTCCAGAGTTAACACGCTGCGGGTTTCTTCTGGGGGAGCTGGGTTCAGGCTCCTGTTCTCCGCAGCTTTCACGTCTAGCTTTAATTCACCGGGGGGGCGAACCCCCAGTTGTGAGCTCTATTTTCCTTCTGTTCATTTTCTGCAAGCTATCAAGTACGTCTGGTTGTAAGCGAAGAGGAGGCTAGCATTTCCATGATTTCCAGACCTGGACTGCTGGACAGCTGCTGGTGTGTATTTTTCTGTGTAGCTGGTTTTGGCAGCATTCAGATGTTTGAAAATGAAGACCTTACATTTTTGTGGCTGCAGTGTAGTCTCGGATATGCCACCACATTCTTATTATTAGCACTCTAAGAGCATTTAGAGACCACAGCCAAGATCAGTGTTTCACTATATAGACACCTGAACTTGTTTAACCTACAATTTTCCTTTTTTTGAAGTCAGTGCCAAAACTCACTGGTTTGAGAGGAGCTAAAATTTCACTCCCTATCTTGCAGAGTTTTAGTTTAAATAGCTAAACCAGATGAGTCATGGGAGACATGAATTACTGTCCTCATTCTGCAGAATTATTAAGCAACTGGCCACAGCTCAGAAGGCAGCTGGTGGCACGCCTGCAGGCTGGACCAGGACCAGCTCCTTCACCCCCGGGGACGTCCATCTTCTCTTGCAGGTTTACATTAAAAAGGGAGAGCTAACAAAAATCAAATCCCCCTTCATAATTTTCATTAGGACACATAGAGAGGCTCAATATATTTGGGTGTTTTTCTGCATGCTAAAAGCCTTCTGAGCTGTTTTTTAATAATCAAGAATGATATTGCTTAGAAAATTCAGCAGATAAGTCCTGTTTTGTATAAAGCAACCTAATATTCTGATTCCCAAAAGAATGACTTAAAATGCGTACATGTATTTGTTATAGATACGTTAGTTACAGATTTTTTTAAAAAGAAGTTTTATCTGTTTGTCAGTTGCTATTATATTTGGAGAGCAGGAGAAGGGAGGTACAAGAGAGTTACAGCAGAAACACTGCAGAGGTGCAGAGTAGCTGCAGGCGTGTTGGATGCCTGCGATGCGCACACGCAGGGGTTTTGCGGGATGGAAATTGGTCCTGCTGGGGCTGCAAGGCTGTGTAACCACCACAGCTGCTTCACGCTTCTCTTGTCCTCTCCTGCCCTTTTTCCCAGGTGAGAGGTATTTGTCCCCAGCCGCCTCTCCTCCCAGCCTTGCCAGACCCTCCGTCTTTGCTCAGTTAGCCGAGGTCTGTGCTGGTCTCCGGTCTGTGGCAGGAGGGGAGCACAGCTCCCTACCCAGCTGTTAACCTTCGCCCTCCTCCATCCAGACCTGGGTCACATCTTCTGTTTGGGCCACTTGCCACCTGCAGGGGACACCAGTCCAGAAGGCTCCTGACCCTGCTGGTCCTCACCACAGCGCTCACGCTGCCGAGCTCGGCCATCAGTGGCTGCCCCTTGAAGATGGAGACTGGGGGTTATTCTGTTACGGGCTTCCTACCTCAAGTTTTGGTTTGCTTGTGCTCCGCAGATAGGCACGTCTACGGAATTACACACTAAGCACCTTCTGGCAAAATAGCTCTGATGTGAACGTGATCATAACCCGGGCAGGACTCAGCTGCAGCCGCCAGCCGGCACTTCCCCACCTCCTGCCTGCCCGGTGCAGCCGCTGCACAGACCGTGCGGCCTCACAGCCGGCAGTGCTGAAGCCCACCAGATATCAAAAAAGCAGGTTTAAAATGAATAAAATGTGAGACATAGAAAAGCCAAGATGGCAAGACAGCCACTTCAACAGTCAGTCTAAACAAGAGGTATGGAATTAAGCGTGGAGCAGGTTAACCACTGCTGTGTTTAATGTGGCAGATACGGCACCGATACAATCCGGTTATATAAGAAATAATTTTGGCTGTTGTTTTTATAATTGCGTTTTTGATGTCGGTTCAAGAGAATGTTCAGTGTTACTGAGAGAGCTGCAGGGGATTAGAAACCCTAGAGTCAAATTGCTCTTCTTTGGATGCCTAACTTTGCCTGGGTTTGTAAGGAGAAATAATACTTTTTATGGGATCAGCTGGCAGAGCTGAAAAAATTGGCATGCTATTGAGATCAGAGTTTGGCAATCAGTTTTGAAAATTGTATTTTTAAATCCAGTAGAGTGTTGTCACGGTTCTAATACTCTCGTTACTTAAGCTTTGCCACCTGAAGGCTGAGCACAAGAGCTGCTTAACACAGCCCTGTGAGTCTCCACACCTTCGATTTTACCCCAAAACTTTTGGAGATTACAACCGGAATGTAAAACATTACATTTGTTGCTATTATCGTGACTTACAGGACGGGTACTTGATTAAAAATATGTATATGCAGCTGTGTTTGTATAAAAGCACCTTTATATTTGGGCATACATAAATGTATAGCAGTTCTAAATATCTGCAAGCTCGGTTGCTGACAGGACTAATTTGGCTACTTTTGATGACTCACAAAATTAGGACGCCAGAAAGGGAATAACTGAGAGAGTCAGTAAGGCTCCCGGTTTGCCTGTTTGTCCAGGTATCCCTTTTAATTCCTTGTTTATATTTGGCACTATCAAAAATCTGGGTTTCATTTTCCTGTCTTAGCCGGCAGTTATCCCTTTGCTCTGAAGCAATACTTCTTGTTTGCTAGTTGCTGCCATAAATGTATGTTGACATTTTGTATTTAAACACGCTTTGTATGCCTATGCTAAAGCCTCACTCAGCCTGGTTTTGCGATAGGCACAGAGTTAGCTTTAAACAAGAGTTATAAATCCATGTTCAGACGCTGTTTGGGCTGCGGTTCCAGGATGATCAACGTGTGCGCACACGGAGCATTTCCAGTGATTTGATGGTTTTCAATACCTCCCGTGAGAAGCAGCTCTCACCATGCCTCTTTCAAAGCTTTGGGTCATCTTTGATCTACTCCTAGACTATTGGCTCTCCAGTGACCACTAGATCAGACTCGTGGTTCCAGCTCTGCCTGCTGTGAATCCGTGACACCCTGAGAGAGCACAGCGAGCGCAGCAGCCTGGCCAGCCACAACCCTGCCAGTTGGGTGCCACGACACCCAGCCTCCAGGGGAGCTGCTGGCACGGCGTGCTGCTGGCAGCATCCTGCATCTGGCAGGCAGGTCCCTCGGGATGCACAGGCTGCTCCATGGCACGTGTCCTGCGGACCCAGGGCGCTGCACGGAGCACGAGCCAAAAACTCGCTGCAGCCCACCCTGTCCTCCTGGCACGCACAGGGCCCCTCTGCTCCCACCAAGGGTGGGCTGCTGGGCTGCTGGGCTGCTCCCTTCAAATCACACCCACTCCTAGGGCTGCTCCTTGGTTGCTCAATGGTCACGATATGCTCCTCCGGCGTATTATGGCAGCTACATGTATTTCATCACATTACTATGCATTGATTCCTGCTGTCATCCCAGGTCTTCCCAGCAGCTGACCACATTAACCTTTCAGAAGAATGGGTTGTCTCTGAACTTGCAGAAACAAAACAGTCAGTGTGGACAGCTAAAGCATTGCTGTGGCTCTTGTGTTCTCTTAAGAATTCTCTCAAATCCCTCCAGTAACCAATTTCATGGCATCCGATGAAACACCAAGAGAGAAGCAAAGCCTCCTTGGCTCCAGAAACAATCCCTGCTTCTGCCAGCCCACTATGGTCTGCTAAGTGGCGCTCTGTATTTACCCGGAGGATCTTATTTATCATCGATCACTATTCACAGTGATGTCTCCAATGTTAATTCAGATGTGCTACACGAAATTAACAACACCAGAGTCCTGTTATAGCTGCTCCCCTGCTGGCCGGGCCCAGGCTGTAGCAGGGGCTGGAGGATCCTGCTCTGCGGCCCGAGACCGGCCGTGGTATGGCCTCTCCAGCCCTTACGGTGACCGAGGTTAAAATGCCTGCCCGTGAAAACTGATTCAGAGATGGCAGAATATTCTGTACAAGCAGCTCAGCCCATTTTCCATAGCGTTCGGTCTGCTAAGTGCCAATGTAAATCCCAGCACGGTGGTTGCGCTGCCACCGTCGCAGCTGCCCCGCAGAGGGGCGGCCGGCTCCAGGGGCAGCTGCAGCACCTCTCTGGATTTGCTTTGGGGAAGCTCGTGTGGGCAGGGCATGATGAACATTGCTTTTTTTCCGCCTACTCCTATCTCAGAGTTTTACCTTTCCCTGCAATTGCTTTAAAATGTGAGAGCCCAGAGAATGCAAAGCAGCTCCATATTTTGACGCCCTTTTCATGTTGTCTCGCAAGAGCGGATTCATTTTGCAGCAGGTCTTTTTTGTTCCCGGCCTCGTAATCCATGCTATCTGCCGTGGTGGGGTTGTTTGTTTGTTTGTTTTGTTTTGCTCTGCTCTGCTCCCCATCGGATGTGAATGAGCAGCGGTGCTACCGAGAAGCGTTTTGGAAAGGTTTCTGTCCCACAAGGCCTGCCACTGGCCACAGCCTGACCTTCCCTGCGATGGCTCACGCGTTTCCTGTTTTCTGACCGTTTGCCATGGGGGAAAAAAATCTTATTTTTCTAAACCAGATTTTATTTTTGAAAACAGTTCAAATAATAAATAACAACCTATTAACCCAGCATGCTTTAATGCTCAGAATCTTAATATAAAGACTACAGAGAGCACAAACATAACATTAAAAAAATCGTGCACAGTTATTTATCCTGCCCAGCTCCTCTCCCCCATAGTGAATGCAAGCTGTCTCTTTAATAATGCAAAGGAGTAGTAAATTTCAAGCTGAGGATGGGCAATAACAAGGAGAGTTATTTCCACAATGCCCCAGTGTCAGCTGAGTGGCTTAGGAGCGCACCTTATTAGTTCTAACAGGCTGGTTAGCATTGGGTCACCTCTGCGGCTCGCTCCCCAGCAGGGTCACTCGTCTCCAGGCTATATTTGGGAGAGGGGGAAGGGAGGCAATATTTAGAGATTCTCTTATCTCCCAGCGTTTTTAGCGCTGTTTATTTTTATTTATCCCCCCTCGCTCTCTTTTATGCCTTGCCTTTCTCTTGCCCTCTCTCCCACCCAGTGTATCTTTGCAACCTGCATAAATTCTGTGCTGGGCAAACCCCTCCCCTGTGAGAGCAAATTAAAGCAGAAACCATGTAACCGGGGTTTTTCATCTGTATTTCTTTTCAGAAGAGAAATAATTCAAATTAATCAGGCTGTGTTTGTGTACGGACAAATAACAAAGTGCATTAGGAATTTTTAATGAAAGCGAGCCCAACATGGTTGCACTTCCAATTAAGCATGGCTGTAGCACCACTGTCCTAAATAAATGCACGCGTGTGTGCAGGAGCCGCACGCGCACACGGGGCTACGCTAAAATGCCACCTCTTTTTTTAGGGCCATGGAAATAGTTCTTAGGATTGGTCCTTTAAAGAAAGCTCACTGAGGCATCTTTTAAAATGAATGTTCATTTTTTCCTAACTGAAATGTATTAAAAGCTGCACATTATGGAAATGTACGTGCGGTTTTTTATATGTTCCTATCTCCATCAGCCCCTTCCCTCCCCCTCCCCCACCCGCCAGTTCCCATCCAAAAATGAATGCAAAGAAATACTATTAGGCTGTCTGGTTATGTATTTTTTATGAGGCCATACAAGACACTGCCTGACCTCGTGCAGCTCATGTTATAACCACATTGAAGATGCTTTTCATTTGGGTTCTGCTTTTCAGCCTGGATGACCTCTATTAAATAAAAAAAAAAAAAGAAAAAAATGGCCTAATATGTGACCCCTGGGACTAGTCGCTTCAAGGATTACATTTAATTCATATGATAATATTGAAATATAATGTTTCTGTCTCTAATGTTTTGGATGTTTTTTCTTTCTTCTTTATTTCAGGGACCCTTTGAGTCTTGTCAAAGAATTTTTTTTTTTAATCAGTTTTGGGTGGAGGACGAGTAACTCACGCTCGGTGGTCAGATGCTTAAAAATCACCTTTCTTCCTTTGGAAACCAGGCGTGAATACAAAGCACCACGTTTCCCACTCTCTTTGAAGGAGGAGAGAAACAAAGGCAGAGAAATCATTTTTGATAAGAAAGCGTGCCTACCAAGGTCTCGCCAAAATAAAGAAGCGCTCTTTGTTTTGGCGTTTGCTTAACCAGTTGGTCGCCACTGACCTGCTTTCCTCGTCCCCGCTCAGCCCCGTGCAACTTGGCGGGCGCAGGAGCAGAGCTCCCGTTAACTCCTTCGCTCTCCCCAGCTCCTATTGTCTGCCCTGCACCGCCGCAGCCCCGTACAGTGGCGAACACACATGGAGTTACTGTACAAGCGCACACGCAAACACCGCTCCTGCGCTAGCTTCCATAGCCCCTGCCTCAGAGAGAGCAGCTCCCGCTGCTGCGGTGTGTGATCTAACATCCAGCGCTCCTGATAGACACCGCATATTTCAGGGGTTTATAACTTCTCCATAAAAACGTACGCTGGGATGAAACACGACGCGCGACGGTTCAGCTTAGGAGCAAATTTGCCTTTGCCAATTGCAAAAATAAATTTGACTGTTCCTAAATATTCTGTGTGCAAAAAAAAATCTTTAATAAAGTGCCTTTTTTTTTTTTTCCTGACCCCCTCACTGAAATCATGTTGTGAGGTGTGCAGTGGAATTCAGCAATCAGTCAGCAATCAGATCTAAGACCTTGCACAGGGGAGCGACGAAGCCCTTAATCATTCATGGTAATGACACGTTTGTAAAAAGGTGCCACGTGTACGCGCCACGTATTTGCAGCAAACATTTAATGCAAGGCTGTTAAAAAGTGGATGCGATCCATGGAGCGGTGGCGTGCTTGGTGCAAGGGATCCGAGCTCCTTGGAGGAACCGGGCAGGCTGGGGGCACAGCCCGTGCTGCCCAGGCTAACAAAAGCTGTGCCTCTCAGAACAATAGGCCTGCGCTCCTGGTCACCCTCTCCGTAAACGCGGGGAGGCCAATTTGGTATATTTGCAAGGGGACGCACGATTTTGTTTTCCCCCCTTTTCCCCCGCTCTCGTTAGAGCCGTGCAACGTGGAAATTAATTTGTGCAGAAGTGCACCTCGGTACCGGCACTGCTGCAGGGAAGCAGCCCCAGCCAGCACCGTGTGGCTAAGGCTGAACCTGGATGCTCAACCATTGTGCGAGCTATCGCAAACAGTGCTGCACGCCACATAAAACCTCGCACTCCTCGGGTGTCTGTGCACACGGAGGAACAACAGGGCAGGTTAGGGATGGAGTTTCCACATTAACTCCGAATGCCGTTGCGTTTATTTGCGTCATAGGCTGAGCCTCGACAGTTTTTGGCGAAAATCTAATTAGCGACATGTACGTGGCCCTGCGCGCGCCTGTATTACATGTATATGCATGCCAGCGTTTTGTGTAGGATATTAAAAAAAAATATAGAGGCTTTTGGCTCCCTTTTGTAAGGCATTAAGCTGTGACCCTCCCCTCCTCTTTTCCCTCCCCCTGTAGCCCTAGACTTCACGATGCCCTGACTGCTAGCTTAACATGGAGTTGTCTTTTTTATTTTTTTATAAACCCAGTCACAACACCGAGAGAGGAGGAGGAGGAAGGGAGAGAAAGGGAAAACTAAAAACCCTGAAGGATGGTTCTCAAAAATTCTAGCGGAACCAGGGGGAATTCCTCGGAGAGCGGGAGCCAGCCGGCGGAGGTAAGGCGGTGTGCGCGAACCCTTTCTTTCCTTTCCCCTCTCTGCCTCCCGCTCCCTTTTTGGTTATAAATTGCCGTTCCTCGGCGGAGCAGGGAGGGAAGGTGGGTGGAGAAGACACCTTAACTTCTTGCCTGCTTAAGCAATCTGGGAACGGAGCTCATGTGAATATGCAAATGGGCGCGGGGCTGCGCCGTCACACGTGCGCGCTCCCCTCCCTCCTCCCGGCGCCGCGGCCGCTCCTCGCCGCCCGCTGCCCCCCGCGCTCCGTGGGGGCGCCGGGGCCGCGCGGGGGCCGCGTGGGGGCCGCGCGCACCCCGGGGCCCGGCGGCGGCCGCGCGTGGGGGCGCGGGGCAGGGCGCGGGGCTCCGGCCGCGTGTCCGCGGGAGGCGCGAGGGCCGGGTCGCGCGTGGGCACGGGCAGCCCCCCGGTGGGTTGGGGGGGGGGTGCGGGCAGGGCCGGGCCCAGGGCGCTGCCCCCCGCCGGGGCTCCTCGTGGGTCCGACGGCGGCGGAGAGCGCAGCCCCCGGTGCTGGCAGGAGCGGGGCTGCGGCACGGCCCCGGGGTGGGGGGGGGGAGCCCCGGCAGCAGCGCTGCGTGTGCCAGGGGGGCAGCGCTGGGCAGGGACACACGTAGCGGGTGGGGGGCACCCGGGTGGCGGTGCGGCTCCGTGCCCACCGCGAGGGTGAGACGGTACAGGGGGAGAGACGGGAAAGGCGTTTTTGTGATTAAAAGGGAATCTTTTACTGGAGGGACGTTTTAGGAATTTACAGTCAATGAAATTTAATTTTATCCTTCGCCTTTCGCTTTATCCACGTTTTAATAAAACGGCCGTAAAGAATAAAAATAGCACAGTGATTGCTGAACAAAGCAGGTCGCGGGCGGGCGGCCGTGGGGCTGAGCGCGGTTCGAGAAGCGAGGCTGCGCTCAGCCTGCCCGTGGGCACAGCAGGGACCCGAGGGTGTGCACAGAGGAGTTAGCGGGGGAGAGCGATTCAGGTGGCGATGCACACCCATTAACTGCAGGATTAATATTTCATATTCCGCAGACACAAACTTTCTGCTGTTGTTTCTTTCTTTCTTTCTTTTTTTTTTTCTTTTTTCTTTTTTTCTGTGTTTGCTTACCTGCTGATTGGGGTGCACCTGGTGGGGTCTGTGCTCATACACAGCTATTCTAGAGCGAGGGAAGCTGCCGCAGAACTTCAGTGCTGCGTGCGATGCCTGCCAGCAGCCACGGTGCCGTAAATGACCACTCACAGGTCTGCAGAACGTCACTAACATTAATTCACTGAAAAAAAAAAAAAAGCAAAGCACCTCTATTAGTTTTTCTTAGGTATTACCGGGGACTTTAAAAGGATATACTAATGGGATAACTGTATTCACTAGATTAATAAATAAATAGAAAATCCCTAATTCTTTCAAGGGGTGGGGCTGGGGAAAGTGGATGAAAGTGACTCACGGTTAACCGAATAAAAATCCTGCGTTGAAATTGCCTGATTGATCATACTGTAGTGCACTAAGAGACAACAAGACAAAGTCGAGGAGGGAGAAGGCAGGAGCATCAAGGGAAGAAGTGCAGTATAACCCTATTAAGGCAGTCCGCAGGGTAAATCCACCTGTCCGTATGGCCTGGTTCCTAAACAATGGCCAGGCCGCCACCTCTTGCATTTCTGTGCCACTGAAGCACCGTGCTTGCCTTGGGTTCTTAGGAATCTCAACTTTTAAAGCGCGGTGCCGACACGTGCTGTGTTTTCACCTGACCCTTGGTGTCTCGGTGCTGTCCGGGCACCAGCGCCCAGCCGTGGGCCTGGCCTGATGCTTGTTGGCCGTGGGTGCTGCATCCCAGCTGCGGTGGCAGCGGTCCTCGTGCCCAGCCTGGGCCGGTGGCACGTGCTTGGGGTGGCCAGGAGCCACTGCTGGTGCTCACATGGCACAGGAGCATGGGCAGCAGTGATCTCCCTAAGTTGGCAAAGCGTCGAGGCCGGGTCACCTTGGCCCCTGTTGCGGAGGAGCCCCTGCTGCCCCACGGCCGGGAGCGCCGGTGCTGGGGAGCGCGTGCACGGCTTCTGCTTGCCTCGGTCCTCTGTGCCAATAAAGAAGAAAGGCAGGGATGAGGATTGTTGCTATTGATCTGCCCAAGGGGATCATTAGGCATCAGTATCAATCTACAAATCAGTGGGCCTGTGTTACTTGCTTGGGCAGTCATTGCCAATTTGTTCCTATTAGATGGCCGAGCCCGGAGGTGTTTGATGAGCAGATTGGGTCTTTATCTCAGCACTGGAGAGCACGCAGGCTTGCAGAGAGACAGGGCAGCTTCGGAGCATTTCTGTTGTTTGTTTGTTTTCTTCTGCTGAAATCTGGCTGCCTTTTTACTGCGCTGTAAAGAATTTGTATGGGCTGAATATGTTTCTGGTTTATATATAGTTTTTCATATCATCATATTAAACATATTGAGAGTTAAGGAGAAACTATTTTAAAATAATCCACTCTATTTTATTTGGTATGTTTACCAGCAGCACGCTCTATAAAAATACATATTCATGCCAGATTCTTTTGTTATCCCTCCCAGGTCAGACCGAACACTAGGAACACAAACAATTTTTCTTTTGCTATCCCAGTGCCCGCTCCTAGGGATTTATCTGGTTACTGTTGGTGAGATGACCATTCCTGCAATATTTCCCTCTGTGATTTAATTAAATAAGCCATGAATTAAAGCTTGCTGATAAGATTTTATTTTTAAGCATTTTTTACATTTTTATTCTGACAATAGTCCTGACTTTCTGTATGTATCAATTTGATAGTAATCCTTTTCTGAGGATAGCTATGCAGAGTGTTTTAGAACAGTCTCCCTCATCTGCATATTTTCCTTATTTTATTTTAGCTTATTATTTTATTTTATTCTATTCATATTATGCAAAATGAATGAACAACAAAATTATACAATTATAGAATAACGTAACTTAATGCCAAAAGATGGATTAAAACAGTTTATATGAATGATCTGATCTGACATCAGTGCCTTGTTATTTAGTGCAAACCTTGATTTTCAACTGTTTCGTTTCACTCCTGACATGAGCATCGTGCAGTTTAAACATCTGTCCAGCCGTTAAAGACCCTATTGATGCTTGGTTATTGGATTTCTAATTTTCAGGTTTCGTCAGGGGGTTTAAGAGACTATATGAGTGTTTATAATTTCTAATGAGTTTAATCTGTAATTTGTGCCTATTACCTGTGACTGTCAAATCGCTTTCCCAGTATTCGGTCTGTAAAAATTCAAAATAAAGAACTATGGGCTTCTAAATAACCTAAAATATTTGTCATATCTTTTATGTACAAATATATGTGCGGTAAACAGAACTATACATTCTTATTCTGTTTGAAGATCAAGAATGATTTTAATCCTGCATATCTACTGCAATCACAATATATTATCTAAATCCAAGTTTCTTTGAGGACTTCTTGGATATATGTCACTATTTCAATTGAGATAAAATAGTGTATGTTTTAGGCCACTGCAAGGCTGATTATTGCTGCGTGATTAGTATTTGATCAAATTCCATCCTTTTTTTTTTTTTTTTTTTTTTTTTTCCCTGAGACAATTCAGCTCCTCCACATCTAGGGGAGAATTCACCTCATTCTGTCTGACAAGTGTTCTGTTGTTGAGCAGTCGATCACATCTATGTAAACATACATCTGCTTGCTGTATGAGTTTTGGAAGCAGAACAGTTTTAATTTATCATAAACTTCATATAACTCATTAGCTTTCATCTTTACGTCACATGTATAGAAATGAGTTTGGAGTGTACTCAGAGGGTTTTTTTCTTAGGAGTTTGCTGTACAAATATTTATGGACATTTTCCTTTGTAGTACAGATTCCAGTTGAAACAGCTATCATGCGATTAACAGCAGATTTCGACTTAAGGAAAAGGTTGCCAAAAGCTATTGTTTATTTAGCCGTATGGCATTTTGCATTGAAATTTGTTTTGCTACTATTTGTAAAAATACACGACTCTCCTGGGAGGAGAGATCAGGATTTTTCCTGTGCTCTGGTAAGGAGGGGAAAAAAGGCTCCCAGAAAATTAAATATAAGTCTGTTTGTATGTATGAGCATAACTTTGTAATCACTGCATATTCTGAGTATTTTCAGTGAATGAGGGCTGTTGTTGCCCATTCAGAAAACACATATATGGAGATTTTATTGTGTTTTTTTGTTTTAAGGATAATAATTTGTCTCTGAGTTCCCCTTGTTTATGTTTCTGTCTATATCTCTTTCCTCTTCCGTGTTTTATTTAGTAAGGCTTCATCTGTGAAATTTCTCCATGAAACAATTGATACATTCTCAGCACGCTGTGGCGAGTAAAAAAAAGCCCCTAGATTAATGGTCAGTGTCTCATACACACAAATTTGTGTTACGATACTACAGAGAAGCTGCGAATTACTGACAAGATCTAGAATAATTCCTAATGCTGTCGAAGGCTTCATTTTCTCCTCCGCATGATGGATGAGGCATAAGAAGTGCTTTCTGAGATCGTTAATGTGCATCATTCTGTTAAGTGTTATTAAAGTCCGTCTGTCTTAGGCAGCAGAAACAATATCTTATCCCTTATTTTGTCTCTCTCCCTGCTAAACTACAACTGCAGATCCTGTCTTTTACTAATGTGGCCTTTTGTTGGTGCTCTTCTTTTAATGGCTAGTTTATACCGGAGCATTTAGGTTGGTTTTAGGATTGTATTTTCCCTTTTAATCAAAATATTGGCTTGTTACATGGGAAAGTGCACATAATTTCAAGATTATACTCTCTGTAACCTGTAGATAATAAGAAAGATGTGGAAGATCTATGCCAAATGTTATATTTAAGCTTAGAAAATACGGGTGAACTTGGATGCGGAGCCTGTGCCTGTGCTATGGGGCAGGTTGGCCGTGCAGTCCTGCCCGACGCAGCTGGAAGCGAGCAGAACGCCTTGAAACCGAGAAGAAAATGGTGTGGAGGCACACGGAGCCTTTCCCCTCCCGACCTGACTGCGGGGCGTGCGGCTCGGCGTGTAAAATAAAGCTGGGGACGATTCAGGCGCTTGGCTCGCCTTGCGGAGGGACGAGTCGTGCAGAAACCTGCGAGCCTGGGAGCAGAGCAGCTGCGGCTTCGTGCTCGGGGGGCGTTCGCCCCACGGCCGCCTCCTGCGCGCCCCACGTGCGGCCGGGCCTCGTGCGGGCTGGGGGCGGGCGGAGCAGGGAGGTGGCCAGGTACCGGGCCCAGATGGATCGCGTTAAATCAAAGGCAATTTCAACCAAACAGAAGAATGCACTTTAAAGGTTTTTAACCTTTCTTAAGAGCCAATTTTTCCTTAAGCCCTGTGATAATAAAATACAATATAATTTATAGAGCGCTTTCCATGGGTATGCATTCCTCTCTCTCTCTTTTTTTTTTTTTCTTTTTTCTTTTTGGTACAGTCAGATAAAACGTATCCAACAACTGGGGCGATCATCAAGAAAAAACAAAACGCAACTGATCATAAAGACATTTAGAAATGTAACATTCCTTTTAAAAGAGAGTCAGACATAGTTGGAAAGCCTCACTTATATACTTTTAATAGAATTACAGAAGTGTGATGCACAGCTGGTAAAAGCTCAGTCATCCACAGCACAGCTAGTTTTTGAGTATTTAATTTTATATTTGAATAATTCTCCAGATCAGGCTATAATCATGAATGTCATATAAAAGATTTTTTTCATAAATTACATTATTTCACAGATGTGCAAATACTTCTGCGAAAAAAATTACATTGATCAGTTTTTAATACCCCCCTGTCTCACCCTTCAGTCAAAAGAAAAAATAGCTTTTTTCCCATCTTTGTCTTCAGAAAGGTGCTAGATTGTAAACATCTGAAGGAAATGAAAGGGGGTTGGCCAGTCCACCCCAAATTCTTTCCAGATTTTCATTCCTTTCACCAGCAGCCTTCTGTTCTTAGAGGAGAGGGAGGAACAGCAAAAGAAAGAGAGAGAAGATGTCTCTGTTTCTTATTAAAATTTAAAGTGAACGGCATTGCTGTATTTTGCTAATTTCCAATCTGCTAATTCGCGGGGCGCTTCGCAGGGAGCAGTGGTGCCGGCACGGCGTGGCCCCGCGCTTCGCGGCCACGAGCGCTGGCGGCGGCTGGGGTCGGCTCTGGGGGGAAGCCAGCAGGACACAAGCCATCTTCGTGCTGGCTTTGCTTTGCTTTCCAGAGAAGAGCTTGTGCTCATTAGGTTGTTTCCCTCAAGACATATAAAGTTGTGTGTATTTTTCTAATAAGAAGGCGGCTCCTTGGTCAGGAATAAGCTCAGCCTCAAGCGCGTGCACCGCGTGCCGGGGCTGTGCCAACGTGCGCCCAGGTGGCACCGGGCAGGGGCTGCTGGTCAGGGGCAGGTGCCTGTGTGCGAGGAGCGGGGTTTAATTAAAACTTCTGAGCACTTTTCTTTTTATCTGTGCTAGACGTTGAATCGAGGCATAGATAATTACGCAAAGCATGTTATTACATGGAGAATATCTGATTGTATTGTATATGGTTGTGAATGGAAAAGTTTGCCATAATGTTTAATTCATGGATGACAATTAAGATAAATGCGTATTTCAAAGCTTTCTCATCCGATACACTGTTTGGTTACAAATTTAAGAGAAAAGAAGGCTAAAAATAACTCTACAAAAAGTAAAACAAGGTGTTATACTCTGGCTGTTTGGTATTAAATCAGAGTTGCCTGCTCAATTTTTCAGGAAATTTAAGTACCAGATGCACTTGGAGAAAGCAATCTAAACATCAGAGTTTATTTTCAATATGCAAGTGGTATAAAAATATGCAAACCCTGATCATAGTGCTATGGAAACTACTCCACAAAAATGTGGAACGAAAGCTGTTACTGTAAGTGTGGTTCATGTATTGTAACAGCTGTGACAGCCTGATGCAGTTTAACACTTGTTCAATTACAAGAAAATATTCAAAAGGAAGCTTGATTTAAATAAGATTTGTAGCAATCATCTCTCAAATTTACAAAATAAACCAGGGACAAACAATATTGCCCGAATGCTTCACTCAGAATCGGGTTCTGAGTCGACTCCGGGCGATGGAAGTGCTTCTCCCCCCTCTCTCCAGCTCCAAAAGCATTTTTCAGGGCTTATGTTACAGTTATTTGCAGATTATTTTAGGTCTGTGTTCTTTTATATCCACTTAGCAACTTGCAAGGAATATTTCAGGGGCAGACCATACTTCACATGCATCCTTTTTGGGGAGCAGGAGGAATGGGTGTGGTGGATTTAAAAGCGATTATGTATTTATGACAGATGGTTTTCAGTTTATGCAAGACAGCCTATATAGACACCAACACAGGGACAACCGTTCAGGGAATTTGGACACGTATCATTAGGCACTTTCTGTTGATCAAATGCAAGAAATACAGTAAATTTATTTTTATATGTGACCTGTGGAACAAACATGGCCAATGGACGTTAAACGTAGTAGTTCTTAAAAGGAACAATTATATTTTCAGTTTAATTTCTCTGATTTCTTACAAGTTGTATCGATTATCAAGGTTTTGAGAAAAAATCATCATACCGCATAAATTTTAGTTATTTACTGTAGCTTGTAAGTATCATGAAATGACCTTTTTCTGGCTTCATAAAATCAGAGACTTAATAGAATTTAGGATCTCAAAGTGTAAGTTCCTTGATTCATTTATCATTTTGTACTGAAATTTGTTTAGTCTAGATAGAAGTCCTACTCTACTTTTCCTACTAGCAAAATATGCTTTGTGCATTGGAAACCAGAAGACCTTTGTGCCATTTCTTTTTCTTTTAAGCTTGACCAAAAATAGTCATTATAGACTTCTTCATAAAAACCCAGACTTTATAAATAAAGGCTGTTGACTGACTCTGATGGAAGTTCCATGCCCAGAATGAAGACAGCGTATGACCCGTATTACTAATTTTTCAGAATCACGAAGTGTGTTAATATATAATACATGTTGAATTAGTGGTAGGTTTTGACTGTATCCCAGGCAACTCCCTTATGAATGTAATTAAATATATAGTTTTAATAGCGTCAAGGGGAATTAAGTTCTGAATTGTTATATAAAGAATGTTTATAAATATATATATAGATTATATATATAGCTGAAAGCAGAAGGCTATACAATAATTTATTTTTAAATTTCTACTGTAGTCAGTATGAGTGATTTCAAATGGGATCCGAGAATCTCCAAGCTGAAGCTCTCATCTTCTAAGGAATTTCAGTTACCTGGAATAAAATGTTGCCTTAGAAATTATTGACATAATAGTGCCCTTGGGAACTCCATAGCAGTCAAAGCAAAATCCAACAATAAATCCAGGGGCCACCTGGATAACTACCATTAAAGGCTTTTTCAGTGGAAAAAACTTTTTAAAAGCTTAATTCTTCCTAAATGTAAAGTTCAGTGATCATGTTTCTATATAACTTTCATAGCTAGGTGTTTTACTTCCCTTTGTTTAAATAACTTTTCAAAGCATATTTGACAGCAAAAATATTGTGCTTTCCGGTGGTGACATCACTAATTTACCCCTACTTTCATTGAAACTGAGTCAACAAAGATTTTCAGGCATAGCTAACCTTGGCAGCACTAATAACTCAAAGTAGCTAGCAATGAGTATTGGAAGCTAACAGCACAATAACAGATAAAGCACCGTGCTTTGCATTTTTTTAAATGAACGAGTTGTTATAAATAAGATCTTGCTTATGTGTTAATCCTGCACAGTGGGCTTTGCACGGAGACCTCCTCCTCTGCTGGCGTCCCTTCCCGGGGATGGCGCCTTCGGCCTCTCGGCTGCTGAAATCAGCGGCAGATTTGTCTCAGCGGCTGCGTTCGAGCCTTGCTCCTTACACAGAAATCCCATTGAAGTCAATTGAATTTTGAGCAGAAACTGAAGGTAGAATGTGCCTGAAAAAATGAAAAGAGCAAAATTGATAGACTTAACAGCTGGTAGACTTTGGCAACTGAAAGACGGTAAAAGGTTACACCACTTAGAACCATTATTTTGCTCGCTTACTGCTGTAAATCAGGATTAATTTCATTGAACTCAGATGTATTGAAATGGTATAAACAAAATAAAAACTGGACCCCAAAGTGCGGGCCTTTCTGGGGTGGTTGTTTGAACTCCACCTGCAGATAACGGAGCAGAAATTCATCTGGGTCTTGCTGGAAGGTTCCCGGCCGGCCACCGGCCAGCCCTGGTGCAGGGCAGGGACAGCCCCAGGGGCTCTCTCTGCTCCCGGGGACTGCTCCAGAAATGATCCTGCAGGGCCACAACGCAGGGCAGCTTTTCAAAAAGCAGCGTAAAGCCCCGCTTTAACCCTAAGACCATTGACCTGATCATTAGGGATTATTTACATATGCTTTTTACCATTAAAAACAAAACAAAACAAAACACCACAAACAAAGGCCGTCTGTGACCATCATGGTCTCTAATGTATACAAGTGGACTGGCAAAACAGCTTGGCTTTGAAAGCTTAATGTGGAAGTATCAAAGAATTTTCATGTATATGTGACAAACCGAACAGAGTGTTCATCTGCTCTGCAGCTCATCCATTATGGGAATGAGATGTGAAAATAGTTTCTTGTTTCTTTGAGATAGCAGCAGACCGCACAAGCAGCATTACTTTAAAAACGCTGGATCCAGTTCGTATAGATTTATTCTGAATGAGAGAATATGTGTGGTCCAGCTCAATTACAGCCCCCCCCCCCCCCCGCCCCGCATTTTAAGGTGTGTGTGCGTGGTGCAATAGAGGTGTTTGAGTTGCACATCGCAGCGTGGTACCGGGCAGGAGATGTCAGAAAGGTAGCAGCGATGGGTCAGTCGAGAAGCATTTAAGCTTAGCTTTTTTAATTTCCTTCAAGCATATACGAAAGCAACTTGAAACCATTCTTTTACGTGTGCAGTTAGCTTATGCGATTACATGTTTCTAATCATGATTTTATTCTTTCCTTATTATCTCCCACTTTCCCCCCACCCTCCTGTTCCCTCTCACTTTAAGTGACTCTGAGATGTTAGGGGCAGGGTGTCTTGCTGTTTGTCTGAGCACTGCCCAGCCATCTCCAGTGGTTTTCATTATAACGCATACATGCGTTACACACACATACATCTATACATAAAAATAATAGATCGTGATGGCTTCCATTTCTCCAGAACTCCAAGTCATTTGAACTGTACAAAAAAGGCAACATCTGCCTTTAAATTAAAAATATTAAGGGATAAACAATAACCCCCCACACCAGTGGAAATTTTATAGCAATGTAACTTCTTATCAAAATTTAAAAAAAGAAAAAGGAGGCAAGAATAAAGTGCTTTAATTTCCTTTTAAAAATCGTTAACATTAGTTATCTGCTATGATCTCCACCTATACATCAATATATAGTAACAAGAATATTATAGACCACGTTAAAACAGACATTTTTTATTTGTATTTAAATTTATATAAAAATTAATTCTATTTCAGTGTGTACTTACACATGGCCATTTTATAGATTTTCTGGTGTGATGCTTCAAAGACAAACCTTTTTGCTAGCATTCAGGCTTTCACTGAATTTGCCATATTCTAAGTTAATATGTAATATACATTTTGAAGTATGTAATATACATTTTAGAGGGGTGTGATATTTACTTCATGTTTTTTCAATAGGCTTCCAATTTTAAAAAGTCTTTACTTTTCATATATAATCAATGATCGTTTTAACCACTCCCAAACAGTTATTTGTACTGTTTTTAATCTTGAAAATGAGGTTTGTGATATCTTGTCTTTTTGTTTATTTACCGTACCATTCTCTTATCTCCCAGATCCTTTTTTTTTTTTTTTTTTTTAAAAAAAAGCATTTATTTTATAATGCCATTTTTTTCCTTTTAGTATAATTCTGTTGATGAGACAATTTTTTTTATTATTATTATTATTTTTTTAGTGCACGTATAAAAAGAACTTGTTTTGCTGTTGCCCCAAACCACTTTTATGCAGTAATACATGTGATTAAATGTAGGAGCCATCACTGATATTAGGGGAGTTGTTTTGTCTGCAAAGACCCGTCATGAAAATGTATCCTGATAGAAATCCTATTTGCATTGAAAATGCAGACCTCTCATTAGGAAGTCCTGACTCCAATGAACTTAGCCATAGGGACAGAAACGCGTTTAGTATGGCCTGCCCTTAAAACGCTTGGCTTTTGTGCCACTGTTTGGCAGTCAGAGGACAAAGGGACTCACCCAATCCCGTTATGGTTCCAAAATTTTCTGTTTCTGCATTCGGGCATGGGAACAAGCTGGAATTGTTTTTATTCCGTGTAATGGTCAGGGAAAGTTCTGCATTGTAGATAGCAGTTGAAAGTATTTCAGAAACAATTTTTATTTATAGGCCACCACTTTTCTGAAAGCTTCTGTGTGTTTTTGAGGAAAAAAGCAGGCTTGCTGCTCAAGACAAGGAATGCAGTTGTTGAGTGTGGGGTATAACGAACAGGGCATTGCGTTAGCTCCTGGAATGACTACAGCCTCAGCCTGTTCCTGTTCCTCCTGCAGCTTGCTGCCTACCACCTCCCCCTGCTTTGCACAGCCAAGCCTCTCCCAGCCCTGTGACCTGCTTTTCCTTGCTCAGCTGTGCTGGTCAGAGGAGACAATCAGCGATGCAGGCTCTCGTGGAGCAGCTCAGGGAGCCCACCTCTAACCCAACCGAGCCCACCTCTGTTCTAACCTAGCCCACCTGCAGCCCAGCCTGGACCACCTCCAACCCAGCCTAGCCCATCTCCAGCTCCGTTAGCCCACCCTGTGGTGGTCCTCGCATGCTCCTCTTGCTTTCACCCCTCTCCTATGCTGTCTGTAGTGGCTCTGCTCTGACCCTGGCCTCTGTGCTGGAGCTTGGCCAGCTTCCCTGCTTGCTGGTGTCTGGCTGGAGGATATGTGGAAGCAGTAGATGGGAAGCAAGAGGTCAATTGAGGCCATGGATGGTGTCAGCGGCATTCCTGGCACAGAAAATTGAGCAGGATTTGGGCTGTGGCACTCAGCTACTTGTCCCATGGACCTGTAGTGTTATGGCGGGGCGAAGAAAGGGATGGGCTGAGCCCGGGTGAGTTGCTGATGCTGGATTTGTGAGTAGCTGCTCTTATAACTTCCCACCTTTAAAGTAATGATAGATTTCCCTCCCCTTGTTATTCTTTGTCGTGTGTGCCATGGCCATGCTTGTTCAGGAGATGACGTGCCTTGTGTCAGTGTCCGGTGCTCTGCATGGCGAGGGCTGGAGTGGGCTGGGGCTCCCTTGTAAAACAAATAACACGGGAGGCAGAAAGCACTGGAGTCATTTAGGAACACGAGAGCTGCCCGGTTTCAATGGACACGGATTCCTGTATCATTGCACCCTGCAGTGGCACCGGGCAGTGCACCTGGGACCTGCTCGTTTCTGGGCCCATGCCATGAGGGGTCAGGGGCTGCTGGTGCTGCAAAGCCCCAGTGCCAGCCCCAAGCAGGGGCCACATGCTGGGCACTGGCATCAGGGGAGACCCCGGGGCAGCAGGGCTGCCCATCCATCCCGTCCCATCCCATCTTGTCCCATCCCATCCCACCCGCCCTGTCTTGGGATCTGTCTGCAGGGATCATGCAGCCGGTGGCAGCCACTGGTGTTGGTGGTGCTGGTGATGCTGGTGGTGCTGGTGCTCCATGGGGCAGTGCTGGTGTTGGTGCTGCCGGTGCTGGTGTCTCCGGGTGCTGTTAACTTGCTCCTCAGCAGCTGGCGGGAGCTGAGGAGAGGCTTTGGCTGAAAATTAGGAAGGAAAATGCTGGGAGGAGATTGCAGAAGTAGCACATAATGAGCTATAAAAGGAACTGATGTTTCAGTGACAATTTTTTTTTTTTCTTTTTGTTCGGTGCCGAATGTTGGATTGGGCATTTTTCCAGTTAATTTTCCAGCCTTTTGAAATACAGGCTCTTTAGTGGAATTTTAACTTTTCTCTCCCAGTAGATGGCAATGTAGTCTGCCCAGTGAGCAGCGAGAAACTGCTAACCTGTAATATACACTATCTCATTTTTCCTGGGTATTTTGCTCCTTTTTTTTTTTTTTTTTCCTCATCATTAAATACCAACTGGCTGTTATAAATAAGAATCCTGCTTTTTCCTAGCTGCTCGCTATTCTGGAAGGACCCGATGTCTTTTAATGTTTTGCTTTAGCTAAGTTAAGTATCTCTTTTGAACGTGGAGCTACATTGTGATTCAGCTTAAATAAACATATATGGAAATATGATGAACTTCCAAAACACAAGAGATACTTTTTGTTTTATTTAAGTATGCTTCCAGTCACAACTTCTCAAACTTCCACCTAGGTCGCACATTCAAAATTCAAATTATTTTGGTGGCTTTTGCATTCAAAAAGTGATTTTCATAACAATATCCCTGAAACCTCACAAGCATTTATATTAAAATAATCTTCCTCAAGGAATATAAGGAAGCTAAATTTCCACCAGAAAAATAGAGGTGGTTGGCAAAAAATTTTAATGTAATATTAATTGTAAATGTGGATGGTTACGCAAATTTGGCTTTAAGAAGAGAAAGGCAGATTTTGTGTGTGTGTGTGTGTATGGTGTACTGGGTTTCTGCTGAGGGGTGGTGGATATTCTAGCATTTATATTTCTGCCTCAAATATTTGTGTTTGTTTTTCACGGGCTTTGTTAATACCTAAGGGAACCATTAATGCAGCCGAAATAACACGAGATCTGATGTTCTCATGGCATTTTAGTGTTTCAATTCCTAGATGGAAATATCATGAGAACACCAGATCTCGCGTTATTTTGGCCCCATAAATAGCTCCCCTGGGATTTTTTAAAAAGCCCATAAAATACATAAACACAAATATGGAGATATTCAGGTTTCTGCAGAACTTGCATGCACAGCCTTCTTTCTATTGAAGACATCAGTCAGCAGCTTTACTTACCTCCAAGCTGATTTGTCTTTGTCATTGAATGAAAATACTCTTTCTCTCTCAAAACTGACGTTAGAATACTGGACCCACGTAGGTAATTGTGAATATGTAGAAGAAAATTTTGGATTACTTATGCAGCCAGAATATTTTTCCTAATCTGCTATTTCTAATAGGACTGTTTTATTTTTCTAAACAAATGATTATACATATATTTATTTTTGTTTTAACTATAATATTCATTGTATATTTAGTTATAGCTAGTTAATTATTTAATCAAGTAAATGGTTTCTTTGGCTCTTAGCTAAAACAAGATAACATCCCAGTATTGGGATTAAGTTTTCATCTGTATCAACTGGCTTAAAAATACTGAACTTGATTCCTTTTGAATTAACTGAGTCTTATTTTATTTTTTTTTTCAATATCACCTATCACCATAGTAACCACTAGCTGTCAGTTCAGTTTCTGACATTTTTCTCATTTGGTAAGATTTCAGAATTGCCATCCTCCCTGCCAACATGTCATGAACAAGAAAAAAAAAATTGCATGAAAAATCTAATGGGTGTCTGGTCTGATTGTCCTCACTCGTGGCAGGAAAGACAAAAACTGATGAATTGTGAAATGTATTCAGAGGGATTCAAGAAAAGCAAGTGTCTAGGACCCCCTCCTCACCAACACCTCCTCGTTTTCATCTTGTTATGCTTGATGCACCATACATGCTTGCCCTGACACTTGGGTTTGTAGAAATTTAAGATTAACAGTTTTTACATTCACCTCGCTGATCCCTGTTTTTTAAAGTCGTCATTAAAAATAAAGTTAGCAGAGCTTGTATTTAGCACTATTTCCCAGTCATTGATGAGATTTTAGCACCTTCAAATTTGCAACAAAACACTGGCGATCTCTGAAGTCAACAGACAATTCTGTACATTTCTACATTTGTGTTCTGTATTTCTATATTTTAAATGCATTTGAAAGAAACCATTAAACAGGTCAGTAAATACTAAAGAGATTAGCAAATTCTGTGTTACTGAGCTGGTATTATATTAATGTGGAAAAGGACAGTAAATAGCAAAATTGTCCTTTTTATTTCTTCAATCATTTTAACAGAATAAAAAAATGTAAATTTAAGAAAAATTCTGATTATGTTCAGCAAGGAATGCATGTGCTTTCTGAATGAGAAAAATAGTAGCAAGATACCTGATTGCCAGTAGTACAGAAAGAATAGGAGAGAAAGTACTTGTTTACTTCTGGTAAAGCAAACAAAATCTACAGTAAAAACATAGGGATTTATAACATGTTTTTTACAGGGATTTTTTATCAACATACACACACATACATGTAATAAGCACATTCTGTTTCCATAGGTATAAAACAAATACACCCATCTGTCTATATACATGCATAAAAAGAGAGTACCTTAGATGTGTTTTCAGAGGTTTTGTTTTGGGCTATATCAATCTATTTTTTTTTTCTGACTGTCTATGAATTCAGGCTCAGCAGCAGGAACTCATTTCAGAAACATAAAACTGATTTGATAAGCAGCTGCAGTGTTCAGTTCCCTTTTACTAACGGGTGGACAACCCCACGATTTTCAGAGCTCAGCTCAGAACTGTTTGTGTTTCAAATTTCACATTCTGTGACTACAGCATCTCAAAAAACAGGCAAAACCAAATGAAAATAAATGAAACAATACTAGAGCATTGTAACCGTTTAAGAACATTTTAAGGAATTTTTATTTGTAAGTATAGGTGCTCAGTGATCCTACATTTATATGTAATAGGAATAAAAGCACAGTGAATGTAGCTCTTTCCAAGGAAAAATACATTCACATTATAATATCCAAGACTGATTATTTGTACCTGTTTTTTTCTCTACAAAATTGTAGATTAAGCTTTTCAAACTACATATTTCTGATTTTTAAAATATGGCTAAGAAACATTGTCAAAATAGCATGCTAAGGGTGAGCATGCTGCACCTCCTGTGCTGGTGTGCAGAGATGTATATGCTCTTATATAAAAGCACACGTTTGTGTGCGAGGGTGCAGGGTATATTTAAATTAAATGGATTTCTTGGTCTAACTTTTTTTTTTTTTTTTTTTTAATTAGACATTTCAGATACAGATAATGTTTAAATGTTTCCTTGATTTTAAAATTACAAAAACATATTTCTTAGAAATAACTTGAAAATGATACATTTTTACTGTATATTTTAGACATGTATTTTACAAGCTATATTTTTTTAAATAGTTATATAAATGTAGCTCATGAAATTAATACACTGGGAAAGTGTAACTCTTTTAATGATAAATAATACTGTTTTATATAATATTTGAAAATAAATGGTGTAAACAAAATGCACCTTAATGTCTCTATGGTTTATAAGATTTATAACAATAATCAGCAAACCACTGTAACATTGTTTGCACCTTGTGTGCCCTAAAGCCATTGGATCACTCAGTTAATTGTATAAATTCCATGCACTATGGAAAATCATGATGTATCATTTATATTCAGCTATGTCAGGTATATAAATATTAAAATATATTGGCCAAAAATGGCTGATTATCCCTCAAACATTTCATGATAAATCTTATCTTTTTATGGTGGTGGTAGTGTTGAGGGTGGGGATGGGGGGGAGTGGACTAAATATTTCATGTTATTTGGAAATATTCTTTAAACAACCTAGATATATTATTAATGTTTTACAACTGCTTTAAAAATCCTGAAGCTTCGTTCACTTTATAGGATAAAGTGGTTTGGTACCTGAAGAAAAAGTGATTTTTATATGCAAAACACACAAATGGTAGGGATTATGCTATTTATTCAGCATGTAATATGTACAGTTCATAGAGGCTTCATGCTGATGTCCCTTTAGAAAATGAAGGTGATGTTCCCTAATGCATGCCATAGATAGCCAGCACCTTGATGAAATAATACTGAAAATATTAATGTGTATTTAAGCGCAGCTTTATTATTCACCTATAGTCTTATTTAGTAAATGTACTGCTATACACAGTCCCAGTGCATTTTTATGTAGGAAAAGATGCAGTATTTATTGACACAGGCTTTTGACTAAAAATATTTTTTAAATTTTAGATCTGTACATATTTCTGTGTGTTTACCACACAGCATCCTACCTACACATATGCTTATGGAACAAGCTATATGGCAATATGAGGAAAATATTGTTATACATATTTATTGATACTAATGCATGTGTTTTAATGAATAAATAAATACAGAGTTGGACTGTGTCACAAATGTGTTTGGCAACTAGCCGTATCCAGTAAGAAGGGAGGAAATGTCAGAACAGGGTCTTGTAAATACATGTGGCTGGAAAGAATGAAATAAAAATGATGACTAGCACTGACAAGCAGACTTGGGGTGTATGATATACTTTGTTCATTTGATTCTTAGAACTCAGTCGGGGTTAAATTGGAATCCAGACATCAAAGAATTCTTCCACCAGACCCAAATTTTGTCCGTATAATTTTTTTCTTACAGTTGTCATAATTTTAGCTAATTTCACACTGCAAAATTTTTTGCTGTTTGAAGTATTTTCCTAAATATACATATAATATAGCAGTGGGATATATTCTTTATATATAATGTGTTTCTCTGATAGTCACAGATAGGCAGCTGTATGCCCACAGTATCCTCTGTGGATGTAAGAAACGTTTTGATTTGATGGTGGCTTTCTATATGCACCTCGTACGTGCCATATATGAGCATAATCCTTAAATTCTAAGGGAGGGGAAGGCTAAATGCTTTAAATAGCAACGCCCTTTTTTTTTTTTTTCTTTTTTTTTTTTTTGCCCCCGACTGTTGTGTCTGAAAATGCTTGAAGCATATGGTGCTGCATATTTGGTGGGTTTGCAGATTTCTGTACGATTTTTATCTGAAGGTCAGGGCTGTGGAAATACATCAGGTTGCGATTTGGGATGTTTGCCATTTGCCATTTAGCCTCACTCCTTCTTATCAGATCGCTTTGGAACATGGGCCTAATAAAACAGGGAGCTGTTAAGAAAAGAAGAAATAAATATTGTTCTAGTTTTATGGAGTCTCCTTACTATTACACAGCAGGCAATTTTAAATGTATTTATTTAAGTTTGCCTTTTTGCTTTGGAATTGTTGAATTAGGTAGAAAAAAATAATGGTGGCTATTTATAATTGCACCAGATATTTGCATACATTGTTATTATTATTATTATTATTATTTTAATCTAAAAAAAAAATTCCTTTTACACATTGGGGAAAAAAAAAAAAAAAGAAGTTGTAGGAAGACAGTGCAAGAAAGGGTGGGTGATGAAGTTTTCCTGTACATCCCCGACCAGTTTAGAAGCAAAACACATCATTTGGGATGAAGGTTTGGGATGAAGGTTTCTGCTGCCTGCCCTAACTGCCCAGACCTCAGGGCCCCCCTGCAGCCCCCGGGGCTCACCCCCCACACTGCCTGTGGTGAAGGACGAGGGCAAGTACCGGGGAGCTGGGTGAGTGCCTTCACTCCCATTTCATTTTGCATTTTGTCGAGATTGGAACTGGCGATGCCAAGAGCCCTGCTCTAACAGCTGAGTACTGAACGCGGCGGAGGGCAGGCTCCGGCCCATGGGTCCCCACTAGGCCAGCGAGCGCCAGGCCGGAGCAGGCCGCGTCGCGTTGGGCGACGGTCAGCACTCCTGGAGGGCATGGGGCTGCCTGCGGTGCCCCTGGCACAGCCGAACCGCTCCATCGGGATGGTGGCCGTGGCGTGGGGACACCCGGTGTGCCCCAGCACCCACGGCTCCGTGCCTGCCCTGCGCCCGCGGGCCGCGCAGGTAGCGGTGGAAGCGCTTGCGGCTCCCAGGCAGTTATTAACGCGTCCATCTGCACAAAGCCGCCCCAGCTGTGGTCTCGGCACAAAATGCTCCGCGTATGATTGCCTCATGGCGAAAGCCCGTCCGACACAAGGAGTTTATTTTTCCCCTTGAATCGGCGGGGGGAGGGAGGGGGCTGAAAGGCCACCTCAATCTCCGCGCAAACACTGTTTTGTTATTTTAATATTTTTAGAGGAAAGCACTTTACCTCTGTGTTGATACCTTTTTGTATTTTATTATTTTGTTGCTAATTTACTTAACCATTAGCAAATTAAGGTGGATTACTGCTTGGATGCATTAAAAGCACCAAGGAGTTGCGGTCCTTGTGGCTATTTCGGGCAATGTCATAAGCACACTCTTTTTTTTATTGTC
Organism: Aythya marila; assembly: GCF_965140915.1. Taxonomy (NCBI): domain Eukaryota; kingdom Metazoa; phylum Chordata; class Aves; order Anseriformes; family Anatidae; genus Aythya; species Aythya marila. The sequence continues at coordinate 20,907,174 of NC_139053.1, forward strand.
CTCCCAGGGAGCAGAATTTGAACTTAATATTCCATGAAATAAGCCATTGTAATCACGTTGGGTTAATAGAAGAAGTAAAATTGCCTCTCCTCTCACAAGACATTAGAGCAAGGCTGCATTATTAAAGTTTTCTTGCGGACAGGCGGTTTAAAATATATCCTCAGTGGCTGACGCAAGTCTTTTCAGTGGGGATGACAGCTTTTCAGATCTTAATAGGCTGTTCATTTCTGGCCTACGAGTTTTCAGCATTTCTTCTTTTCAAGCCGGGCTGTGACATGATGGCTAAAAACTGACATAAAGAAGTGCCATGTACTGTGAAAACCTTTATTCACTAAGTGGCTCCATGTAAATTGGTGTCAATAAGCAAACAATTAGAACTTTAAAAAATTGTTGGTTTAAGTCCCTTTTCTCCTTAATCATTTGACCTAAAAATCTCTCCTTTATTTTTTCCCTTCCTTGGATATGGTGCATATAAAACAGTGACAAAGTGTTTAGCAAGTTAAAGTGGATCAGATCTTTGTTCGAAACCAGGAAACGATATTTAGTCAAGGTGAGTTTGTCACAGAATTTTTTTTCCCTCTGAAATGAAATTTATGGTGAGCTAAACCTCAGGTGAACGATAATGGAGGAGGAAGGTGCTGTTTTTTTCTGCCCTTTTCTTGTTTTTTTCCCCTCCCACAAATTGCCTCATCCACGGTTTTGGAAACGCAGACTCCAAGCAGCAATAGCAGCCTGCTGATTCTGTGAGCTTGGCTAATTTCAAGAAATTTGGCATTGTTGTTCATGCTTTCTGGAGATTGTTTACTTGAATTATTTGCAGAAAAGGAAAAGGCTTTTTTTTTCCTCCTTCTTTCTGTGTCATTAGATGAAGAAACACAGTAATGCTTAACGCTTCTCCTATACTGCTCCGCACAGAAAAAAAATGTCCAGAAGAGCTTTTTGTCTCTCTTTTAATTTATGATTTCTCCTTTTCCTTTTATAACTCCACTCCTTTTCTCTCTCACTCCTCTTTATGCATCCTGCCTTCATCCGAACAAGGAGATGAATAGCGCGCTCGGACGGCTGCCGGGGCTGGCTGCAGGCGGTGCTTTGTTGGCGGCGCCCCGGGCCCCGCGTGCCGCTGGCTCATCTCGCTGCACACCCAGCGGGCTGGGGGCACGGTGGTGCTGGCCCTGCGTGGCAGCATGGTGCTGCTCAGGGCGCTGCCGGGGGCTGCGGGGTGCACACCCCGCACGCTCCTGCACCTCGCCCATGGGGCTCACGCGTCAGGTGGCTGCTCAGAGGCAAGTCAGCTGCCTGGCACATCGAGCGGCTTTGCTTGACTTGTGGCAGTGTTTCTGTGGGATTTTAGGAAACCTCTTCTCCGGCACCCACCTACTGCCCTGCTCATGCAGCCCTGCTCCGGCCACCCCACCACCACGTGCCAGGGCTGTAGCCGCCGTGTGTGCGCTGCCTTCCAGAACATGCCATGGTCGGTCTGGGCAATGCCGCTGCGTGACAAGGCACCCACGTACCTCAGTACGAAAAATAGCAAAGCGAGAACACGAAGACTGTGAAAAATATATTTAGCATAATGAGTCTGGCATGGCGCGTTATTTTATCTGAGTGGTTTTTTTCGTGGTTCCATTTTAAAATAATCTTCTCAAGTGACAGAAAGCACTACCTAAATACAGTTACAAAACATGTTAAATGCACCTCCTCGAAAGATACCTCTCCAAACGTCAAGAAAAATGATGCAACAGCATGTTGAGAGAGGAGATGTGCAGCCACAGCATATGTGGGATATTTATGTCTTACGTCTTGAGCCTTCAAAACTATTGTTGATAAGAAGGATAGTAATTATTATTTATAATAATACCATTAGTGTTATGAATTAATCTATCGGTATAATTGTAAAAAGTAAGACAAGGTTCATAATCTATGTCAGGTAGGAATTTTATCCCAAGAAAATTGTATGTAGGGGGCTGCAAAAACAACGGGAAAGGCTGTGTTTTCCAGAGGCAGACCATGTGGGAAATGTGGAACTTAGCAATGATTTTGGTGTCAGTAATGCTTCAGCCTTGTCTAGCATCTGCCCCTTGAGCATCCCACACAGTCCTTGTGCATTGAGGGGCTCTCTCTGCCGTACTTTTGGGCTCAGACCGGTGCCCCATCAGGTCTGTGGGATGCAGCACGGCACTGGGGCTCAGTGGAAGGGGAACAACTGCAGCCCCAGGTTCAGCTAATGCTGAGGAAGTACACGCAGGGCCCACAAGACATAATGACAGAGGAATTTGTGTCAAAGCTCTTAATCATCAGCTGGTCCAAACACACGTCAGACTACCTGTGTGCTTGAAAATGCTCTTTCTGTTCTTTGTGCTTTGTTTTCTCATTCGTGATGTGGGGAGACCCCACTCTCCTCCTCCCAGCCCCGGCCAGCCTCGGCATGGGTTCAGGTGGTTTGTGGTGGGGATCATGGCCAGCACCTCGTGCTGCACATGGGGGAGCAGCGCAGAGCGATACCCAGGGCAGCTTATTTCAATAACAAAGAGTGGTGAAGCCCAAGCATCCTGAAGAACTATGTAAATGAGAATAGCAAATGGAAGGAATAGGTTTCGCTATTGTTTGCTGTTTAAATAAAAAAGTGTTAGGTTTAAAGATTTAGGCCAAGATGCATGCATAAAAACCCTCTATTAGGTGAGAAATTTTTTGACCATATCCTGGTTATTGTGTTTTATCACCCATAGGATGCATCTTATATATAATCCTAAGGAATGTCATTTGTGTTGCAGACAGCTGGGGTGAAATGTCCCCTGCTCCCCGAAAGTAATGTCAAACCTCCTATTGCCTTCAACAGCCATTATTTCACTGATAACCTATGTGTAAGATTAAAATATTGGTTACTTGATATTTGTGTCCTAATTAAAATATGTATTAGTGACTCCAGAAGTCATATCTCAAAGAACAGGGCAAATGTGAATATTTGAACTTGTTTGTGCACTGCAGAAAGGAAGAAGCCAGGAAAGCTGCAGGTCCTGAAAAGGAATCTTTACAAAGGGAAAAAAAAAAAAAAAAAAGAAAAAGGAAAAAAAAAAAAGTCTGATTATTGCCTTTAATTTATAAAAAGTCTGTGACAAAATTGTATCATGATTTTTATAAACTTTGAAAGTGGATGAATGAGGGGAAATGTGTCAGCTGGCTCTGAAAGCCTGGAAGTGTGAACCATTCTGCTTTATTTTATATCTCTTTCAGTGATCTCCATGAAAACTATATTCAAAGACTGTTTAATTCCAAGCTTTCATTCAGGTCTGCCTTGAAGACAATAGAGGCTGAACATCAAATAGGCTCCAGTTCTGTTCAGAATCTGTTTTTTTTTTCTTTTTTTTTTTTCTTTTAAACAAAGATATAAGTGACATCCACCTATAAAGACTTTAATGGGCCCAGGAGAACTGTTGCATTAGACAGGAGATCCTTTCTCTTCATGTGATACTTCCATATTAGAAACATGCATTGCAGGCTCAACTAATTTTCTTTGCAGATAATGAATTTCAGAACTAGCTTTAATAAATTTTCCCAAAGTTTGCAGTAAGAGGACTAGAACAATATAAATGTCATTAAAATAATTAAAAAATATTATAATGAAAATTTTTTGCATGTGTGTGAACTAAAGCAGCAAACATTTCTTTAAAATTTCCCGAAATAACTTATTGAGGCGTAACAGGACTGGTTAGGACATAATGGTTACACTCAAAGCGTAATTCAAAAAATTATATCAAGAATTTCTGACAATATTCTATAGTTTGGTAATTATACAACAGTTGTCAATTTAAAGAATTATTGCTATTTTTCCTTTTAAAGCAATGGACAATAAGCCATCAATGTAGTCCTCAAAGGCTGGCTATCCTGACCCCAGACTTGTGTGTGTATATCTTGCAATATTTTTCAGTAATCAAAGCAATGTCTTTAAATAAATGTGAAAAGTTACGTGACCTTGACTGTCAGACTCAATTTAGAGTCTGCCACAACACTTCGCTTTTTATTTTTTAAATTAGCTGTTGCCATCTTTTACAATTTGTTTATAGGCTGAAAGAGCCACACAAAATGTAAAGTATCAATAGGAAGTTTATAGTTGTTGCCTTGTCCACAAATATGGTGGTTTTTAATAGACTTAAATTAAATCTTTTTTTTTTTTTTTTCCTCTCTCTCTCCCTTTAATCCCTCTCCTTAGGTAATGCCTTGATTAATTCTAATTAGTTTTCTTTTTAAGGAATTAGTTCCCTTTTTGAAAAACTTTGGGGCTGTGTTCCTCTCTCTTTTTCCTTTTATCTCATTATGGATTTTTGTAAAATGCGTCATTAAAAGATATGTAAGTTAATATTTACCCATGTGCTACATTTATTAAACCACTTTGTTTCCCAGCTGTTTTCCTGCATGTTACGAGTAGTCAGGAAAAAAGATCATTTCAGACTGGAAGATTTTTCCTGGGAATCTGTTGGAGACAAGAAATCAAACAGTATTTTTTTGTTACTCAGGCCCAGCGGTGATGCATGGTTTCAGTGGGTTTGGGCCGCCGTCACCTCTCTTTCCGATGCCCTGTTCTCAGTGGCAGATTTCTTGCTTGGGCGTTTGCACAGGTATTGGTGTTGGTTCTTTCCTTCCTTTAACTTTGCTGCCAATAGCAGTGCAAATTTCCCGTTCTTTATGGCTGAAAGTAGGTCATCTGCATTTCCAGAGACACTGGTAAGCCCATCTTCTAACTGATTTTTATTTTTTTGTCAACTAAATTTTGGAAGCATATGTAAAATAGGACTGAAAATAGTATTCCAAATGTCAGCAGCCTTGTAGCATCTCAGCTGAGCTGTTCTGTTTCACTGTTTGGAACAGATAGTTCATGCCACTGAATGAAAACCAAGTCAAGGCAGCTATGAATTGGAGCAGAACTATAAAATATTTGGTAGAGCTCTGCCTGGCACGTAGGAAGGCTGACTTGCTGCTTTTGAAGATGGAATATAAAAGGGAAAGGTTGAGACTTTTAATCATGTAAAATACAAGGCTTGTTTTGATCTAAATATAATTTTAAAACTAAGGAAGAGAAAAATCATATGGCAAAATAAAAATGTGGTTATGTGAGAATTTGCTCAATATTGTAAAATCAGGTCCTGACTGAAGAGGGGATGATAACGTGGGCATCACCCCACAGAGCTGCTGCCTAACTAACAAAATGGACATAGATAATTTTGTTCCTTTTACTTTCACAGCTTTGGCATGCATTTTCAAATGAGTTGTTACATTAATATGCTTCCTGGAAAGTATTTTAGGCTATATAGAGTCAATTGTGTTGTTCTGTATGACTCTTCTGCTACCAAAAATTATAATGAGATCATTTGAGTTAGTTTTATCTTTGTACTTCTAATAAGAACAAAACTGTTATAGTCCACTTGAATAAAATAGCAAATTAACACGTATTATAATACATCTTTAAAAGCTTTAACCTAGCCTTTCGGTGTGAGAGACAATGGGCTACCAATTACTTTATGATGGTATAGAACAGGGCAGATTGCTAACTCACAATACAATACTGGGTGCAGATGTTGATATTTTATTTTAAAACAGTAAACAGTGGCTTTTTTTTTTTTTAAATTTCAAAGTAGGTGGCCAGGCCTGAGTGGTATCCTCCTGTTTTCATTGGACTCTCTGAAATACCACGTCTGGAATAAAATCTGCAGTGAAACGTATCACCAGAACATCTTATTTCTGTTTAGGACTTCCAGTGCCTTTGGGGTGGTTCTTGCTTTTTTTCTGTCTATTTTATCCTAACCTTCTATCATACAATCCTAATACTGCAGGCATGCATTGGGCTCGCATCTGCTTGGCCAGTACTGCATGAAAGAGCACGCAGCGGTTCATAATGCAAGGGGACAGGCACCGTTGGGCTACCTTGTCCTCTTCTGAACATATTCTATCCCTGTATTATTGTATCAAACATGAGTTTTAATACAATACCACAGGAAACTAAGGGCCCTATTCAGAGATTACATGCACCCCATGGAAGGGTGCTTTTCATGTATTGGAAGTCTGATTTAAAAAAAACAGCCCTACGTGACTCTTCCATATACTGTAACTTACACAAAACAGGTAGTTCTTGAGGTTTCCTGTATTAGTACCTGCTCCTTTGACATGCCTGGCACCAGCCCGACAGGATCTCATTGTGGCATTTTTATTAAGAAAGAGGATGCTGATTCTTTTTTCTCTGTCAGCTGCTGAAATAAGAAGGTTTTAAGAACAAAGGAAAAACTTGTGCCAAGGAGAGACACAAGAGGATTATCATTCCCTAAAGAAGGGGGACGTCCCACACGCTGAAAGACTTGCCATCCTAATGAGCCGACAGATTTTTCCAAGGCTGGTAAATATATTTAGGGAGAAGTACATTTGGGTGCCATCTCTACTCATTTATTCTTCAAACTGTAATGCTGCACATTTTGGGTTTCAGTATATTGCATTTTAAAACTAATGATGCATTCATTCTCAGAGCAAATCTTATTTCTAAGCCCTAATTTAATAGAATTAAACTCTAAGCTGAATTGGTTTTATGAGATAAAACTCTGAAGTTGATAACTGCATTTAGGAATAGTTCAGGTATTGAGTTTCTAATTTGCTTCCTGAGCATGGAAATCCCTCAGATAGTCAATATTGACGACCTGTAATTGGTAAGAGAGGGTCTTGCTGAGTTGTCTCTCCCGTGCTGGAGAGATGCGCTGTGCAGGCGCGGTGCTGCAGCCCTGGACGAGGCTGGGGCTGGTGGCGGCCCCAGCACCTTCACCCCCAGCACGAGCTGGGCTGGTCTCGTGCTGCCCGCTGCGCCTGTGGCCAGCTGTACGGGGTGTTTATCGTCACCAGGTCTTGCGTGGGTCGGGACGGAGGAGCTTTAAAATGAACAGGAGCTGCCTAAGACAAAGCGCTGGGCTTATAGCAAGTGCAGCTTGTTCCTGGGAAGTCAGGGGTCTAAGTGAGAAGGAGCTCTTCTGAATAAGCACGCCGCGAGCACTGGTGCCATAGTGCCAGGATATGGGGCCAATTCTAGCATTAACTCTTTCTGGAGCAGAGCCCCGTGGTTTCCAACATCCTATCTGTCAACCATCCCATGCCCGTGCCGAGGGTGCCAGCAGCCAGGCGTGAGGCAGAGCAGCCAAAACTCACTGCGAGCAGAGGTGGTTCTCAGCTCATGCTGCCATTTGCCCCAAGGACATCTCTTCATAAGCAAAGAGCACATTATTTGAGGGATGTAGGACTTCACCAGGTACAAGATGCTGTAACTGTGCTCTTCTGCAGCATGTCCCCAAGGCTGGAGCTGATCAGTGTGACCTGCTGGGGACTGCAGGTGACAGCAGCTGCCAGGTGAAGCCATGCCAGATGTTCCTGCTCCTTACAGCCATGTGCAACAGCTGGGCAATGCTGACGTGTTTGTTAATGGGACGCTGTACCACCTCTGTGAGACCTCTTTGCTTTATTTTTTACTGTTAACTTCTTAGATTCTAATTGTTGGTGGTATTTTAGAATAGGGGAAGATAAAAGGACAAGAAAAATGTTTTATATGGGACTTTGAACCAAGCCAAAGAAATACCCCGAGAAACCTTACAGCAGGCCAGACAGTGCACGAAAGGAGATGGCTATAGGAAATCACAGAAGACAATAAATGCAGGTTTCCCTAACAGCCAGAAATAATCCCCAGCAGAAACTGCTCCTTTCAGATCACTTCAGTAAGGGATTTGCCTCTCCTGTGGCACGGTAAGTATTCTTACGCCTTTAGGAGCGTGTCCTGAGCATCTACAGGAGAGGCGATGGGAGGGACACAGAGGCAAATGCTCCTTTTTTTCTTTATCATCAGCTCCCAGCACATTCCCAGGTGAAACCGTGGCTGCAGCCCCCGCAGCATGGGCTGGAAGTGGCCCCGCATCCATCGGGGGTTCAGCAACCTGCTGCTGCCAGCTCCAGGCTGGTGCCCCGTGCCTGCCGGCCCCGCTCCTGGGCTGCAGCCCTGAGGGACATCGGGGTGCTGCAAAGCCAAGGAGGCAGCGTCTGTGCTGCGGGCACTGCTCAGTGTGCTGGCCTGCAGGTGACAGGCTGGCTGCCCACACGATGCTTTGCTGGCAAGCAGCCTGCTCTGTTTTCTCTCGGTCCCTGAAGGGTTTGTTTCTCAGTTATGTGTCTTCTGGCCAAGTGACCCGCCTTTGAGATCGAGCACTGTCGCTTTTGAAGCTGATCTTCCCTTAACTCTGCTCATCTCTCCCGGTGTGCCGTTCCCTTCTGGCTGGCTTCCACCAGTTTTTCCTTTTCGCTGTGTTTCTGGTGTGATGTGCCACTGACCCGGGACTCTCTGTGCAGTAACACTCACCATGGCACTGACCTGCTGTGGTGTGAAGCACAACAGACAGGAGCCTACCCCTGCTTTATGCTGAAGCATGAAATCAAATATTTTCTCCCATGTTGATGGAACAGGCCCTCAGACTACAATCCCTTGTAGCACGATGCTCTTTTCTGGGGCAAAGAAACCACACCAAAACCAGACCCAAGCCACTTTTCTTTGTCTACTCTGCTTCTGCAGAACTCTCCATGGAAAAGCTTCCTGGCAGCCGCACAGGAAAGAAGGCGCCCATGCTTTTGCTTATCCTTTGCAAACCAGGTTTTGCTATTGCTGGCTGATGTTTATTTGATTTTGTTTTCATTTATCTTACATAATTTTACTTTCCCACCTGAAGAAATCATAGTTAGTATTCTTGTGAAAAGTTTGTGCATGTCTGCGTATCCATGTCTCCTGGGGCGATTTTATTACACTTTATTAGCTCTCTGAGATGTGAATAGTGGGTGGTTCTGCATAGAAATTGGATATCAAGCCTGTCAAGTTCCAAAAATAAATAAAAGCAAAGAGTTGTGCTATTTTAAAAAAAGAGGGTGGGGAAAGAAAATAACCCAGTTTTTATAGTAGCTGTTTAATGAAAAAGTTTGGTTTTACCCTAATATCTAATGATTTAAAGCATCAGGAAGAGACTCACCATAGAGTTTGTCTCCCTCACTGAACAGGTGAGATTTTTACTGTATTTTTTTCTGACCTGCTCCTGTTGCTACAGGTGTCTTCTGCACCCTTACAACATGCCGCATGATGTTAAATTAAGGTAAAAAAAAAAAAAAAAAAGTGTTGCTGTATTTTGCCAGGTCTATAGGCCTCACAGGCTGTGATGATTTAAGAGCAGTTCCCGGGTGCTGGTGCCCACTGGTGGGCCAGCGACGACCCGATGCTCTGTGCCCGCCAGACAGGCTGGAGGGGGCTGAGGGCCAAGTCTTACACCTTGGGTGCTGATTTTGGCCAGAAAGGTGGGGCTGGCAGTCAGGGTGGCCTGGTCGGTGCTGCTAGCAGGCTGGAGGTGCCGTGAAAGGCATGTCCTTGTTGCACCCCCAGGGACATTTATGTGAAGTGTTCCACGGCGCGAGTTACGCACCCAGTCATTTTGTGAAATTAGTAGTTTTGGTGACTTCATAAAATGGATGGAAACCATAAGGCGACGTGATGTGAAGTGCCTATAGGCGTCTGTTTGACCCTCATGCTGAGAGTGATGTGCAGAGAGGTGCAGGTTCACCCATAACCATACCCACCAGCCTCCTTCTGCCTTAACCAGGCTGCGCAATGGTGCAAGAGGTGCCGCAGCGCCCATGCTGCTCCCAGGCTGGGCAGTGAGCGGTGCTGAGCACCCTGCATGGGCAGCGGGGTCCGGACCTGGCACGTGGCAGAGCAGAGCCCCCCGGGATGGACGGGGAAGCGGTGTCTATCTTCTGCTCCCGACAAAAGCTTTGTCATGTAGCACTCACATCCACACGCTGGCTGCCCGCTGCAGGCTCCATTTTCTGCCTCTCGTGGCTGTGATTCAACAGAGCGCTCCTAATGCAAGGTTTCACTGTTGTTCTTAGCAGTGATACAAGTTGTTTCGTGAAATGCCTGAAAATTTTAGTCATTTTGAGAAATAACTGGTTTCATAATATGAGTGTAACACGTACACCGAGCAGGCAGTCGGGTGACAGAACGAAATTGGTTGCTCTTTTCTCCCGTGGCCGAGGGAGTTTCTGTTCTGCATTCTCACAGATTAAAGTTTCTTCTCCCTACAAATGTTATAAAGTCTGCTGTTTAGCTATAAACTGTTGCAAATGATAAACAAATCAATATTTGTTAATGTTATGATGCACTCGCATCTATCAGATACGCATGGAATGATTTATAGAGTACAGCATTTCAGGGCTGACCCTTGCAGGTCTCAGAAAGCACTTAAAAAATAAATTTACCCTGGCCTCTCTCACCCCATTTCAAAAAGGGTGACAAAGATGAAGTAATTTATAAGTCACACTTTTATTAATGCTTTTAACTTTCATATACTTGGCTTTCTTGCCCTCTGAGCAGCTAAGTGCAGCTCTTGGTCGAATGGTAACCTTCGGCGCTTTGAGGGGGGTTTTGTACAAATGATCAACTCATAAATAGGTGCTGTGCTCCGCATTATCCTGCCATAAATTCACAGGACCTTTCAAGTACATCAAGAAAGAGCAACTTGAACTAGGCGCTTTGCGCTTGAGTTTACAGACTAATGCAGTACTAATGAGCAGCTGGGCAAAGGGTTTCCAGAGCATGTCTAATGCTTTATGTTGTGATCCTGTGCTCGCTCCCCGGCTGGAGCAGCCCCCGGCAGGCAGCAGGGAGGTGGACACGACAGCCCATCTTCCCCTCTGCGTCTCGCGTGCGGCTGCTTGGAGCTAGCTGACAGCGGAGTGCGGGCAGAACAGGGAACGCTGACTAGAACATAGTGCATGAACTAATTATTACCAATTATCACCCCTGGGATTAAAGATACCATTAGGAAAAAATGATGTAAAAGAGAACAACGTGTCAGAGAAACTCCAAAATACTTTCCGTGGTGAGCTCCTGCTGCTGGCTGCAGCCCCCACGCAGCCCCCACGCTGCTGTGCTGGGACACAGCTTCTACATGGCTACCACCAGCGGTTCCAGGACCTTTTCCATACATACCCACGTGCTCGGGGAAGAGTGGTGTGGTGATGCTCATCTGAATTAAAAGCGCGTGTATTTTGGCACAGATGGAAAAAAGCAAATAGCAATGAGACCCCATGGGGAGTTTCTGAGCATGGCTGGCCTGTGCTCCTCTCTGAGCCTTTCAGACTCCTTACAAACAGCTGCTGCATCCCGCAACAGTTATCTAACTGTGAAATAAATGAATTGTTCAAAAGCAGCTCTTCACAGTTAGTACTGAATTTAAGAAAACCCAGACGCCCATCTGGCTGGAAGGGAGAGCTCACCCCGTAGGGGCAGTAAGATCTGATACATCTGAGCCTTCTGCCCTCCCAGCAAAGCCCCACGTGTCCGGCAGCGTCCTGCACCCGTCTGGCACAGACTGCCCAGAGAGGGGCTGGAGTCTCCCTAGAGGTGTTCAGACCTGGCTGGGCACAGCCATGGCCATCCTGCTCCAGGTGACCCTGCTTAAGCCAGGGATTTGGACTAGACAACCTCCAGACGTGCCTTCCAACCTCGACTCTGTAATTAATCTTCTGCAAGGTGTTTTCTGTGGGCTGATTTATTCCGAGGAGAAAATCTAGCTATTTCCAGCTGGAAGCGTCATTAGGACTTGAGGAGAAAGAATGCTTTATTCAGCTGCAGATGAGTGACGCAGTGAGCATCCCACTCTCTGCTAGATCTGAGAGCTGACGGTCGGCCACTGATGTAATACGTCTAATTATGAAAGATGAGGAAAGAGGAAAGTGGTAAAGACGAGAATAACCAGCTATTTGTCAGGAAGAATAGAAGAATCATACTTTAAGTTTCTCTTGTGCACTTCTGATGTTTAAACCCAATGCGTAAAGGAACTCATTTTGGATTTTGCACTGGGATTAAGGGATTCCTCTAATCTTACTGGGCCTTCTAGGAGGTCTCTTAGAGGAAAGGGCTGCCCCTAGGGTCAGCAGAGCAGCCCTGACCTAGCTCCTGAGCCTGTTTGCTGGCTGATGATACGAACATCTGCTGGTAGAGCACAACTTGCTGTTGGGACAAGCGTTACCTAATGCTATACAGGTGAAGGGCTTAAGCAATTGATCAGAGAGGTCATTTGGGTAGTGGGAGTGAATATAAGGAAGGATAGAGCAGTTGGGACTGTTTAGGGGGAATGGCCCTGAAGCTGCAGAGAGAGTGATCTGCTCTGATGCAAGCAAGGTAGGTTTCTAGCTGTGGTTGCCTCTCTGCTGCTGTAGGAGTTAGCGAAGAGCTTAAATTTTATCTATTTTGGAATGGTCTTGTATAAGGCAAGTCATTTGAGTGTTAGAAGTTTTGCTGAAGTTTTCTGTTCTTAGCCAGGTTGTCTCTAGGACCTGCAACCTGTAGTGCTGGAAATGATGCCTTAGTCAGTGTCTTTGGGAAGTCCTGGTAGGTGTGCGTGGTGCACCTGAAGCTGTGGATTGACGTCTCGTATGCCTGGCAGTAGTGGAAGAGCATACTTCAATAGTTCAATACTTATCACTTGATAGATAATGATATTAAGTCTATCTAAAACTATTATTTTGTCTCTTCCTCCCCACCACATAAGTGAGAAATGTTTTTTTTCTAGGATGGGTTTCACTGTTACTGTCAGAAATGAAACTTGTGTGCTCAGCTATCAATCACACCCGGTGGCTGTGAAAGCTTGCCTTAAACCAGCTTTAGCTCAGGCAGCTCTAACCTGAATGACCCCCAGAGTATTGTGGTTTTGGATATATGATGTAATCAAAATGTACTTTCTTTTTGTTTGAAAGAAACTTGTCTTTGCATGTAAGACTTCCATTATTAATGTAGTGTAAGCTATACTAACATATATGACTTTGATGTGATTGCAGAGAAACTCGTGCTTTAGAAGGCTAGATTTTTTTTAAACTAAAGTCCTCTATAAAAAGCTGTATGAAATTTAACTATTTTATTTTAAAGTATGTAGAACCCTGCATAATGAAAATGTTTGAAAACTAGGCAATATGGCATGGGTAGAAACTATCTGAATGTATTGATTACTCTTTTCCTGAATCAGATCCATCTGTCAATTATGTTAGAAGTTGGGTGAAAAAAAGGCTTTTATTTCAGCATGAATATGTAATGTAGTGCTTGGGAAAAGCAAATGCCCTGTATTCAAACCATATGCATAGTTTGAACGTGGGCACTGCCTAGTCTGTTATTAATGAATATTGTTAACTCTGGGATCAGCTCAGTTGCCTCTGACTGTGCTGTTTGGCGGCTGGGGAGAGCTGCTTGTTTTTAAAACATAAGTGGTTTTTCACAATCTCTGCTTCTCATGTGCCACGTTCAAAAATACAGTCAAAGGGGAGAGACGTATCTCCTTGCAACTTTGTGAATTGCTGAGACTTCGTGTGATTAGAACACTTGATTTCTCTTTTTATTTTCTGAATAGTTAATGACAGCAATAGGGGTATAACACCTGATGGGAAATTTTGTCTTCCTAATGAGAAGGAGATGGTGAAGAAATAAATGAACTAGAACCTAGAAGCTCCTCTACGCTGTCCTCCTTTTCCTCCTTCAACCACCAGGGTCACTGTGTTTTTCTCAGCAGGGGTTTGATTTACACCAGTGTATAATTTACATCTTTGCAGTATGTGTTTGTACAAGGTCTGTGCTTTGCAAATATTGTCGTACTCCTCTTTGATAAAACAAACCGTGTCTCGGCTGCAGACTGTCGCTGTGGCTCAGGGAAGCTCTGCTCAGTTTGGCTGTGCGGGATGTGCTCCTGCCCAGGCGCTTCGGTGCTGCCACAGCTCTGAGCTTACACGGAGGTGAGCCCAGGAAGCACTGAAGATGCTGCGTGCTCTGATGTGTGGCACATCAATCAGGCAGCTTCAGGCTACTGATTACGTGAAGGTACTTGAACATATGAATGCCAATCTACGGATGGACATCTAAAGGAGCTTTTCCAGCTTTTTCTTTTGTTGCTCTTATGCCAAAAAATAAATAACAGCACAGAAATGAAGTAATGACCCTTAAATCTAACTTTCTTCGACTGTATCTGTTCCAGTCAATGTGTATCAATACATCACAATACAAGCCTTTGTATTTTAAAGCTGCCTATTCTAGGAGATTTCAGTCAGTGTAATTCTGCTGTTAATAATTTAAATGATGAAGTAGACTTGGTGAGAACAATAACCGTGAAACAGACAGAACTGTGTGCAGTGTAGGGCATAAATCCGTGAAAACTCAAGGCTCTGCTGTTGAGCGTCTGAGTGGATTAGCAGCTACATGGGAAACCCTGCTGTGGGTGGAGGCACGTGCTGCCATCGGGTAGCGGAGGAACTCCGTGAATTCAAGCCTTTGAGCTCTTAAAAAGACAAAACCAAAGCCAAACAGTAATGAAGGAAAGTCAGTAACAGCAGAAATTAAGCTAGTACGTGCATTTTTGTTCCCTGAATTGTTCTTCCAGTTCTGCTTTGGGTCTGCTGTTCTGAGAAAACTGTTTCGAAGCTATGATCTCTTTGTATTCACATCTGGGTCCCTCGTTATTCAGCTTTGCATTCCGTGTAGCTGTGGAGTACAGGGATGGGGTGAATCTTTCAGCTTGTGATCCAGCACACTAATTCCAGCTGCTACAGCCTCCAGTTTCTAAACTAGGAGAGTTTGAATGAAGCCTGGCCAGAGCCAGGAGCTTCTGAACTCAGTTCTCCCAATTACAGGTGTTTGCCTGTGTACTCCTGTAAAAGATTTAGTCCTTCCATGTGCCTCAGCTGGCCTGCCTACACAAATTGAGAGGCACCAGGCAGCAAAAAACCTAGATCCTTTAATTGCTTCTGTGTGATTGTTAAGAGGTGAATAAGACCAGAAAAATTGTGAATTCTCATGGATGGCCATAAGTGATACCTGTGTGGTATTACAGAAATGTGGTGGAAACACCAGTGCAATGGAACATGGGTTACTGCTCCTGGGGAAGAGCGGTGTGGACTGGGATGCTCAACCAGGTGTTGTGGAAACTCGTGATCTCAAAGGGCTGGAAATCAGCCCTGTCACTGGTGAAGGGTGCTGTGGGTCTGGTGAAGCAGCGATGAGAGGGAGCAGGACGTCAGCTCTGCTGTGGGCATGTCCCAGGCCAGCAGCCACCACTGTCTGTTTGCTGCAATCCATCCCCTCCTGCTCCTCATTGCTGGCCCTGGGTCATCCCCCTCGTCCTGCTGTCCCCTGGGCTGCCATCTCCACGGGGCTGTGTCCTCCTGGGAAAGGGTGCTCTCAGTCCTGGATCACCCAATTCAGCTGGTGGGCTTTAGTACTGGTAAACAGCTGATGTAAAGGGGATTGTTGTCTTTGATTTCAATGACACTTGGTTCCCTAAACATTGCTTCTACAGTCAGTGCTGTGATTTTATGTTTTAAAGACTTGCATAGCAATTTCATGTAATTGTTTAGGGTGGAAGAGACATTTAAGATCAAGTCCAACCATCAGTTTCTTTAGGCATCACCCAAGAAGATCCTGTAGAAAATTGTCTTGAAGTCATCTGCTGCTTTGTTTTTAAAGCCTTGCTGTAGATTTGTGGCTTCAAAGGGGCTGCTGGTGGTTGCAGTACCCTGTAATCCCCTCTTGTGGGGCTGGGGCTAACCTGGGTGGCAGAATGCAGGGCTTGAAAACATCCTGGCATCTTGTTGTTCCCAACTGATGAGGGAGAAAGGAAGGAAAGCACTGTACTGAGGTGCTTGTGGGGGAGGCAGCAGGGAGGGGAGATGCTGGGGCTGGGCAGCGATGGTGGCAGGAGCTGCAGGGGCTGCGTTTGGGGTGCAGGTGGGTGCTCACCAGAGCTGAAGGCAGGCTCTGGGTTGGATCTCCCATGAGTGGAGCAGAGCGGGAGGATCCCTCCATTGCCCTGCAGGTCATGCTGCTGCTGGTGCAGCCCAGGACAGGGCTGGCTTTGTGGGCTAAGAGCACATTGCTGGCTAATGTTGAGCTTCTCATCAACCAACACCCTGTGTTCTGAGCACAAAGACACTTGATGATAACGTGCAGACAACGCCACAGTGGTGTCTTGTGCCAGAGATTTGCATCCCTCGAGCCAGTGTTTGGCTGCTCAGCGGGACCAGACCTATGTCCTTAGGGGATGCACAGCGAGAAACTGCTGCAGGAGGTCGAAGGCTACAGGTCCTCAAGGGATTCTGCTCAATTTTGGGGAAAGATGCTCATTAAGAAATGAACTATCACTTCCTGGGAGCAAGCTGTGACTTCACACAAGAAAATATCGCACGGTTACAATGTGCCAAGACACACCAAGCTGGAGCTGGTTGCTGGTGTCTGTTCTCCCCTTGCAGCTCCAGCCCCCAGCAGGCTCGCTTTGCTGGAAGTGTGTGACCAGAGCTGTTGTGTGTGGCTGTGGGAGCACAAAGCCTTGCTCATCCACACAACAATGGATGTAACTAAAAATTGCCATTTTCCAAAGTCATTTATTTTGTGTGGTTCCGTGCTCCCAAAGCAGGTGCTGATTGCTCCTTTGGCTTTAGCCATGTGGTGGGGCCCTCTCTTGCCAAGTGGGGTTCTGGGGGACGTGTCGTGCTTTCTGAGCACCGAACTCCTCGTGGCTTTGCATGCATGGGTCTGGCAGAAGTGGATCCGTGTGCCTGGGAATTCCCTGGGGTTGGTGGGGTTATCAGGGGCTGCAGCTGAGGCTGTCGAGGCCTGAGTGAAGCTGGGGCAGGCGGGGAGCAGAGGAGGTCCCGTGCTGTGCCTGGATTCCCACTGCGCCTCGCTCCGAGTACATGGAAACGCAGCGTTGTTAATGATGAGAACGCGATTATAACCAAATGGGAGATGAGGTGGGATTTGCAAATTGCTTAAAATTATTGCACTTAATTATAGTGAGACCTGTTAAGTCGGGGAAGGCTCCGTTCCTGCGCGTGGTGTGCTCACCAGCTGCCTTTGTCAGGGTCCCTGCTGCAGGGCAGGGGTCGGGGCTGGCAGGGCGCCTGTGGGCACTGTCCTGTGCCACCCCGATGTCCTTGCGGAGCTGTCGGGCTGCCTGTGATATTTCATTATGCTGATTTTAACTGGCGTGAGTAAAACTTGCAGACAGGCTCTGGTACTGGGGGAGGAGGAAAGACTGGAAAAAACAACCCATAAATTAAAATAATAAGAGTATGGGCCAGCAAACAGCACACACATGGACAACAAAGAGAGTCACCCTAATAAATACATTCACTTTGATTTACGGTGTTGTGATAATCTATACCGTCATCCTTGCAGTAGTTGGGAGGTTTTTTGTGTGGTGATGAAGGACAAAATCAATGTTGGGTCTCTTCATTCTTTTAATAAGAAGAAAATAATTCCCCCTCTGTGTTCTGCCAGTCTTGGGACTTGGCTTCAAAATCCATATAAATCTGTAAAAATGTAATACTGCCTTAGGATTTTTTTTTTCCTCCTGTTCCTGAAGGAGGGTTTTCCTGAAGATGTTTTTGTCTCAGCTCTTGCTTGTAAACCTGGCTGCTCCTGCAGCCTTCCCCACCCCGGCCCCTTCCCCTGGTGCAGGTGACCGCCTGCCTCTGCCTCCCCTCGGAAACCCGGGGCTGGGGCGCTGCTGGGCTCCGTGCTGAGTGCTGGCTGGGGGATCTCTGCAGGACAAGCTGAGAAATAGCCTATGAAGGACGAGAAGTGCAAATGTTTACAACTTTCTAAAGTAACAGGATTGAAATGTAAATAATGCTGACTGAGCATCACCCGTCAGCGAGGCTCACGCGGTGCCCTGCCAGCCAGGGACAAAGTGTGGCTGAGATGTGCCCACTTCTGCGGCACGGAGCAGTAAGCAGGCTGGAGAACACAGCCAGTGTTAGGGGAAAGAAAACTTGGAGAGAGGTGTGGGTATGACAGTTGGAGACAGTACGGGTTTCCTCAGCCTTTGCTTTGTTGGATTTGTGCCCTGCCTCCCCCCAGAAGCTGCTCCCGAAGGACGCAGGTTTTCACGTTTCGGTAGCTTCTCCGCCTTGGTGCAGAGCTGCTGAGATGGATCTGGGGGATCTGTGCTGCTGCCTGGCTCTGCAAGGCTGAGGGTGGCAGAGGCCAGGGCCACCAGCTCATCCCCGAGCACGGCTGTGTGCCTGGGGGTGCCTCCTGCAGCGTGGCCGTGCCTGCAGCCAGCACAGTGCGGGGCAGCGAGGTGCTGGGATCCCCCCGTGTGCACGGCTCAAACGGGAGGGAGGTGGCACAGGGCTGGCAGGGTGCAGGGATTTCTCGTTGTTTTGTATTTACATCCCAAAGAGTGGTGAATGTGGAATGTTTTTGTAGATTCGATTCCCTGGGTGAAGAAGTAAATAACGCCTAAAATTCTGTCCTAAGAATAGAATAAACATCTCCGGGACCCACGAGAGGAAGCTGCTCCTTCTTAATACATCTGTTACAGAAAACACATCGTGTCTTCCCTTGGCAGTGTATTTAGAAAACACTGAAATTGATAAATATTGATAAAATTAGCCACTTTTATTGACTTCTAACGATATTTTAGTATCAGCATCGTCAACGTGATATTCCTGTAAAGAAATTGTAGCAATCTTAGAAATGCTTTTCCAGATATAAATCAACTGCCTTAAAATTACGCTTTTGCAAGCCCTCAACCAAGCATATTTAGAAAAGTTAAACATAAACTGTTTTCTCTCCGTGGAATTAGCTGATGAGTAATTTAATATATATGCTTTGTGGCACGTTTTTGTGAACTATATTTCATTATCTTTAAGTGCATTAGCTGATACTTTAAATTCTGTGGAAGCAGGAGTTTAGTTACATGAACCAGCTTTCTCCGTGGTGTGGGCATGGAGTTACTGAGCTAATGCGTGCGCTGTCACTGCGGCTGTGCAAGCAAACAGCACGGGACCTGAATTTTCTGCGTATACGAGTGCAAAACCTCCTAGTGCAGAGGTTTTTAAGCTTGTGTGAAAAAAACAAAACACTACTTCCAGATAGAATTATCACTGTAAACCACAATTTTTGTGGTGCATTTTTTATATGGGGGGACTCCTGCTAAATGCAGCCACATGCTGCTGCACAGCACGGGTTCGAAGCAGCTGCTGCTGCTTTGCAGGAGCTGTGTGTGGTACCTGCATGGGGACCGGGAGGACCTTCTGCATCCGAAACCTGGGGCCTGGGAGGGTGTGGGTGCTTGTCCTCAGTTTGGGGCCTGTCCTTCCACCTTTTGTGGGAGCGGTGGGCTTTTTAAATCACTTTCCAGTGGCCTTTAGCCTGAAAAGATTACATTTTTGGGAACCGTGGAGGACCAGCCTGCTGTCAGAGCAGAAAATCAAATTTTTTGATGTGATGTTGTTGCATTAAAAGGGCCAATCTTGTGTCATGTAACATGTGAGTAATGGGGCTAGCATGTGATGTCAAAAATTTCCAGCTGCCTCATAAATAAGCACAGCACAGCCCTTCCCCCCGTGCCCACCGAAAGGTCACCCCGCTTGAACCGGGGCTCGCATCCCAAATTACCAGCGCGCACGGAGTCAAGGTTAAAGGTACAGTATCCCCTTTCAAAAGGCACATGTCAGTGTCTGTGCTGGGAATGATAAATAACGTTTGAAGCGGGCTATCAATTTTCAAGGCCCCCCCGCGGCACCGGACGCTGAGGTCTGGCGCTGCCGAGGGCCCGCAGCTCCGGTGCTGCGGTGCGGGGCTTGTGCCGCGTGGCACCGGCTCTCGCTGTGCTGGGGGAGGCTGCAAGCACCATGGGCTGACCCAGCACATGCACTGAGACAGCCGGGGCTGTACCCTGAGCATTTACAGCTTTACCTGCCTGCAGGTCACCCGAGTGAGCCAAGGCACCGGGCTGAAAGCTCTGGTTCGCTGCCGTCTGTGCGCACGGACAGCCCGACCTCGCCCTCCTGTTGTGAGCCTGTCCGACACCACCTTCAGCCACATCCTCTCATGGGGTGTGTTTTGGAGGACTCTGGCCTTACCACAGCGTGGGGGCACAGGTGCTTATGGCACTGTGGACACCTGACATTGCCTGTTCCTAGCTCTGTGTTGCTCCCGGCACAACTGCCGTGCTGGCTGCAGACCGGTCCTTTGTGTGCATCTATTGTGCATCTGTGGAGGTGCCTTCCTGCCTGATAAATAGTTGGGAAAATACCCTCAAATCTTTCTCGTGAAATACGATGTTGTTCGTGGGGTTTAAAGCCCGTATAAATCACTATTAACCCCTTTTTACATGCAGGCAACAAAGCCACCATGGTTAAGGTCATGCACATAAGTTACGTATCCAAATTTGGCTTCAAATGAGGCTGTGCTTCCATAACCAACAGATAATTTTGTTATTCAGCACCAACCCATCGCATGCTCCACTGCGCTCACTAAATGGGGTTAGCCTCCTGTAGAAAGATAGCGAATTAGCATATAATTCAAGCATATATAACAATGCATATGCAACAGAGGGACAAATTAAGGTTGAATAGGTAAATTTAATTATAGCATTTTCCAGCTTTTTGGTACTCTACCGTTTTATACATAGCTCTTGGGGGGGGAGGAAATGCCTCAAATTATTTTGCTAGGGGAGCTGGATGTAGAGGCAGCCTCAGCCTGCAGAAGCCTGGTGGGGTGGAGGAGCCTGCGTGGGAGGTCAGGGGTTTGCTGTGGGGCTGGCTTGGCCAAGCAGCTTCTGGTGGGGCACCCAGCTGCCCCGAAAGCAGTGGGTATGGGAAATGTCTGCCCAACCCTTATGGGACAGTGGGCATGTGCACTGCTGTGCTGAGCTTGTAGCTAGGCTGGAGGACACTTTGCTCCTTGGTTTTATTTATAGGTTTATCGGTTCCTAGAGGACTTCTGTTTTCTAGGTTTATTTCACAGTCTGGGTTTTATATCTCAGATCCTTGGCAATTTGAGCAGCTTATGGGCAACAAACAGAAAAGACAAATCAGCTTTTCTTTAAAGATCATCACTGTTTGCAGATGGGCCAGCATGCAGACACATCTGAAAAGGGATGGAGAAACCATGGAGACCCTCAGGCCTCATGCTGGTGTGGGCCACCTGCTCTGCCACAGGTCACAGCGGAGCTGCTGTGTGCCGGGACTGGCACTGCTGCTGTCAGGGCACAGAACCCACAGCACGCTGTGGTGGAGGTGAAGATGGTGCTCCAGGTTGGGTTGGCCAGGCACTGAGCAGCAGAACCCAGCAGGTTTTGCAGCCCAGCACAATTTGGGGTCTCTGCCACTGGGGGCTGGTGGCAGCGGCCCTCCCTGTGGAGGAGGGATGCTGCAGGAGGCAGATGGCACCCAGGGGATGTCTGTGTGCTCTGGGGTGGGCACAGGCACTTGTGTGAGTCATAAGGGCTCTTGGTGGAGCTGGTGGAGACAAATGGGCACTTTCAGAGGCTGTGTCGGACAGGTCGGGAGCTGCCTGCTCCTCTCCAGAGAGCTATTTGTCTGCGCTGGCCACCTTCTGCTGTGCTTTTCTCTCTCTGGCAGCACAGGGCCAAGTGGATTAGGTCAGACTTCTCTACAAGTGAGACATCCCAGCGGGGAACCGGATCCCACCCTGGAGCTCCACGGATGCTGTGGTGCTTGCAGCCCCGTTCCCTCCAGCCCCTGGTCCTGGGGGAGGCGGAGGAGCGCCCCGTACCCGAAGCAGGGAGACCCCACTGCTGCGAGCCGAGGGTCAGAGCTGATGGGACCGACTGGAATCCTCACCCATGTGTCCAGCCCTGACCCACAGCCCCCTGAGGGCCAGGTGATGAGCCAGGCACCAGAGGTGTCCGTGTTGTGCCTCCTGGTGTGGGCTGCCACGCGGCTCCTGCTCGGGGTGCTCACCAGCAGCTGCAGCAGGGCAGGGGGCAGCAAGTCAAGTGTGGTACCCGGACAGTGGGGGATGTGTGAGGAACCTTTTGAAAGAGCTTAAAAAGGTTAATCAACTTCATAATTTGAAAGCATTTTTTGCATTTTTTTTTTTTTTTTGTAGAAGAGCTTCCTTTAAGAAGGCTTTTTCCATCTCCAGCTCTGCTGGTGAAGCTGGCTGCCGCGTTTGTGGCGCGTTGCTTCCACAAGCCAGAGGAGCCGCGATTCCCAAAGCACGAAGCCTCTCCCTGTCGGAGCAGTGCCTCACCTCATAACAGCAGATGGGTTTTATGTGCCAGACTAGTTTATCTCCCGTTTACCTACATATTTTTTATGGAGTTGTCTGTAAGAGACTGGACACCAGTGTAGCGCCCACTCCCACAGCGGGAGCGTGATTTTGGCTCCTGAGCCCAGCGCCCTCGGTCCTGCGGGGTGGTGCCAGAGCCAGCGCCCCGGGAAGGCGCCGCTGACCCGCTCGGTGTAGCAGCCGTCAACCCCAAACCCGACAGAAGCAGCTACATCTGTTTTGGCTTTGTTCGCAAGGCAGAGGGGAGGGAGGTGCACTCTGTGGTCAAGGGCCAAACTACATGTCATATTTCATTACCTTCATTAGCTACTACAGAAGGCTGTGTTAAAAGAAAGGAGGTTGTGGTTAACCCTTCAGCTGCCAGCTTTTATTTAAAATTCACTTTTATTTCCTCTTCTTGCTCTTCTCTTTACCTTTGTTTTTAGCTTATCAAAACTGTAAATCACCTTTATGCCTGGGATTTTGCCCCCTTAAAGTAAAAGAGGCAGCGAGCTGCTGCTTCGTTCCTGGCTAGCCGAGCAAACCATCTGGAAACGGTTAAAGGGAACAGTAGTGTAAACCCAAAAGGGAAAGTGTATTTAGCATTAATAACACTTTCCTTTTTATTTTGTCCACAGTTGTCTCTTCCTTTTCCACCTCACATTATTCTGTTGATTTAATATTGCTGACTCCTTCTGATGGAGGTGAGGTGAAAGGGCACTTTGGCTGCAGCGAGGTTGGTTTGGATTTTGCTTGCTGGTTAAGGATGCAATCCCTATGAACGAGTACTGTGAAAGGAATGGAGAACTCCCCACACATTGATTAAACTAAATACAGGGTGGGGATGCTGTATGACATAGTTGAGGCATTGGATGTTTCCCTTGCAGTTAGTTGGCTTTGAACAGCACTTGGCTACATCCACCCAGGCAGCCTGCGACGATGCGAATGTTTGATCACACCGTTCATACACTTTGCTAACAAGGATGTTCCCTAATTTAATGACCTAAACATGGCACTACCAGCATAGTGTTGTACCCGTTATTGTGGGTATAGGAAGGAGCCCTAGAGAAAATGAGGGCTTTACTGCAGCTGGTCCTGGGCTCGTCCTGGGAGCAGGGGGTGCGCAGGGTGCGCTGCTTGTTTCTGCAGGGGCTGTGGGTGGGGTGGTGCTGCACCGCTCCCTGCGGCACAACTGGTTGCACTGGGAGCACTGTGCTGAACTGGGATGGGAGGGAGGCAGTGTCCTCTCGCTTCACAGACTGCTGAAGTCTGGGAACATGTTTGGTGGCTGTCACAGCACTGCTTGGCTCCTGGTTTTGGTATCTGTATGTTAATGAACCTTGTTTTAAGAGAAAATCTGAACAAAATTACTGGCCGGCCTCACGTTAGCTTTCCAGCGGATCTATTTGCTATATGCTTTCATAGCACTGCCTTTTGTTTGGAGGTAACAAGATAGGATTTTTTCTTTTTAATGTCTTCTCTAATACAACAAGCATGTAATTTTTTTTAAATCTGCAAGCTGGTCAATTGGTTTCAGAACTTATGCATCACACTATGCCTGAAAATAAGTTTAGGAAACAAACTGAGAAATCAATCTGAAAGCTATGTCAATTTAAAAATTAAGAATGAATTAACAGCTGGGAGTGTTTTATTGATATTGCAGTGTTACAGATTTGACAGCAGAAACAAAACTATTCTTTAATTAATAAAAACTCTTGAGCAAGAGACTATTGAACTGATACCATTTCCCTTCACAGTCTAAATCTTCTCCCTTTTCTCTGGCAAGTGTCTGTTTATTATTTGTTCTTGCATTTTTACACAGATATGTTGAGACATAATCTGTGCTGAGGCAAGATAGCATAGCAGGATTAAGATTTAGCTCTTTATCCGGCAGCAACAACAGTACATACAGTATTTTCACTATGGTTCTTAAAATCCCAGAAGACTACGTTCTGAAATTACTCAAATTTCTTAAAAGATGTGTGTGAGGGGCATATGTCTTAGCAAGTATGCCTGTAATATCAAGCAGGCAGTACTTTTTCTTAAAATTTGACTCAAATTTTGATTTGGAATGAGATTTTTATCTGATTGTTTTGGCTGGCACAGATGTCTACTACAAATTTGTAAACCTTTAGTAATAGGTGTTTTTAAAGGAAATACCTACACAACCTTAACCACACTGGAGTGAATGCAGTGTGATTAAAAAATGGGGCAGAACAGCAAAAATACTGCTTTTAATTTATCATTTAGTGGTAGGAAAAGGCTTGTTTACTTCTTTCATCCTCTGTGCTCCTAAGACGTTCAGCCATTATTTTGAAATGTATTTTATAATAAAAATCTCAGTGGTTATGTTGCCTAGGGCTTTAGTGTCCATTTTTGAGAAAGGAAGTATTTTTAAGCTTAAAAAAATATTCTGTTGACTGATTACATTTCACTGTTTTAGTTGGATGCTGCTGCCTTGAAATATACTTACAGCAGAGACTTAAAAATAATTCTTTGTGACCCTGTGAATCAAAAGGGTTCAGTAACTCAGGAACATTTCATATATAGTATATTTCTTATTCTATTTTAAGCAATTAGCTTAGTTTTACAGGCTCAGTGTACATTTTCTATAGATACTTTTATAGATGAACGCTTTCACTCCCATAAATTCAGGTGCAAGGAGATGCATGGAAGTAGGTGCCCAGCTGGCATGTGTTATCCACGTGTTTCCTGCAATACAGCAGGAAAATTGTCACACAGCAAGCTTTGCAGTCCAGGATGGGATGTCCCATTCTCCTTCAGGGACTCACGGACGTGGGCTGAGCCTCACAACCATGTTACGCCTGTGTTCTTGGCACGGGGCAGTGCTGATGAAACCATACCAGCCCTTTACTGGGAAAACGTCTTTGTTCTTGGTCCTGCAGATAATGTGTTAACTGGGAGCCACGCTAATACCTGAGATGAAAACTCACAGCAAGACAGGGATTGTCAGGAGAAGCCTCTCAGGCTGTGGCTCTTACAGCAAGACCTCAAATTAATTCTCCTCCATGTCAAGAGCATTTGGCCTTAGACACAACAGAGACAGTCACATTTCATTGCAGTCAGGTTTCAAAGCCTGTTTGCCCAGGTGCTCATTCAGTTGTCCTCAGCAGAAGAACCTCAGGCAACTCTGTACAGTGCAAGCCAGAAATAAACTCTTGCATGCTCGCACTGAGCACTCCCCGGAGCCTGGAGGCCTGATCTTAGCCATCGCTGCTGACCCTCTGCCCACGGATGCTTCCAGTAGGCAACCCCTGGCACAGAGTGCTTGCTGTGTTAAAGTGAAAAAGGAAGCAGGATACACAGCAAGGTCAATTGGCATGTGCACAGATCCCTCCAGAAGATGAGCTGGAAGTAGATCTCTTCTATCATTCCAGTGCTCCCCCCATCTAACAGCAACCCACAAACTGCAATCCTCCACATGTATCAATGTGAAAATAGCTAAAAACATATTCCCCTCATTCCCCAGGGATGAACAAATACCTTCATGAGTGGTAAATGAGATCTACTGCAAGCACAGAAACTGCTATAGATATGTAACAGAAAGGAAACCTAACAAATGCATTCTATACAATGCAGATTGCTTTTTCAAGGTTACATCTGGTGAATGCACCTGAAGTGGGGATGTTCTGATGTGGGGAGCTGTTATTATCATGTGCCACAGACAGCTAATGCCTAGGATTATTTTTCTTGATTTTTTTTTTCTGGGCACCTAAACAGAATGTTGAGGGGAAGCGTGCAATGAGATGTGACCTCCCACTTGCAAGAAGATGCAGGAGGTGAAATGTGGGTCAGCCTGCCATGGTCTGCAGAGCTAAGGGGAAGGAGCCTGCTTCTAGCCACATGAGGTCTTCTGTATTGCACAGCGAGATTCCAGGATCCTCCACCTGCTGTCCTCCATTAAAACCAAGAGCTCTGTCTTGTAAATGAATGTGGAAATGATGAGCAGAGTTAGGTTCCCCAGCCGCACTGCAAGCCTGCAGCTCCTGCCACCTGGCCGTGGGGTGGTGATGCCCACCTGGGGCTGCTGCTGGGGCCGGGGGCCATGTGGTAGCAGGAGCCCCAGGGGCTGGCCAGGCAGCATGGAGGGGGCAGACCCCAGGTGCTGGGGCCCAGTGAGTCCTGTCCCAGCTTCTGCTGCTTGTTTAGGGCTAATGGCTCGGTGGTCTTGGTGGGACTGTGGCTCTGCAGCAGAGGGGATGCTCCGTGGGGTGGTGCTGAGCCTGCTGCTCTCGGCAGAGCACCTGAGAAGCAATGGGAAAATCTTTAAACTTACAGCACCCTGGCTTGAAGTAAGAGTTCTGAAATCAGCAGTTATTTTGAAAATGGGGGCTTAATTTCATAATTTCATCATCTGCCAGTTCATTATTGCAGTACAACAGTGATGATGTTTATGCAGCTTCGTAAATATGCTTTAAAAGCCCAGATGAAAGCAGCCTGTACGTGTGAAGTATTACTGGTGCTGCAGCATTGTCAGCTCGTTTCCACAGGTGTTCACAGAGCATTGGAAATATCTGCTAAGTTTGTGTCAGTGCAAGCAAAGTGCCCGAGGAAACAGAGCACTGAGAAAACCAGTGCACATGGTAAGGTGGACTTGGCCAGGAGTCTCTTTACACTTTCTCCAAGATCGGAGCTTGGGGATGAAGTAGGTTGGGAGTGGGCTACATGGGCAGGATCACGCAGGGCTGGAGGAGTGATGTACTGGGGCTAATGTGATTTGTGAGTGAGGGACATTGTTCAAGCTCTGTAAGAAAGTGCTTACTTCCTGCCTCCAACCAGAGCTATCAGTATATCACTTTCAAAATGAGCAGTTTAAATTAAAAGCTAAACTCAAAGAAACCTGACTGCATCTGGGACTTGTCAGAAGCCTCATTCAGATGTGCTATTGTCACATTTTCCAGGAGCCTGAAGATGTGGAAGATAATTATCCCATCCCATAGACAAGTCTATTTGTTCCTTACACCAGTTGCTTCTATGGCTGTTACATGGCAATTTGAGTTGTTCCCCCCTGCCCCTCATTTAAAGGGTACAGCAGATTTAGGCTGCTGCTCTCATTTTTGTTTGCATATGGTGCAAATCCAAGTATTTTGTGAAATGAAGTTGATGGTATTCTCCCATTCCCAGACCCCGTTGCCACACCCGTCTGTGGATTTATAGATTTGTTATCTGAAGAGGTGTAATGAAATGGTCACAGCCTTTAAGTAGAGTTCACCCCATCCTGTGAGGACAAATCTTCAGAAGCTCTTGCAGATGTTGCAGCAGACGTGGCCCCAGCAGTGGGTGTGAGCGTAGAAGTCCCACAGGTCGGTGGTGGCAGCAGTTCAGAGCATTCCCTGTCCCCACAGCTGATTTTTTTTTTTTTTTTTTTTTTTTTGTGGTGGAGAATCTGATTTCTAGATTGACTGTTGGGTCCTGGCATCCCCCGTGCCCCCAGCAGGATCTGTGAAGCTGTTTGGGAATCCCTGGTTCCCGGAGTCATTGCAGGTCTTGGGGCCAGCTGGTACCAGGCGAGGGCTCGCACTGCCTGCCCAGCCTCCTGCTGGCTACTGCTGCTCCCAGTGCCAGGGGGGAAGGGGACCCAGGGGGCTGTGCCCTGGAGGATTGCTGCTCCCCTTTGGGAGGCACAGCGATCCCTGCGTGTGGGGGGAAGGAAACTGGAGACGCCCACTGATACTGGTGGAGAAGAAAATGTGAATTTCAGAAGTGGAGGGAAGAGGAGGAAAGGGATTGCCTTTCTTTGTATTAATATAAGATGAAGATTAACTCTGCTAGCAGGATTCTGTTGTCTTGTCAGAATTCAGTGGTTTTCTATTTTGGATCAGTGCAGTGCCAGAATGTAAATCCGATTGCCTTGTGTCTTTCAAAATAAAATCAATAAGCCTTGCTGATTGCTTATATGGGCAGCTAGCACACCTTAAGAAGTAAGAAAGGTTCAGACAGGAATATAATAAGGCCTGGGAAAGTGGCAGCATGAAAGGGATGACCTTTATTTGCAATCATAGCTGAGATTTACAGTTTATTACTGATAGCTTTTATAAAGAGCCATTCAGTTCAGAGGTGAGAGGTTTGTCATCTGGAAATGCAATTAACTTTAGCCTTATCCCAATCCCCCTGGTCTTAGTGTGAGAGCAGCACTTCAGCAATATCATGATTTTCCCTCTAATTTCTTTTTTCCCTACATTTTTGTCTCTCATATCCCTTGTTCTTCGGCATAAATGCAGGTGCATGTTTTTTGCTGCTATTATATCATTATTATTAGATGCACCTTTGAATTTTTTATTAGATCCAACTTGATTTTTGAATGAGAAGATTTCAAAGAAGAGTGACATTTAAACTGGAGAAGAGCTAAGATAACTCATGGAATGAAATTGTGCTATATATGTCAAAAATTAATTACAGACATGGAATATTTCAAATAAAAAAAAGGTGGGGGAGAAACAGTTGATTTTTCAATAGCAGTGATGGTTGCTCTTTTTCACTCAGAGCCCGTACACTGACACCTATCCTTGCACCTGCACACTTTAGCCTTGATGCTTGGCAATGTGCGCTTGTGCATCAACCAGATGTGGTTGCACTGTGCGTGTCTGAATACACACACCCTGTGGAAAACACCACGAACAAATGCAAGTACTTCTGGTGTCCCTGCTGTGTGCACAGGAGATCTCCCCAAAGGTCTCTTTCTGTTTCACAGGCTCACTTTCACAGCCCCCTTGTCTGCTCAGGCTGCTCTGCAGGAATGTCAGAACCAGACAAAAGCGAGAGCCCCACTCCCAGCCGCTGTCCCGGTTTTTGGGAGCCCACCCCAGGGTGCCAGCACTGTGGCTCCTGCCCCTGGGTCTGCCCCTCGGGTCTGCCAGTGCCCGCCCGGGGAGGCAGCGGCTGGCTGCAGGGACTCAGCAAACTCCTGCCGGCTCTGTTTACTCCAGGGTAAACTAGAGCAGAATAATTACTACCACTGTGTTTTTCATCCCTATTTTATTGTGGCTATTATTTTCATCAGTGTTAGAGGTTAATATCCCTATTTTTCTCCTCTGCTGCCTGAATACAATAGGGGCTCAGCAGACAGCCGAACCAGGTGGCAGAGGCAGCAGCGCTGCCTCCAGCGTGAGTCCAGATCAAACCATCCCTGGCGTGGGTGCTGGGCCTGGCACAGGGTCCGTGTCCCCCTCACTACCCCTCAAAAAAAAAAAAAAGAAGGAAAAAAACCACCTGATTCAACACAGCATGGACCACCCGGGGCAGGGTGGGCTGGAGGTGCGTGGTGTGAGGATGTGCTCCGTGCTGGGCCTGCACCAGTCCTGCCCAGCAGGGTACTGGTCTGGCACCTGTCCCACTGGTACCCAGGTGTCTGACAGCAGAGAAAAAGGCAGACTGGCTTCAGTGTCCTTAAAAACACCTTTCTGTGGTGCAAACAAGTGTTAATGTGAAAGGGGAGATTGCCTCAAACAACATGTTCTTAAACTGGAAGAGTAAACAGTGCCCTTTTCTGCAGAAAGCTTTTGTTCTAAGGTGCTCTTTATCTTGATGATATTCCAGTCCAAAAAGCCTCCTTCCTGGCTCTTGACAGCAATAAAGAAACCTCAGTTGTATTTATAGATTTTTTTTTTTCCTTATAAGATCCAGACCAGGGTAAGGGTGTCCTTGGTAGGAATGCTTACCCTTTTTTTCTTTCCTTTTTTTTTTTTTTTTTTAGGCTGAGTGCTTTTATCTTAAACTCTTGGTAACAGAGGAATGATGGTGCTGCTTGCAGTGCAATTATTTATTTTGTTTGGAAGCAGAAGATCTGATTTTCTGGAGTTGAGAAATGGGATTGGTTTGTAGGTCCCAAGGTAAATCTGCCCTTCCCGTGTGGAGGAGGGAGCAGGCAGGAGCCGCCACGCAGCCGCTTGGGTTCAGTGCTGGTTGGACCTGGTGGTGCTGCTCGGTGCTTCCCGCTGCGTAATGGAAACAGAATGGGCTAAAATGTAAATAGATGGCGTGCTTTTATTTAGGTGTTAATATCCCGGATCAACTGCTCAGACCTGATTTTAATTTTTTTTCCTGTTCTGAGTATCGGGGTGAAGAGACGTTATTTCATCAGGTAGCTGGCTCAGACTGGGCTCCGTAAGGCGATGGGCAATTTCTGCAGTGGTTTTGCTAATAGCAGACAGATACATTTAAAAAGTGAATGGGAATCAGACAAAATAAAACCAAGTGTGCCACAGGCTGGAGCACAGAAGCAAAGCTTGTGCTGTGCCCCGAGGTTGCGGGGCTGGGGCAGCTGCTGCGTGCTCCGGTCCTGCCCAGGCGCTGCTGGCTCGGGGTGCTGCAGCCCGCGGCTGGGTAATGCTGCTGCTTGGTAGCGAGGTGATCTCCCTGGGCAGTCCCTGCTGTCAGTACCCCACAGGTACTTGGTGCGGTGCTGTATGCTTACGTGTCTTTTGGATAGATGCATGTAAAATGAAAGGGTTGCGTGCACCCTATAAATAAAGGCCGTGTTAACTGGTAAATATAGCATCGCAGTGCTGGGTGCTAAGTCAGAGCTAATGGACAACGTAAAACAAGTACTTTGATATGTTTTTAGTTGATAAAGAGCAGACAGCAATTATCACTTAGACTAGTAGGTACCAATATTAAGTGTTGTCTTAAAAAATCACTGAGACTTATGATCTGTGATTTAGAATTTTCATTAAGGATCTGAAAAGGGGTACAAAAATCAAATGTGACCAACTTGATTAACCTCAAAATCAGAAGTAGCAAATGCCTGTGTGACAGAAATCAACTGTAGGTACCTGGAGAATTTGGATACGTGTACTTCAGGTATCAAAATGATATTCAGCGCAAAGGAATGTACCCTTACACCCAGACAGATGGAAAAGTAGCACAGAGCTGAAGATTTAAAGAGACTGAGTCAGAAAGAGACCTGTAGTGGATTTCAATCAAAGCATCATATTGCAATAAAAATGTCAGTATTTTTTCATATGCGAATATGCAGTGGGATTACAGCTGAGGTTAGGAGGTTTGATAGTATGATCTGCTCAGTTGGTGCATCTGGGTCTGGAGCAGTGCTTTTCTGGCTGGCAGGTTTCAGAGTGCAGCTCACAGGGATGAGATGGGGCCGTCCTCTGTGCCGCAGGGCTCTGGCAATGCCGAGCCGCCTGTGGGGAGGGGAAGCTGGCCCTTTGCAGCAACTGAAATGCAAAGTTTCCTTCTGGTTACTAGTCAATGGTTTTCATGCAACGGTAATAGCAAAAACAAGCAAATGAAAATTTGAAGTCTTATTTATTCAGCCATTTCTTATCAACTGTAACACCCACATTCAGCGTGACCTGGGTTTGTGTGCTTTTTGACCACCTAAAATAACGGATGGATATAAAAACTGTATGCTCATCCACAAAGGCTTTAAAATCTGTATTTTCTGTATAATAAAAGAATTCCTAAAACCTGGAGGGGTGGGAAGGTCATTGGTGCTCTGCTGCTCTGCTCTTACTTTCCTTTGTCTCCTTGCTCGTGGTGCCTGACGGTGCTGGTGGAGCTGCAGGACTTGGGGCAGGGCTGCTGCTGCCCTCCGGAGCTCCCCAGGCTTTCTGGTGGTGTAATTTTGTCTAGGATTGGGTTTTTGGTGGCCGCTGATGGACAGTGTGTCCACTCCTGTGATAAGCTGGTAGTTCTGCTTCCACGGGTGGATGGCAGGCAGGAGATTTGTGTTTGTTTTTCTCAGGCATGAGAAGAATTCACTGGAATCAATGTGTCAGGGACCTTGCCCAGCACTGCATCTGCAGTGAGAGCACACACTTTGTTCTCTCCTGTGGAGAAGAAATCAAATTTCTGTTACTTCTTAGCGTATATTGTATCTGAGGAGTCCACAGAGTTTTAGTTGCTTTGAGTCTTTGAGGCAGGCCTATTTATATAGCTAATTTTTTTTAAAACAAAAGGCACACGGGGCAGAATCTCTAAAGGAAGTTTGCTTTGAATGTTTAGGAAGACTTACAGCAAGGACAATGGGAAGAGCTAAGGGATCTGGGCTGCGTTTTGTTTGCTATTTCTTTCCGTTTTGGCCGAGGAAGTGAATTTGGGTGCCTGGTACCGACACCTCTGCTATCTGCGCTGGGGTCACCCCACCTGCACTGCCCCAGGCTGGCTGCAGCCGCTGCCTTGCAGAGGGCTCCGCTCACAGCACGAGCTGGCGCTACAATAAAACAAATACATTTTACAGAGCATCATCTATTTTACCTTCCTCATTTGCAAATGAACATAAATGGGTTCATGTGAAACGTGGATAATAAGTAAGATGCAGTAGGAAATTAATTAGAATATATTTATAATTACACACCTAACTCGAACCTATTAGTTACACTATCTGTTCTTTAATTGCTTTCATTTTGTGAATTTCTCCAGACTTTAAAAAAATATGATAGCGTTTAATTTAAACATTCTGTGAAGTTTATCCCTAGAAACATACGTTAAATTCAAATGGGGTAAATTTTTGCGAGTGGGAAATTATGTCTTGGAGAATTAAGCACTCTGTGCTTTAAATTCTTATAGACTGAAGCCCTGGGATAGAACTTAAAATATATGTAAAATCCTGAAAAAAAGGAAAATACAGGAATTTATTTCTAGATTGCCACCTCTGTCCTTTGTTATTTTGTATGGGCAAATGGTAAAGCTAAACAAGGAAGTTGCACATTTACTAAGAATTTTTATATTTCAAAATCTGACTTTGGTCTAAATTGTAACCATAGACTGAAATCAGAAGAAAAATCATGTATCTGATGGCTCCCGGTGCCTCTCGGTAGTGTCGTGCAGGCTGAATGCCTACGAGGTTGGGGAAAGTGCATCGAGTCCTTCCACAACCAGTTGCAAGCATCTGTGCTACTGACGATGTGGTCACACACACTGGGCTCCTCTGTCTTTGTGTACTGTTCTGCCAACGCTGTTCCCAATGATTTTCTCAACACAGAAGCCAAACTGCGTGTTTTCGCAACAAACAGCTGGAGGGTGCACAGCATCTCTGCCCCGTACTCCTGGTGGATGCGTGATGGACTTCTTCAGCACTAAAGTACACGTGCTGTTAAAAAATGTGATTTATGGTGTGCTCCAACATGGTCTTTGTTTTGTAAGACTCTGGTCCAATCAGTCATAAAATCGCAGGTGTTCTTGAGGGCTGATCTTGGTGGGTGTTGCAGAGCAGAGTGAGGAGATGGGTTTGGAGATCCAGAACCCAGGGGGTCTGGGTTAGGAGACAAGAGATAGGCAGTGACTATTTAATCTGTCTGAGGTGGATGGTTTGGGTTGTGAAAGAGGCCTCTTCACTATATAGACTGAGTGACACTAATGGATCAAGATTTGGTTTATGCTGGTTAATGGTATCTCCTGCTCTGATGCCTGAGGGCTTTTAGGTACATTGTTTTGCGAAGTGGCACGTGTTTGGACTTTCTGGGAGATGTTCAGAAATAAATGAACAATATTTCTTAGCACTTCATGAAATACAAAGGACCCAGAGGTCAACAGTCACTCTGCTTTTATTTTGTCTCAGGATTTTTTCCCCAGTTTTTATATTGGTCACATTTATTACATAATTGCAAAAGAGAAATGACTACTCCATAGATCTGCATGGAAGCAATTTCTCTGTATCAGGTAGTTGAGACCTGAAGATTACATATAGGTGCTAAGAATGATGAATAGAGTGCAACAAGATGTAAAATGGTCGATAAAGTCAGCAGAGGACTTCCTGACATCACTGGTTGGATTTGAATCTCTCTCTATTTATCCTGTTAATATCTTGTGAAGGGGAAATTTGGCTTTACAGGAATCTTTAAGAACTGTGACTACCCAGTGTCTTGCATTTTTCTTTAAAGTAATGCAGCTTGCTTTGTTTTTATTTCTGTGCAATCACAAACTTTGGTAACACCCACCACATTTCAGCATCCTGTGTTTCCCCCATTTTGGGGCAAGACCCCATGTGTGCTCCCCTCTACTGAAAATCCTCTCTTTTTTCTTAGACATGTGTATATCTATGAGGAACACTTCTGATTTTTTTAATTGTCTCTGCTGGGCAATAGTGTGCAATTCAGGATACATTTTTACTTTCATGCAAATAAGGAAAAAAAACACCTTTACTTTGTCACTGAACTGAGTGATCTGGTGCTGCTGCACAGAGCAATGCACAACATCTGACCACTTTTCTTTACGCTGCAGGAAAAGGAACATTAAATCTTATTATATGGTGTTGCTACATTATTAATTTTTTTCTCATAGATTTGCTCACACTGATAATTTCTAGATATTCTTTAAAAGCAGAATAGAAATAGCATGAAAAATTATTCATACACTATATTCTATCCTGAAAAATAGTCTGGTCCCATATCTGCTTATTGATATAATTAAAACTGGATTAGTTGGGTGGATTATAGAGTTTTCTGAAGTCATTGGGGAGTTTTCTGTCTCTTGCCACCACCCCATCCCTGAATCTAACAATGTTATGAACAGGCTCATACCAGCAAGGTCTGGCTACATTTTGTTCTTAAGCCTTTCCTCTAGTTTCTGATTTGCACGAGAGCATTTGACGGTTGTTGTCTGTGATTAGAGCTGAGCATGAGTGTAAATCCTTCAGATTTCTAATTTAAATATTGAAGCCAACACAAGGTGCAAGTGGGAACTGACACACAAAGCGAGTGTGCTTAATGGAAATGTAGAAGTAATACTAGCACACCATCTTGTGCTTTTAGGCCTTATTTTATTTTTTTTGTGTGGACTACAGAGTTCAGAAACAGTTCTCATATCAGTTTCTCCCTTGTTTTGGGCATGCAGCAACCTAATGCCCCCATATGTTCCCAGGTGAGATACTGGGAGTAATTTTTTTAACCCAATGAGAAAATTTGACACATTAGAGAAAACGTCCAGTCTAAACGGAGTCTGTGCAGAGAAGGGGATCTATCTTAGATCTGTGAAGTACTGATTTGCAACGACAGCTTTTACCTGCAGAAACAGTGATAAAGTGTAGGTTGTTCCTTGTGCTGTGGTGGAGCCTGTGCAGGGGAGGTGCTGCTTTTGCATCTTTCTGTGATGTGTCAAGAATCAAATGTCCTGGAGGACAATTTTTTGCCTTACTCGAGAAGAATAAACAACAGAACATCTTCATCAGATAACTGCATTCACAAGGGTAGCCAGATTTTTTTTTAGGGGGGGGACAGAAGATACTCATAAAAATACTTCTACATTCCAGGGCCAAAAGATGATGAGATTATATTTATTGAATGGTAACAGCACTAAAGATACTCAGCAACTGCACTAAATAAAGATTAGTTGTATCAATCACAATAGTATCCACAGATATATCATACATTAGTCACCGAAATGAATTTTATATTAATCTATCAGGAAAAGACAAACCAGATATCTTTAAATTATAACTTAAAGGTATGCAAAATACAGCATGTATCATTTCAGAAGTGTTTTAAAAAAAAAAGCTTATTTCTGAGACAGAAGTTTTGGTTAGGATCTGGGCCGAGTGTCCGGTATATACAGCACTTCCTTGGTTTTGAAGGAATTTAAACAAAGACTGCAAATGCTCTGCGGCACAGTTAGCCTGTTGTGCACATCACTAGTGTACATGCAGCAGTGGCATGGTACATAGTTGGTTTCCTCACAGAGATGTTACTTGGACAAAATTGCATAGGAAAGTCTCTGAAAAGGAGTTACTGTGTTCTGACACTGTAAAAATAGCTTAATATCAGCTCATCAATAACACATTATGCCTTCTGTGTGACACAAAGCCCAACAGAATAGAAAGGAATTATTGCTTATGCTGTATGGACTGTACACTTCCCACTCTGCTCCATGACCATATTTAGTATGATTAAAAAGGGCGGGGGGAAGAATTATAGGTAATTCTTAGGAGCAATTTAAAAGCTGAATTCTGTTGAGCCTGCATCTTCTCCACAAGAGATATTTATAGTAAAATCATAACTAGGAGGTTCCCCTCTCTTTCACTGTTCAGTGATAGAATAATTTATGAATCTGACAATCCTACCCCTGGATAATGTTAAGACTAACATAATGTTCAGTTGAGTAACTCTACACTCCTAAAGTTTATTAGACTGTGTAACAACAGCAGCCGGGTTGGTATAATGAAATGAGATACATAGTCACTTTGGAGGCAGGATGTCTGATGAATCCACTATGAGATGATGGTGGGAATCCTCACTGCAGCTGCCTC
Organism: Aythya marila; assembly: GCF_965140915.1. NCBI lineage: Eukaryota > Metazoa > Chordata > Aves > Anseriformes > Anatidae > Aythya > Aythya marila. Next base: position 20,943,509 of record NC_139053.1, read on the forward strand.
ACCCCTTCCAGATGGAGATGGGACACAGCACCACGTGTGCAGAGAACTCCTCAAGCAGGGGTTAATGCATAAATGTAAGCAGAGAGAATCCAAGTAGGGGGTGAAAAAAAAAAAAAGTAGGTCAGAATAGCATCTCAGCCTGGCAAAATTGCTGTTTCTTACAAGCCACCTTCTCTTTTTCCACCCTGGAGATGCTCTACCAGAGTTGGAAACTTGGCAGAGATGTGGGCTCGCAGTTGGTGCTGCACAGCACCCCTCCCCTGCAGCCCCTCTGCACCATCAGCATCCCGGTGCATTGGTGGCTTGCCCGTGCCCCTTCCCCTCTGCAAAGCCCAGCCCCTCCCCAGGGCAGGATTGCTCTGCGCTGATCCTTGCCTGGCAAGGGTGGCAGTGTCTTGGTGTGACATGGAGGTCTCTCAAATGTCCCCAGGCATCTTTTATAACCAGGAGGTTCCAAGGTGGGTGATAATTGCCCACACTGCCTGTGGAAGCACGTAGGGTGGTCAGTGTGGCTTATTTGGCCACAGAGCCACTGAGGCGTTCATTTCTGAGAGGTTGTCAGGAAAAATTGAAGGGTTTAAGTATATGACCTTTTGCAGGAATTACTTCAACAATAGCTTATTCTACTGTGTCAACTGCAGTTGTAGTTGTAACAATGAATTCCACTTTGAGAATGCAAATTGAGTTCCTAATTGTGAGATTTAATCCAGGGTGTGCTGGGCAGTAATCTCTTAAGAGTTTTGTTCCTGCTAAAGCATTTTGGATTCCTGCTAGAGTGAAATGTACTGTTCCAAAGTTGAAAATATTACATGTTCAGGGAGGGGAAAAAGGAGAAAAAAAAAAAAAAAAAAGGAAAAATGGCCATTCTAAATGAAAACAATGCTGGCACTGAAAGAAAAATGCTCCAAGCTTTGCTAGAAACAGACAGAAGTATCTTAGATATACAGGTGCAGGTTTTTATGGGACTTCCATAAGTGTACCTAGAAAAAGAATGGAAGTAGTCAGCTGCATGCCAAAACATTAAGGCTGCAGATGCAAATTAGGAAATTGCTTATGCAGGTACTTTTGATTGTAAACAATCTGTGCATGTGCTCAAACACTTATAAATAAAGGTTTTAATAAATGTTAAGAGAAATTCGGGGCTATTTTTTGTTATTTTTCATCTTTCTACTGAAAAAATACCCATAAATCCACAAACAACTCACCTCCATGCAAACTCCAGAAAGTTCTTCAGTTCTTTGTATGTATCAGCATGAGAAAGATACAAATGGCATAAGGTTAAAACTAAATAAATAAGCATAATAGAAGAGAAAGGACTTAGGAGATAACCTTCATGAGGGCTAAGCATCATGTGTTCTTTTTAATTGCTGTAGTAGTAGTTGTGGAAGATTTTCTGAACAAAGTGCTAAATATTTCGTAGGTCCAGCAGTTGTCAGTGTGGGCATTAGCAGATGTGTTACAATGTCTAAGTATATTGAGAAAAAATATCTGAAATCGTACATAAACACGCCCTTTATATGACACTTTACAATTAAATGTATATCTCATATATCATATGTGAAGGTAATCTGAGATATCTTTGCAGTTTTTTTCACAAACCAAGTATATGATTGCATTTGACTTATCAGGAGGCTTATTTGGATAATGACTGCAAATTTAGAGCTACTTTTGTACGTCAGAAGACATCACAGGATTTCAGTGTTATGCCCTTTGGGTTAACGTACAACTAGAGTCTTTTACAGATTAATGAAGCCTGTCTTACAAAGATTAATTTATGAAATACTTGTTGTCTGTTTATATGAAGTCACACTAGAAATGTCTGCTTTAGAAAAGCGTATGAAAGGCTAAATTTAAAAGTGAGCTGCCAAGGAAAATTAACTTCCTGTGACATCGGGTCACAATTTCAGTAACAACTGGGAACGCTCAGCTGAGATGCACGAGCCCACTGCTATGAGCCAGTAGCTGATGTCTGGGAGGGATCAAGCCATCTCCACTTCTACCAAACTTATTTATAGAAAATGTAAAGCTGAGAGGATTTTTTACTTGATCAAGAGCTTGACAGTGAGTAGAATGTCAATAAAAGGGATTGTGTTGAATGTGTTACCGACCACAGACGCGTTTACCTGGTGCAGAGAAGGGCCTTGGGTCATGACTGGGTGCTCGGGCAGTGGCGGTGCTGTGGCCTCACATGCCCTACAAAAGGAAACAAAGCCAGAGAAGAAAATTCTACTTCTGCCTGGTTCTGCAGCAACAAACTCATGTGAGTCGAGGGCTGAGGAGCGCTGCCAGCGGCCTCGCTGCCGGAGGGGACAGGCCGCAGCCTGCGGGCCTGGGCCGCTCGCTCCTCATGGCGCCCGCACGTGGTCCTGCCAGGCCTCACTCCTGCTCGTTTCTGTGTGCTGAGGCCCAGCCAGGCCAGAAGGGAGGATTTGTTGCTGTGTTAAAGCCTACACGTTCTTTAAAAGGTAAATATTTACTAAGGAAGTAGTGGGAGCGAAGAACTTTCAGTTTCAGAACAAAGTGATTCTGGTTTTTGAGTCCTTCACACGTCGCATGCTGTAAAGCACAAACCCCGTAATTTTAATTGGTATTCTAAGGTATTCTTTTAAAATATTGGGACTGCCGAATTAATCTGATACCTGTATGTTTATGGCTAGATATTTTTGTTAACTTGAAGATGGCTTTTGTTTGAACCATGCACCATTTTCAGGTAAATTACTGTTTTCTCAGTAAATGTCAGTTCCTCTTTTTTAGTACTTATTTCTATAAATTTGGGGACAGCTCAAAAATCATTTTCTTGAGAAAACAGTGCTATTCTTAAATGATATGTCAGAGTGTTTCATTGATAATCTTTATGCATGATATTGATTCACCGTTCTGCTTATAAAACAGACTTCTCGAAGTCTGGGTGCTGAGGAAGTGCGCTACGGCTTGTGCTTTCCTCGGGGAAGTTCAGCACTATTGTTAGCTGAACTGCTGCCTTTGCCTAGTAAAGTGCCTGCTTCCTCTTACATTTTAAAATGAAATTCTTTTTGCCAGTATCTTTTTTTTTTTCCACAAGTCCGTAGCAAGTCTGTTTTGCCCCTTCGTGCTGTGATCTTTGCTGCCAGGGTCGGGGTTTTCGAGCAGCCTGGGCTCCCAGCACGCAGCGCAATGCAGGACAATTGCGCCGCTGTTCCTGAAACCACGCGGGGCAGGCGATCGGATGCCAGCTGAAAGGAAGAGCCTTTTGTACCAAGTGCCAGCCTTATTAGCCAGCTGGATTTCCTGAAAGGGTTTCTATTGGCAGGCAGCCTGCGTGGAGGCAAGTCAGAGGGGAGCGCGCTGGTTATTGAATTTGTAAATAATGAAGCAGGGAGCGTACTCTGAGCAGGATGGAAAAACCATCCTGACCACGTCCCCTGTCCTGCCGGCCGCATGCCTTTACAGGGGAGATGAACAGAGCCGCGGTGCTCTGCTTTTCTGCTTAGCCCCTGCTTTATGCGCAGTGGGATTTGGTTTCACTGAATAAATCTTAGAGCCATTTCATGAAAATTAGACTGTCTGTGAAATGAAATGTAAGCATCTGGCAGATGGCTTGTAAAACAAAATCTTGGGAACCACCTGGATTTTAGAGATCTGCTTTACCTGAATTGAGAGCGGCTTTTTTTGGCATTACTGACCTATGTGAGCTTTGCTTTGGAAACTTTGTGTGTAAGCAGTTTTACAGCTGTTAAGATTTCTGTCAAAGACCCCGTGTTTCCTAAATGCGGGAAATAGTGACACCCTGGTTGTTGCCCCATGCAAGGAAGGCTCTCCTCTAGCTTAAGGATTTACGAGGCTCGTGTAGCTCATCCACAGGGCTGTCCTCTTCAGGACAGCTCCGGCAGCAGGGGCTGTGGGCTGAGGTGCGGATGGGTGTGCGGAGGGACTGCTGGAAGCCACAGCCTCTGCGTCCCCAGAGCAGGGGGTGGCAGCAAAGCCAGGTGACGTTGCTGGGTTAGGAACTGGTTTGCACCACTTTGCTGAGGCGTGGTTCCATTCTCTGCCTTTTCCTGTCGAGTTCTGGCACTGCGCGAGAGTTCCCAAGGTCTGTATTCTCTTCTTGTTAAATTTCATTCAGTTGTATTTGGGAATTTATGCAGCGTGGACCAGGAACTAGCTTCTAATTGGTGTTGCCCTTCAGTAAAGGAAGTGAAGCACAAGTAGTTCCAAGTAATGATCTTGGACTTTAAACAGTGTCACTGGAGGTACATTAAGAACTTGTAAACGATGAGGTACTGGGATGCCATCCTTTCCATGAGATGTCCTCTTTATATCTCCTCTTCCTCCACACAACTAGATCAGCGTTGGCTAAGCAGGACGGACCCTGTGTCAGTTTGCAGGCGAGGGCCACGAGGTACCAGGCTGTCAGGGAGATCAGACTTTGCCCAGCAGAGGAAGTCAACTTCTGCAAATTTTCTTATGATATCAATCGCTGCGGAATCTCCTACTTCTACTTCATTTTGGTGACTGTTTTTTATGTGACAGGTCCTTTCTTGCTCTTCTTCTGTGTAGCTTGTCACTTGTTATTTGAGAAACTTTACTTCAGGAATTTGGAGTGTCTTGTTATACTTTGCACATCATCAGTTTATGTGTATGAGCTGCAGTAAAGTGCAGTGATTGCTTAAAAACACTATAGTTACTTAAAAGAGATGACTTTGATTGTGTGTTTTTTGTTCCCATCACAATAACACTTTGCAGGTGATTATTAAATTAGAGATTTTCTTTGTTTTTCTAACAAAAAAACCCAACCTTTTTCATGTCAGTGCCAATTATGAGTAGTAATTTTTTACATTTTACAAAAGAATTCTGTCCTGCCTCCACGCCCCCCCCCAAATAAAGAAGGGCTTTGACACTCTATGACAAGGAGGTGGGGGGTAGGGTTTTTTATTATTATTTTTTGCAAACACAGTGCTTTTGACTTTTCTTTAAAAAAAATCTGTTGACTCTATTGAAATGTGACAGGGCAATATTTAACCTGAATAGAGGCATGTTGACTCCTCTTATTAAAACTGACAGTTAAGGACATTTCTCTCTTTATTCCTTCTGATACACGCAGACAAGTCTTCACTGCTAACTAGTATACAAAATCAAAAACAAAAAAATACAGAGTGAGGAGATGAGTACCTTATAAACAATATATGAATGACAATTGCAAGTTTAATCTAGCAAAGAAACCTTTTTTTATCCCTTAAGAAAATTAAAGCCCTTTCAAATTAGCTTGATATATGAAGACAGGCTGACATCATTAATTTTCAAGTATTCATTCTTCTTCCCTTGCTCCCTATCACACACAGATGTGCAATATTCCAGGTACTCTGGATAGGTCCACAGCGACACCTATAGTGAGAGGTGGATTTTGCCTCGGCGGTGGTGGTGGAGGGGTAGGTTGGCTCAGGGGTCGGAGGTCTGCTCTTCGTCTTCCCTGCAGATCCATCTGGGGCATCTTGCTTCAGGTCTCATTCTGTTTTCTTTTTAAGAAGAAAAAAGGTCTGGTGGCACTGCTGGTGAGCTGGCTCTCCCTTTGGGTTGGATTACGGTGTGAAGTTGGACCGTGAGCCCCGTGGCACCCCGACCTGCTGCAGGGCTTTTCTGTGCTGAGTGCACTTGAAGTTCTTTCTGGCTTGGTGTACCAAAGACTCCAAAGGCTGAAAGGCCAACTTGCTCATTTTTTTCCTAGGTGCCTTCTGAAGCGGTTGTGTAAATGTCTGTAACCGTGGAGTGCTTTTGCCTGCTGGTTTCCTGTGTTTCCTGTGCTGTGCTACTGCAGAGGTTGGTGGTCCTGGGTAACAGCAATGCTCTTTATCATGGCTGTCCCCATCGTTTCCCAATAGCACAGATAAATTTCCTGTGGAAGAGTGCTCTGACTCCATTATCTTGGTAGGACAATAAGCTGAGCATTTTTACAGACTTTTTTGCATTTTTTAAGTTGTCCTCGGGCACAATACTGAGAGTGAAGTCTATGTAGCACAAAATAGCAGCCTTTTGTCCCTGGACAGCAATGAGACATGTACTGTCATCGTCACTGGATGAGAAGAAAGTTTTAAATATAAATGAATAGCAACTGAAGACAGCAGGTCAGGCTTTGTATGATTCCTTTGACTGAGATGGGCACATCACTACAACGATAGCTGTCCTGCTGCCTCGGAGGCTGTGGGGCTGGAAGCCTCTTTCACTATGGCTTTCACATCCGGGACCAAGAGAAAGGTGAGCGCTGGGGGAGCCAGCTGTGGAAAGTGTAAAATACCTGTTGTCTTTGTTACACAATGCGGCTGGTAACTGCATGTATGGCCTCCGAAAATAATTGTTATTTCTGGAAAAGAAAGCAGTTTCAAAGTAGCATTAAATACAAGTTTATACCCTTCAGCATCAGGGGTCTGCACATCAGATACACAAGCAACAGGAAATAGCCCGTTCTTAACCTTACCCTGCCTTTTTGAGGAGCAGGAGTGAGACCTAGCAGGAGATGAAACAGCAGTTATGAAGGTTCGACCAACACTGTGAATCTTTCTCTTTGCATCGGTTGGTTAATTTGAAAGAAGGAAAAGTCAGATGTGTATTTTGTACTTGTCTCAGATGAGATTAGGAGAATCTATAACGCCCTAAGGCTGACAGTTCAGACTTTTACAAGAAGTGGACTGATACGCTGCATGTTGTGCTAGTTCCATGGAGGAATTTGGGATCTGCAGATACCTTCACATAGGTTGAGAGAAGGGTTATCAGATTATCACCTGTGTAGTTTGGAAAATCCTGGGTGTGCAGTCAGAAGAAACAGAAGATCGAAAGTGCTGATTATAGAATTTATGGTGTTGAACCTCTTGCCAGTCCAACTGAACTTAAGGTGTAATGTTTTCTAGTAAGAGTTGTATTTCAGAATTAAGCAACTAATGAAAAATTCGGAGGAATCTTGGTCCCCAAACTTGTATGTATGCATGTAAGCCGTAAAAGAAGATCCAAATCTACATGCAAAACAGATCTGATACCTTCGTTAAATTTAAGGGGGGGTGGTTATAGTCAAAGAGAGCAAAGCGATCAAGGACTCAGTGTGGGAGAAAGCTGCACCAGGGAGGTTCAGACTGGACATCAGGAAACATTTCTTTACCGTGAGGGTGGTCAAGCACTGGAACAGGCTTCCTAGAGAGGTTTTTGATGCCCCATGCCTGTCAGTATTCAAGAGCCATTTGGATAATGCCCTTAAGAATATGCTTTAACTTTTGCTTAGCCCTGAAGTGGTCAGGGAGTTCGACTTGATCTTAGTAGGTCGCTTTCAACTGAACTGTTCTAATTCAACAAGAATGGTGTCAATCCTGCTGTACTTCTGCTGCGCTTACTTCTCCATCCTGGATGCCTGCCCTCATTCCCATCCTCTCTGATTACTTGCTTTTCTGATGAGTATTTTTGCACTTTCTCCCAAACTGTCACTAAAGAGTGAGAAAAGCACTCAAAGTCCCCAAAGCCACTGCCCTCCCTTCTTTCACATCTAAAAAACTCTACCTACTGACGACGGCAGCCTGGTAATGGCAGAGCAAGCAGCAAGCTGTGAGCAATGCAGCTCATTTGCTGGGGGTTGTTCATATACAGCTGTGGCTAGTACACGCTCTGCCCGTCACCTCGCTGGCCCCACTTACTAATTTTATCCACTTCCACAGCTTGACATTTAACTTGTTAGATCTTTAAGGCAGTTACTGTCATTTTTTCCATTGGTATAGAACTTGCAGATGATGCCACAATATAAATGACTTAATATTAAGTGTACAATGTCAAACATGATGAGCTTGGGCAGTGAGCATTTGAGATTGAACTAGTGGACGCTTTCTGTAGTTCTGAAAAAGTTTTGTCCTTTGCCAGTAAATGTCAACATATCTAGATAGCAGTATTTCTTTAACTGGTTTTAGGTGGGTTCTTTGCACAAGAGTAAGTACATAGTGTTAAACTATGCACAGAATTCCCTAACGAAAGAACAAACCCTTGGGAAGTGAGACCACAACAGACAGTCTCTCCAGGAATGACAAAATGTGCTACAAATGAGTGATTCGCACTGAAATGAAAATGGGAGTCTGGGTTTAAGATTAGTTGGCACTTAGAGATATAGCATTGATTAGTCGTCATCGATAAGACACGTTATGTCCTTTTAAAGCAACAACCTTCTCAGTCATGCTGCAAAAGAAGGCAGAAAGTTTCCTCTCTGCCCTCATCAGATACGACGGATGCTGTGAGTTTACACAGGTGTAAGGGGAGGCTGGGCAAGTGCACGGAAAGAGAAATCCGTAAGGAGATATGAAAGACAAACATGCCCCTTCTGCACGGGGTCCGTGAACCACAAGCTGCCACAGCCCGGGAGGGTGTTTGAGGGAAGTATTGCTGTCTGCCTGCTCTATTTTTGCTCTCCTCCCTGGGCACCTGCTGTTGATGATGGCTGGGTACTGAACATGGGACTAAGGGGACATTTGGTTGGACCCAGCACAGCCATTTCTGTGTTCCCTTCTTATTTGCTACAGTAATTTAGAGCGGAGAAATACAGCTTCAGTAGTATTTGTCTTATATATCGGAGCAATCACAGGAGAGATCTGGGCACGTTATTAAGCTTGTATGAAAAGGCCTTGTTCTTACACTCTGCCCCAAAACCACAGGTTTTAAGGTGGCCCACCAGGGCAAAGCTGGCAATTCCGGGTGTTTTATATGCAGCAGGATGGATATTCTCATGGTAAGAAATTGCGTTGAGTTCACCTACAGCATTACTCATGTTGGCCTTTTCCAAGATATTTTTAATGAGGAGAATGTGCAGGTAGGAGCCCGGCTTTCATTTGTTGCTCGTTTCAGTTCAGTCTTGCATCTGACATGAGATTTAGTTTAGACTTGTACCTTAATTTCAGTGCTGTATGTACAGCTTTTTAAAAATGCATCTTTATTCTTCAAAAGCAGTAAACTTTTATTACACTTTTTCTTTAATTGTAGATTTGATTGACCAGATTTTTTTAGGCTTACTATGTTTTTGTTCAAAAATCCTTTTTATAGATTTTGACTGGGGCCTGTCTTGGTGAATAGGAAAACTACCAAAGGGGGAAAATAGTGGTTTTCATCCCAACTTTTGGGGATGTTGTAAGTTCTATGATTCCCAAAGCTTTCAATATATCTTTGATTAATGTTGGTGAGATAAAAGTTCCTGAGGCATGATGTACTCCTTCCGGGAGATGTGTACTGAGGCGTACAGAAGGTAGTGGTAAGGGTGATGTGGCACAGAGCCGTTTGCTTTGAAAATGACTTTTGCATTTACACCTCAGAGATGCAGTGTGTTCCTGGGCTACAGGAGCTGGATGGAGAAAAAGTGCAGTGGGGAGCTGACCCCAACACGGTGTTACCGCGGCACAGTGCTCCTGGGCCCCCCCGTTAATCTTCTGCCCGCGTTTTTCTTGGGAGTGATCCTTCATCAGCCGCCCCCCTGGGCACCTTCACTCCTGTCCGGAACGGCCACGTTGAGTTTTATGCTGCCGTAGTGCTGGGCTACCTTTGTATGTGGAAAGCAGAGGGTGAATGAACAAAATGGAGAGTGTAGTTAACGTGTTCCTCTGCTCTATATGGCGCTGGCAGGTTTTGTGGGATTTTGTTGCATGTGGAGCGCAGCCAGAGGGCGAAGGGTGGCAAGCTGCAGGTTTTAGGCTGAGCGTCTGCAGGTCTGGAAACCCCCTTCATGGCTGTAGGTCAGCCCATGTAGGACAAGGTCCTACAGCTCTGGCTGGGCCCTCTTCTCACCTCTGCCCAACCTCTGGGTAGGTGACATGAAAGCAGAAGAGACGCATCCTGGCTGAGTGTGAATCAGAAACGTGGGGCAGCAATGCCAGCGGTGTCTGAGCACCAACACTTCGGCACTCGGTCTTCTGCAGGCCTTAAGGGCAGGCACTGACAGTGGTGACCTACTGTCATCCACGGCTTCTTCCTCGCACACAAATAACTTGTGCTGTATGAGCCTTACTTAAGGCATGTTCCCTCTTGGATTGGGAGCTGCCTTTGTGTGCAGCTTCTTGGTAGCTTATGTGAGCAAGGTGATGGATGAGTGGAAAGCAAGATGGGACAACGGGTACTGACTTTGAATGGACAGAAATTCAAACCATAAAATTAATCAGAAGAGTTTGTCAGTACTGTGACTGTTAATTTAATCCCTCTTTTTGCTTGCTGCAAGAACAAAACGGTTGCAAACATAACTGGTGACAGAGTTGTCAGCACTGAGCCATAGGGCACCATGCACACAGGTTCAGGAAGTAGGGCTGTTCCTAAGAACTTACACTGTCCTTTTGTTTTTTTTTTTTCTGGTTAAGAAGGGAAACTGGAGAGATGATGTTTGACTATAGAAAGTCATATAAAAATACTCTAATTCATTAAAAAAAAAATAAATGATTGGCTGAGACAGCTGGTCTACATTTATATATATAATGTCTATGCACTATCTGGATTTGTGCATTCTTTGTTTTACCTGGTAAGCCCCGATGCAGTATGCACTCCATGCTTCTTCCCTGAATTAGGATATTCTATATACATTCCAGTTTGAGTCATATTAAAAAGAATTAACGTTAGTAACACCACATTGTACCAGAAATGGCTATCTTGGCTTGTCACTGTTTGGGGTCCTCAGGTCAACCTCTTTAATTAAGTCTTGTAATGTTAAGAGTGAATTCAATACCCATCCTACCCTATCAGAGCTAACACTCTTTCCTGCACTGCTTTTATCAGCATGCCCAATTTTCCACCTGGAATTTGTTTTAACGAAGCCCAAATCCTATTTTGTCAAATGCTGGAGGCTGTATGGAACATTCTGCCCATTACTCTGTTATCCACACTATGAAACTCGGGATAAACAAGCTGTAAGCTGCATTTTGATGTCAGGTTAAGCTATTATGGTACAAATTGTGTTTAATATATTTTTAAATACTTTCTTTAATATTTTATAGTTTTTTTTCCTATTGAATTAGCAGTAAAACAGCAGTGCTTCATATTTCAGATCTTTTTCCACCTTTCAGAGGCTTGTGTTCCACATGATCTGGTTACCAGCTGGACAGCCAGAGGCTGAACACAAAGAAAGCACAGCAGACTTCATTTCTACCCCAGTGTTCAAGCCAGAGAGTGTTTTTCCACAAATAACCCACTTTCTGATATACTCCCTTCCTATTTTAATTCCATCAAAAAGAAAAAAAAAAAATAAAATTCACCATTTCTCCAACTTTTGCTCCATGGGCCACCAAAACCAAAGAAATTCAATGATAAGATTTTCATCTGAGAGGAGGGTTCATCACTTGCCTCATGCGCATGTTTAAATATGCATTTAAATTACACTTCCAGTTCTATTTAACTCTTCCAAGATGAACAGTTCTCTTCATTTCTCGTTACATTATGTTTGGGTAACGCTAGCAGCATGCGTAACAAGTGGCTTAGAATTGTAGCATGAACTTGTCAGACTTCAACAAACGTGAAAACAAAGGAATGTGTTACAATGCAGGGTTGACCAACAGTTAGGTTTGTGTTTCTCACAAAACTAATAAAATGTAGAACAGGTCATGTGTGATAAATTATCCCACCTTAAAAAAAAATAATAAAAAAAATATATTACTGTCCAGGCAAAGCAAATGTCACCCCCAGGAGACAAAGGGACGAAACGTCCTGGTGCTGCCCAGGGTTGGAGCAGGGTCTGTGCTGGGATCTCTGGGCACACAGCGAAGGGATGCACAGCACGGGGCTCCCGAACTGTTCTGCTTTAGGGAACATTTCCATCTAGAAGCATTGCTCTCACCAGACAACTTTAGCCAATTTTCCCGTGAGCAGTTTTAGAACATGGTAAGCAGCATCTGTCTGCTGTAAAGCAGTCTGAGTGCATCTCTAGCTGAAGTTCACGTGGGGGCAGGTAGATCACCTCTAGTTATATCTGTGTCGATTCTCTGACTTTGGCATGTCGTCAGAATCATATTTATTTTCCATTTTTACTTTTTTTCAGCAGTTCAAGTGTTGTTAGCCTTGCAAAGGTTAATTGGGTGCTTGCTGGTATCCACAGCACCTGTACCAGTTTCAGTGGATTTACACTGGTCAAAACTCATTAGGGCTCAGTAAACTGTGCAGAATTTGATGTGAAGTAATACGCAACTGCTCGCTTACTATCATCTGTATTGACCCTGAATTGCTAAAAATTGGTAAATAGCTGGTTTGTCACCCAAGTCGGCATATGTGACTCTATTTGCACCCAAGGAGAGAATCTTTGCATAAGAGGTTACTGTTTCTGCAAGGATTTTTGAGTGAAGCCACACCTCACGTTATCAGCATTTTTCCAAACTTGAAGACAGGGATGGTGTCTTAAACATATCACGTGAAAGAACTTTTGTTCCAAAAGGTAAGATGGGGGTGTCAAACACTTGAACTTGTCTGGCTTCAGTGCATACTTCTCTTGTGATAATGGTTAATTTAATATAGTTTAAAATTAAAAAGTAAAACGAAAGCTATTTTTCTGCAGGCTGTTTTCCAAATTTTCCCAGTCCTAATGTTTTTACTGTACTTGTTATATTAAACAGCAACCACATATGTGTCTGTGTGCTTTTGTGCATACATCTGTTCCGGGTGTGTATGCATGTGTCTGAACATATGTATGAATTAAGTGGAGTGCAGTGTTGGCTAAGCGAGAGAGACATAAGGTAGCCACCTGCTCTGACAGCGCTGAGTGCGTATCTAGCAAAGAGGGGAGATTTAAAAACAATTACAATCTAGAATGTACTTGTTAGAGCAAAAGAACAAACTAAACTAATTTAAAGTAATTTTTCCCTTAGGATGGTAATTCATTGACAGAATTACCCTGCTATTGAAATTGGGCCTGTTGTTTGCACAGCAGAGCGTATTAGATAAATAGCAGTAATAGCCATTCTCTGCCTTTAATAAACGAGCTAAAATTTCTTGATATGCTTGATCTATATTACAAAGTTTATTTTTTGCTTTCTAGTGACAAACCAAGGATGTCTTTGATTTTCTTTAGCTACTTCAGGCATGTGAAAAGCTTGTGTGCTGCCTGAAGCGGGCTCGCTGTCAGTCTGCAGCAGGGTCTAGGTGCCCTGGAGGCCGAGAGGAGATGCAGCACAGCCCCTGCCTATCCCTGGGATGCCTGGTGCTACCCCTCCTCTGCCCCCAGGTCTGACCTTCTTTCTGTTGAAAATGTTCCCGTGGAAGTTACTGTTTTCCAGCTGTAAGCAGTGACGTTACCTTATGTTAATAGGCACGTCCTGCAAAAATCTGGCTTATTTCACGTATAACTTTTTAATATATAGCTTTTTATATAAAGTCCTCTAATGAGCATCAGGCCAGGACTATTTACCAAACACAGAAGGCAATCAGCGTAAAGACAAGAAATGAATGCCAAACACACTATGGAGCCCCTGCTGCTGGCCCTGCCCTGCTTCCCAAGCACGGGGAAGTCCCAAAGCACTGTATGGGCAAGTTGCCGTGGAGTAGTATGAGGTGAGAGCATCGGCTAGCTCTGTGCTAATTCTCCTTGTGGACAGTTGCCCAGGGCAGGCAGATCTCTTCTCACTCAGATTTCGGGGGGTGAGGTACTGCCCCATGCCCTGGGAACATCTGCGGGCAACTCAAGCAGCATCCAGAGCTGCCTCCCCGGCGCGGGTGTCGTCCTGCCCTAGGACGCACTGCGGTGCCCCACACAGCACGGGAGCTCTGCAGGGGGCTGAGAGGGGGCTGACGGCAGGATCCAGAGACCTGGGGCCTGATGCTGGAGGCAGCCCAGCAGCCTGCTTCTCTTGGGTTTGACGGGGGCCGAGCAGGCAGAGGTGGCCTTCCTTGAGGGCTGGGGGCGATGGGCAGAGCCCACGCGTGGCTGGGAGCACTTCAGCTGGGCTGGGTCTGGCTGCAGTTAGTCTTAATCCACCACTCAGTGGAGTATCCACTTTACTGCTAAACCTCTTACATATTGCTGGCCTGCATTGCATCCTTGCAATTACTTGGACGTGGGACTGGTTATTGTGGTTTCGCTACACCCTGACTAAAAGAAATCCTCCGATGTTTCTGTACAGCTGTCTTGCCATTTTCTCACAATTTGCCCGGCCTAATTGCTATGAACGGCCGGCTCAACATTAATATCTAGATCCGCCAGAGATTCCAACGGGGCGAGGCAGATGAGCTTTGAATGCAGGATGTTTGCAAGTGCTTATACGAGAGGGTCAAAAAGATGACTCGTGTATCCTTTAGTGCCAGCCCTCCTGAAGTAGGGGTACGATGGTTTAAATTTTATCCTGACAAGTGTCCTTACAGAAAGCACCACTTGGAAACAAACTTCACAGATTCCTTGCTCCTTACCAAGAGCAAACTTGCTGCTTTTCATTAAGCTGTTTGATTGCTATCAAGCTCCTTGTGTCAGTGCCAAAGGCAGCTAGGGCTTTATACAATGTGCTGGGTAATTGTGCAGTTTCTGTGGTCTGCTTTTGGAACAATGTCTCATAAAAATCTTAAGCAGCTATCACTTTTCATGGCTAATGAACTGAGGATCTGGGAATTAGATCCAGAGCCAATTCTTGGATTAAACCTTCTGAGCCCAAAACAAGGCTGTCTTCAGGAATAAAAAACAACGCAGGGCCACTGGAATAGGGTACTACAGACTGTGACCTTCAAGATGTGAGATAAGTGACCAACATGAAGGGTACAGCAAAAACTAATCAAGGAGCAGGGATGAATACCAAAAGACTTGTCTGAGAGTCAGTAATGCAATTGAGGGGAGGGAGGAATTGTTTGTTTTTAGATGCAATTTCTAAAAGGCTTTTTTAGTTTCAGAAATATTTGAAGTAAGTGTCCCTCAACATTCACATGCTGATCAGGGACAGAATGAGTTTAGTGGCCTCAGCCTGCCCCTGGTGAACAGGGAGTGGGAGAAAAAACCCAAACCGTTCTGTGCACAAAGGAGTGGAGTGCTGTTGGTAATCTCTGCAGCGGGTGGGTGGTCTGTATTCAGAGGGGAGGTTTAAAGGCAGACTTCATCCTGCAGACCAGTCATATTTAATAATGGCATCACAAAACCCGCAATCTCCTCAACACCCTGAAAGCCAAAGAAAATACCTGTATAAAGTATAGATTTCAACACTTCCAGAAAAATGAGAACATGGAGAACAACTGGAAGAGTTGTAAATAGCAGCTTTAACAGGAAAATTCCAGAATGTGTTCAAAGTAAATTAGCTACTGCCATGCCTCGTCGTGCTCCCTCCTCCCTTTCCTTCCTCCCCCCAGCCCGCTTTTAGTTGCTTTGAATTTCCCTTCCGCTCTCTTAGTTGACAGCATTTGCACTTATTTCTGTTAGGGAACATGGTCATTCTTTTTTATGGCAAGGTGAAAATAATTTTATTTTCATCACTTTTCCCCCACTCCCGTGATGGATTTACTTGAAAAAAAATAATGACGGGCTTCACAAACTGGCCTGACAGTTGTGATGCAGAGAGTGAGCTGGCTGAGCAGGGACAGTGAGGCATCTCTGTACCTATTATGGCAAAAATCGATAATGCTTTCTGTAAATTGCTCCTCCCAAAGGAGATGAACAAATGCAGGAGACAAGGGAAGCCATCATTCTGTATGAAAGCCCCTGCACATTTGGACCAGTGCAATTATCAGGAAGGGCTTTTTTTCCTTTCTCTCTCTTTTTTTTTTTTTTTTTTTGGTAGGGGGTGGAGGGGAAGGTGAGAGAGTGGGATGCAAGAAAGAAAAGACTTATTTTTCAAGAAATGTTAATGCAAGGCTAATATTCTGTAAATTGTTGAAATACGTTGCTTTTGGGGGGCAAAGATGGAATTAAGGTAATTTTCAGAATTGTCACATTCTGTGGATGACTTTAGGGATGACTTTAGAGTCGGAGATTATACATTCAGACTTGCCTATTTGTTTTTTTCCGACAGACAGCAGTTCTCTTCTCTAACCATCTAGAACCACGATGTTCTACTAATCCTCCCAAATGCTGTGTTACCCTGAGTGGGAAATCCACAAAGTATCACAAACAGATTTTTCCTGTTGTGGGGTCATATAAATTATGTATCACGTGATATGAAAGGTAATCTGAAATAGGGCAGAGGAGCATGCGATTCCTTTACTGCTGCTCAGATTGATTGGGGAAATGCCATTATTTGACTTATAGACAAGGAACGATGGAGGATATGAGAATCGTAGACGCTCCAGGAAGATGCAGAGCTTGAACAGAAGGAATGGTGAGAAGTCAAAGGATATAGGATGGTGTTCTTGTGAGCATTTGTTCTTCCTCTGAAGAAGGTCAGATGACCACTAGTAGATCCTGTGGTGTTTGCTTTTCATGACAAGGACATTTCCTTCTGTGAACATCCTTGAGAAGATAAAAGTTTATCTGGTAGGTAGAAGACAGCATTGGGAATGAAGATCTTCGTTACTCGGCATTACACTGTCATGGGCTTCATGAGACCTTTGGCAAGTCCTCCAAATTCACTGAGTCTCAGCTCTCACATCATAAAAGTGAAACTAGTAATAACGCTTGTTTTTGTAAAGGCCTTCACTTTATTCAAACAAAAGCTATTTGAATGCTTAGCCTGTTGTTGATAGCGCTTCCTCTGCCCAGCAAATAACTCGTTTTTGTGCAGACACATCGTGGTACCGCTTCCTGCCTACGCGCTGGAAGATGAGCGTGAGGCACAGCTCCTTATTAACGAGGGGATAAAAAGTCTGCATCGGGCTCTTCTATCACCTTTCAGCCTGGCATTTATGTCTCTGAGAAAACCAGCAAAAGTACTATAGACAAATGAAAAGTGTATTAGAATAGTTCCGTACTGTTGTTGGAAGATAGGCAAGAGATTCTGCAGGCATGCGCTCAAATGTGAAGTGCCCTGAAGTTCAGAAAGGCTTTTCAGAAAGACATAGTTGGAAAGGGCATTCAGAAAGTTCAAAAAAAGCCACGTTAGGTAGAAGAGTTCAACATCTATCACCTTGAATTAAATCAAAAGTGAAAGGAGAGGCAGTGGTGGGACACGTTCACCTCTTCAAAAACCCGTCTCAGAGGTGTGTTCCCAGGAACACAGCTAAATGCTTAGAGAGGTATTGGCAGGTCTGGGGAGCTATCACTAACAAGACTTGGAAGAGGCTAAAAAATCCTCTCACAGTGGTGTGTGTTGAACTAATGGCATGATGTCAGATGAGATGAGCTGCTTTTCCTGTGCTAAAGAGGGGTGCATTGACACAGCGAGGAAAAGTAACAGACAGAAAAGCCATGATGGGAAAGAGGAAGCGTTCCAGAAGAGGTATTATTTATTCACATTGATTGCCTAATCTTTGTTTTCTAACATTTTAAGTCTTGACTCTTGATTGGTTTCAGTTTCTCTGGCAAGTTTTTTGTTCGTGAATTCTGTCTCTTCTTGGAGTGCTAATAATTGCTTCGGAGTTAAGGAGAATGTGTGAATGAAAGCACACATTGTAATTCCACTGAACCATTTTGCTAGAGCTATTTCATGGTTTGTTAAAAACACAACAGCTGTTTACAGTTTTTGTGCATCTCCTGCACCATGCAGACGTTTTTTTGATGACTGCCTTTTTGTGGTATGATAAGCACATAAGGACGGATGAACTTCTTATGTTGTGTTCTCAGAACCTGAGAAACAGCTTGAGTTTCTTTTTTCTAATACCTCTGGAATGGAAGCCTCTTGTTGGTTGGGAGACCAAAGTCAGATCAAATTTCTGCGTTGGCAGTAAGAAGCCATGAGGAAAATGCCCAACTGTGTTTCACAGCAGAGGCCATTCGTTATGAAGTGGCATGTTTCGTTGTTCCCACTGTTCTTAGGTTGAGAAGCTGTGATGATGCAAGGGAAGACGCTCCTCTTTAAATCAGTGTTCTGTCTCCCTCCCATGGAAGGGAAAAGCATAGCTTCATCATGTCTGCCAGTGTAGGAATGGAACACAAAAATGATTTGTTAAAAATCGATAATTTTTCTGTAGTCTTAATACATCTAAATATTTAAAGGAAATATACTTGAAGACTATTATTATGGTTCACATATACTGCGAGTTTTAAATAATGAATTTGGAAAATGCTGCTGAAAACTAAGGGTGGTTCTCATAACCAGGAGGCAAGTCTGGGAACCCAGCATGCTACAGGTCAAGAAAGGGCAGCTGGAAAGGTAACATCCATCAAGCCTGTGCCAGCGGCTGGGTATTGGTGATCTGCTTCCGCTAGCAGTAGTTATTCTTCTGAAGGGAAAGCCTTCTAAACAAGGCTGTGAATTGGTTTTCATGCTCGCATTGACAGATTGGGAAAGCAGTTTGTTCTACCAAATTTAACAATGATATATCATTATCACAACTTTGGGGGAAATCTATAAAATCAATAAGTTTGTAGCCTGAACAGGATTTGTATCGCTTGCTTGCTGTGCTGGTGTCAAAGCGTGAGCATATGGATTGAGTCACAGCCTGAGATCAATGGAATTTGTGGACAGTAAGCTCAATAACAAGCCCTTCTGAAAAGAAATAGATGTAAAAAGCAAATTTACTAGAGTATAAAAAAAAAAAAAGCTAATATCTTTTCCGCGCCTGGCTGTAAAGTGCTGTTTGGCTGCCGTTGGCTGCTGGTACTTTGAAAGCTGTCTAGGGTATGTGCCTGCAATGCTGAGTGCTGCTGCTGCTCTCTAGTTCCATGCATCGCATGTACAGTTGGATGCTTCTGTTTGTAGGGCTTGTATTAGGAAACTAGCCAAGAATAGGAGGAGGGGGAAAAATAGCCCTTTATATTGTAAACTGAATAAAGAATAAAAACAGTCAGTGTGTCTGCTGGGGAAAGACCATGGTGGCTTTATTTACTTTGTACTGGCAGGGCTTGCTAATGGAGAAAAATAAAAAGGCATAATTAAATAGTTTAATGAATTCGCAGCTCTTTTGTTTGAGTGGGGCTGGGAATGCATGTTCCAGAGGGCCTCACAAAGAGCTCGGCTGGTAGTGAGTTAAAAGTAGGAAATCAGTCCTTTGAAGGCATTTTTATACTTCATTATCCCAGCATGTAAAATGACTTGTACTAAACGATTGAGGATTTTTTTTTCTCTCTCTTTCTCTCTTCTTTTTCTAAACAAAGGAGAGCATCAGGGCGGCAGGAGCATAATTCCCCTCAGTGTCCTAGAGCCAATAGATCAGCTTGTCAGCGAATTGGTGGGCCTGTACTTATGTTTCAGTAAAATATAGGGCTCTGGGAAACTAGTGAACAACGAAACCACAAGCCAACCACCACAGAAACACACACGCTTTAAGAGATCCTGGGGGAACAGGGATGATAAGACCTCCCTTTTCACCTCAGTACTTTGCAGTAGGCATATATTCACTTTTAAAGGTTTTTTATTGTTTATTTTTTTAATGTGCAATCAAAAGAATAATGTTACACTCCCCCCCCCCCCCCCCCCCTTTTTTATTTCTTTGTTGCTAAGGATTAGTAAAGCCGGATAGGCTAAGGTGTATTTCCTTCCTCGCGGTACGCCAAGTATGTAGGATTTTAATGAAAGTAGCTGTTCATTGATATTCCTCCACTGCCGTGCACACTCCAGTGATCACAGAGGTGAGAGGCCGTCCGCCCCGCAGAGGGGCACTTGCACGTGTGACAGGTACCGCGCCAGGCCTGGAATCGTCCGGCAGCACACCCACAGCCCTGGTTCTGCAGCGTGGGCTCTCTAACACACATCAGTCAGTCTTTGAGGCTTTTCAGGCGTTAGATCTTTGGTCTCCACGGTTCAGGCAGTGGAGCCCACCCATCACCTGCATCCCCGGATGACTCAGTGCCGAGAGCCCCAGCGGGTAAATGCTGCATCTCACGCCACCTGCCAGCGGAGATTAGCTTTGAGTCATTGCTCCCTGTTGTTGCGCTGGCATTTGTCTTAATGGTGCGATCATGCTGCACTGTAGGGAGACCACAAAGTCTCCAACCTTCCCAGGGCTTTACCTAATGAATTAATTTCATTAAAAGAGAGGGTACGTTGCAGCGCTGAGTACGAACACGGGTATTTCCAATTAAACAAGATGGCAGTGTAAGACCGATCTGAATTGAATTTGGGGGTTGTTTAGATCCACGTACTCTGCAGTACACCCGCACTGTGTTTAGCAGTCTTTTTGATGCTATTTGTTGTTAGATAATAGATTTACCTTTTTCGTCATTGCGTCCATTTTGTTGTATGGATGTTACTGGGCGGTAGAGGGGAGGACCCCCAAGAACAACTTTTACTAACAAATGAAGATGCATTTCACCGCTGTGTCCTCCTTGGGCAAACCCCTGGCTTTGATTTCACCTGGCTGCTGGAACTGGTCAAATTCTGCATGCGTGTGAGAGCCAGCTGCAAACAGCAGGGAGTTTCCCTCCAGGACCTCATCTGGCCCCTGTGCTGGTATTTACAAAGCATTCCCTGGTTTTAACAGCTTGAGTTTGCTTATAAACAACACTAACTGTTTGTTTCTTGTTAAAATTTACCTCATAAACAAATTTTACTGCGTGACTTCAAGCCAATAATTGTTTAATCCTGACTTTCTCATACCCGTAGCACAGTGACTGTAAAGCTGCGGTTGACACTTGATGGAATTTCTCTGCTGCTCTCTGCCCTGAGCACGGTGCCACGAGCTCTGCTCACGGGGACGTCCGCGAGCCCCGTGCCTGCAGGGCCAGGCTGGGCTTTTGGCTGGGGATCCACCAGCAGGTACCCGTGGTGGCACGGCACCAGCTGCACTTCTTTGCTCTCCCTGGGAAGAATTAAAGCAGGGAAAGCCTCAGAAGAAATAAAGTCCAAAATCAAATCTTCCCCCTATTTCTGAAGTTTAACTTACTTTATGATGCAACGGCGAAGCTGTGCAGTTATTTACAGCCAATGGCAGGCCGCATGGCCCCTCTCGCTGAGTAGCAGGGAAATGCTGGGGAAGTGACTGCTCCTATTGATTAGCGAGACACGAGAGAGTTAGAGACCCTCAGCACTGCCACTTAAAGTGGGCAGGAAACCCAAATTGACCAATAATAAAGTGTTTGAGGTTGTACGAGGTGGCTCCTGGGGACACTGCCTTCTCGGAGTGGGGATGCTAGGGGTGGAAAGCTGTCAATTATCCTTGTTTGATGCGGACTAAGTAAACGTGCTGTTAAAGCGGCCTATTAAATGTGAGAGAAAATGTGCTGGGGCTGGGTTCTGTGCAAAACTATTTTTGCAAATTCAGAAGGGTGGATGCTCTTGGACCCCCAAAGACAGGGGCACTACCATCAGCTGGGAATTGGAGCTTTTGTTTGCTTCCCCTTTTTTTCTCTCTTCTTTTTTGGTGTGGCCTCTGGTTACAGACAGGAGAAAAGTGAGAATTGTTAGTCCCACAAGTACTAATAGTGTAAGACACTGAATTCCTGTTGCAATATATACTGCTGTGCAGAATGAATACATAAAAGGGACGTAGAAAGCTAAGATATAACTACTTGGGACATCACAGGTAAGAGGCTAGCGGGTTTCTTAGGTCAGTGCATAATTAAAAGCTAAGAATAATCAATGACAGTGAATATCTCAGATGTTTAGCGCTGGGATTACAGGGAATTATTCAGAACTGAAGTCTGGATAATTACATAAATGGAATCTTTTCATAAAGTGCAACGTATCCCAGAGCAGAGGGTGCGTGCAAGGTATGAGAAACCTCCTTGGGGATTGCTGAGGGGGTGAGTACTGAAGTATAGCAGAAGCATGTAGTGATAAAATCAGAGAGGCCAAATCATAAGTTGGGAAGCAGCTAGTGCTTCATGAAAATAGCCAAAATAATGGTACTAAGAACAATAGCAGGAATAGGAATGAATAAAAGTGTAGGATCTTCATTCAGTGGAGAGCAAATGATAGTTTTCAGAAAGCCAAATGTTTGTGAAGGAACAAGGAACGTGAAATACTGGAAGGCAATGTAGTGTCATTAGCTTAAGTAGGAGTTTAGACGAGTTATAGACCAGTCAGCTAAATTCCAGTTTCTGCAAAAATTATGGAACAAATAATCAAGCTATTTGCAAGCAATTGGAAGATGACAACGAAATGAATAATGAAAAAAATGTACAGATTTATTGGAAAAAATATTGTATACCCAACACAACAGCTTCTGTGACAGAGTAGCAGCTCTGGACAGGGAAGAAGCAGCAGGTGTCGTATATCTTGCATTTAGGGAAGTTTTTGACACTGTCTCACATGACTTGCCTAGCAAGCTAAGGAAAGGTAGTTTGTGAGTGTAGATGTACAGCCGGCTGAAGAATTGTATTTAGGGCATGCTTATCAGTGTCAAAATGGAAGGAGGTATAAAACGAGGTTTGGCAAGGGCTCGCCCTGACCCTGGGTCTTTGCAGTGTTTGCTCTAATGAGCTGAATCGTAAAGTAGAAAATATACTTTCTGAATTTCAGGCAGTAGAAAACTGAGATGTTGAGTACATTCCATGCTAGGAGTGCCGTTCAAAGTAATCTGATAAGAGGGGGAGATCACCATTTCATTCAGAAAAAGCGTGCAATTCTGTAGGGAGAGCATGTTCACAAAAAGTGTAATGAGTTAACTATTAGTAGTTTCTTGGCCCAGTGCCCTGCTGCTGGCTTCAAACCTCCAGTCATTCTTCTGCTTTGAGAACTGAAGTTATTGTAACATGAAGACAAATACAAATGAATATTAAACATGGATTTGTTTAAAAAAAAAAAAAAAAAAGATTGCTCAAAGTGTAGATAAGGAATGATTTGCATGAAACAAGGTTTTCTCTGTAAAGAATTTATGTCTAGATACTCTATAGTGTTTTATTAACATTGTCTGTGTATTACAGACATGCTAATGACAAAAGCAAAATAAAATAGATTCAGAAGTCATTACTAAACTGTGTTGAGGTACCCCAGCCTGGACTTTGTGTACACACTTATGGCTATGTCAAGCAGAAACAGCAAAAAGAAGTTTTTTTTGTTTGTTTGTTTGTTTGTTTTCAGAAAAAAGCGTTTTCCTGCTCATTGAAAAAGTTTTTTGAAAATATAATTTCTAAAGTAAACATAATATATATGTAATGTAAATGTAATACATAAAATCATTTTTTCACTTCTAATTTGATTAACCTGAGTAAGAGCTTTGCTCAAGGTTTTGACAATGTGATTGACTTATAACAAAAACTCTCTTAACAGCTTTAATGCCAGTTCAATTAACCCTCCTTATTCTCCTTTCTGAAAGGCACTAGCACTGTAAAAGTAAAAAAGAAAAACAACAAACAAAAACGAAATACTGGTTTGTCAGAGGTCTCTGGTTGTTGCTTCTGCATATTCTCATTATTCTTTGGCCTTCATCTATTCTTCACTTTTTTTTCTTGTTGAATTCTGTGGTCAGTCAGGAAGATCCAATACCGTTCATACCAAATTCCTCAAAAATCTTCCTGCTGAGCACTGGGTCCAACAAGAATCCCCGGTGTGCTTACTTTCCGGTGTAGCCTTGTAGGTACTGAACGAATGGCATTTGAGGAGAGAGTAGAATGAAAACACAGAGATAACCACTAAAACATTTCTTGTCTTCTTCTAAAGCATCTGGGATGAACCCGTGTGAGACAGAATGATGGCTCCTCGCTGCTGGCATCCTTTCTTGGTGTGCTTCATATTTTACATGTACCTCTCATCTAATAAATTTCTTTGATAGGTATTTCCCATTGTGCACACAAGATAGCAAAGATACTCAGAGGTTTTCTACAACTGAATTTTCACTTCTGACTAATCCCCTAAGAGATGAGATTCAGATTCTCTGAATGTCTAAGCCTTCACTGCTGTGGTTGAGAGAGGTTTTTTTTGGAAACGGAAATGTAAAATTATTTGCATTGCTCCACTCTGTCCGTCTCGGTGCTCTACATTCCCCATCACAATAACCATTCAGATTTGCTAATAACAGGACTCCTTCAAAATTGTTTAAGCTTTGTGTTGTACTGGATCCTCAAGCTAGAAAATGATCTGTTGGCAGTCTTTTTCTGTTTACCTGTGCCCGTCTACTCTGGTTTTGTTTGTTCATTTGAAAGTATGGTCTAACATCTTCCACGAACCCCCTGAGATCCTTAAATCTTTTTGTTGCATGAAGCAATTCAGTTAGACACAGGCAGTCAATTACACTTTCTTACTTATTATTAATTTGTTACAGGCAAAATTCCATCTCTCTTTTTTATTATGTTTGTGGTACTATGGACTTTCTCGTTTTTTTTCCCCTTCACTGCACCCCAAAAGCTCACTTCAGCAATATGAAGTGAACCATGCTTCTAGTGTTATTAAGTAATATTCCTTTCTACAAAAAAGAACAGGGCTCCTTTTAATGACTGCTTTAATGCTACCAGTTCAAGTCACTATCTAGGGAGCCCCTTTTCTTTTGTTCATAATGAGGAACACCTCATTTGCACTGTCCCTAGATTTATGGAAGGACAGGAAAAAAACTTCAATTTATTACATCTTAAATGAACTGCTCCCAAAGCAAAAACAAAAAGGGTAGTAAACTGGTGCCTCTGCACTATATAGTTTGATTTTTATTGAGCTGTATAGTAATGTTCTGCCTCACCTAAGAAGGGTGAGCATGGGCTATAATTACCTCTTGTGAACCCCATTTCCTGATAACCTCACTGGCCTCTACCTCTTCAGGATGTAGAATCTGTCAGTTATGGTATTTTATTTGTGCTTACTGATGGTGCTGTATATAGTTAGGAGAAAGGAAGCTCATTTGATATCTCATTTACCCCCTCCCCCCCCCCCCAAAAAAAAAAAAAAAAAAAGTGTGTGTGTGTGGGGGGGATACTCCCTGCATTTGTAACCAAAAAGGTATTCCAGTTCTGTGGATTTCATTCTGATGTAGAACTTCTGCTGATTCTCTCTCCTTTTGCACATCCTCACCTTCTTTTCTCCATCTGTACAATCAGTTCACTTCTTCGGCAGATATTCTTGCATACCCTAGGAGTCAGATAAAGAGAAAACAGATTTTAATTGATGAAATCCCAGTTTTAGAAAAAAGAGTTTTAAGGTCAAAGTCTTTCTTTGTAAGTGAATAGAGACAGGCAATAATAGCTGTATTCTTGGTATGAGATTAAATTCACTGTCTCTTGTGCAAGATGAATTGAGGTAACGGTGTTAGCCCTTGCTTTCTGACTTAGGAAAAAAAGTACTAATTCCTTATAGTTTTTATATTATTTTTTTCCTTGCAGGAATGCTTCGGATAAGCATGCTGGTGTCTTCTATGTGATTAAATTTAAGTCAAATTTTAGATGTGAGAACAAGTTTTTTTTTAAACTTTAGCTTATGTGTACTTTGTATTCAGAAATGTGGAGCTACCTAATGCATATTTTTCGGATAGATAGCAGCAACCTAAAATTTTTTGTCTAACCTATGGCAAAAAGCAGAAATCAATAATAAATGATCCAGTGTCGTCTTGGTTTTGCTCTGCGTGAGAGTGTTTTCTCTGTAGTTCAAAGGTTATAGAATTTATAGCAGACAAATTCTAGCTACAAATGATACTTCTAGCATTTTGCAGAAAATCTTAAGACCTTTTTATTTATTTCCTTTTCTACAAGAGTCAAATAAGAGCCTTTTACATACCAAGTCAAGGTTTTTTTAGACTTAAACTTCAGAATATTTTCAATATCTGCAACATTATCTTTTGAATAATAATTACCTCTTATATTAAATTATAAGACAGCAGGATTCAGGATTAGATCTCTGCATATTATTCTAGTGAAGGAAATTATGACAGGGGTCATTTTTTAGAATTATGTAGGAGGGTAAAAGGTCCCAGGCAGCATTAGAAGGGAAGGCGTTTATAATTAAATTGTAATTTAGGCCTATGATTTATAGTTTTCTCAATGAAAAATTTGGTGCTGTAGAGAGATCCTAGGAGGAACTTTAGTGAGATACAACTTAATGAAATAATAAAAAGAAAAATTATTCTGGAATAGACTGTATTATAGAGGTACCCGTTAGCACACTACAGTGTAGCTAATGTTCTGTCAGTATTTCCATTATAAACTCTGTTTTCTAGGGGTTTATATCTAGGCAGTAAAACTTGGTTTTAATCTGAAACATGGCATGTAAGGTTTCAGATCAAGAGAACTTTCACAATATATATTTTTAAATCATTTAGCTCATTAAAACTCACAGAAGTATTTCGAAGCAACAAACCATCAGTTCAGGACAAAGGCTGCTGCTGCTTTTCGTTGTTGTTATTCATGAGTTGCAAGGAACCTGCAAGCCTTGTTCTCCTTCCCGATTTGTGTAGTCATTAAAGTACGTGGGGTAGCAACGTGGTCTGAAATAGCACTCACCTGTAGAGAAACAATTCTTTTCTGTCTAATATGCAGAGTGTTTCTGAGTTTCTGTGGAGGAGATGGACATTGGAATTAAACCTGTAGCATTCTAATAGTTACTTTTATTAATTAATAAGCTAAACTTCTCTCAATAGGATGAAGAACTATTCTACAGGCAGGAAAACATTAATACAGAAAGGTTAAATGATTTGCCAAAGGCAATTGAGGTAGTCAGTGACTGATCTGCCAACAGAAGCCATCTCTGACCTGATACCCTCTGACAGTAAAACTGCGTTGGTGCACCACTTTATACAGGTGGCTCACCGGTGTTTTAAAGCCACATTTCAGGCTAGGACTTACTAATTTTCATAAAAGATACCTGTATGAAAGTGATGTAGGTTCAGTACCTCCCTTTGGACATGATCTGCTTGTGAAAATTTAGCAACTGTTCGTGTAAATTGCTTATTCACTGTCCGAGTTATAAAATAAGAAACAAAAAATCTGCAAATGCTTGGAATTTGTGTACAGCCACAGAAAGAAAATGTGCAAGTTTAGTGTGCAGGTTTAAAGGCCATCTCCTGGATTTTACCATGCTCATTTTAAGGCAACATGTCAAACCTTATGATATTTAATTTTTTGTAGTACCATTGAAAGCAAATAACCTGATTGAAAATAAATATATGTAAGCACCCTCTGAAATAAATGAAACTAGTGAAATTGTTTCTAAACAATTTCTCATATCACAGAAAGATGGGGAGGAGTACGCAACTTTAAAATATACCTTACAGAACTTAAAAATACACTGGAACTTGTAAACCCGACATCTCTGTATAAGAAAATTAGAGAAGGGAATACAGGTAACCCTCTTCCACTGGAATGGTAAATGGCTATTAATAAAGAAGACAAATAATATATTTGTGTTGCTTCTATATTATCCAGATTAAAGCATTCAGCTTTAATCATGTTCAACTAACATGGTTTAAGCTTCGTATACCACAGATGCTTATTTGTAAACTGAAGTTATACATCAGTGTTTTTTGTGCTCCAGTTGGGTCCAAAGAAATGTGATGGCACTAAGAGCAGAGTATTTATGTAGGGAGGAGGAGGAAAGAAAAATATTTTGATGTTGTTTGACAAACACCGCGTTGTGAATTTAAGTGTGAAGAACAGAGGGATACTGAATGAGGAGAATTCTCGTCTTCCCTCTCACAGTGTGGCTGAATACTCAGAAACTCACTGCGTGGATCAGAATACACGGTGATGGAAAAGGTGTCTTCACTGGGTAGAAACAAAAACGCTGAGGAGGCTGAATAGAAAGCAGGGCTAGAGATAGGAAGGAGCTACTTCTACAAAGATTGTTACTATTTGTATTTTAAACATTAACTTTAAATTGTCCAAATAGCTATTTATGTAATATGGCGTACAGATTCTTCCCTCAATACCCAATTTATTGAGAAAACAATAAGCTTTTAAAAGACTACATGTATGTGTATTCACATAATGAGTATGTAGGCATGTTAACAAATAACTAATGTCTTAGGAAAAATATCTTTTCTTAATAGCAGAAATCATTCTCTGGCTTGTGAGTATATAGGAAAAACTTTATAATTTATCTAAATAAAGATGCTAAATGATAGGTCTAGCATCTCCAAAGGAACTCTTTGAATTTATTGTGTCAAATTTTTTAAAATTCCAGGATAGCTTTTTCTTTTCCTTTTTCTAAGCTAAAATGAATAAGAAAAGCTAAGACTGATGTACAATAAATAAATAAATAAAATCACCTTAAAGAAGAAAACGAGTAATATTTACAGAATTTGTTTTCCCTGTAATTTTCTGAGCCTTGCATGCAGTAACTGTTGATTACGGAAACATCTGTTTGAAATCTCGGCTTTCTTCTCTGTAGCTCCTTTCCCTGCGCTTGATCCAGCAGAGAAATCACAAGTGTCTGCGTTTGACTTATCCCTTTGTTTGGCAAGGCACTCTGATCGTATACCTCATTTAGCATCGTAACGTCGCTCTTGGATGAAGAAGCAGCAGCCTTTGTTTAAAAAGAAAGTCTCTTTGATAATTAGAATTAGCGAGGGATGTATCAAAACCCCATGAAAACGCGTTACAAAGTGCAAATGCATCTTTTATTTCGACAGCGTGCCGTTTCCCACGCAGCAGAGTACCCTGCAGTTGTGGCCAGGCGCAGCCAGGCCGTGGCAGGCCGGGGACGCTGACACTGGGCACGGCCTTTGGCACAGCTTGGGCTGCCGCTGTGCCCTGCCCTGAGCACCTCAGCTGGGGTCGACGCTCAGTGACACTGTGTGCTGTGTTTTGTCTCCCTTACTTACACCCCCAGGTGAGGCCGCTTGGGCACCCCCCATGACAGGACTCGAAGCAGAGCCGTGGCAGCGCTCCGCCGTGTCTCCTCAGCGCAGGCACTGCCAGGCCCCGCAGCGCAGCCCCGTCACCGGCCGCAGGTGGGGTGCTGAGGCCTCAGCAGCTCTGTGGCTGAGTCCCCCGGCTCCTCAGGGCATGGAGCCCAGCCTGGTGCTGCTCTGTGAGCGTGGACTCTGAGTAAAGAAGGCAAAGACCTCTTTCAAAGCTAGGCTTGGGGCTGGCCGAGTCCCTCGTGTTGCCTGTCTCAGCGCTCAGCCTGGGCATGTGGTGTTCTCCTTGCATCAGTGGTGGAAATCACAGCTGCAGCAGGAGCTGGTAAAAATGATTCCAGGAACGGCATAAATGTTATGAAATGCTGTGCTTAAAAAAAAATAAAAAATCAAGTTTAAGGTGGTTTAGAGTGGATACCCAAAATTAATAGGCATATTTGACCTTAATCTGTCTTCCTGGGCAAGTTTAATTATGGCAATTTCTTAACTTCAGTTCGAGCTCTTGTTTCATAGAATCATAGAATGGTTTGGGTTGGAAGCGACCTTAAAAATCATCTAACGCCAACCCCCCTGCCATGAGCAGGGACCCCTGCCACTAGATCAGGTTGCCCAAAGCCCCATCCAGCCTGGCTTTAAACGCTTTAAACACTTCCACAGATGGGGCATTCACAGCTGCTATGGGCAGCCTATTCCAGTGCCTCACCACCTTCTGAGTAAAGAATTTCTTCCTTATTTTTAATTTAAACCTGGCCTTCTTGAGCTTAAAGCCATTACCCCTTGTCCTGTCACTGCCCCACTGACACAAAGCCCCTCCCCAGCTTTCCTGTACCCCCTCTAGGCACTGGCAGGCTGCAGTAAGGTCTGCCCAGAGCCTTCCCTTCAGGCTGAACAACACCAACTCCCTCAGCCTGTCTTCATAGGAGAGGTGCTCCAGGCCCTTGGTTATCTTTGTGACTCACTCTAATACATCCATGTCCTTGTTGTGTTGGGGTCTGCAGATCTGAATGCAGAATTCCAGGCGGGGTCTCACGAGAGCAGAGTAGAGTGGAGAATCACCTCTCGAACTGCTGGCCATGCTTCTTCTGATGCAGCCCAAGATAGGGTTGGCTTTCTGGGCCGCACGCATACATTTAGAAATGTTAGTGTTCTTTTAATACACATTTTTTTTGTACTTAGTATCACCATGTTTCTTTGAAAATGATAATAACAATTTCCACCTACAAGAATTTACTGGAATAGAATGCCCCAAGACTTTGGACATGCTGAAAATTAATATTTCTTTCTAAATAAGTTACTGTTTATAAGATGAGTTCAAATAGGGATGGTGAGGAAAATAAAAATGTGGGTTTAAGAGCCACATTTAAAAGCGAATCTCTTTTGGAATTATATTGTTCCTTTGTGGTCATTGCCTATCCTGGTAGGCAGAGGCAGGGGTCACTTCATGGAAAACACTGGGTGTGATGCATGTGTTGATTCGCACCAACTTGAGTCCCAGCATTTCTTTTAGCCTTTATTATTTCTCTTATACAACTTAAACAGAGATGTAACAGTTATGATATCTATGTGTACTTTCAAATAGGTACTTGACAATACAAAATGTGCTAAAACATAGTCTTGTATTATTTTTATTAACTTAGGAAAAAAAAAAAAAAAGCCTTTTTAATTACTTTCCTTAGTCATCTGTTTGCCATATCTATGTAAGCTACTGCTATTGGTGCCTAGCTTGATGACAGTAACTTTCTGTTCCGTGCCTCAGCCATGCCAGCAGCACTGTGAGGGGGTTTTACTCTGCCCCTGCAGAGTTCCAGGTACTGTAACCTGCAAAATTGGACAGAGTTGATGACTGATGGGAAGAAAGTCTTTAGGTCAACTGCTTCTGTTTTTTTCTTAGTTGATGATAGGAAGAAATGCTTGATGTATTATTGCTGTCCTCCTTTAAAAACAAAAGTCATATGCTAGAGGAATTTACTTTACGAAGTCTGCTTGTTGTGTAAAAATGCATTTCTGATTTGCTGGTTATTTGTAAAGAGCTGTTGTCTCTCTTATATGATATATATGATTTTACTATGTTTTACTCTTTCTCCATTTACACGAAAAAAGCTGAAAATAAGAAATTGCAGACACAAGCAGCAATTTTACATCTCTCATCTTTCACAAATTTAGCATCTTTTACTCACATGAAATCATTTCAAGTTTACTATTAAAAAGTGAAAGAAACCATTGGTGCCTTAGACTGAAGAAAGTAGATATGAGACATGCTGATGGTGTAGAAAAACTCCTTGGTTATATATAAAAAAAAAAAAAAAATTAAACTGTTTTATTCATTCTTTCTAGGCAGCTAGTTCTGCGAGCGGGATTCTAACAGAGCAGGAGAACTCATTGCTTGAGTGCACTTACTTTAGTTCCACATCTTATCCAACTCTAGGAACTTGAACTTGTCATTATCAGACATAGAAGGTCAATGCATTAGCCATGGTACAGGCTCTTTCATGTGGCCTTTCTGAAGAGGAAAAAACAGCTTTTAATCTTTGCTTTTATAAAATACTGTGCGTACTGGGATACATCCTAACTTGTCATTTTCTCGTCTGTTTTAGTGCTGGGGGATATCTGGAGACGCTTTATGATGCCACACAGATACACACGTCTGCAAAAGGCCTAATCTGAAGTGAATCTTCTATAAATAATAAACAACAAATAGGTTCCTTTTAGTTATATTAGGCCCAAAATAGGTCATGTACATTTGTTTTAAATGCAAACGTAACAATAAAGTAAATTCCCTAGGTGGAGAATTTGATGTGTTTGTGCAGATTTTCTGGACACAGTACAAAAAAAGCCAACACCTATATTTTACCATTTAAAATATTTATATATTGTCTCCTAAGGTCCTCTGTTTGAAATACTGTTTATAATAAACACCCAGCTAAAGGACTAATAGTCACAGTGTAAACACTTGCCATTTGTTACTTAATCCCAAAGTAGTCTTTATTAACTTTCTTTTGTATGGAAACTCAGTGCTTTGTGTTATTACCAGAAAAGTTGCCATTTTTGTCAGTTCCTTCCTTCCAAATGATCTTATTTTTCCATATCTCTTAATTTAAGATGTCCTCTTCTTCAAGTCAAAACAAACTGTTACTGAATTATCTGACTGGCAAGACATATGTGCAAAATGCATTTATATTTCAGTTTAACTTTCTGATAGATCGTAGCTAGTTCCTAGACCGAAGTTGTTCAATGTGCAGATATATTAATAGTAAAATAATACCCTACATGAGAGTAAATTGGTATATCGAGTAAGTCAGTACTTATGCTAAAAAAAAAAAAAAAAAAGAAAAAAAGAAAAAAATCACTAAAAAGAGGAGTAACGAGAGGAAAATCTAGATGTGTGAATTTTCTGTAAAATTGCAGTCTTATACCTCAGGGGAGCAGGTTTTTTATTTTGAGGTCCACAGGGTCTTGCAGTTCCACAGGCTTCTTCTCAGGAAAGGTGATTAAGGAAGGCAAGCTTTGTGTCAGTAGGCTTTCACTCTGTTGGCTGGGCACCTCCACTGGAAATATTAATGCAGTTTTCAAATAATAATAATAAAAAAAAAGTCTGAGAAGACTACCTGGCAATCCTTTTAACACTCCCCCTGAATATTAGAACTAATCTGTTAAATTGTGTGGGTAACTACAATATAAAGGAAAGCATATCTGAGAAATACACAATTTATTGTGGTTGTTTGGAATTAAAATGGCTATGACACCTATTGTAATTTTCATACTATTTCTGCCTAATATAATGGTGTTTGGATTTTAATTGGAGTCTTTAAATGCTAGTATAACACAAATAATACATATAGGATATCTCACAGCAATATTAGACAAAGGTAAAATGCTAAAAATTGTAGTGCTATGTGTTTCCAGCTTATGTTCTTCTGTGGAGCTAGCTAGAATCTTAAGTTCTGCGTGTCACCCATTGTAATATACATAATTTCTGCATCCCTATTCATGTTCATCCCTGAGATGCATTGTAGAAGTGTAAATCCATCACTAGATAATTTTCAGTTCCATTATTTACAAAAATGAATAGTTAAGCAAGTCATTGTTAGTGGGATGCTATTGTTGTTTCACAGAGATAGGGACTGCCAAGGTCTTGAATGATGTACACTTGAATGTTCTTTCAAGACACTTGTACCTGTTTCATTTGGGAGGAGTTTCACTCATGTAAAATCAAACAGAAACAATTTTAGTAGCCTCTGAAAAGAGAAGAAGGGAAAATGGATATTAATGAACTGTTTAATATTCTGCTACGGAAAAGATGCAGTGATTTTGCTGTTGACACTTTTGCATGGAATTAAAGAGATCTGGTGGTTGTTTTACCCGTCTGTCTTTGTTCGTGAAAGACTTTTCAGTGTCATCAGATTTGGTTTTGTAACCTAAGAGATATTCTACCGACACGCAGACAAGTAAAAATCACTTCTTTTTCATAAAATTCATTGGTATTCAGAACGTGGGCCTTTGATGAGTTAGAAATTTTGGCTAAAGCTTTAATGAGATTTTTATTTAATGAACTTATGTCAGAAATGTGTAGGCTCCATGATTCACAATTCTGAATCTTTTTTTTTTTTTTTTTTTTTCCCCAAGAATATTTCTGGCTCGTTTATTACTCAATATCTTATTGATTTGTGAGTTGAGAAGTTCACAATGAAGGTGGAACAGTTTAGAGCTATAGATCTTTACTGCATGGTCTGCATTGACATGCTTGCTTGCTACATTCAGGTAAGCATTTGCAATTCAAGGTTATGCAGACAGTGCCATGGCAGAAGTTACGTAGGTAGCTGCAGAATCCTGTAATAGATGTGCTGTTACATCGAGTGTCTGCTGGTTCTGTAGTTCCCGTGTATTAAGACCAAATCTTGTCCGTGCATTAATGCCTGCAGTGAAGCAGCAGTGGAGGGAGAAGTGCAAGGCAAGGACCGCGGAAGGCTGGGGTTGCAGGCTTCTTTGGGACCTGTCGGTACTGTTGTGGTTTTTGGCTGAACTTCTTTTGTGATGCAAAGTGGCATTGACAGTACAGTCCTTAATGTGGGAGAACTTATGGAACCGAGCCTGTACCAGAGGGATCTATAGAGGTGGTTTTCTCCTTTTTTTTGCGACTGTGTCTTTTTTATTAGGCAGTGCTCGTCAGTGCATGTAAGTTCCCTTTAAGTTTTCAGCTGACAATACTGTAATGGCAAGGGCTTGTATCTGAGGCTGTTTTCTCAAGAAGCTGTGCTGTGAATGTAGACAAGCAGATTTATGTACTTGCTGCATAAATGTAACTAGATAGCCAGTTGTATTTATTTCATATTTAGTAAAATATTTCATCATGTACCCGGTTGTTTCATTGCAGATGGACAAGTAATTTGGGAAGCTTTCCACAAGCTGTCGTGGAATAGTCTTAGGTTTTATAGCCTTTCCTCTGCTCCTGTGCTATGTTATTCACAGAAGTTCTCATAACTCAGAACCGTTTGGTTCATGTCTTACCACATTTTGATAACTTAAATATGCTCTGTCATGTTAAAAATAATAGAAATATTACAATTATTGTTGTAGATTATCCTTCATGTAAAATGGATTTTTTTTTTTTTTTCAGGGACACAACACTTAAACGTTTTGGTAGTCACTGAAAAGCAGGGGGTATATCTGTATACAATCTTAGCAGTTACTGAAACTCTTTGAAAGCAAATTTTTTCCTGTCTGCTTTTCTCTCAACCACTTTTGGGGATTAGATTTTTGCTTATACCGTGATAGCCTATCTATTTAGACTTCCTCGATCACTTATCTTGCTGGGTTTTGGTTTGTTTGCACTTGGACTCCTTTTCTCTTTAATGCTGTGCTTCCTTTGGCTGTGCAGGATCCGTAGCACCGTGGTAGTGGCTCAGACACCTGCCAGTGCCTGCGAGGTGAAGCCCTGACTGTGCCAGGTTAGGGATGGCTCGAGACTCCTGCGTGCAGATCCCTGCTCCGTTTTTGTGTTGGTATCTGCCTGATGGAATTGCCTCTCGTTATAAGTGACCTCTTCCTCTTGCTATACTTTTCTCTCCTTCAGTTCAGGAAACATCAGTGAAGAATAACAACGTTTTTTACAGCTAAGGTCAGAGGAGTGGGGAAATACTAGGCATCCAGCCCGGAGCAGAGAGCTCTTTGCTCTGGAGCAGAGATCTATTATGTCAGTTCTTAGTGTTAGAAATAATTCTGGATGTGAATTGAGATTAAAATGTAATATAGTTCAGTGTTTAGAGATGACAAGTCATTTTTGGTCTGCTTAAAATTGCATGGCTGACTCCAGGACCTGTTTTAGCCCATCTTATCTTGCAAACCCTGCAATCTCTTCTCCACTCTTCTAGAAAGAAACATAATGCATCTGCTACTGCTTGAAGCTTCTTTTCCTCCACAAAATCTTTTCCAGAAAGAAGAAATTTGCTGGCTGGAAGTTTCAGTTCTTAATAGTATCTGAATATTTTAAGAGAACATTTTGGAGGCCAGAAATATGATGAATCTGTGAAAGCTTGTCTGTGTACCCCTCAAGTTTTCCTCTGGTATGTCTATTTGACATGGGTTATTTTAACATGTGACAGATGTTTGAAAGTTAAAACATTTTTTTGGGTGATCAGTTATGCCCTGATTGGCAGATTTAAAAACAAAATTAAAATATGGTTTTGACACACAAAAGGAGGAGATTGATATAATCTATATTTAGTTCCTTTTTCATATGTTTGATAATGATTGGCTCTGGGGCCTTATCTTTCTGAAAATATTAACTGGTGCTTTCTTCAGAGATATTTCTCCATCTGCAGCTTATGTTGGTACCTCTCTTTGCATACCTGTACCTATGTATTAGGGCGCAGGAGGAAGAGGTCTGTTTGCTCGATTTGCCGTTGTTTTCCAAGCACAGAAATGCCGAGTGGAGTAGCTCAGGCCCCCGCACGAGTGACTGCGTGAGAAGAGCAGGCGCGGGCCATGGGCTGTTCTTCGCATGCTGCCCACGAGCTGGGGCCAGGCGGCACCGCGGCTGCTGTCCCGGTGCCGTGATGCTGGGTGCGTGCCAGTGCCAGCACACCGCGGTGTGGGACCAAACCAGCGCTGTGCCTTCCTCCCTCCTAACACACCACTGCTTTTAGACTAGAAAGGGAGACCATGGGAGAATTTGTCTGCCAAGTAGACAAGACACCCAAGCCCTGCTAAATCTGTGGTTTTCACTTTTTTTGTGCTAGATACGTTCTGGATTTATCGTGAGCAAGAGGTGGAATTAATGCCCAGGAAGTGATTCTTCTGTCCCGTGTTACACACTCCTCCAGCCCAGAAGTCCTTCATTTTACGGTAAGAAAACCTTTCTTTTTTGTTTCCAAGCTGAGTTCTAAGTCCAAGTATTTAGTAATATTTAAATAAATTTTATGTAAAAACTGTCAATTTTTCAGCTTTCAGTCAAGCACAGTCAGAAGGTGTGTGAATTGCGGCCACAGTTTAGAGTTTAGGACTGTAGTGCCTGGTTCAGTGAATAGCATGGTTTCAGAACAGAGCACAATGTGCAAGCATTTGTAAAGGCTATGCCAGCAATGATAACTTTACCAGTAAGGATAATCCTCATAGTTTTTCTGGGACAGTTGCAACAGTAAGTGATCTGCCTGTGGTAAAGACCAAAGAAAAAGTAGGTGTGTTCTACCTAAACATGCTTTTGCAAGGAGAAGCTTTGTTCCAGGTCTCTCACTGTCCTGAAATAGCAATTTCTAAAAATATGGGATATAAATGCAAACCTATATTTAAATATGTTGAAACAAGTGTGTGCATTAGCTGACTTCTTGCTATTGTATTATTGCTTCTGCAGTAAGTTTGCTTATGATGTAGACAGTATAATTTTATTTTGATGTATTCAAATATGCTATATTGTGTATGAGAATATAAGATTTTGTCTTCATTACCTAGTACTAAGTATGCTTTGCTTCTCGGCTCGCAGTGCTGCGGTGACCTAGTTGCATAGTTGAATTTTGGTGAAATTAATGCTGGCCAAAATAACCAATAATATTTATCCGCAAATGAATTTCTTGGGAGGGAAAAACTTAACTTCACGCTAATAGCATAGACAGATTTGTGGAATCGCTGCAGCAAGTTGTAAATGATGTATGAAATGAAAAATTCCGGTCATGCACAGAACGAGTACAGCCTTTGCGGTCTATGCAGTCACTGCTGTGAGAGTTTATTTGTTCTAATACTATCTCAGAGGTGCCAACTTTTAATTTTTAAAAAAAGTCTCATGCTTGCATTTGAAAGAAGTATGTCTTTAACAGAAACAAAAATTTGTTAGAAATGATGCTGCATCACTAAATATCCTACGGAAGTTCACTACGTTTTTGTACAGGTCTTTCTGAGCCTAAAGAACGTTTCTTTACAGTATTATAAACTGATATGATGGTGGTAAAAATGATGTCAACTTTCATAAAATGGAAGCTACCTGACAGGACTTGAGATCAAAAGTCCAGTGAAGTTGTGTTTGAGGGGAATAGTGGATTTAGGAACGAGAGTGGAGGTGAGACTGGTATCATTAGTCAGGAGTCCTAGTTTTGTGGGGTCGGACGTATATTTGCATAATAAACGCAGAGTAAGATCCCTTGGGCAGTGTCAGAGACAGAATCTTCCTGTTTTCCTTCTAAGTCACCCTAACTTTTCTCCTGTATTTATTGACATGCATCTCCTGTAGGAAAATGAGATTTAAATTAAAACTTACACACGAGGATCCAAAATAACATTGTCCTAGTAAGTTTTGTATTTGTATTTCCAAGCCTTTGAGTTTGGCTGTTTCCTAGCATTTGTGTCTGTGTTATTCTGAAAACGTAGTCTTGAAAGTTTATCTAAGGAATATGTGCATAGGAAACTCCATACATATGAAATACACAGTTATGTGTACGTAGTTTTAGAACTCAGTGCAAGAACTGTGCCTAGATAAGAAGGTTTTGTTCCGATAAAAGTACTTGGTATGTTCAGAAAGAGAAAGCTGGAAGTTACTTTTACTTTGCTTGGAGAAATGTTTTCTTGTGACATCCTGCAGCCAAAAAATCAAACGCTGCTTAGGCTTTTTCTCAGAAAACATTAGCTTCTGCTTTTTAAAAAATATATGTTAATCTTACCTTCTAGCTACATCTATTTACAGTTCATTATAGGCTTGTGGTTAAAGCAAAAACTATATGAACTATTTTTATCTAAATTAAAAAGAATCCATTAAAATTCTTAAAACCATGAGAAATGACAGTCTGATATCAACCAGTTTCACGGTCTCTTCATTAGTGGTCTTACTGGTCATCTGGATGCTGCCTTACTGTTGAGTCTGTTTTCATTTTTCCTATTTTTCCTATTTCAGATAGTTGTGAAAGGGTGTTAAAAACCTGCTATGCTTGCCACTTCCACGTAGCTTAGCTGTGGCAAAAAAAATCTAAACGTTTGGCTCAGAGTACATCCATGTCAAACACCAAATGCAGTTGTATTCTTAAAGACAAAACAAACAAAAAAAATGCACACACAAAAAACAAACAAAACAAAACAAAACACCACAATGAAGAATATTGTTTTGCTGGATGGGAACACTCTCCTTCCCTGAAATCTTTGAAAATCTCAAAGATGCAAAAGGGTTTCTGTATCATTTATGATTCATAAGTGGATCAGTGTTATTAAAATCCACAGGAGCCCTTTGTTCATCTAGTCAGTCAAAGAGCTGCCCATCAGTCACTGTTCTGTGCAGGAGCATCCTTCTGCAGGTTTTATCTGTTTTTTCAATAACCCCTTGGTGTAAAAAAAAAAAATAAATAAATCAACTAATTATGCCACTGAAGTACAAAGATTATTAACTCTAGAAGACTCTTGTGCCTTAGCCTTACAGACATTCCAAAAGTGATCTCTTAAGCAAAGGAAGCAGGTTACAGTACCCTTTCTGCACTGCGTAGTTCCCTAATATGTATTTCCCTAGCCCTCTTACCATGTAATTTTGTTGTGTTTATAAATTGCTAGTGGTCAGGATTTTTGCCGTTAATACTGAAAACAATTAACAATGAAAGCAAGGTAATTTAGGTTTCTTAGAAAGGAGAAAATAGCATGTGAAGAAATTGATGCACTTTCACAAATCTTGCTTTGTTATTATTTATCTTAAAATTCATATTTCTACATTGTGTTTCTGTTCTCTAAAAACATGTAGTGCCTAACAGCTTTGCTGTTCTGCTGTGTTCATGCAAGAAACCTGGCTAAAAACAAAAGAGGTTAAAAGAAGGTGGCATATAGATGACTTTTAAAGCCAGCATCTAATTTGTTTGTTTACATGATAGCCAGTACAGCCCAGTATTTCTCTCAGGTTGAGTATTGCAAAAACAAAAATTCTCAGAGCGGTCAGGCATTGGAACAGGTTCCCCAGGGAAGTGGGGGAGTCACTGTCCCTGGAGGTGCGTAAAGAAAGGGAGGTGTGGTACTTGGGAACGTGATTTAGTGGGCAATGTTGGTGGTAGGTGGACGGTTGGACCAGGTGATCACAGAGGTTTTTTCCAACCTTAATGGTTCCACGATTCTATGATTTTTCTTAGTTCCTAGAGCCCACCATTAAATGTATGTACGGCAAAAGAGAAAGTAAGAGTTGCGTGGCAATTACACAGGAGACTGTGGTAAAGTGAGCAGAGATAACATGAATAAAAGAGATAATTAGGCTTTTTTTCTCTTTCTGAAATTGTTTGACATAAATGGCTCTGCTTAGTTACTGCAAAGCATCTAATGCTCAATCCTGAAAAGGTTTTGACCAAATTTGGTTGTGTACGTTCATCTCTGAGGACCTAATAGCACTAGGAATTGTGATTTTCATTTTCTAGCATGAAAAAGTACTGTCTATAAAGGAAAACTTTTATTCTCAGTGATAGCAAATAGATTGCTTCATATTACTGTCATTTAGCTGAGCTTCTCAGAAGATGCTTCAGAACTGCCTATGGCAAAACCGACATCCTCACATTTGTTTTAACTGGAAATGGAAAGATAGAAGTCATCTACTGCTTAATTTCTGCTTGGATTCAGATGAAGTTTGTACAAGAAGTGTGATGTGAGTAAAGAGTTTGTGTGCTGAAAAGGAATTTATCAGACTGGATGGAAGCTACTTTTCCCTCAAAGATCAACTTTTTTATACTTCTTATTTGTAAGCCTTCTGTGAAAATCACTTGTGGGTTTCCTGAAACGGGGCTTGAAGACCCTGTGCTGTGAGATGCTGATAAGAGTGAAAATTTGGGCTATTAAATAGGAAGAACTGGTTGACTCTGAAGAAGTAATAAAAATTAGGTGAAATCTAATAGATTCGAGTAACTTTTGCTGTTGGCTGAAAGTATGCCATTGGCGAGGGATGAGGGTGTCTTAGCTGACGGCATGACTGGGAGTCACCAACACGACGTGTTAGTCGACCCTAGGATGCATGAAGGAAAAGTAATTCCAGAGAGGTCAGCAAAATACTAGTGCCATTGTGATAGCCACTGGTAAGAGCTCATCTCTTTATGGGGGGAAAATGGAGCAATGTGAAATCAGGACTGTCTTCCAGTTGGAGAATCGTGCTCAGAGCATCTCTGCATCTAATCATTTCCCAGGGCTGTAACAATTAGCAGCAAGTCAACGCTTTTTTTTCCTTAACAAGGAAAGTATGGTAGGTCATTTCTCCTAATGATTGTCTCCGAATGTGTTCAATACAAATGGTTTCGTAATCTGACAAATAGGAAGAATAACATGAAGTGAAAGATTGTTGTTTTTTTTTTTTTTTTTTTCTAACGAAACATGCTTGGGTTCCTATTAGACTGGTAGAAGGTGTATGAAGAAAAGAGCTCTTGAACTCTTTACTAAATTGATATACTAATCAGGACAACTTTTCCCAAAAGGAAAGAGGAGTCCCATGTTGCTTTGACTCTTTCCTATTTTCCTTTTTCTGAAATAGAAGATTAGGAGGTCTCTGCACCGATGTGATAAAATGTTCCCACAAAATTGTATTGTATTGTCGCCTTGAGTTGGTGGTGAAATGAAGTTGTTCGCTTTCAGTGCTGCTTTGTTTTTGACCCCTTTTTGTGAATTCTCTGAGGAAAGAAACATATTCCCATCTTTTATAGTAATCAAATTTATCTGGCATCTCTCAGCCTCTTGCATTACTTATGCTACAGTTGGCCAGCCTTGGGAAGGCTTTAGCAGGTTTATTTATTTATTGTTCTAAAGTGAAGGTTTTTGACTTGAGGTCCCCATATAATCCTAGGGGATTCTGAGAGAAAAACTGAAAGTGCTTTCTGCCATTATTTTTATATAGTTATTATCTGTGAAACTATAAAACAAAACAAAGCACACAAAAAACACAACCCAAAAACCAAACAAAACCCACGTGTCCATTCCCCCCAGCCCCAAACATTCAGAGAGAAGGGGAAAAAAACTTCTTTATCTGAGTTGTGCTGTGAATGTTTTCATTTGGCCGTGAGGGGCTCAGAGAAGCTGATGTCACTGCATTTAATTTCAGTGAGAAGTAGAAGTGTTTCATAATTGTTTGTTAATGAAATTTCTTAAACATGTTTAATAGGTTTTCACGTGCCTCTGTTTAGTAAATTGCATCACAGCCTGTAAATATTAGCCAGCTGGGGCTCCTTGCTCTGAGGCTGGGGACACCTTAGTCCTTCCTGAAGGGAGAGCTGCGGCCAGCCCTGCTCTGCTGGAGCCAGGCAGTTTCGTTGTTCACATATTCCGTGTCCTGCAACTGTAAAAAGGAGCCTTGTGAAAAAGAGCACTTCATGAGACCTTGCTGAGAATTCAGCATTAGCAAAACTGCCCCGTGCCGTGTTGGTTGGGATCTGGGAATATCAAGATTTGGCTGTATAAAGCAGGAAGGGCCCCATGGCATACAGCAGAGAGTAAGGGGAGTCGAAGTGCTGATACCGAGATGGGAAGCTTTTTGTGGAAAGGTAAGACGGCTGTCTTTGTGGCGGTGCTTTGACACTTGATTCTGCTGAATACAGCTGGTGGGGAAAGCAGCAGAAAGGAATTGACAGAATTACACTGAGAAGGTCTGCGTGTGCTCTGCAACACGGGCTTTATCGGCTGCTCCAACACAGAACTGCTTGCCACAGATCTTCCAAGGAAGGCATGAGATAAGCTACAATTAGATAATTAGTCCTGAAAAGTGTAGCTGTTTGGTAGGTTAGTGTTACTGTAAATGTTATTTGTGGAAATGCATAGGAGTGCATCCCATTTCAGATACTTTGCCTCTTTCTCCATGTGCCTACAATTTGAGGGGCTGCTTTTGCACATTGTGCAATGAACGGGGCATCTTCAGTCATCACAACTTTGGTCTTGATCTTTGCTAGATTTAAAAACCAGCACAGCTTGTCTAAGAAGTCTCAAATATTTAACTCATCTTTGGAACAGTTTGGAAGATATGACCCACAGTACTGGCTGTTATCATCTTGGGTAAAAAAAAGAAAAAAAAAAAAAAGAACTATGTCTATTATACAACACAGGGTTCACTTAGAAAACATGTTGCAATAATATCAAGTTGAAATGGAAATTGAAGACAGGAGATTCAAATGTAAGACAGGCTGTCAATCAGGAAGTCAGATTGAAGAGTATCAGTTAAGGCTTGAGAATAGTGTGTTAATATTAGTCTTATGCTACAGCTCAGTGCAGCATCACCTTACTTTTTTTTTGTGGTTTAAAATAGATTCTCCAGGCTATTCTCTAAATTAGGTTTAGTCAGAGGTAAATTATCAAAAGGCAAAGAAAAGGTAGAGCTACATAAAAACAAGATTTTTGTTGAATATGCTCAGAGTGTCTTCCCGAAAACCCATTTCTTTCACTAGAATGCCTATAGACCACATTTGACTTTGTAACAGCTTATTTTTTAACTTCTGTTTCTATTGCTGTTTTTCATCAATTTATTTCTGTATTTTAAAAAATGAAATGCTGATTATAAAGGAAATAAAGATGTAATGGGGTATCATCAATTATTTTGCTTTCAAATATGATTTATTTGACTAACAACCTTAAAAGCTTTGACTGATTTAATTTTATTTTATGCTTATGAAATCCACAGAAGGCTGACCTAGCCATCTTCCTCATCTTCTGCTTTGTAAGTCCCAAATGGTGTTTCCCCTCTGATTCTTTGATCCTATGATTTATTTATTTTTTTTGGTAAATAAACAGCAATAGTAAGAAAATGTTCATAATACGTTTTAGATGTGCATACCAGAGTAGAGGGATTTTTATTGCAAGAGAAAAATCAAATCCTTGTCACCTAAACTGCTAATTATGTTTGATAAATGTATGGTATATATTTAATGCAAAGAGAATTTAGGAAATAATACACCTTGTGTAATTACAGCGACCGAGCTACTTCCATCAATCTAATTTTTCTGATTCAGGTTCATTTGCATTGCATTATTTTTATTAAATGAGCTTTCAATGGAAGTACTGCTCTCTGTCAAGAACAAGCATCAACTACTGAAATATTTCAACCTGCAAAATGCAGTTTGCACATCACATGCATCATGCATGGCTGCTCCGTGGCAGCAGAAACGCATGCACGTTCACAGCAGACATGCAAACACACACAAATGTGGCCATTTCACATAGGTAAATGTAGCAGCTGAAAAGAGGTGCCTGTACATAATAAATTTATGTAACTTTCCGTTTTTCTTTGGTTGTCTCTACATGTACATGTGCTTGGTTGGACCTGCAACAGCTCTTCAATGTCATCCCCAGTACAGTGGAAGGATTTGGTAGACTGGGGCGGGTTCTGCAACAGCCAAACATTGGGAAGCTGCTTTTAGTTCAGCATCAGCAGGTCCTAAGAAAAATTGTGCTTCCTCTTGTAGTGCTAGTCTGGAATGGTCTCAGTTGTCCTAACCTGATCCTATCCGCCCGTTCTTCTCATGTTTTCCAAGTAGTAATCCAATCATGTTCTGAGCGCTTCCAGTGAAACGGTGTGGGTTATTGCGTCTGTGTTAAAGGAATTTGCCCATTCACAGAGGAGGCTGTTCCCTCTCTCATATAGAGTTAAATACTTTTGTGATTGGGACAGGTGCGAAAAGAGAGAAAAAAGGGACTCGGTTACAGGTGTGCATAAGTTTCTGCATGAGAAATGGAATTTTTGTGTTTCTACCCGTGAATGCAAATTGTGCGACTTCACACAGTCTGCTACCTCTCTGATAGTTTTCCTCTAAACAAGAGCTGATCGTTCTGTTCCTCCCCTTCACTTCTGACACAAAACTGCTGCTGCTGATCCAACACGAGACACTTGTGATCTTAATTAGTATCCCAGTAGTATCCCAGAAATGGGGTAACTGCAGAGATAACTATCGCATCTTTCTCCTTCTGTTCTTTTATATCTTCGCACATTTTCTGTCCTTCCCATCTGTGCAGTACTTTCGTGCTGTCACAGTTTTTCACCATAATGCAGTGTTGGAAATCTCTTATCTTTTATTTAGTGAAAAAATAGGCTCTTTTCCTTCCTCTTCATTTTCCCCTGCCAACCAATTACTAAACTTCAACTTCAAAAAAAGACCCCTCCTCCTTCCATATAGACAATATATACATGAGTGTATTTGAGTACATTATATGTACATACACGTGTGTGTATATATATATAAAAGCAAAATTTGGGAAATGTGTTTTTAGTGACAGTACTACTAACTGTTAGTGCATATGTAGTTGTAAGTTCTCGGGAAGATGAATATAAATGTAGTTTACTGTATATACAGTTTTATTTAATAATTTTCTTATTGGCCCCTGCTCTCTTCTGTGGCTAATTTTGCCTTTGTTCCTAGAGAGTGGACTTGCTCTTAAAAACAGAACCTTGATATTACATTAATAATTTAAAGGATGAGAGTTGAAATAATTCAGAGCAAACATGTTTCCAAACATGAATCCTTTAATGTAGTATCCAGAGTTGTTCTCTGCTGTCAGTGTATGTGAGGTGCCGAGACATCCTGTGCAGCCATGCAGTGTCTTTCAGAGTTTTTCTTCTAAATTGAGGTTGTTTTTAGGCATCTGTCTTTCGTGTTTTACATTTATGGGATTTGGGGTTCACTTCTAAATATTTGCATTCATATTTATAATACATTAATTTGTTAGGTGCATTAGGAAATGTTATTTTATAAAGAAATGAAATGTTTTTAAATATCTGTAAGAGAAGCTTGCAAATCGCACTTGGTAGCAGAAGGTTGACAGGGGGTGCCTATGGAGAAGGGTGAGATTGTCTTT
Source organism: Aythya marila (assembly GCF_965140915.1). Taxonomy (NCBI): domain Eukaryota; kingdom Metazoa; phylum Chordata; class Aves; order Anseriformes; family Anatidae; genus Aythya; species Aythya marila. The sequence goes on from NC_139053.1 coordinate 20,988,437, forward strand.
CAATTCCAATCGCTTGTCTATCAATTGTCTTTATTTCTGGTGTCTCCCAGCCATAGTTCATAGTTCGTAAACTTTGGAACAGTACAAAAGATGTCCTTTGTTGTAGCTGTAGCACACAGAGAAGGAATTGCTTAGAGGGGGAAAGTAACCAGAAATGTTTTAGCTGGTCAGAGGCCTCCTAGCTGTGGGCTGCTTAGACCATGTTCTGCATCATTATCTGTTGTTCAAATTTAGTTCGTGCTCCTAAAGGCAGAAGCGTCTAAAGCTCCATTCTTTAAATACTACCTAGCTTCCTATGTCTGGTAGTAATTTTTGTTGATGAGCCTAACTTTTCAAAAAGACCACAACAGAATTGCCACTGATAGGAGAAGGAAAGAATGTGAGAGGGTTCATTTGGCTACCACGAGTCTTGTGGTACAGTACCGGTAGGAGAGAGACAGAGAAATGTGGAACAAGAAACACAAGTAAGAGAAGTAGGAAAAAGTGGGTGATAAAGGAGAATGCAAAGCAGCAGCATTTGGGAAATGAGTGTCCGCTGACAACATACCTGGAGGCTATTTAAAAAAATCAAACTTACCTTTGAAATATTTGAAGCACTTGCAGTTGTCAAGATGCTCAGGGAAGTGTTTTAAGTATTCCTACATTTAAAGAAAATTAAAATAAACTACTAATAGAGTGTGTCAGCTGAAAGACCAGCAGTGAGCTGGCAGCTTGTGGCACTCCTGCAGCAGAACACAGGTCTGAGAAGAAATGCAGAGACTACACGGGGAAGGCTGTGGGTCGCGGTTGTGTTGCTCTCCTTGAAAATAAATCAGTACAGCTTTGTATCTGCAAATAACATTCTTCTGCAGGTTGCACTTAGTTACACCTACCATATCAGTGTAATAGGTTAAAATCCTGCTTTGCCCTGAATCAAAGAAATGTTGATAATATAGCAAATTTACGACTTTTCCTTGTCCTAGAAATCACTGTGACTTCTCTCAGTTACTTACTTTACATGGGGCTCTCCAAAAGAAGAAACCTTTCCTTTCGTAGTACCAAAACCACTCAGGAGTCTTGAGCACTACAGTATTAGCAGCCATTAAGGGAGTGCATAGCGTTTGAAATTTTTTTCCAAAGTGCCTGTCGTCTGTCATTTGGAAATCCATAGGGGAATAAGAATAAAATTTGGCATTTTAATTTGCCAATTGACTTTTTGTTATCATCCAAACAGTTATGTAAATAAAAATAAAGTAAATATTGTAAATCCTTAGTACTACCTTGATTATACATTCTTCTCAGGCTTGACCCCTTTCAACAGAGAAAAGTAAAACAGTTTATTTTTTCAGCATAGTTGTACTCAGTCATAGATTTGTTGAAGTTTCAACAGTTTCCTTTAAAAGGATACTGACTACAGCTTTGATTACTTCAAGATAAGTGGAGGATATCCCATATAACTTCACTTAATGTAATGATTAATGTTAATAGATAAATGCTTTTTTCTCCTTAAAACAATTGCATTCATTAAGTACAATTCATTGGCAAGAAAGCTGTGAAGTGATTGTAAACCATGAAGTCCTGGGACTAGTTAAAAATAATTCATCAGTTCCCTATTTCTGTGTACCATGTGCATTAATTCTGGGGAAAACAAACAAACAAAAGTAAATAATTTCCATTAGTCTAATGGAAATAATGGGGTAACGGCACGGTTTCTCTGCTGTGTAATAATTATATGTTTTATTTGGAGAATAAAATAGTAAGATACTGTAAGGAACTATATATGGTTACTACTAGCGTAAACCATAATATTTATTAAAATAAGTGTTTTTCAGTTCTAAGTAGTCACCAGTAATTAAAATTAATGTTAAAATTATTGCAACAATTACTGTATTTTTTGTATGTTTGTTTTTTGCGCTTAAAACAATAATTTGCAGTAGAAGATAAAATGCAGAAAATAATTCCTTATCCTGGTCAGACGGCCTATAACTACTTGAAATTTTCAGAGTTCTTAATAGCTTACAACACTTCTGCTAGCATGCATATTTGGTCATAAAATCATTACAGTTCCACTTGGCAACCTAATATATTCTCTCGGCGGTAATTAGTGCAAGTGTTTCAGTTCCCTACTGCATCAAACCAAGACAGAGCGCTCCGCGAACTTGTCCTTGGCAGAGGGCTGCTCCAGATATTTCACAGGAACATGTAAGAAACTCCATAAAATGCAACTAATGGATTATTTCATTGATTATAGATTTTAAGGCCAGAAGGGAGCATTAAATCATATTATGTCCTGTATAACATATGCCATTAAAATTAGCCTAGTTAATTCTGTATTAAGCCTATAAACTTGCGTTTAAACAGAGTATATACTGTACTATTTCAATTTGCCTTCATATGGATATTTCAAGACAGGAAGATTCTGTCATTTCCATACTATTCAGTCAAATAGTAAATTGAACACCTTTTTGTTTGCATTTGCTTAGCTTCAGCTTCCAGATGTTGGTCCTTGTTCTGGACCTTTTTGACAAGATAGACTTTTACTATCCAATACTTGCCGTACATGGAGATACCTTTATACCTCTATTTTCTTTTTGATAAGCTAAATATGGGTTGGCTATAACTTACTTAATTGTGTTTTTTTAGTTTGTCAATTGGCTTTTGGTGCTGGACATCAGCACTATGTGCAGTATTCCTGTATTGGTCTCATCAATACCATACATGTATCTAGGCATGAAATCACTTTCCCATTCCTTGTTCCCACAGAGTGTTAGGGTCTCCACATTACAAAGATCTCCTGAATATTTTGGCTTCATGGTTCTGAAATCCTCTGTCTCTTTAGTTCTAGGTGTAAATATTTTGTATTGAAATATTGAAAAATCTGTAATATCCCAATGGACCTGTTTTGCAGGTAGTTCATGCCGTGCTGGACCATGAGACCATTGTTCTCTCACAGCTTTTGCCATTCCCCAAGCTTGTGTCACCCACAAGTTTTATCAGCAGTCCTGCGTACATGCTGGGAAGCATTACTTGGTGTCTTTGATTCCACTGCAAAGCAAACGAGCTGTTTAAAAAAGGAAAATGTTTTGCAACATTAGAAAAAAATAATTTGTAAGGAAAGAAAACTATAAATCAGCTTCTTAGATCACCTCCAAAGGAAAGCTTGGGAAAAACAAATGACTTTCTCAAGTTTGGGGTGTACGTTTCAAATGTGATCTGGCAATTTCATTGAATTATTTGAATTTTACTGTGAACTGTTTGATTTTATTGTTCTAGTTGAAATTTTGAACTATATGGTATTTCTATTTACAACAGCAAATGGAATATAACAATTACATGTTATTAAGCTTCTACTTAAATGAGCTTATTGAGCAATAACAAGTGTGTTAGTAGGCGATTTAACAAATGGATTAATCACCTATCTGCTGGTGTAGAGTCTAGAAGGCTAAAGGCACCTCAGCCTTCTGCTGGTGTACATTGTTCATGTGGATGCCTCTGATTATTAAATTAATTATTTGATCAAATTCTTTCACAAAATCATTTGTGAGAAAGTGTGAACAGTTGTCTTATGGTTGTTTGTTCACTTTGACCAGGAGTTGTATATCTGGCAAGAACTCCAGCTTCTTTCAATCTAATTTTTCAGGTTGCTTAACCCTAGGTTTTACCCAGCTGACCACTAAGAAAGTAGTGTTGATTGTAACCTGGATACGCTATGGATTGTTTTTTTATTTGCTTGTTTTGTACTAATCAGTAGTTTAGAGAAATGAAAATTCTAAATGTCATAAAATTGCAGCTCCGTAAACATAATTGATACCGCCTTATAAATTAAAAGCTTTTATAACAGCTCTCTTATCTGACATAACAGTTTAATGTCTGTATTCTGGCAAACTTTATTTCATATCTATCTCTCTATATAAATTAACTGAAAATCCCTCTGAACTGTGTTGTTGGCTTTGGTACAGGGCATGAAATAATTTTTCCATCTTACCCCACCGTTCTCCGAAGGTCAGACTTTAAATTGGGCTGTTACTGTCTTGCTGCAGAGTTTCCAAGCTACGTTAATTTTTGGTCTGCCATTGATGGATGGAGCAGTTTGAATTCTGACATGCAGCAGCCTGACTGGAATGACCTGCAGAGGCAGATGTCAGCCTGTTATTTCATGCCCGTTTGTCAGAAAGAAAAAACAGTGCCTTTTTTTTTTTTTTTTTAAAGCAGTTCTTCTTTTATACATATAGAGAGTACTTGTAGGTAGATGTGCTTTTTGATATACGTACATATAGAGAGTCCTATAAAAATCACGTATATATTTCTCATTTGTGGAAGACCTGTTCCGGTATCTTGAGTATTTGTTGGTGACCACAGATAATACTGTGACGATTAACGTTGTTATTTTTGAGAGCAAAAAAGTGTAATACCAATTAAATTACAGTTACAAAATAATTTTCTTTGTGATCCTATTGTTGTAAATTCATACTATACCAGAAACATTTTACGTCTTTGCCATAGTTTTCTCTGTGCATGCTTACTGGGTGCGCAGGAATATTCTTTTCATGTTGGAGCAAAACTTTAATCCAAAAATGAACACAGGGAGGGGATTTTTTTCATTAAAACATAGAAATAAAACATAGAAATCAATGCAATGGACTAATGCAGGCAGCAAGAGCTCAAGTTTTACACATGAGACTTAGATTACTCTTTGCTCAGGACAACCAATTTGGTTGATATGAGGGGAAAAATGGAAACAGTTAAAGAGTTGAGCATCACATTAACATTCATGGTACTGAACAGATTTTAGCAAAGCCTTAGAGTGGCCGTCTTCCCTTTCTGCCTCTGAAATACACGCCGGCTGGTCCTGACCAAGTGGAGCACTAAGTTAGCAGTGTCAGAAGCACAGTCCTTTAGGCTTTTCTAGGGATGATGTCATAAAATTGAAAGAAATGGGAAGAACGAATTCTGGGGTGATACTGTGACCTTAAAGGAGTGAATAGAACTAATTTTTATAGGATCAGAATTTTATCTTGTGATCCTTTTTGCTTTGATCATTCCCCAGTTTGGATACTTTCTTTAAATACTAAGCTCTACTTGTTAAATTAAAACTAATTTTTTGTTCCTTAAGTTCGCAGATCATTGGGAAAATACATCTAGCTAGGGAAAAGAGATGCAACAGAATTCACTTTCATGGCCTGGTTGGAATTAAGTAAGGGTTAACACGTTAAGCATAAAAGTATGAAACAGTTGCAGTGCAAATTGCAGATAATCCAAAAATTAATATCAAATAATAACGATGGGTGCAGGTCCATTTTAATACCAAATCCAAATAATTTTAAAGGTCATTTTTATCATCAATGTACATTTTAACACTGGATGATGTTAAGTTACTCCTTCCTTTAAAACAAACCAACCAACCAAAAAAATAAAAACCAACAACCCAAATAACTACAATAACAACAAAAAAATCAAACCACAAAAATAAAAGACAAAGCCTAAGTTGTGATTGCAAGGTGTTGAACCACAATCAGGAAAGCATCAAAAAAAAGCCTCTGAAGAAGACCAAGTGATTAGGATAGATTAATAGTGAACAGGAGAATCTAGTCTTATGCTGTAGTTAAAGGAGCAATTGTAATCCTTGGTTCTATACAAAGGCCAATATCCACTAGGAAAATGGAAAAAGCCTTGTGTATAATATCAATAAATACAGGTTGTATGCTTTTTAGCAGAATGTGTAGACATCTGGTAAAACAGACCAGCTACAGATCGTGTGGATTCCCTGTCACTGCCTGCCTTGATTTCAAGTCGTTCCCTTGTAACATAATTGCTGAAATAGAAGTATGGGCTTGATGCAGAAATTATTACAGGAGTTTCTGTCCAAAATTATGTACAAGACAATATTCTAACAGCTGATTCTCTCTGAAGAAACTAGGAACCTTTAATTTCTTGTGCCTTTTAAAACAGGCAGTAAAGATGACAATTTCTGCTGATCCAGCATTGGGTCAATGCAGACAGAAATCCACAAAATAAAAAATTGCAAATTTTTAGAAATATTAATAACAGCGGGGTGGTAGTTGTGCTTCCGTGTGAGTGCTCAGTATAAGCCTTAGGAAGTAATAAATAGCTGCTTGTTTTTAAAAGTGTTGCTGGAAAATATACAGGATGGGTTATTAAAAATAAAAAAAGAAAGAAAAAAAAAAGAAAAGAAGTACTGATCCCATTGTTCGCTGCTTGAAAGGGGAAGTTCCCCCCCCCCATCCATATACGTTAGGATTTTTCTAAGATCTCAGCTGTGGAACTGACTGCGTTCCAGCCAATGCAGCACAATTTGACATGGGCAGTTCACTAAAATGCTAGGAATTCAGTAAAAATGCAGCATGGGAGATACTGTAGTGCAATGGCAGGAGCCTGACAAACAGTTTTGCTTATTGCTGGAAATTTTTTCAGTTGGTGAATCCTCTAAAAGTTTACAGTTGAGGTGTGAACCCCCACATTGCAGATCTCAGACCACTGGCCAGAGGCTTGCTGTTTTGTTTTTCTTAACTGCTTTTCATATTCCTATTACTAACAGTTTGATCTTCCTTGTGGGGCCACAGCCTGAAGGTTGAAACAACTGAATAGACACAACATTTAGCAGCAATGAAACAGTGCACCTCCACTTGTCTTCTCTTCTCAAGACAAAGAAACGTCAGAAAATCTTGCTTGGTCATTCTCATGACATTGCTTATTCTCTTCCACCAATATATGCTGTCTCTCATTACAACATCTTATCTCTGTTTACATAGCTTTACATAGCTTCATTAGAAACACATTTGGGGGAAAATTAAACATGAAAATACTGGCAGTTAGCTCTTTTTTGTTACGGCAGAAAAAAAATAATCATTCCTTTTAGAGTTCTTTGCTTCTTACCTGGGAAAACCACTCAGTTTCTTGAAGAAATTGTTAGTGAATTGAAAGTAGAAATTGCTTGTGCTATTTTATTGCTATAATTTGTATGAATTTGGGTGTTTACTAATTATTTGATAAAGTATTTCTAAAGAAGAATTTTGCAGATGAGGGTTTGATAAGCAAGGTCTGGGTAGCTCAGTGCTTTTTAGTTTTGCCATTTGAGAGACACCTGACACTGGTCTTGCACAGTGTAGCTGAAACAGGGTTGACTCTGTTTTTCCTACTGCTTTTCCATTTATACATAATTGCCCCAAATTGATGCTGGATGCCGAAGCCCATTAGTTTACAAGATTTGCTTCCAAGCGTTACAGATTATCAGGACAGGAGCGGCATTTTCCCGTTTCAGAATTCATTAATAGAGACTTACAGAACCCCTTCACCCCTCGTTCTTCCCATTTCCACTGAACATCCTAGGATGCAGGCCTTCTCACATCAACAGGCTCACTGAAAATTGATCTGTTAAGTTTAATCCCTTGGGTGTTAAAGGACTAAAAAATGTTTGACAACATCTCTTCTGTTGGTCTTTGGAATGACAAAAGGAAATAAGTAAATTATAAGTAAATAAGTAAAAAAGTAAATTTTTTTCTTTATCAGGTTACTACTATAACCAGCTGTTGTGGTTTCAAACATACTCCATGATGTGTCTTTGCTCTCTGGCTGAACACAGAAGCCAATTACTTTTTACAGATTATTATTATTATTATTTTAAATTCTAAGCTAGAAACTAAATATGACCATGCTGCTTGAAATGCCAGTTATAATGACCTTGGTAGAAATAATTGTATGTGTTGAGGGGGTGGTTGCCTTCTGTTAATGGACTCATTCACATTCTTGGTTTGAGATAAGGTCCTGTGCGTCTCTGTTTCTGGATTTGTCACGTTGCTCAGGTAGACATTATGCCTCTGTTTCTCACTGAAGATCATAACAGCGTATTGATACAGCTGTTGGTTAATGTTGGCTTCCTCAAGGTGTGTAGAACACTGCAACGAGTCCTGGTGGTAAGAGCCGGCTGTAGGTGCCAGCCGCGCTGGGTCTCTGTGCTCCTGCGAGTTGCCTTCAGACCATCACCAGCAGAGAGCTTCCATGGCTTTCTGTAGTTAATTAGTAAAACGTTTTCATAGGTGATGCCAATTTAGGATCCACAAAGGTCTAGATAAAAGCTCAGGAGTTGATTATATTATCAATTATTTAATCTTATTGATTAGTATATTAGTGATTAAATAGTAATTGGATCCTTACTAACAAGGTCATATGAATCTTGGGGTAGCTTCAGCATTCAAACCAGATTATTTCAACTAGCACAAAAAAATGACATTACAAGTTGATTCAGTGTGGAAACTACAGGCTGTTCCACATTCCCATGATTTAGGACAAGAAATGTTCTTGGCCTTTGAAAGATTAAATTTAAGCTTTAAGACATAGAAATCCAACTTTATAACAAAAGGTGAGCACCAAAAAATATGAAGTAATGTTAGGAGAAGAACAGAAACTAACTCCTGAATCTGAGAGTGGTAGAATGGTGAGGAATAATTAATTCTTCAGGTGCCATCCATTACTAAAAGTATTCTTTCAACAGACCTGAGAATTGTCTTCTAGTGGAAATTGTACAATTACCTATGGAGTAAATGGTCTAGCATACAATGATATGTCAAAATGCGCCTCGAGATGTATGTCAGCACTTTTGTGCAGAAGAGGGAAATGAATCAGAGGCATGCCTGCACTCTTCTCCCTGTGCTGGCACTTCTGAAGTCCCATTTCATCCGCTGCAGTTACTGTGAAGTTTGTGAAAAATTGTGAGGGCTTTTTTCTCCCATTTTTCTACTTCTGTAATGTAATATTTTTAATGAAGTAATCAAATCCAAAATTTTCTTACAAATCTTTTATCTTTTTCAGAATCAATTTTCAAAACATTTTTTTCTATGAAAATGGATGTCCTTCTCATATGAGACATAGGTATTGAAATACTCAGTATGTAAGAACCTCGGTATATAAGAACTCGCAGCCTTTTAAAATACCCTTTCTATTGATTTCATTTTCATGTGAGTACTTTTAGCTCTGTTCCAGACAACAACACTACAAATTGCTGGGCATCAACTGGCTGGTTTTTGTGTATAAACTTAGTAGAATCACAAAGTATCCTAGCTGGGAATGAAATACCAACCTGTTTAGTGTTTACAGACATGATTTGTTTTTTTATTGGAGAGAGTGATCATAACAATCTTCTGGTTTACAGCACAACTTTACTGTCAGAAAGGTCCAGTTGCTGTCTGTAACATTTTCATGCTATTAAGATCCTATACTGTTTTAACCAAATGAAATGAATTTTCAGTGTGCTGATTTCAGAACCATGCATTACAACCACTCTGAGGTGGACTCAAAATCCAAGTATAACGTTCAGTATGATTTGGGTGTTACAGCTGAAATGTTAAAGCGATCCGGAAGGTGTGTGCAGGTAGTAGGAAAGTTCAGCATGTGATTTCTGTGCATTGTTGTGCGCAGATGTGTTGCAGGCTCTGACACAACCACGAACAAGAACGATTTTTAAACACTGCTGACAAAATTTTGCAAGTGCTGAGCCACAGGCTAAGAGCTGCAGGCTGGCAGCGCCTGGCGGCTGTGAGCGGTCTGCAGGGAATTTGGCTGGGGGGCTGCGTCCTCAGGGGCACAGCTCTGACACAGTGGTGTGAGAGCAGTGACCACACGACTCCAGAATCTGTCCATTGGCTGCAGAAGTACATGATAGCGAATGTGAACACAGTGCAACGCTCTTTGTGAGTTTATTTCCGCATCTCTTTGTGAAATACCTGCAAGGTGAGGGACTGCTTGCACCTGGTGACAAAATCTGGTTGTGGATTTTCATATTGCAGCCTGGTGTGCTACTCGAATGAAGGCATTCATCCTAGCTGCTGAGGAAAGCTAACTGCTGCCTCAGCTGGGAGAGCAGCAAGGCACAACCGCTGTCGGAGCTGGCGTGGGACTGTGCGCCACGTACCACAAAGCTGGAGTTGAACTTGTCCCCAGGGAATCGACTGGATTCACAAACCAGTGCTGCTTTTGATGCTGTGTTACTCAGGCCCTTGACTGTCTCCTGTAGCTTAAAGTCTGTGAATGGTAGCATATGAGTGACCGCATGCATGGCTTCACTTCTGCGTGGCTGCAGATGCTGTCTGACACGATCCAGCAAAATTCGAGTCAACTTGTGCACCTTGGCTCTTCTGCCTGGTTTGTGCTTCTTTTTCTTTTTCTCGTCTTTTTTTTTTTTTTTTTTTTTTTTCTTCTTCTTCTTCTTCCATTTTCTATTTCTTTTTATTTCTTTTTCTTTTTTTTTTCTTTTTAATCTTTTTCCTTATACCACTCAGCTCCTATTGCTCAAAGAAATAATATTAATTTCTTGTTCTTACCCCCCTTTTCCTTCCCAGATAGATTTAAATAATAGCAAGGCTCCTGTTTAAAATGATAAAATCCAGGAAATTAAAAGTTAAGCCCTTCACTGTCCTTAACTCGGTGTCTCTGCTTTCCCCCTCTCAACAGTGGTATAAATTGAGGATGAAGCCTCAGCCCGAACTTTCAATTTCCTGGCTGTTGTCAGCTTGTATGGCAATGCTGCCATTCTACAATTTTCCTTTCTGGAAAGGATTTGTACACAATACATTTTAGAAAACTACAGAATAGCCAGGAGCAGAAATTAAATATTCTGCAAAGGTCCATGTCAGTCTAAAATTACCTCCATGTTTTGTTGAACGAGTGACAAAATTTGAATTCTAAAATATTATTAGTAAAATGCTCATCACTTGTGATGGATTTATTTAAAATTATAGCTTATGGTTTCATTTCTGTGGATACTTTTGCCTTTTAGTCGTTAAGAAGTTGCAGCATCATGATGTGTTTCCCTTTCTTGTTGAAGGACCTGGCTTCCTCTGACTGGTACAGGGCTTGCCCAGACCTAACGCTGCTGAGGGGATGGCAGAAGAGTGCTAGAAAGGATGGTAGTGCTAAAAATATGCTCAGGGTAACTTCTAGAAAGGGATACTGGGATGGCAGCAAACATTAGGAAGCAAAAGGTGCAAGAGTAAAAGGTCAGGTTTAAGACTAGTTAATTTGTCATTACAAAAATGAAACTCAGTATTTTATGAAAGCTTACAAAACACTGGAATTGCACTTCTTCACTAGATGGAGGTTGTTGCCCAATGTAGCCTTTGTATGGCAAATTTACACCTCAGCTGCATACCTTGTTCTCTATTAGAGTCTGCCAAATCTATTACTGCTTCCCAGATTCTCCCTGTCTGGAGGAGGAAAACTTACAGCTTTTTTTTTTTTTTTTTTTAAATTGTTTTAAATTCATTGCCTTATGTGCAACTTTCAGTAAGATGTGATAGATGAGCTATTTATATATATATAAATTCATATATATATATATTTAACCAATTTTAACCTTTATTTGGCTAGTATCTTCCTCTTTTTTTTTTTTTTTTTTTTTAGTGGTCAAGCTTGTGGCAGGTTCATCTTTATTGCTTTAAAAAATGGGGTGCCTTTATTTTTATTAATCTCAAAAAATCTTGAATGAATTTCAGATTTATATGTAGAAGTCTCCCTATTTGTGGAATGAATCATAAACACCAGTAATGCAATTTCAATGACATTTTTTCTTGTATAAGAAGTAAACTCCCCGAATCTGGGTATTTAGCTCACCTGCTCTGACTGCAGGTGCTGGTAATACCTTTCTGTATTCTGTTTGTTGTTTTAACAGCACAGAGATAGACAAGGAAGGAGCAGAGAAAACTTGAGATATTTTTCTGGATGTTTACTTCTTTGTGGGTGCTTCATTTTTGTAGAGGTGTCTGAGTACCTTGTGTACTTGCAAACAAATGCACAGATAAGCACAACCAATGTTATATTCACTGACAGCAAATGGGATAGAAAGATTTAAATATATATTGATTTCTCATGACACTGATTTTTCTTTTGTGGTATGTATGCTATCTAAAATCCAGCTAACAAATATATGTCTGTATATACGTGGTAATGACAGCAATAGCCATTGCTATCTATTCTAATGGCATTTTTACTGACTATAAACAGGGATAACTGTGATATTTCTTGTGTTCTTAACGTTGAGGAAAAGCTACAGACGGTGGTGTGGGATTTTTCTGTTTGTTTGTTTTGGTAATACTGTAATGCTATAAATCTGCTCGTTCAGATTTTAGTCACAGATTCTACTCCAGAATTTGAACCCATGTTGTTATTTTATGGTGATCCCACTGGAAAACAACAACAATGAAACAGTCTGAGCAATTCACAGCCTAATTTGTATGTCCCTTCAAATATGAAGACACGTTCTGTACTACCTTATCTTCTCTACTGCTTTTTTCTGTGTTTGACAAAATTTAGGATCAAATAACATTCTGTTAATTTCAGGAATAGCGTCGAATAAATCTACGCTTCAGAAAAAGGCAAATAAGATCTAAGCATTGCTAAGTAGCTGGGGGGCATAACTGCTGTTCTTTAATTTTCCAGCAACCCTAACTTCAGAAGTTAAATACACATTCCGTATTTTAACTTCCTGTTAGAACATTTTTATGCAACTTTAGATGTGAATTCTGTATGCAGCCCAACTGTTGAGACCCAGAACAAGGGAAAAAAATGGTGCAGATCCAACTAAGGAAAAATACCAAAGCAAATATTAAAATTTCTTCAGTGTTTGCTATAAAAATGAAAGAAATGTCTACATGTATAGGGCACTGGGTGTAGGCTGAGAGGACTGAGAGGCTGAGGTCTGATTCTGCGTCTGCTGTTGGCCAGCCATGTTACCTTGTGCAATCATTTCACCGCCTTATACCTGATGAGATACAGAATAATTGTCAAGTATGGTAATTGTAAGAATGTCCTTTGTGAAGTATGTTGTGATACAAGTCTGAAAAGTGATGCATAAAAGTTGTGTGAATGTTAGCAGAGAGATGGTCTTGCTCTTTCCTGAAAGCGTGGTGTTGCCAAGCCAAGAAGCGAACGCCTGCCCTGCTGCTTTTCTCACTGTGCTCTTCCAAAACCACGTGTATTTTCACTGACTGTGAATCCATATGTTATTCAGTGGGACACGTGGGTGTCCCAGTTTCTAGGATTAGGTCTAATGATGATGAGGTTTTGGCAATTAACAGTGTGGAATTTTGCAGTCGTCTTTCGTGTACCATTCTTTATGCATTCTTCTAGCAATAGAAGTGAGGTTTCACAAGGAATCGGCTATTTCAAGAGTCTGTACTCCAAGTAACAACACAGAGTATGCCCGTTTGTGCAACAAAGACGTGCAGATTGGAGCAGAGAGCATGAATATCACACCACGCATTGGTTCTAGGAAGCAGCAAGTTTGTAAGAAGATGTGCGGCCACAGCCAGAGGTGCCTGACCGTGCCCTGCTGTAAAATTGGATCAGGTTTTCCCCCAGAAGTGGTGAAATGCTTGTGCACTTACAAATGTGATAGCTGACTGCAGTATTTGCGTATTATATGTTTTTTTATTGTGGACTATTTATCTTAATTTCATATAAAATATTGTAGTTTTTATAGTTTTTTTTTCATATCAATTTATACTTACTTTTCTGTATTCCATTTCCTCCCCTGTTCAGTATCTGAACTCGTGGCAGCTGCAGTTTTCCTTTTTTTTTCATTTTTTCTTTCATATTTTCTTATTGCCCTAGAAAAATGCAAGCCTTTTTTTGTATTAAGCTTGCACAGTGAAATTTCAATTGATAGCTGAAAATAGCCCTAGCTGCTTGAAGAAGTGGAGGGTATTTTTGCTTTTTTCTTTTTTGTTCTCTGAATCTCACCTGCATGAGTCATGTATGAGCATTGTTTAAAATTTACAGAAACCGCATTATAATTGATAATGGTACTTTAGCAGCATCCAGCACCATCCTGTGTGGTGCAAAGTGAACCATTGTAGGAGTTGAGCTAAAAATATTGCATTAGCACTTAGAGAAAATGAAATTTTTATACTTGATTTGCTCATGGTCATATGGTTGCAACTAAACACAATTTGAGCTGTCACTTCACTGCAGAGAAAAATATGCAATTTTGGAATATTTTAAATGAGCTTGATATTAGATTCTATAACTCAGAATGACACAGGAAATAGTGTTTGCGACATGATTGGTTCATTACTATTTGGTAATTGCAGTCCATCATTTTAAAGGGGAAACTAAAACACAAACAAATGATCTCGGCATTCAGCAGTCTCCGTAGCTGAGTTGTCATTTTGGGGATGGTTTTAGAAGATACAAGTTGTGTATGTTTGGAGGCTTATATTTTTCCCTCCCCTTTATCATTTCAGGAGAATGATTTTCATCATAAACTAACATGTCAGCCAAAGCATCTACATTCAAAAAAAAAATATTATTTCACAATTTTCCACATGCACATTTGATGTAAACCCTGGAGGTGTATTCCCTGAGTACCTATTACCTCCATTTTAGGGAAATTACATTAAATTATTAGTGACAAATTTACTTGTCTGCCAATGTGTTTTTCTTGAATTTTACTACAACATCAATACTTGGCTGTTTTATATGGGCCCTCATTTACCTGTCTTTGAAGGCAGTCACCCCTCTGGGAGCTCTGCCTGTCACTAACATGTGCTGGGAAGAGTCTTTAAGTTTAACATTCGCAGTTTTGAATTAGAGGAAAAAAATATGTTGCACTTTAAAAATATAATATGCTTTTCCGACAAGTCATTTTAATGCCAACTGTCTCCTTTTTGAGAGCGTAAACCCAGTTGTACGCACAGAGTGCTCGGAGGAGGTGCTGGATCCTCAACGTCAAGGTCTTGCCTGGGAGCTGGCACCCAGGAAGAGAGGCATGAATGGCCGTGGCCTTGTACGTCTCGGGTTTGTGTTTCTGTCTATTCAAGAATCCAGTCTGATATAAAAATAAAAGCAGATGGGGAAAAAAGTCAGACTGAGAGCTAAAGGCAACTCTAGAACATGAAATCTCTGCCACCGTTGTGTGAGGAGATGCAACTACGAGGCGTGTGGAAAATACGGGCCTTTTACAACAGGCACGGCGTGTCTGAGAGAGATGTTTACTTGACTCCCTTTTTTTTCTTTTCTTCATAATCTTTAAAGTCTTTGTCTTCAAATTCAATTAGTGTTAATTCCAAATAAATGAATGTTTCAGGACTTACTGTGCTGGGGTAATATTTAAGTCCACAAGAAATGCTCTGCTTTTTGAAACCGAAGCCTTTGCAGTTCGAGTTCCTCCTGTTGAGTGCAGGAACGCAGGGTCTCATTTCACGGAAGGGACTCTGTGCTTTAATCTCTGCCATGATTGATGTCCTAGCAGCAGCGTAGCACCTTGTGTTGCATCCTGCTCAGACCCTGAAAATAAGCACGCTTCTGCCAGATCAGTGCTGGTCAAAGATCTCTGCAGAAAACTTTGGTGCTTCAGTAAATGACATTGGATATAGAATAGTACAGTATCTTCTTCCTTAAAATATTGGTCTCCAGTACTAGAAGTATCTGTGTTTTATTGTACATAAGCACTGTTTGCCATTCTATGAGTCTACATTGCTAACAGAGAAAGTTTTAGAAGAACTAATGAATGACTACCCAGAAATGTACATGAGAGCTCACAGGGATAGAGCTCTGTGGGCACCATCATCACCAGCTTATTGTTCTGGGAGAGAGTTTTTGCTAGTAAACTGGTACAAACAACTGTGTTGAAGCCAGGGAAGCAATAGCGGTGTATAGCAGCAAATAATCTGCCCTGTGGCTTTATTTATTTGTGTATCACTCACTGCCTTGTGGCCAGAGTCTGTTATAGCCCTTTGGGTATTATACGTTGTAAACAAGAAAGGATCATGTTGATAATAACAAATTCTGTGTCAGGCTTCCAGCAGTTTGGATTCCTGGGAGCTGCTATGTCCAGGAAACTTGAGGAGGTGAAAATCGATTATGAAGGCTGATAATGTAGAGCAGATTTGAATGCTTTAATTAAATTCCTCTCAACTTAGCAAAGCAGTTGATTAAAATCAGCCTTTAAATGGGACTTTAGTTACCTCAAGATAACTTGTGCTCAAAAAAGAAAAAGGGAGGATCTCTGAATATCAAGATTGTGGAAGGAAGATGATGGTAGAACGTAATTAAAACCAGAATGCCTACTTCACGTTTAAGTGGCTAGATTATCTCGCGGGTATTGTGCTGCTGTTTTTATTTGTAGTGATAGCCCCCAAACCAAGGGCTACGCCCAGGAGCTGGAGCCCTGCTGTACTGTCTCCTAAGTATTAGCGTGCATGGCCAAATATTCCAAAAGCACAGAATCTCTGCCTCAAGGAGCTTGTAACTTAACCAGTTGTGTGTGTGTACGCGTATGCGTTCACGTACCTGTGCTACCACAAAAAGGATCTGGAATCGCAGTTTGTGTTTTGATGAGACACGAGCAAAGAGTGAATGTGAGGAGAACAAAGGAGAAGGGAACAGTGCGGTGGTTCCTCGAGGTAGCAATCTCGAGCTTTGTTGGTTTAGTGCTGTAGTCATCCTGTTGCTATACTGAATGCTGCGGGATTATCAACAAACTAACGCAATTTGCATATATTATGAATATTTTCAAATTTCTGTGAAGTTCAGCTTTTCTTTCACACCTTTCTTTGCTCCAAGTGTTGTTGCAGACTGTTCTGCCTGTCATGGGAATTCCCCTGGCTGTGTTACACATCCCAGGTACTTCTCCCAAATACGGGAAAAACTGGGTGCGCGTTATTTCTATACCCAAATCTTGAACAAGTATCAAAATAGAGCCTATAACTCATGTAGAAGATGTACCTAATAATTAATTTCATTATAATTTCATATATATATAATATTCCCTCATTGAATCAAAATGGGTACATAAATCAGTGCAATTTAAACTGATTAACCTCAAACTCTTTTAATTAGAAAATAGGGGCTTCACCGGCAGTATGTGAAATGCCTTTACGTTATTTTGTCTGACTTTTTATTCTAGCACTGAAAATAGATAATGCATATTATTATCATTAAATATAATTTGATGAAAAAATGACATTCTTCAAGGACTTCCTTCATCCTTTTTTAGAATTTGCTACGCCAAAATGCTTGTGAGGTTGGTGCAATACATTTAGGCCTAAAAAAAGGAGAGAAAGCTAAAGGGGACCTCACTGCTTATTACAGAAGCTTGTTCTTTTCCAATATGCTTTCAGTGTTAAGAGTTTTTGTTGTTGTTATTAATATTTTTATCTTTTCCTGAGACCCTGGTAGAAATTTTCAAATCAGTTAAAGATGTTTCTGATAGCATTTAGGAGGAGTCATTGCTCCTGACTGAGGCTGCTTGGGAAATGGCTGTTCATTTCTTTTCATAAAATCTCCTTTCCATGTGTACGTACAGAATAACTTCACAGTTCACCAGTAAGCTCTAAGTAGGTGATGACCAGCCAAGCATCAATGGTTAGATTTTTCTTTTCTTATTATAAAACTGCCCAGAGAGAGAGAGGAAGGTGGATAAACTCTGCCTTGTATTTTGTTAGCTCTAATGCATGTGGTATTGGGGGGGGAATTGTTACATTGCCCGTAAATCTTAGCTCTTGGTATATGTAGATTGGTAGAGTCAGTCTTCCGTATGTTAACTTTCAGTAAAATACATGTACGTATCAGCAACTTTAAGATAAACCTTCCCTTTATGCGTTTCACTTCTTACCTTGCCCAGGCTGTTGTTGAAGGGGGTCAGTGTATTGTGCAATTTGATTTTGCTGTGCTGAAAATCTTATACCACACTTCTCCCGTTTGCTAATCCACTGTTTGCTCCTTGTGGACTCAATTGTGCGACGTCTCAGATCTGCATTTACATATCAATTAAACCTGGGTGAGAATGGGGAATGTGTACCTCACAAACAGATTATGAAAATACAGTTGGATAGACTACTTCGTAATTTGTGTAAGGAACTTACCGGTTAACAGGGTGACCAAAGTGATAAAACGTGTGCTTCTGATGGCTTTGTTTGGCAAAGAATCGAGATAACGTTTGTGTATAATTATAGGCTTAAGTGCAACTGATGCCAATGATTAATTGAATTGGGATCAAATTTACCTGGGGGGTAACAGTGGCTTTAAAGAAAATATATTTTAGTAATTATGTAATTGTACAAAAAATTATTTCATTTTTAGCATACAATTGTAAATACATACTGTAGCTTTATTAAAATACGTATCCCTGCATGTGCCGCCTGCTTTAAAAATACAAGAGAAAGATGGGTGATAGGTGGTTCTCCTAAGCCATTTCCACAAAGCAAATAAAAATTGCTTAGTGGAGTATATGAAGTTACTGAACAGTCCTGCTAATGTGCTCAGGATTATTTTTGTTTGAGATTGGAGAACGAACACCGTAACTAGGTATGTTTGCTCTCAAGTTTAGAAACGAAGTGCTAAGGTTTGTCACTGTCTTGTTCTTTTTATTAATATGGTTTGAAATACAAAATATTTCACATTGCTCAGTGCCACTTGCCATCTCTCATATGGTCTCTTTGGCTCTCTGTATATATATACATGTGCACATATATGTATACAGAAGTCATATGTTGTGGTTAACAAGTTTCATATAACGTGTTCTTACGTATGTAAGTGTGTGTGTGTGTAGAAAAAATGAGCAAGTATATAGGAAAAAATAAGGTGCGTGGCAGCACTCTCAATCCCTCTCTTTCCACTGGTGTTCACTGCACCTGCATTTTCTATATATATCAACCTGTTGTTTATCATGAACACAGGTTTCAGTCGTACAGTTTCATCTGTAGCTAAATGCCTGTTTCCTTGGCAGTCTATCTTACAAATTATAGTTAATATTATTACCCTTTTCGACAATGTAAGGAACGTGTCCAAAATGGAAAAGGAATTTCCAGCTTTGGGCAGAGAGAAAACTTTGTCTTTCTTCATGTGCACCTAATCTCTTGTTTTAGCTCAAGATGGAGGGTTTATGATTAATACAGTTGATGCAGAAAATGGCCGATTGCTTGGTTTCTTTTAAATGTATCATGCTCAGTGCACACGGTCTCTGAGCATCAGTTAGAGGGAAGTGACAGCAGACTTGACCTTTCTTTCCAAATCATATTGGGGGGGGGGGAGGAACAACACGACAGAATTAGCATGATACAGCGGTGTTCCAACTTGTTTTAAGTGATAACTTTCATATTTAGTGACGCTGGTATGTTCTGGAAATATAAAATCATATTTTAGCAAACAGTCACATGTTATTTTAAATGCGATTTAAAATTTTAGTCTCTCAGTGCATAATAAGATGGCTTTAAGATATTTCACTGACTTGGCTAATGCTCCTAAAAGGTCAATACAAATATTTAGCTTCTACTTTTACTTCTGCTGTTTCACAGATTGGTCCAATTTTTAATTTGGAGTCATCTCACTGAATATTTTAAGGACTATTTAGACGGCTTGTGAGAAAGCATGAACAATAGGTCCTATATGTAGGAAGGTGTTAGTTATAAAAGGGCTTAAATTGGCTTTAGTGTAACTGGAAACCAAATAAATGGTTCTGGAAACTACACTAGGAGATTTAGCAGGTTTTTTCTGTAGTCACCAATTAGTGCCATTAGAAAGTCTAATACGCACAGCGTGGACCTGCAGCAGCTGTGATTGATACAAAGCTCAGCCAATCGCACTGGTTCCTTGTCAGCTCTCATTAGGCTGTGATCAATTACCAGGATTTTAGACCAATTTGAATGAAAAGTAAAAACACATTGTTACCACAAATTTCATCAAGTGAATATGCTGTATAAGGAAACAGATCAGCTATGACCTCTTTGACATTTTCAAAATGTTTAAAAGCTGAAGTTAATTCTTTGTGATGTCCTTTCATCTTTAGTTGACAACAGAGAGACCTGGAGTGGTGACAGGCCTTGTCAAGTGGGTCTGTCTTATCAGAAACAATACCCTGCAGATCTTTCAAGCCAAATATTCTAATCTAAAATAATTGCATTTAAAATTTCATGTAGCTTTTGTGTCTTTCCCTGAACCATTTTTATATTAAGTAACAAACCTTTCCACTCAACACTTTTTTTTTTTTTTCACTTAAAAGGTGTAATAGTTGCTAAAAATATTTAAGTTACTATGGTAAATGGCATACAGGAAAGAAAGCCCAAGGATGCCTGTCTTGTACTTCTGGGGTGCTGGATAAAGTTGCAGCTATGCGTTGTCTCAGTCTTTGTGAAGCACTTCAGGTACAGCCTTTTGGATTTTACTACTGCCCACATTTCTCTCAAGACTCTACCCCCATCTCCCACTAAGCAGCCTCTTCTTGTCCTCCCTCAGTCACCTTTGCCAAGTATTGCAGCCCAGGGCCTTTTAAATCTGGTGTTTAGCTGAGGGAGAGCTGTGAGATAATGTCACTCCATTTTTCAGGTGCAGTTTTTAACATTTTTGTTCTAGAATAGCCATTTTAGTGTGCAAAATTAAACAACAGATTTAACTTAAAAAAAAAAAAAAAAAAAGCTAATTGTTAGGTTTCTTTTACCCAAGGACACCTAAAGTAATTAGTATCTTCAGACCTTTAACATGGGGACTTTCATCCTCCATGACCGAGTGGCTGTGTTAATGCAGGCGGTGGTGCAGGTCACGGCCACTGCTCGTACCCCCAGCTGCGGACCCCTCCAAGCCCCCTGGGTGCAGACCCCGCGAGCAGTTTCTGCTGCCCCAGGCCTCCGTCAGCCTCCTGGTCCTCACCGTTGGGTCACTGCCAGGTACCCAGTGCCAACCATCCTGCCCCTGGCTGCTCTGTTCACTTGTTGTTGGATTACTTCATGTTTTAAAACCATGAAGCTCATTTCAGTAGGATAAAGTAGAAAGACCCAAACAACATTTTGTCTCCCTATCCTGGCAGATTTTTGTTAGTAATTTTTCTCTTTAGAGCTTTCAAATCAAAATATAAACTAGATCAAAGACTGGAAGTACTAGAAGAGGAATAAGCCTCTACCACAAGCTGGTATTTTGGAGCATGTTTACTAGCGGGCAGGTTTGAAAGAGAGACTTCAGTGCCTGAGCTGTTAATTACAGGATAGTTTATTCATGACTTTTTTTTTCCTTAGCTGCTGTTCTACTTAGATTAATTCCTTCCTCAACCCTTTTGGTGAGCACTCTTGTCTTTTCGGGTGTGCGTTTACATGCCACGTCAGTAACCTCTCACATGGGTTTTTGCTGTGTCAGTAAACATTTCTGAAAATAAGATTTTAAAGCCTGAATTATTTATACTATATGATAAGCAGGCAGAATGATGAAATTCAATGCTAGTTCATAAGATTTTTTTTTGCTTGATTTCTCTGTCTCCCACTCTTACCAGGCTTTTGTTAGAAAGAGTACTTTATTCCTTTCTGACACACTACTAAAGGTATTATGCAAACGTAAGATGTTGTTCATTATAATCTGTTGAAAATGGAGGCAGCAGAAAGCTGAATTTCATTGTATAACTTGATCTAAGAGAAGATTCTAATGGAAAACAGCAGTCAGCTGAAGGTGTCGGGACTGATTGCAAAAGCTGATTTTATTATGATACTAATATTAGGCGACCCACATTCTCTCCACACTGACAGAGCGTGGAGCTATGAAATGAATGAGCAGCATTGCCTACACGGCAGGCACCAGCGGAGTAAACATGGGGCCCGGTTGCGAGTGCTGGACCTGAGCCTGCGTACACCCAAATACCTCGGTTCTGCCAGAAATGGAGAACTCGCTTGTCAGGAACAATCACCTCAGAGGGGCCAAGTACCAATGTGTTATAGGAAAGTTCAGCTGCTTCGCCACGCATCATCCAAACCTCTTGAATCCACAACGTTAGACCTCACAGAAAATGGGTTTCTTCTAAGCTGTTTCTCTGTTGCTTAAGGATAAGACACAATCAGCAAAGAACTTAGAAAAATGTTCTGCAACCCTCTCCAGGTTTTGCTGTGATCAGTGTGTTTTCTGTTGTTACGTTAAGAGGGTAAAAAATGCAACAATGAGAAAATTATTCATGCTTCTGATGAGTTTTAGTTGTTAGGTGAATTCCCTAATTCATGTGGATTATCTCCTGTTCCCTCTGTTTCTTTACATCACCTGTCAGTTATCAGGTTATTCATGGGAGGCCACATGTAGTTGTTTGGGTTCAGGCACATGAAAATCCAGGTTATACGGTCACTTAGTTTTCACAAGTCTGTCTGAAGGCAAATTAAGATTTTTTAATTGGTATATTTAGAAATGTATCAGTATAGTTTACCTTTAATAAAAAGTATTCCGAAAATAAAAAGACATTCCGAAAAGGGTGGGCATTTCTGGCACACTGCTTTCCCTTTTTAAAGAAGGAAATTGTGAAATGCCATTTACTACGTGTTGGTAAATTGCACGGAACAAAGGGATGCTCTGAAGCCCGTGTGTGCGCAGGCACTGCGGGATCCTGAGCACCAGGCCGAACACAAGGCTTTCTGGCTCTCACTGATCTGTGTCTCAGGCACAGATTTTACCTGTGCAACCTGTCTGTATTTTTGCTAAGAAAGTTGAGGCAGGAGCCAAACTGTTCGCCCTTCCTCCCTGGCTTTCCTGCCCACCCCCTACCGCAGTAACTTCGAGCATTAGGGTGACAGAAGACTTCTGTATTTTCTTATGCCAACTGTGTCATCCACTGAAGGGAAGCTGCTGTCTCTGAGAGGCCAAACAGCACGCACTTTCAAGCTTTAAAAATACGGTAACTAACTGTCCTTCCCCCCGCTCCCCTCAAGCTGTAGGAATCCTAAATTATTTAGACTTGCTGTTTAGAGTGCAATATAAATAAGTGTAGTCTAATGTGTTCCTCATTGCATAGCACTTTGATACCAGCTATGTGAGGTGTGAACTTGGGCTAGAGAGGAATTTTCTGTTAAATGAAACCTCCAGAGCTTTTGCCACGGCTTCAGACTAAGCCGTGAAGTACGCCATGCCCCCGCGCCGTTCCCCGCGGGAAGGCGTTGGCTGGTGGCAGAGCTGCTCCCACAAGCACGAGCACTGCCACAAGGGCATCACAACCATTTTTATATCAGAACCGTTCTGTTCAGAGCTCTAGCAAGTATGTGTTTAGCAGCCTGATGTTTTTCTTGGAGAACTCTTTAAGAAAACTATTTCTTTAAAGGAGACCTGCTTAACCTAGATGCGCAGCAGATTCGGGGTTGCACAGCGGTAGGAGTAGTAATTTACTGTCACCAGATTTGTTCTCCTATGAGGGATTTTTTTTTTTTTCCTGTGGACAAACAAGAAAATGTTAACAATAACTTTATTTTTAGGAAATTTTCACGTTTTAAGGGCAAGAAACACAGCATGTGTATGTAATTTTTTCCTATACTTAGGGTTCATATATGTAGGCAAATGTGTGTACACTCCTTAAATAATGAAATTGTTTTCAGCAGTGAATCATATCCAATGTGAAACTGAATGTTTTTTGTACCATTTAAATTAGACATTATATCAAATCCTCTAAGTTTATCTTACTGAAATACATTTAATTAATAACCACAATTAGGATGCTGCAAAGCCCTGCAACGTTTACTCACGTCAGTTAACAAAGGAGGGCATCTCTTTTCCAGCACACTTCAGCTTTCATTATTGGCATGTAAAGGAGTTTAATTTACCTGGAGGAGTGTAAACCTTTTTGAAATAGGTGCCTCATTCCACAAAAGAATCATTCCACACATGCTCTAAATACTGTACATATTTACCAAATTTAAATACATATTTACATACCTAAGATTGACCCAATTGAATGGAATGACTCCCTCGATACCTTTTATAGTCTATTAGGTAAATAAGCATCTCGGAAGCGGGCTCGCTTTTCTTTGCACAGCAGAGAGTAATGCAGATAGGATAAGAATTTTGGGTCTCTGTAAGGTAGTTGGCTTTACAGTTTACAGTAAACTGTATCAATAGAGATACGAGGTATCAATAGAGATACGAGAAGCAAAGACGAGAACCCAAATTGTTCCAGATGCAGTTAGCGAGGTCGGCAGCAGCTGAGAGCAGCGTGGGGGAGGCAGCGCTGCGGCACGGTGAGGGCTGCCCGGTGCCATGCACAGCGCTGCCCTGCTAAAGCCAAGCTCCTGCCGCATCTCTCCCCTCCATTCGTCCCCCTACACCATATAAACCTGTACTTCCTGAGGCTGTTACAGAATCATAAGATAGAATCCTTCATTGCTGAAGATGTTTGATTTAACACATTTTGTCCTAATTCATCGTTTATAGACTTCTCACCCGGTTTGTGTTAACAGATGAGATGCAAAGAGAGGACAGTTTCATTCATGCTCTGTGGAAGAGCACAGGCTGTGGTAACACTGCTGAAAGCACTGATTCCTCGCTGCAGCTACTTTTATCTTAGTCTTGACAGAGAGCAGTTCCAGCACACAGTAACCTAAATCGCTTAAAGTTCTGGAAAACACTTCAAGTCAGGATCTGTCACGTGCCTTCCACGTGCCTTTGGGTTGAGTCAGGGCAACCCTGCGTCTAGTTCCCATGCTGCTTTCAAGGTTCAGATCACCTTGACATCGGATGGAAGCTGGTACCGGCGAGCTGTCGTGTTACCTGCCTCAGTATAGGTGGAAAAGAGATTTTGAGAGAAAAATGAAATACTTTCTGCTCACTTCTATCTGTAAAGAACAGAGAAATGTGGTTTTGGGGGGGAACATTGTTATTGAATGAGGATAACGAATGGGTTGCTTGAATTTTATTTTTTATTTTGTTGCATAGGTTAATTTTAATTTCTGTTAGAATGATTAGTATAAAGGCTTTTACTGGTCTCTCTAAAAATGGCCTGAGAACAATTCTGTATATGGCTGTTCAAAGCCTGTATTGAAAAGCAGGAAAGAGAAGCTGAAGGAGGTCTTGCTCAGACAACAATAAAGAGAAACCAAATGGTTTGAAGTCTGTCTTTGAATGCAGCAACAATGCATATATTGGACACTGGAGATGTCAAAAATAACACATTCACTGGAAGAACTCCAGGTGCAAATCCTGAACATCTTTTTTCTGTATACTGTATATTAGCCTAGAGAATGTTTTTGATACTGCTGCTGTTACTACATGAATGGCTTTGATACAGCTGTATCCAAGATGGCAAAGTTGGATTCCATGGTAAAACTTTCCCTGTGTTAATTCAAGCTTAAAATAAGCAGCTGATAAATAACCATCTCTGATTGTAAGCATCATCAACACGTTGGTGAAGGGCCTGGACCTGTGAAACCATCTTTTGCAGTCCTGCAAACAGAATTCCAGGCAAATGCTACACAGTTTCCACTTCTCAGTATTAAACCATTTTTTTTTTTAATTAATTGTGAAAAAAGGGCCACATTTTAGATCAGCTGAAGTGGGTCTTAACAAATCAGTGTGAGAGAGATGAGTTATGAGTTAGTGTTCTCTCCTCATATTCCTTTTTCAACACTACACTCTGGCTGGAAAACCTGAAACCTGCCTGCTCTTAGACTCAAGATGGAAAGGACAAAAAAAAAAGAGTCACGGCTTATCCCTACTGACTGACTTAAACCCTAAGGGCCCGAGTAGGGTCTTTTCACAGTCCAGTTCTTTAGGTTATGGAATCATCAGCATCTTGTGACCAAAAGCACCAGAGACATCTGGTATACTGCAAAACCTTTAAACCTGATATTTAATGGAGAGTTTATTGCAGTAGAGAAAAGGTTAATTTTTACATAAGTCTTTTTTGATTTTGGGGATGTTATTTTACTACAGGTATTTGATCTGATTTTCAAATTTTCCATGTGGCATTGGTAGTATTTAGCTTGTTTTCTTACTTGCTTTGAACAACAAATTGTTTTTTGTAGTTTCAGCTGAAAAGGTAACATTGAAAACTAGGAACTAATTTTGTATATTGACTCCTTCAGTCAAAGATGACCATACAATAGAGAAATCAAATGTTAACCTCCAAAAGCATGTGTGCAAGTGCTTCCTAGATACCCTTCGCTGATAATCCAGCTGTTGTTGTTCTGTGCTGAGCCTTTTGCTTTCGGAGATTAGAATCAGAAATCTGCAAATTGTACTAAGAAGGCAGAGTGCCTCTGAACTGTAAATATCCGTACTGTGTGACATATTGACAGCAACTGCTCAGCTTATTTTACTCTGGGTCAATTCATCATCTCCTGATTTACGGAGCTGTTCTAGTTTTATCTTACTGATTTGCAAATTCTTGTGACCAATTACATTTCAAACATCAGTTATTTTTATTATGTAATTTGTTTCACTGGAGCATATAGAAAACCCCAGCCCTACTCCAGAGAGCTTACAGTCTAGTTTTAGATATATGGAGAGGATCATAAAGAGAAAAATGAGATAGCCCATACAGTAATGGGTTACTTGGACTTGGCCTGCGCATATCTTGCTGCTTCTTTTGAGCTCTTTATTTCTGATGCGGGGAAAAAAAGATCAGTTCTTGTAGACAGTGAGACAAAAACTAATTTCCATGAATTTCTGATCCTAAACTCACAGCGGATGTCAGTGGGAATAAAGACGAAGTGAAATGCTGATTGTGGAGGCAGGATGGGGAGGGAAACGCAGTGACTGGTGACACGAGTGACGTGGAGAGGTACAGACACTGGTTCCGAGGGCAGGGAGGCAACTGTGGTAGCAGTGGCACAAGGCGAGGTGGTGGAAATGCTGACCTTAGGTAAACGTGTGAGGGGACCCGTCTGAGGGGGGGAGTAGGGCATTGTATCAGTGTAATGTCTGAGTGCCCAGATGGGAGGCAGGCGACAGATTTGGTGACCTGCAGGATCCTGAGAGGGAGAAGAGGTGGAGTAGCTGGGAGGATCCAAGGCCAGGTGACCAAGATGGTACAATCAGGGTTGTAGAGTAGTACAGAAAAGAGTAGGAGCTGATATAGCTCAGGGACATGAGGATGAGAGGTTTCTTGGGTACCGTATCAGTCATCCCGCTCTTTTAGAGAAGCTTTGGGAAAGAAAAAGAAAAGAGATAGGGGTTGATATTAGCTGCAGACTTTGCATTGAACTATGACGTAGAAAGCTTTTCCTTCTAGGAACATATTTTACCAGCAGAAGTTTTGGACTTCCTTGATTTCTGTTATTTGCTATGTTAAAATGCTAGTTGCAGAACTGTTAGAAGACAGAACTTCTCTTTGTGGGGTGGTATTTCCATTAATACCCAGGACACTCAGTAAAATTATCGGTGATTTATTGTTAATGTTTGTCATCTTTTAAAGCTTAAAAATAGCTTCATCCCACTGCAGTACCTCATGGAGCATTTTAGGCTGGTACAGAGAATTGCTGCAGTAATACTGCAAAGGGAAAGAAAGGTCTTTGAATACATCTAGGAATAATTCCCCAAATGTGCATATTTAGCAACAGTTATGGGTTGGATGATAAATTAATATCTAAGGTGAAACTGAAACAGTTTTCAAAAAGGACTGTTAGTTTCAGCATGAAAAATTGTTTTCAACATGAAAATCATTGTTTAGTATATTGACTGCATTGGTGCTAATAGCTACAGGGCAGATGTTTCTGGTGATGTCCCTACTGCTTTGCACCTATTCAAATGCAGGACACACTTGGCTGCATGGATAGTATTTATTCAAGTGCTTTTTAAAAGACATGGTGAAACGTGCACGTTTTCATCTTCCATTTATCAACTTCAGTCTGATAGCAAAAGGGAATGTAAGTGAAATCCAAAGAGAAGAATGATAAAAGAAATATGTACGATATTCCAGACATTTTATAAGCTGTTTCAAAGTAACCCTGTGCATGGTGATGTATTGTGTCCAGAGCTTTTTCAGTGACCTGAAGAGTTGTGTAGGTTGGCGCATGGTGTGGCTACCAGCAGATGAAATAATTTATTTTTCTGTCCATACAACAGGCTTTCCATGCATTAGTGTGTTTATCATTTCTTTATCCAAAAAAAAACAAACACAAAACCAAACCAAAACAACCAACAAAGAATCAGTAGTGTGGGAATGGAGCCTCTAACGTTAATCAGTGCTTTCTTCTTTTACCAGCTGCAATTCTGCAATTTGGCAAATTAAAGGAGACAAAATAAAGCTCTCAGCTCTGTACAGAAATTTTTCAGAGTGGTTTTGCTTAGTTCCTTATCTTTCTCAATGGCACAGAGATTTTGAAAATGTTTTTGTAATTTTCCTATTCAAATACCTGACTGAAGGAAACCTGTGGAGTGCAAATTATAAAGGTGGATGCATAGAAAGTATTCATCTCATGCTTGCCTGTCACCGACTGAATTTACAGTTGCGGCATCTCCTTTGAAAATCGCTGTCAGCCACATAACCTGGAAAGCCAGACAGGGAATACAAGTGGTACCCGGACTTAGAGCCTGCAGTAACCCTTCAGCCTGAAAATACCGGTCGGTGTAACCGCTGGGAAAAGGCAGGATTTCACAGTGCATTTGTTCTTTGAAAAAATAAATGGGATACTGCTTCTATCCCAGAATTTCTCTGTCTCCAGTAAATTGAGCAGTTTGCATTTTTTCCAGGTTGAATATAGAGGGAAACTGATAACAATGCAGTTTTTTAGCAATGTATTCATTTCTGCATTTATTTATTTTTACTATCTCCAATATAGCGCATGCAGCCCCCAGTCCCTAGTATGGAGCAGGTGGCTGTTTCTTTTTTCTTTTCTGTGTCAGAATGACCTGTCTGCTGAAAAGGTCAACCCAGTGCAAGAATGACATATGTGGTCACAAGGTTTAAGGTCTGAATAAATTTAGGATCCCCCACACTCCAAGACCGTAGTAGTGCTTGAGAATCAGAACAGTAGCCCAGGAAATCAGGGTAGTCCAGGAAAGCAAATAAGATTTCACATACTGCTTTATGATGTTGAGTAGTAGTAATAATGTGATGTAGCGAGGAGATGCTTTAATCTTGTTTTTTTTATGCTTAACATTTTAAGTGTGCGTGATAATTTTTCTTTCTCCATTTCAAGACATCTGTCTGAGAACAGGTAACTCCTCCTTCAGCCCAGGGTTATTTGTCTGGTCTTTCCTATGCAAATGAGAGTAAGATTAGGAAAAGATTAGTGATCATTTCTTGAAACATTCTTTTCAGGAGGTATTATCCAGATCTCTATCTTTTTATTTCTAATTATCACTATTATTATTACTACTTACTAGTACTACAGTAGTCTTGGAGAGGGCATCCTTCTAAAATACATTTCGGTGTACCCAGGCCCTGATGGGCATTCCAGTGAAATACCATCAGCATGGGTTCTACAAAATGGCTTTTTAATAATTCATCTGGGTCTATAATGCCTTCTCAAGCTGTCTCAAAACACAGGCAATGTAAAAATTGTGAATTATTAAATAGTAGCTCTTAAACTTTTTGAAAACTTTCTTGTGGAAGGAAGAGCACATTTTAATTGCATAGTCATTAATCACAAGTATCTATCCAGAATATGTATCTCAGTATGATGAATTTGGACACAGAAGCAAAAGCCATAGCAACATAATGCAAAATATAATCAATTTCTGTCCCTCGTGTAGCACAAGCAAAAATACATAAATATGAGAAAAGCACGGTAACCCAAAGGGAATCTTGAAAGGCACGGTGAAATCTGCTCCATTGTTTTTTGCAGCACGTCATATGCCTGCGTATTTTTGGAGGATCTGTTCCAGTGGTTGTGTCCTGAAAAGATACGATTCAGTCTGTGATAGAAAGTATTTCCAATGAAGCTGCCCTTAGCAATGGATAAATGGCTGTGAGCGTGCAGCACTTGCAGGAGTTGCTTTTCAGAATCCCTCTCTGCCGGGAAACATAAAAATCTCTCTCAAGAAAGATTTGTTTTTTTAAGTGATCAGGTGTCATGGAGACCCTGCGCTCAGATATATTCTTATTTCTCCCTGACATACAGTCTTTCAGCTTCTGTCATGCACACACACAGTAGGTGTATATTATGTGTCTTTACACATACACGCGAGGTCAAAGAATGCACTCAGCTGCATGCAGGCCCCATGAACGCGTATATATATGATTATATATATTATGCATTAACAGGTTATGACTGTTTTAATGAATGCATTTTAAAAGAATCAGTGAAATTTTAGCTTTGGAGTGGAACATACAAAAATATTTTTGTAAGGCAGAGCTGAAAACTGTATCAGAGGAATTCCAAACAATCACCTCGAGACGCAGCACTCAGCAGACGCGTGTGCAGCACGCGCAGCCACCCCCGCTGGGGTTTGGCAAGGTCTGTGCACAGGGTGTGCCGAACGGCGGGGTTGTGTTTTAGGAATATTTAGAGGAACAAAATTCGAGACGCATTTCTAGGAATACAAAGTAGGCCAGAAGGTCCTTATGGCTTGGACTCTTCAGTAATTTTGTGCTGTCTGTGTCCTTATAATGTAATTTATTGTGAACACTCTAAGGAAGGGCTGTAACCAAAACAACTCAACTGTCTGGAGACATGCATGTTAAAAACCAAAAAATGAGAAGGATGTTGCCTGGGTCACTGCCCATTTAACAGCCCTTAAGCAGGATGTGAGAATGCTGCTTATGGCAGAGGCTTCAGTTTCTTTTTTTTTTTTTCTCTGCTTTGTAATAATTCTTTATCCAAATACTTGTAGTGAATGAAACCTGCTGCAGCGAGAGTCACATTATCAATTCTTGCCCACTCCTCAGGTCCTTTGGTTGTCTTAATGTCTACTGTGTTGAGGGGTAAATATTTGACCACTCCGCTAGCCATTGCTTCACAGCCTCTGAGTGACCCTGCATTAATTAGCTGGGAATTTCGGGGCTTTGAATCTGATTGAATCAAAATATTGTTTTTACAAGTTGATGAAGGCTTGATTGATGTGGGTTCTGCTGATTCTTTGAAGGATTAAATTGTATGTACAGATTACAGAGCCCTGCCTGTCACTGCTTAAATGGGAATTGTTTTTTAACAACGCCAAGAGAAAACACCGTGTTTCTTTAAAACGGGCAAAAAGAAGAACCGTGGTTTCCCAAGGTCTTGTTCTCTGTCTTTGTGGGTGGTGTACCTCATTCAGTCTAAAAGTGTTCTTTTCAGACTAGATTCATGCTTTCCTTCACTCCAGCTCTGCTGTCCTGCATCTTGGCCGTAGGAAATGAGATATCTGGGTTCCAGGCCCAGAGATGCTGGAGATCACAACTAGCAGAAACATCTGTCTGCTAGCCCGTAGATTGTCCTGGACAATAGCAGTAGCATCTAATCAAGTCTCTCAGGCCTTCCTTTTCAGAAGAGGAAAGGACCTCAGGGGACTAAATAAATACACTGAAGAGGACAAAGGAAGATGTAATGGCAACCACACGCCAATAGTTTGTCAGCAAAAAGGTTCTTTAACTGTGCTGTTGAAGAAAAGGGGATCTCAAAGAGTAGCTACCCCTTATAAAGGACACTGTGGGCAATATGTTCCTTTCCTGCACATATGGAATATGTTTTTTTTCTTTTTCCTTTTTTTTTTTTTTTCCTAGGGATTTATAAAACTATAATCTAATTTTACTGTAAACCTGTTACGCTGAAAAATGGCTTGTTCCTATAGACTCTGTGCTGTGTAATGAATCAACCCCAATAAACATATAAAAGAAACAGTAAAACGAAAGTAATTTGGTGTGGGTCCTACTGAGGGATGTGCAGCAGAATCACTCTAAATTGCTATTTAAAATGCATGTGATCATTTTCAGAATTACTGCACTTTGGATTTACTGTAGCCATGGAGTCTCTTTGGGAGGATGAGATATGGCTGTGTCTGCCCTCCATTCACCTGTGCCAGAGGTGATCTCCTGCTCACACAAGGGCAGGGGAGAAAATAAGGGATACGTGTGTTTTTAAAAGCCATCAAGGGAAGAGAGAGGGTAATATAAAAGCAAGTACATCACCATAATTGCCTGACATTTCACCCAAAACACATCAAACACAAGAGCTAGTGGTTCTGAAATGAAAAGAAGGAAGCAAACTTTCCTCAACTAATATCCTGAGAAAGAAGTTTCCAGAGATGATCTGGAGATGAAAACCACGTCAAACAGCAGAAAACTTCTGCGCTTCCTTCAGCGTGACTGGGAGGGACTCCAGCCCCTTCGGGTTTAGTTTGTCCTACCAGCCGTTGCGCAAGGTTTGTGTAAAAACATGGTGCAACAAGAAACCTTTCTGCTTCCTCATTACTGCTAGTACACAAATAAGGTATCTCACTTTCTGATTTTGTGTGTTGGAAGAACATTCATGGAAGCAAAAATGTTAAAAAAAATAATCGTATAGCTGTGAATAAAAAGATAAATGAACAGCTAAGTCTTTATTAAACAGCAGATTGTTTTCTAGTGGTAGGGGAGGGGGAAGGTAAGGCAGAAGTGAGAGCGAGAAGGAATCAGTATGGTTTAAATGATTTACTAAATTTCGAGGAAACCATCCATCGGCAGGAAAGCCATCTGCATTTTGAACATAGGATGAAACCTTTCTATGGACACGGTTTTCCTGTAACTTCTTTAGGTATCGCACTTTCACATTCTTATCGTAGTGAATCTTATCTCTCAAAAACATGCTTTAAGTCCTTTTTTGTTTATTTTCACATGCTGCTACAAAAAAATAGATTTGTAACAAATGAACAGATTTGCTTTTAATTTATTTATTTATGGAGCTCTAACTACCAAAATGCCAGTCCAGCATCACTTCCGTGATGTGTTTGGGGCAGTTAGGCACATGGATGGGATTCTACCTCCTTACTACCCTTAATACCAAAACCGTACATCGATCTTAGTCTGGATTCAGCTTGGAAGAGGGCTGCTGCCAGCCGGACTTCTCCTTAAGGTCTCGACAAGCTGCCATGCTGCCCAGCACGGCCGCCTGGCCTTCGCCTCGGTTTCCCTGCTGTGGGGACGTGCAGGAGCACCCGATGGCACTGGGGGTGGGTTGCAGGACGTGTGTGTGCCTGGCACCGACAGCCCTGGCATCGGGCCTGCCCTGCGTGATCGTCTGAGCTCCTGTGGGCTTTACGTGGCAAAAGCTGAAATCTGGCTCAAGCTGTTGTGGCTGTGTCAGGTGTTCCTCCCTGGTGGGGTTCCTCCTCTGATTTTCTTTTGGTGCAGTCTGGGTGTTTGCACGAGGGATGTGTATACGTGTGCGGGGCATTTGTTCTCATGCTGCTGGCTTCGTGTTGTGCGGTGAACTGGGCGAGCTGGCTTCCAGAGGAAGTAAGCACAGGTTTCGTATGTGCCCTGTGACCACGTGTGGCAGCCCAAGGCAGCAGTGGGACTTAGGGTGCTGTAGGAAAGCAGTGTCCTACAAACAGGAGATGTGTGGGAAGGCAGCTCGGAGAGCCTGTCTGTACCAACCTCCGTGGGACCGAACTGTAACAGTGGTGGGAAAACGCAGTTCTCAGGGGTCGGTGTCACTGCTCCATTCAAACCACACATATCGGTCAGTTTACTTCCAACACCCTGGAGAAATAATTAAATAATATATCAGCGTTTAACAGAAAGCGAATCTGAGGGAGGATCTGGCCAAGCCCCGAGGTGGTGCTGGGGCAGGCGGGTGCTGCGCGTGGGTGCTGGGCGCAGGCGCCGATGCATCGTGCTGGGTGCAGCTACGTGGCCAGCACAGCAAAACTGTGCTGGAAAACACCAGTGTGCTTTTGATTTGTGTTTTCTTCCCCTGTCTTTAATCCTGTTACGAGCCCGTACGTTTTTGTTCAGTGTCGTACAGCTCACCAGCCAGTTCCAGGAGCCTGAATGGGAAAAATATGTAGAAACCTTCTTTCATTGTGGCTTTCAGATTTTTTTTTTTTTTTTTTTTTTTTTTTTTTTTTTGCCAGCCAGTAAGCTGTACAGAGAATCTGCAAACTGATACAGTATCTGTTGCCTTTTAACCTGAATTATTGAATTCAAAATAACAAACCATTCGCAATGAGCAGTGCAGCAGAGCACAATTGTGATACTCCTGCCCAGGCAGCCCTACCTTTTTGATGAGGAGTAATTAGCGACCGAGAAGGAAAGCTGTAGTGCATCTTTTATCTCCTGCATGCTTTTTCAAACTTCCTACATCCGTGCCTTTCTAAGTGCGGGTCGCTTTGAAAGGGCTCTTCCAGTCCCGAGGCTGTGCTCCTGGCTGAGGCAGGCAGCCCCCGTCACTGCCCACTTGGCTGCACCTCATCAGGAAGCATTTGCTTTGCTCATCCTGCTGCTCTGAGCGGAGAGCCCCCAGCCGCTGCCTTTGAAGTTCCTGGGTTTTTGATGGTTCCATGCAATGTTTGGAAAATATTTTTGTTTGTTTCAGTACTTAAAATGCAGCAAGAAAAAGAAGGATTGTATTTAACGGTGTACTAATGTATTGCCACTTATAATTTTCGTTAATCGAATTACCTTGCAGTAATGAACGCTGATTTTTAATACAGAATATCTAATTTTTATAATCTTGTTTTTATTTCAGTGTATTTTCTAAATACGTGCATGTGTTCAGATATGTGTAACAAACAGTTCTGAAAGATAGCAACGGACTTTAATAACAAATAAAAGAGCAGCTCGTATTCAGCTTAAAATTGCCCACAGCTAAATTCAAGGAAACATATCTGCAGTTAAACTGAAAAGTGCAGGAATGGGTTTAATCATTTAACCTCTAGATTACAAGCCAGGGCATTTAAAAATCATGGGGTTTGCTTATTACTTATATGAATCACATCTTTGCTACCAAAAAATAAAAATAATAATAATAATAAAAAAATCCAGAAACTCTTGTTTCCCTCTCTAAGTGGCAGTTTAGATTTCCCTTTTTGTCATTATCAACCTCAGGAAAGAAAGGGGGAAGAGCATTTACAATTGTTTAAAATTGTCAGTGACATTTAATTTCTGTCAACAATTTCTTAATTATTGCTTTAAAAGCAAAGCTTCAATGTGTCAGTCTAAATAGTGATACAAAAGGCTTTTTAAGAAATCACAAATTAAGCTGCTAACATTTACCATTTCCAGAAAATACTGATTAGATTAGAGATAATTATTTCTCATAATTTTGCTACTGAAAAAGCTGAATGTCTAGTCATATCAGAACATCTAAACGAAATTACAGAGAAATACTTTCCGAGTGCAACGTTTGCAGTTGTATTCAAAAAGGAGAGTGGAAAGGTTTTAATTTTATGAAATATTTACTGAATAAAAAACTCCTAGAAGTAATTTAAAGTCTTTGATCTCATCTGGCTTTCCTGTTGCAAAACACAGTCTTTCAGAATATTTTGCATGTTTGCTTCTTGATATAAAAATGAAATAACAAATGTCCAATCTGGACATACATTTGCAAGGTGTTATTGAGAATGCTTCTTGAAGTTTAAAACTGAACGAAGTATAATTAATGGTAATATCTGTCAGCCCCCTTTTCTTACTGTAAATAACAGAAAAACAAATAAATATTATAGAGTGAAATGCATGGTACAAAATATAGTTTGAGAGGCTTAGTCAGGGCTGCTGTTTTTAAATAGGAATTTAGTTGATCTTATTTGTCATGTTTTAAATACTTCAAGTATTTTAACACCATTACAAGGAATTCACATAATGGTATCAATCCTAAAAAATGTCATGCTTCTTCAGGAAAAGGCTTTGACTTTAGTTAAGAACTCAGGGCTATTATCAAAATTAGAAATGTCATTTTCTCCATTATTTTAATGGAAAGTTACCTTTGGAAGAATAAGTCCTTTTTGACATGATATAAATGTTTTAAAATAAAAAAAAGCATTGAGGGAATCATAGAAACATTTTAATCTTAATTATTCATAAATAGCTACCTCAAGTCCATTTTAACAAAATGTCAGTTGACCAAGAAACATGCTTATTTTGCATGAGAAAAAGGAATATTTGGGCTGTAAAAGGATGCTTTATCAATGTATATTTAACTTAAAATGAAGCTCACAAATCAGAAACAACCATCTATCATGAAAGTGCATTAACGTTACAGCATTTGCTACTGAAAATTCAGCAATATTATGAATTTTTTAACTCTCTGGCTAAATAACTGAAAAAGAAATTGCAAAGGACTACTTTTATTTATCAAGATTTTACCATAAGTTTTTTCATAAATTCACATTAAATATTGGAGGAGCTTGATCTGAAGGGAAAAAAATCAACAAACATTAAAAATATTATAATGGTGAAGCTTTGAAATTTAACTAATACTCTTAAATATTTGAGAAGCTTTTTATTATTTTTCCAAACCTTACCAATAAGAAATGAACTCCTCAATGTACGTTTTAATATACCGTGCACTTTGCAGTTAAACATTTTATTTTTACAAAGACATATAGAAAGAGACCTGCTATTTGATTACTAAATGCATTTCACAGCAACTGATTGTTTTCTTCTTTTTAAGTATGCAGACTAAAGTAATACAAAAGGACTTTCTGGAGTTGCAGGAAGAATTAATTGTTCCTTTCAGCTCTTCTAGAACCTATAATTTCTGTGTTCATGCTGTCCTGCATGGTTGCTTGTATGTTTGTATATACAGGTTTCATTGGCAGACCTAATTTCAGAATACATAATGCATGATTTTGAAACCAATTTGTTATTGTAATAAAATATTTTTAGGAATGCATGGTGGTACTTGAGAGGAGAATGTTAAATTATACATGTATTGTGGCCGAGTGCATTCATTTAGCTCAGTGTGCAGGTGAATCTCCCCATGACCTTGGCACTTGCAGGGTAGCATAGAATAACAATCAAATCTAGGATTGGAAATCCTACC
This sequence comes from Aythya marila, assembly GCF_965140915.1. Classification (NCBI taxonomy): domain Eukaryota; kingdom Metazoa; phylum Chordata; class Aves; order Anseriformes; family Anatidae; genus Aythya; species Aythya marila. The sequence goes on from NC_139053.1 coordinate 21,025,030, forward strand.
ATTTCCAAATATTAACAACTTCTTTCAAAGGAAATGCTGATTTCAGCATTTATGTTAATGGAAACATCAGTATATCTTTCAGGGAACTTTAAAAAAAAAAAAAAAAAAGCCACGATCTTAATAGGATTAAAAGCCATGCTTTTTATTTTCAAAATGCTAATTTGTTTTCTGCATTCTGTTTTCATATCAGGTCTTGTTATTCAGTACACAGGGATCTAGAGGACACTGAAAGCTGCCAGAAATGCAGTTGGTAATGATAGGAAAGCTACATAAAAGGTTTCTTTCTGAAAGAAATTCTGTGTTTCTTGCAAGCCTGTTTTCTCCATCCCTGTTAGTTGGTTAGAGAAGCTAAACGCAGTGGTACTGATGAGAAGCATGGGAGGGATTTTGCTTGATTTTGCTGCTTTGTGTATCTCCGTATTTATTCCTTTCACATTAAGGAACAAATGTTAGTCATTAGAGGTGCATTAATTGAAATAGCCTGTGACCCATATTAGTGAGATGAACTGATTCGGCCAGCGAAGTTTGGCTGTGAAATTTAGAGTAGCCCGAGGCACCTGACATTCTGTAATCTGCTTATCTTGCAGGCTTTCACAAGCGGCTCTCCCATCGTCATTCATGCTGAACAGTGGGGTGTAGAGAGGAGGCCAGAACAGAGATAATAATTTACCATGTAATTTGTTTTGAGATTCCTTTGATAGATTTCAAAACCGAAGCATCCTGCAAGAGAACAGGGCCTTTAAAACCTTTAAGCCAAGCCAATTCTGTGCTTGGTGGTGGGTTATGCAGCGTGCTCAGCAGGGAACTACCTTAACGAATGGACACCCAAGGCACTGACCATGCTCGACGGGGACCCTCTATTTATTTAATGGCTTTTAAACATTGCTTCTATTCCTTTCCCTCCTACAATGACTCTTATACCCAATGCTGTAAATTTGGAGAGAACACAGTACAGTTCAGTGCAGGTTGATGAAAACCATTTGCAGCAATCAAGAGAGGCAGGTAATTTTCTGGACAGATTTGTTTTGTAAATGAGGTGTTCCATTTGGGAGCCTGGGCAGCAGCACACCTGGCACACAGGTGTGCCGGCGCAGGACAGCTTTCTTTAATTCCCTGCTAGTTAGGGGATATTTCTTCAGCCCACAAACTTTTGTTTTAATGCCTTCACGGAGGCATAAAACATAACAAAAATTCAGGGATTTTATATTCAAAACTTCAAAACGTTCATCCAAAAGGGAAAAGGATCAAAAGGAAAAGGTGGTGCGTTTCATGTTCTCTTGTGGTTTTAATACTTGTTAACTGACCTATAAACTGAGTTTTCCAACTAAAGAAACGTAAGGGAATTTTATTATAGAAAAATCTACTGCGAATCATCCCCAGCTGCTTTTAGAGATGGGAGAGGCTATTTTCACTCTTGCTTTCAAGGATGATGTGTGCAATCTCCACACCTTTCCTTTGTTTATATACGAACATTGCATATCCCTATCCAACTGCTATATTTGTTTACCATGTTTGAGTATTTTTTCTCAGAGCAGCTGGGTTTTATTTATTTATTTATTTTCAGTTAAGAGAGAATCGCATAGAAGAAATGGTGATCTTCTCTTGACTGTTCGTTTGTTTGGTGCGGTCTAGTTAATGTTATCTCGAGGCTTTTGATTACCCTTGCATTTCCTTGGACACAAAATACTTTTTAAAACCTGCCCTAAGTTGTGCTGGTGACTCCTGGCCTGTTGCTGGGCTAATCACGGCGCTGTACCTGGAGCTGGAGGTGCTGGGCAAATCCTAATTCTGTGGGGGAAAAAAACAGAAAACGATTAGAGTTTGGGAAATGCCCTTAGCATGATGAAAATGATTAACGCATGGGGTGAGGAAATACCTACGGGGAACGGGTCTGGAACCTTTCAGGCTGAATTTAAGTTTTTTAGATCAGTGTGTTGCTGTGCATTCTGTACAATGCCCTGGACAAAGGAACCTGGCAGGGGCCTCTGGGTACTACTGTAATACAAATAATAATAAATCAGAATAATGGACGAACCATGTCGCATTTAAAATGCACGGCCTTTTGTCGAGGACTTAAAATGGGTTTAGGGGAATGCTGGCTCTATCAGTTTTTAATGGCAGTCACACTTGGTAACAATAAGCTGTAGCGCTGAGAGAACTTAAGAATTTTAAGAGCCGCTGCTTTGCGTTGAAGTGAGAAGCGGGATGGTGGCAGCCCTGTGGGTAAGACAACGAACGGCCAGGCCTCGCCCCTCGGCCTCCCGACGGCCGCACGAGGCCGGCAGCAGGCACACGGCCAGGCCTGCTGGGCTGCGAGGGCGTCAAGGGACGAGCTGCCACGTCCCTCACAGCTCCCAGAGGAGAGGAAGGGGCTTTGCGGCCCACAGGGCCCTGGCGCGGGGGGACTGGTGCACGGTGACGGCCTGAGGTGGGAGCGCGTCTGGAGCGGGGCCGTGGCTCTGCAGCCAGCTCAGCTTCTGTCTGGTTTTGTTCAGCCAGCACCCGTCCTCCTCACACCTCCCCTTCAGACAGTGCCCGACGCCCCTCGCTTTTTCTATCCTATACAATTGTTCTGAGGAATCAGAAAAAAAAATAATATTCAAATTCTGCAGTCCCAATCCTGCTGCAGGATTGGATTTCATTTTGTGGTTCCTGGCCGCCCGGGGGCTGCCCACGGGACCTTGTGCTGGGGGCTGTGGCTGCTGGGCCAAGGCTGGGCCCACCGGGAGCCAAGCCCCAGCCGGTGCCTGCCACAGGTAGGGCTGGTCCCAGCGGGCCCGGGGCTGTGCGTGGTGCCCGGCCGGGATTCCTGTGTGTGAGCCGAACACCCAGTGCGAGTGGGGCTGGGGCAGCCCCCTCCGATAGGAATTGTTCCTTCGTTTTATAGGAGGGACAGTGTGCTGCCCTGTAGCGGGACGTTTCCAGGCCCATACGTTGTGTCAGTGGCTTTTAAAAATCAGCCGCGTGGTTTATAGGATATCAGGGAGGTCTCCTTTATTTGCAGGAAGGATTTTCTGCTTATCTTTCCGTAATGGTGCAGTAGCTTTGCTACGGGGCGGATTCTGAAGTATCACTTAACATCAATCCATTTCCTTAAGATTGTTGATAACGGGGCTTGTATTTCACAACTAATAAATAGGCCAGATTTCATAGCAAGGTTTAAAAAAAAGAAAAAATGCAAGATCCTGTAACACCTATATTTCCCCTGAAGTCCTTATTTTGGAGTTCTGCAGTTTCCTGGGCTTTGGGAAAACAGCATTTTCCCATTCTGCCCAGGCCTTGTGGAGGGACGGCGGCTGGTTTTTGGTTTCTGCGCTGGCAGTGACGAGCACCCGCAGACTGCTGGCCGTGTTTACAGCTTACGCAGGCTGGTCCCTGGGCAGGCTGGGGCATCGAGGTAAGTGTTTTCAGAAGCAAACTACTCAGACTGAGTAATTGTGGAATTACAGGATTTTCTGTCAGTTTTCAAAAACTGCATGGAGGGGCGAATGCTATCCAGGTCTCTAGTACTGATTTGACTAATGCTTATTTTGCAGGAAAATGTTTTTTTGTGGAAATGCTCATCGGTGCGTTTGCTTAGATGTTTGAAAATCACTCGGGTTGGACAGAAATTTAACTTTTCAGATTTAATAATTCTTCAGTTCTTCCTCAGTTAAGTTGGACTTTGGTCTAATACAGGGCACACAAAGTATTCTCTTTTCATTTTTCAAAAGAGCAGTATAAATGCATTTCAGATCACCGCGGAGGCGTCGAGGGCTGTAACTGTCATTCAGTAACACAGAGAGCATAGAAAAAGATCAACTCCAACGCACCAAGAAAAGAAAGGGAGAAAAAACAGCGAAGTGTGGGAGCTGTCTTAGTCAAATACACAGCCGAAGTAAATAAATAAATACTTGGAGATGAGTGAATTTTAATTCACGTGTTGCGAGATCGAACCAAGCAAGTAAAGGGCAGTTGAGAAGCGTGTTCTGTGCCGAGATGTGGTGTGGCCCCCCCGGTGCGTCCAGGGGCTGGGGTCCTGGCCGCGGGGCTTGCTGCGCCTCCAAGTTTTCCTTCATTTTTCGTAGTTAGAGGGAAATGCGGTGAAATCTTACGAGAGCACCCAGGGCTCACAGTGGCTGCTTATTGTGGGCTGTGAAATCACTACTGTTATCTTACAGCCATTTCACAGAGGAAAGACAAATAAAAAGGCTTGTGACAGACAAAACTGGATGGCTTTTTCTTTGAGATGAAAAGCAAAATGTAACAAGCACGTTTAATTTCTCCTCTTACAGCCAGCTTTTAATGAAAAGGCTCCCTGCAATGGGAACAGATAATGTTTGTCTTATAAAATGTAACAGCTAGTTCCCATTTTAAACACCGCTCTGCTGGCCGGACTTTGTTGTGGGCTGAGCACTGACAAGTTTGCAGATGCTGCAGCTTGTTACCTAATCAGAGCCAGATGCTGTTCCTAGGCAACTTTCTCACTGTCACCACGGCCCTCACCGCAGCAGAGGGACAGCCAGGATTCGCGACAGACCTTTTTGTTCCTGGTAGTCCTGCCATATTTTTTGATTCTCTGTTTGTTTTTAATTTAAGGGGGTTTGCACTGGCCAGAGATACAGAAGAATGAATGGGAGAGGCAATCTGAAAGAAGCTGATGTCCACTGGACATCTGTTTAAATTCAACATTCAGGCACAGAAAGAAGCCTGTGTGCCTTTAGTTTGTTCTCGGGAAATGGCCTGCAGCAAAATGAGAGTATTTGATTTGAGAATTCATTAGATAATTCTGTACATTATACTTCAAATAATACATAGGCCTGAGAGAATGTTTTAAGTAAAATTAAACATTTCAGTGTGGCTGCAGCTGTTGTCAGGCTATTCCAGCACAGAGCACAGGGAGCTTTTCTGCCCCCTCTGAACTGCACCCGGAGCTCGATATTCTGTTTGCGTTTTAAAAACGGCAGCAAAGGAATTCAGATTCTGCAGAGTAGAAGGCTATTTGCTTGAGATCATTATTTGATTCAGCACCTTCTGCGGCAGCCTTTCCTTTCCCCCACCGAGCAGAATGCTCAGTACTGTATGTCGAGTACTTGTTATTAGCAGTGCTGTAGCGCCGTGTCCTTAATTGATTTGTTCCCATCTGCTATGGAAATGGAAAGTTTGCAGCCCGTCATCTGGCGGCGTGCGTTGCGGTGTGCTCTCCTTGGGTTAACTACTGTGAGACAAGAGAACGGGTTCTGCCTCCTCATGCCAAACGGTGCCAGAAGTGTCATGTAGCATGCACAGCTACAGAAATGTTTGTTTTCAGAGCTGCTTCCACATCCCGAATTATCCTCCTGCTACACCACATCGCTATGCGAAACGTTTAGGACTTGGAGTCGCTCCTGTTTACAGAGGGCTCTGCTTTCTTTCTTTCTCTCTTGGAGAAACGTGTTATGCAGTGGGTAATAAAACTGAAAATAAAGATCAGAGCCAGTGGAAATGCTGTAATGTTTCTCGGCAGAAGCATTAGAAACTGCCCATAAACCACGAGGTATTCAAAAATTTGCACCCTATTACTGTGCCCTGCAGCCCCCCCGGAATCTCTTTTCTCTGACAGATTTTTTTCTTCCCAACACCTCTGCACTTTCAGATTGGGTTTAGGAGCCTGATTCTTTGGCAGCCTGCTTGTCCCTCACTGGCCACTGGTGGGGGTTTGTACTTGCTTTACTGCTGCCACTTTTCTAGGCTGAGTTTGAGCCATAAACTCCCTGCCTTCCCCTGAAGCCGTGGAAAGGGCTGGGATACACAGCGGTTAATAAGCAGTTTGAGGGAAGCTTTGGTCTTATCTGTACAGCTGAAAGCGGTGGTGAACTCTGATTTATCTTACAATAAGATCATATTTTAGAACTTCTAAGTTTGCTTGCCCAGAGCGTGCACCTTCCTGCTTTGTTTTGTTTTGTTCTGTTTTGTTTTGTTTTGTTTTCCCCAATCATTTTGTGCTACTCTCTTTCCTAGAAAGTGATTTCATTTCCTGGATTTATTTTCCCTCTGACATCTCAGAGAGCTGATGTTTTTCTATGTGTGTCTGTCTACTAGGTGGAAAAAATCGCAAAAATCTATAAGCCAGAATCCGCTGTGAATCAGCTGCTGCCTTTTTCGCCCAGCCCGTTGTTTAGGCGGTGACTGCTCCTTGCAGGCAGGCTGCACTTTTACACAAACCTCATCTCCGGAGACGCCGGGCAGAGCGAGCGAGGAAGGTCTGCAAACTCAGCCTCGCACAGCAGCCCCCCAGCAGTTAAATTAAGTCACCTCTGGAAAGTCTGCCCTCCCCTCCGCGCATCCTCGGCCCCAGCTCCGCCGTGGACGGGGTTTTCTCTGGAGAACAATAAGCCATCGTCTCTTCTTTTGGTGCCTGTCCAGTGCGGAAAGAGAAAGATGAGGTCAAAGTGGCAGGCTGTACAGCTTTCTTTTGAGCCAAACAGATGGTGAAGGTTAAGTGACAGCTCTGTGACTGCCTCTTTTGAAGTAATTGGAGATAATTTGTATTTTGAATCAGAACTTGACCACTGTCAGAAGGGAAGAAGGTTAATATGTAAACGATTTTACATTAGCCCCTGTTTCTTGGGATTTTTGTGCCCTCCTCCCCCCCCTTGGATTCTTGTTTCTATAATCCTTGCTCCAGGCTATTGGTAAGATTGTCTTTGAGCTCGGTGTGACTCGTCCTAGGCTGCAGTTGTTATGAAAGCCAACAACAGCTTATTAAGGCCAGGGATAATCTCTGCTACTGATGCATTGTTGCTTTCCTGCAGTCCAGCTACGGCTGTGTGTTGGAAACAAGACCCTGCAAACGCACGGGGTCTGACTGGGGTGGGTAGCAAAGAAACGCACAAAATACGTTCCTGTTTCTGAAGCTGAACTCCATTTTGCAGATTATTTTCTATGTTTAGGATGCCCCGCACCCCTCAGCTTACTTTTATCATGATCAACAATGCTAATTTGATTTTGGCTTCCTCTTATCCCTTGCGACTTCTTTTTGGCCTTGAGCAGACTTCTGTACTTTAAGTTCATGCACTTAGAGTGTAGAGCATCCCGTAGTGTTGTGGTAGCTTGTGCTTTTCTGCTATCACACGGGCAATAATGCTGGAGCATTTGTAGAGCTGGATTTCAGAGCAGTTAAGAGGAGCTGACGAGTTGCTTCTCAGCAACTCCTGTTGATGTAGCAGTATAAACCTCCCCGTCCTCAGTCTTGTTGTAAGTACCACAGACAAAAGCAAGTGGGGATCAGCCGTGATTCCTTTACCTGTCCTTTTCTTTAAACGTGGAAACTGAAGAGGCCTTGTAAGGGAAAAGCCAGTGATATCTGCTTCATTCACCGTTAGGAAAGCAGGCAACAATTTTCAGTTTCTTTCACGCTTACTTAAATACTGCAGCTTGGACTTCTGTGTTTCTCAGACGCTGAATTTTAATATTTGGTGTAGAAGTGGGTAACCAGAGGCACGCCGAAATAGGCTGGCTGGGAGGTGACTTGCACCTTTTTGTGGACTAGATTAATAAAACGATTATTTTGTCCTGGCCCCAAAAGATTTTTTTTGCGTGCAGGAGTCAGAGATGGTGGAGAGGCAACCAGAATAGAAAGGCAGTGGTATTTTTGTGCATTTAAGTGCTGTTTCCACAGAAGCACAGAAGGCAATATTGTATTTTATTCATATACATCAGGTTTATTATGAAACACATTTTTTCACTAACTTGAAGAAGAAAAAGGAGATATTGGCTTGTTATTTCTGCCTTTTTCTTAACCAGGCAAAGTAAAGAAATGGTTGCAAAACCTTTAGAAGCATTCAAGTACCTCAGTGACTTTCATCAGATGTTCCCTGTACAAGAAAAAGAAAAAAAAATCGTTCTATCTTTTTATTTTTACTTTGCTTTAATCTTATTTGATGATGTCTCAACAGGCTGGGACATGCTTTCTTGGATGGCAATTTCACTGCACCATATGTGTCTCTCACAAGATAGCAGAGTGAAATGAGTCTTGGCAGGAAGAGAACTAAACACATCGACAAAGAAAAGAAAAAATTTATTTACTTAACTCCCTGTTGCCTGCATACATTTTTGCCTGGGACTGCATCTGGTACAGTGATTCGAAGTTAGTTTTTTATAAATGTGTGTCTGAATCCCAGTCCCACACATAATCATTTTTTTCTAGCCATCCACGCAGTTTGTTTGTTGTGTGTGTGTGTTTTGTTTTTTTTTCTTGTCATCCTGATTTAAATGATCAGCACCTAGATGGTGACCAAGCTAGGAAAAAAGGAAAATCTGGTTTTACCTTAGAATCTCTCTTAGTCCTTACCTCAGGGAGGGAGCTGGTCTTTGCTCAGCTGCAAAAAGGGCTCCGTCATTCTTGGTAAAAAGGGAAAAATCATTTAGCAACATGAAATTCTTGACTTACCGGTGCATTCTTCTGGTGAACTCCAGGCCTGGTATTTAAACTCCGTGGTGAGTACAAGAGAGACCAGGCCAGGCTGCCAGCCCCACTGGGCTCCCTATCAATGCAGAGGAGATTACGGATATTTATCTTGATTGCTAAAAGATTCTAGTTTTGTGTGATACGTTCAGAAAATTTACATTTGATATATTTCAAAGTAAAGATATTGAATGTCTCTGGGTTGAAATAGTGAAAGATATGTTTGAATGCTAAAATCAATCAGCCAAACAAAATACACTGTATTTGAGCACGTTCGGAAGATAAATGTCATGCTGCCGCGCAGGCTGCGCTGACCACTCTCCAGGGTGGCCAGTCTATTATCCCGGCCAGGAGGGTGTGTGGTGCCCCGTTCATAGCCAGGGCTGCCTCGTTGGAAAATTGATTTCCCCACTCAGCCAAAAAAGGGTTAACCAGCTATTTTTTTTCCAGTAGGAATCTGCAGAAGTCCATTTGTGACTCCATGTTCCAAAGGCTTTCGCAGCTGCATTGCCTTGTGTTTACATTAGTTCTCAGGGATGACTTCAGAACCGTTGGTAAAATATGTATTTGTATAGGCGGGTATTTAGGGAGAAAATCAATACAAGTTTTGCAATGACCTTGCTGGTTAGCATGAAAATGTCCAGCAAAAATGAGAACAGATGACTGTGCAGGTGATTTGCAAAAGTTAAAATCAAAAGGAGCGAATGTAAGCATGTTTGGTATGTTTAATTAATTTTTTAATTAAAACAATGGAGGGGTTGTATAGCATTTTGGACACTGTGTGAAAAGACAGGGAAAAACAAAACCAACAAAAAGGAAATGAACATACTTTGAGGTATTAGCAACCTATTAGCAACTTCCAGGTTAGCGCAGAGCCGTGCTCAGAGCCGCGTGGGTCGCGGTCTGCAGGGATGCGGCACCGGTGCTCGCCGAGCTCTGAATGTTGGGGTGCAGGGACTGGGCGGACGTTAGGAAGTTTTGCCCTTAGCCATCACCCAGTGTTTTATCCTTTATGGTTTACTTCTCACGAGTCCTGCTTCTGGGCATGGCACGTAGCTTTCCAGGGGGCAGGGAAGGGTGTTCCTCTGGAAGATGTCAGCTAGTCAAAGTAGTGATCACATTGTCATAACTTCTAGGATTTTCTTATGTGCTTAAAAACATTTTTTCTTTGTGCTCTTTCTAAATTAAGTAGCTAGAGATTTTGGAATTCATGTTTTTTTCACAGGATCTCTCTCTCTCTTTTTTTTTTTTTTTTTTAAGGTTGCATATCTTTTATAATATATATAATGTCTATTACAGGGAGACCTAAATGATTGCTGTAACGTAATTTCTGTGTAGATTCAAAGGTAAGAGTTCAGTTATCTCAAGATAAATTTGCAAATTTTATCCTTGTCATTATGCTGTGGAAATAATGGAGATAATTTAGGGCTAGTGTTTACTCAAACACAAAATCAGATTCTGACCCTGCGGTGTTTCTGATTCCTTGAGGTAGGCACCCATGAGCACCGAGCACCTCGTGGCTGTAAATACTGCAGCTTGCGTCACGCAGCACAGAAAGGCTCTGCTCAGAAAACCGAGGCTGCGTCGTGTCGAGCGCTGTGCATGCAGCAGGAAAACACGGGAGAACAATCCCCTTCCCACAGAGCCCAGGGCCTACGTAAATCTGCGTGCACACAGAAGGGACAGTTTTGCACCACACATTCTCAAATTGTGCAGAGTTCTTCTGTGAAATTCATGATTGGCAGTCAGTGCTGGGTTCAGGCTTTTTTTTTTTTCCTTGCATTTTTGTCACCGAGTGGATACCTGAGTGGGCCTAATCAGGTGCAGCTACGTGTGATGTTGGAGGGGGCCATATTCTGCATTATTGGATCCTATGGCAAGAGCAGGGTCTTGGTTCCTTTCATAAGCTGCCTGGAAAGAAATAATGTCTTGTACTGTGACAACTTGCGGTGCTCACCAATGATTCGCAGGTCAAGAACTGCTTTATGCAGAAGTCAGGGAACTATTTGAATAATGCATGGCCAGAACTTCCCCCAAAAGCTTGGGGGAAACTTTGTGAGTTGGACGGTAAGATTACTGGGGGGGGGTTGATATTTAGGAGCTTTTGAGTCTCCTATTTGAGAGGCACTGTTCCGCTCCTGCCAAATATAGTTTTAATGAAAATATTTACATGAAATATACATATGTTGTATTTACTAAATCTTAGATGTTGAAATTGATCTGTGCTGCTATCACTGCAGTTGCTTGAAATGGAAATGCGGAGAAGCGCTGAGAGCTCGGCACAGCACAAAGAGGCGATAGGTGAGGGAGGCTCCGACGCCCCTTCCACGCTCGGGTTCGGTGTCCTCAGGCCTGGGGAAAAACCCTGCCTTCCAGATGCGATCAACAAGGGCAGTTGCATTTAATTGCTTGAGAAGGCTTTCTGCAGAAATAGGACTTTTTTCCCCCTGCATTTTCTTTTCACCTTTGGTATACTAAATTATTACTTATCTGGAGTCTGTATGCTCTCATGCCCTGAGAGCATGCACTCATGGAGGATATCGGACAATTTATATCACCTTAAAGTAACAGGACCTACAGGGAAAAATAATAGTCGGCATTGCCCTTAATTTTATATATTATTTTAATCATAATGAAAAAAACAAATCCAGAAATATTGTCACCTGTGTTCCTAAGAGGGCAGCTTTCAGTTTCTAGGTGTGAGACAGGCAGGGTCTGGATAAATAAAAGAATCGTTCAACAAATAGCATCACATGGCCGGCAAAAAATATCCTTTTGTCTTCTGATTTATCTGAGTGCAGCATTAACGGCATTAGTAAGAAATGGATCACAAAATTGTTGTGTCATTTGAAACATTTATTTTAATATTTTGAAATTTGAGCAAGTTATGATTAGAAACTACATTAGTGAAAAAATGTTTCTTTTATTAAAACGTTTTAAGGCTTGACTGAAAATATAAATCATACCTGAATAATCTGGATTATACTGATATTCTTCAGTTGTGTCACTTTTTGTTGGCTATTAGGTTAAAAGAAAATCTCAGCAGTTTAATTTTTTAATTGGTACAGTGCTTAATATTAAAATATTTTAAAATACTCATTTGGCTGTTTTAAAATTGCTTTCTATATGAGCATGTTTATGTGTGTAAATATACATATATGCTTATATACTGAATATAAAAAAAATGAAATTTTTAGGCTGAAGTTTCTTTCCAGTGGAGCTTTTTAAGGATCTGTCAGTTTTCCAGTTGTGTGGACTGTTTAAAATTCTATATCATCTTCTGTTTTAATGCAATATCAGTTAATTCTCTGGAGGAAAAGAGATAAGGTGTTAAAATTGGGATAAAAGCTTCCAAATGCTGGGAAATTTGTTCTGTCAAATCCAGGGCCCCTTTTACTGGCAGAAACTTAGGAAAGTAAATAGTAGTAAGCTCACATGTAACGAAAGATTTAAATGTAATTCCCTCAAATAGTATAAATGCAATTATCAACACGTTCTCTGAAAACAGATGAGGTTGAATTTCTTATTAATTTTTTATATTTGATTGATGAATGCAAAATCAATACTTTGAAAGTTGATTCTTTTCCCCAAGAATTGTTCTCCTGGCGGAGAAGGGCAGCTGATTTTATTCTTTTCCTTTTTTGACTGTTTTTAAAAGCGTGGCATAAAGTAAGCCGTTCTTAGGAGCTGCCTCCCGAGCGCTGTAACCAGATTGCAGCTAATTACGTACCATTCCTTTCCTTCTGGAGGGATATCGAGATCTTTGTTTTTTTTTTCTCATAGACGGTGATTAAGAAATGGGTTTCCAAATGCCCCGTTGGTGGAGAGGGCGCTTAGGAGGGAGCGGTGCAGGCACACCCGTGAAGGACAGGCTTTCCCTCAGCCATCCCCGTGCCGCCAGGGTCCCCCTGCGTTGTGTGGCCCTTGGTGGTGGCCGTGGTGTCCGTCTGTCCGTCAGCCTGCGGTGCCCACGGGCGGCCTGAGCACGCTGACAGCGCCGGCACATCCACCAGCAGTGTCCAGCCTGTCCTGTCAGGTTTATCGTCCACTCCATCAAAGGGTCTAATGGTCAGCAGAGAGGGCTAAATGTGTCCCCCGTGACCTGACATTAACAGAGTGGACTTGTTTAAGCGTTACCGAGGGTGTCTCGGAATGATTCGGACGCCAATACCCGTTTCCCTCAATGAGCAGTCATTTGGCTCATGACTCAATACCGCTTCCCCTGACATGGCCGAGCCCCGAGCGCTCCTGGGGGAGCTGCCCTCACCTCGCGGCCGGCCGAGGGAAGGGCTGATCAATGCCCTCTGACAACTCGGGAAACAATCGCCTCGCCCCCCGTCTGACCAGCTCCCGAGTGATGGAGATAAATGGTTTCATCCAGACGGAGGGGCTGGGGCCGACGCAGGGCGAGGCGAGGAAGCTCTCGGGGTCCTGCGGGGCCCCGCGAGGCCGCTTTTTGCCCATCGCCTTCCGGGAAAGTTGGGCTTGCGGAGCAAGTGCAGCGCTGGGTTAATCCGGATTAAACGATTTGGAGCCGCATTCGCTGCGGTGCCTTTTTATCCCCGGCCATGCTGCCGTGTGCGGAAGCATCTGTTAATATAAACGGGGTTTTGTTGTTCTGGAGAATAATGGCATTTTTATGGTCACGTCGGTGCTGCAAAACCAAACGGCAAGAAACTCCCCACAGAAAAAAAAAGAGCATTTGAAATAGTAAAAACAGTTTGTTGCGAATTTTGTGATTTGAATTTATAAAAAGTCTTTCCAAACTGTAATTTCTAAGTGTACAGGAATATCTCATTTCATTAGCAGTTTCTCCTTTAGACGTTTATCTGAAGGACCAACTAATGAAAGAGGAATCCTGTACTGCCTGAAATTAGTGAAATGTATGAAAATGAACATGCGAAGCTTTCGGTAGTTCTTGCACAGCGTTTTTCCTTTTTATATTAAATATATCGTTTCTTTGCTGAATGATTTTTAATGTGTTTTGTTCTGAAAAATAAGAAGAGATTTTCTGTATATTAAATTGCTACTTGAAAATATTGAAAATATTATTTTTTTCCTAATTGAAGCAAACATGCTGCACATAAGTATTTTAGGGAAATAATTTTGGATTAAAATACACTTGTTTCATTTTTTAATCTTGTTTAATTTTAAAACTTAAAAAAAATCAAATTTTTTGCATACTTTACAGAAAACACTAAAATACCTTTAAACATGTAAGTAAGGAAAAAAGCATCTGACTGGGCTTGTTCCTCCTGTATTGACAGATAGCAGGGACTTTCTGAATCTGTCTTCTTTTTTCAAGGCAAGCTAAGGATGGAAATTGCAAGGGAAAATGAGCCAAATAATATGATTTTTGATGGGTGTTTGTAGTTTGTCAAAGCTTTTTGTCATTCAGATGACTAATTTGTATAAATAAGTCTGAAAACACATCGTATTAACATAATTATTTACATAGAATATCTTTATTTTTCTGCTTTTATTAACAATTTTGTTGTTTACAGATCCAAATGCACTATAGTAAATACTTTGTACGTATGTATATGTTTCGGAGTGTTGCCTCAGAAATGTTTGATAGTATCAGTTTCCTAAAGATTATGTTTATAAAATGCACATAGTTGTGTGAATTATTTATAACAAACGAATGAAAAAGAGATCATGCTTTATATAACACTAACAACAGATTCACTTTTTCTTTGGCAACACAAATATTTATTATATTATTGTACTTAAAAAAGGCTAAGCTTCTAAAGTGTCAAAAGTCAAGCTTAACAAATTTAAAAGCAATGAAATGAAAACCCAGTTAGGCACAAAGGATCTTTTCTGAATTTACTGAAAGGCAGTTGCAGGAGCTAAAGAGGACAAGATCTGTGCCTCCAGTATCCTGTTTATTAGGTCTAATGATCATCTTCAAAGGAATATCACAGTTATGTGGCATTTAAGGTTTTAGAAGAATTCTACAAATGTTAGTGTTTTGAGCCAATAAGCATATGTAGTATTTATCTGCAAAAAATAATCTGGCGCTCTGTATTCTGTGTATACAGTATGTAGCATAAATATTCAGTACAAGAACAGATATGCAAAGCGTACGTATGTGCAAGTGTGTATTTGTGGGGGGAAAAAGGAAAATCTGAGAAATGCATATTCAGCAAAAATGATTCAGTACCAGACCTGTTATATTTTTAAAATTCTCTTTTCCACATTCAAAAGCTCTTCCACTTACGTTTTGCTGTGCAAGATTTGCAGACAGGTGCTGGTGGTATTTTGAAAGGCAGTGCTGGTAATTATTCACCCTGTCCGAGGAACGCAGGGACCTGGACGAACACACAGAAACTCGCTTTCTTTCCGTTTTAGGGTGTGTTTGAAAATAGCATGTCATGTAATCTTGAGCATCTGTGGACGGCAGTAGAAATTCAGGATGGAGTACAGAACTAACAGGCAGCAATTAGAGAACAGAGAAGGTGATTCCCTTCTGTAAGGTGTGAAATTTGCTTCTGCAAGCATTTTGGAGCCAACCAGTCATTTATAAAACATAAAATTAAAATCACTTTTTTTTTTTTTTTTAATTAAAACTATATTTCAAATTAACCAGCTATGTTTTCCTTAAGTTTTACAGGAGGGAACCATGTTACAGGGTTTCAAATGAAGTCACAAAACTGAGAGCAAATCTGAAAAATCCCAATTCAGAAAAAGCTGCTCTTCATTTCGGGAGTGCTAAAGAAATAAATCCCTAGGAAGCAATGTGTTAAGAGAAAAGGAGTGAAAAGGAAAACAGGAATTCTGTATTAAAAAAAAATGAAGCAACCTAAAATCATAATCTGAGCTTGTCCTGTCATTTGTTTTTCCAAAGGAAATTTCCCTCTCCTTTGAAAAAATTAATTTGGGGCAAAAATTTCAAATGTCAAAACAATGTACTGCAGAGGGGAAATACGTGAGGCCAGAGAATTGTGGCAAATAACCTGCCAACGAGGTAGCTGCCTTATTACCCAGGAAGCACATCTCTTAACAAAATAGTTAGGCTGTGTTTGTACAATGCTAATATTTTAAACAGAAAATAAGTGCTTTTCCAGCTGAATGTTCTGCTTTGGAGAAGTTAGGTGTGTTTTATTGTCACCCGCAGTCATATTCTGCCTCCTGCCTTAACAATGGGGACAGGGTAGGGGGTGGGCTGGAGGGGCCACGAATGACAGAATGAGAGAGGGACACACAATAGGATGACCGTGACTTTGAACAAATAAATAAAACATGCGAATCTCATTCTCTGCTCTCCCTTGCCCCCGCCCCCACCCTCCCCGTCCAACTGTGATTACATTTGCTGTGGTCATTTCCCAAATGTCTGCCTGATAAAAAAGCACCCATAGCCTTTCTCACACCGTAGCTTAAAGCAAGGACCCTTCCTGTGGCTAGCAATCTGCAACCCTGCCAATCACACACACTTGCACAGACATGCATGCCGTTTTCATTAGCAGAAATGCTTCACATTTGATTGTGGCCCCAAAAAAATAATCTGTAACTCCGACTCGGCCCACTTAATAAACAACCGCTCCCCTCGCCTCTGACTGTGCAGCTGTAATGGGGTTTCCTGACCCCCCCACCATACCCACCCACCCCGCTCCCTGCAAACGGGGGGTGTGCGGGCAGAAAGAATACATTTTAATAAGCCTGGAAAGGAGAAAAATGAGTTTGCTCTACAGTTCTGTTCTTTAGGAACAGAAAAAGGTGAGCATGTTGCAGGGCAGGGAGGGGAAATTTAATATTGAGAGAGATAATGGCAACTATGTTAATATCCGGAATTTTCAATGTACCATAAGTACATTTTGTTTTTCCTTTTAGCACGATTTATAATTAAAGATTTTAATCTGGCTTCACATTGAGTTAATAAGCCCTTTGATTGATTAGGATTCATAAAATTGCCATTTCCCGCTGATGCTTTGTGTTTCTGGGGATGTTCTTTTGAAAAGCTGGGTTAAGGTGAATAGGAAGCAGCCATTGTTTAGGCTGAGCTGTGCCAATTCTGGGAACTCGGGACTGCTTTATTCAGAGTTTGTCCCCAGCAATATCTTGTTGTTCAGCCAAATTAATGCAGATAGAATCTGCTGAGCTACATTTTAGCAATTTTTAGGGAAAACTTTTTTTTTTTTCTTTTTAATTTCAGCAGGTGTTGCGCACAATCACTGCCTTTCTTTACTGACCTGGTCTTGAAGAAAGCACGCTGGGTTTAGAAGGGGAACGCTAACTGCTGTTTTGAACAGAAAAGGCAGAAGTATTAGAAAACAAATATATCCGAATAACCAGAACCCTGACGTCTAGGCTCTCATGTCCTTTAAAATTCAGTTTACAATTCTGTGCCCTGACGGTGTCACCTCCTTTGTTATTAGGGGCCAGCGTTGCAGCAGTCCCCAGTAAAGGCACTTATTACAGACGTAAATAGTATCAAAGGAAGCGACCGCTTTGCCGTTCTTTGATCATGTTCTACGTATCTTATTTAATATTTTTTTTTCAAGTAAATTCTGATAAATCCCAAAGACTGAATGGAAAACATGAGAGAGGAAGCTCGTGATTTCTGAGCGTCTTGTCAAGTGGAGGCAGGCTGCTTTCTCCCACTGGATCGTGTGTGTGCGTGCATGTGTGTGTGTGTTAGAGGGAAAAAAATCTTTTTTCTTTATTTTTAGCCAGGGTAAAAGTGACCCTCTTTAGCCCCAGAGGGGCCTCACTGTGTGGATTGAATCAGAGCAAATTCCCTTTGTGTCTTCTGCTCCGAGGGGACATGCTATTGTTGAGCGCGGGGCCTCTTGTAACACCAAGTAGTGCAGGACTGTGAGCAAATCCTTTCCAGATAATACTCGAGTTGTTTCACAATCGATACTCGCTCCCCTCCCCCATCATTCACCCCAATTTACTTGGCACAACTATCATTTCCTGATCCTTTTATTACCATTCAGACGTTCTACAAATGCAAACATTTAGGACACAAGAAAGAGCTGGGTGAGGCGAGGGCAGTTTTGGCAGGCGCGGAGAGCACGGCGGCCGAGCCAGCTCGGCTTCTGAATGGGAGCGCAGATGCCTGCCTGGGGTAAGCAGCAAGCTTTATGTGTCAGCACTTCCAGGGCTTTAATTGGCTTAATTTTTCTTCGTGTAAGTACCTATTTCCTATTTCTGTTTTACACAAAAATATTGTAAATATGTTTGTAGTCTTCCCCCGTTAGTTTTCCGGCAGCCTCTGAGGGTTACGTTGTTTTCAGATATCCGGCGCTGGCACAGATTGACAGTGATGAAAAGATGAAAACCTCGCAATAACACAGGGTTTTGCTTACAAATTGACAAAAACGTCCCTGCCAATCCCCAGTAATTCCCCGCATCTCCGTGACTGACCTCCTGCGTCCCGCACCTGAGGCGCTGATTGGCGGAGTTGCAGCGCGGACAGCGGAGAGCATCCACCCCGCGGGAGGGAAGCGAGACGGAACCGCGCACCGCCACAACAACCGCGTGCCTCCCTAATTAATAATTTTGTGCAGCTCAGCGGACGAGGTGGGGTAATTACGGAATTAATACCCATTTAAAACAAAGTCCATTTTTCCTCGAGCAGGTCACAGGCAATGACGAGCAGCGCAGGGACAATTCCCGGCGCAGTGTTTCACATCAGCTGAAGGTACCTTCGGATGAATGTCAGCGCCTCTCTACCTCAGTGCTGGCCGATCGATGCTTCATTAGGCCGAATTGTCTTTTGCCCATGCAACCTTGAAAGCAGTCCCTTTAATTACCTGTGAGGAAGCCGGGACCCTTCTCTCCCTCTCCCCGCTCTCCCCGCTCCCTGCCGGCTGTGGCGGCGAGGCCGGCTGCGCGGGGTCACGCACCGCCATTCAGCGCCTGCCGCCAGCGCCGCTGGACGGGGGCGCGGGGGGGCCGGGCGAGAGGCCGGGGGTCAAGTCTGGACCGTGGGGCTCAGCGGCCGGGCCTCTGCCACCACCCCCTGCTGCCGAAACAGCACTGACCGAGGCCTGGCGGGGGCTGTGGTGGCGGTGGGTGTCCCCATCCCTGTCCCCCTGCACGCGGGGCTGGCGTGCAGCCGGGTGCAGAGCCTGCGGTGCGAGGGCAGGGGCTGGGGCCCAGTGCGTGGGGCAAAGGGAGTGCATATGTGGTGCTGTTTGGGATGCATCGCCAGCAGTTCAGACAGATTTTAACTTCAAGTGGTGATCTGATCATCGGGAGCGGTAGGTTTCTGTATGGTAGCCAGGTGTTTTACCTATTCGGTTATGATGGAAAATATTACAATGAAGTAACAAACCTTCATACGGAAATCTTAATCATAGAGATGTTGGTCTAAAACCCCCTTGAAAACACGGACCCCTTCTGTTGTCCCAAGCTGTCTTTATTGGTAACCTCATGATTTAAGATAATTTCAGTTTTGGGACTCTGCCCGTAGACCTCAGGGCACAGTTGTTAATAATGGAAAGCTTATTTGACTGCATTATTTTTCTCCTGCTGCATTTCTTATCTGGTCCATTGTTAAGTTTTTATAATATCATATGCTATTTCTTTGTTTCCCATTTTAGAAGAACGCAGAACAAAATGAAAACCGTTGAAGCTATTACAAATCTGATATAAAAGGGTAGAGGAATTACAGATAAATGAGAAGTTGTTTCTTAGGGGTTCTTAGGCAACTTTAAAAATTCACATAGTATTTTCATTTTAAAATACAAAGGGTTTTTTTGACTGGTCTGTGGTGCTGAAAATTGAGATGTCTTCCAGCGCTCCATCTCTCCCCAGTTAAGAGCCTTTTCCTTTGAGTCTTTGCATACAAACCCCACCAAATTTAAGTTACTGCAACAGGCAGGTGTCTGCCAGCCTCGTCTGCTATTTAAAAACGAGCGAACTTATTAAAAGCGTCTCTCCCAAGGCTCACTCCCAATATACAGAGCAAGACGCTACACATCACCCCCACACTGCAGCAGAGCACAATAAAAACTGCATCGGGATGTACCAGAACACAGCATCTTACGCTACAGCGATGAGCCGGAGATATTAGACCTCACTAAATCCCATCATTTGAAAGTGATCAGTGGAGCCGTATTCTGTATTCACTGCCAGGGCTTTATCTCACTAAGAGAGCTGTGATGTCACCACATTAAGCTAAAATAATGGCTGAACATGAGACCAAGAGAGACGGGGTGGGGGAAGCTTGAGCTGGGGGGAGAGGGAGAAATAGCAGGCATATTGCAACTCCTGTGTGTGGATCACAGCCAGACTGTGAGCAGTCCCTGCGCTCAAAGTGTCTTCTGAGCAGAAAAGGGAGAGGGAGAGAGAGGGAGCCAGAAGCCAGCCTTCAGTCCCTACCACTGAGAGCTCTCGTGCATACACTCGGCCAGGGTGTCAGAGGGCGTGTGAGTGCATTTTTCATTTCTTAGCCTTTATATGGTCTGCCAGATAAACAGGGTTCTGTCTGTATTTACATGTATTTGACTAACTGTTCTGTGTATTTTTGTACTGTATGTGAGCAGGCATTAACACACAAACTCACAGGCACTTAAATAGATGTAACGTAAATCCTCCTCTAATACACGGGGGACACATTAAAAATAGGATGAGATTCAGCTTTTCACACAAGCTGCCTACCTGACAGTGCCCTGCGATATTTCCACCCTGCTCCTAAATGTGCAGGAATGGGATGCGACCGGGAGGGAAGGGTGGGAGGGGTGGGAAGGGGAGGAATCTTTCGTTCCTGGCATCTCTAATTCATGTTGGCCTTTGCTTCGTGTCACGTCAGAGAGTATTGCTTGTGATAATACCGATACCATTCAGATGGCGACTTCCACCCTCCCTTGCTGAGGCTTGCACACAGCGCACCCGTAGCTCTTCAGCATACAGGCACCTGATAAATTTTGCCAAACCAGTTGGGTTGTGTTCGGCTGCACAGCATTGTGTGTGCCTGTGGAATCGCTCGGCGTGTGCAGCACGCCTGCTTGCAGTGTGTTTTGTGGCTGTACGGCGAGCACACGATCTGTGCACGGTGTGTGTGAACCACACGTGTGCACCCATGCACAGCACGCACTGTATGCAGTGTCTGCATGGTGCTGACTGCTCTGCCTTCACTGTAGCTCATTCGAGATCCAGGTCGATCCTAGTGTTTGAGGAGAATAATTGAGAAAGAACGGGGCTAGATTTGACAGCAGTGTTCCGGCAGGACAGTAGAAGCTCCTGCATTGCAGCCTTGCCTATGGGTTAAAGGGCAGAAAGGGAAAAAGTTATTGTCCTTGGAAGTGTGGCCTATATGTGGATGGTCGAAATAAAGCAGGAAATAAAGCGCTGATGGAAGTCTTTGGGTGGGAAACAGAACGAGAGGCAAGGGGAGCCACGTAGACTTCCCTGGTTAGCCAGTAGATAGAGGACATCTGTCCTGTTGCTTCCAGAAGCCTCTCCAGCCATATGAAACATCCCTGCAACAGAATTCTCCTCTCTAGCCCTCCCCCAGTCATTCACACATGTACCTAGCTAAAACAAATGGGATTTAACCCCATTTCCTCCCACTAGATTTCCAAGCCAGCGGAATACATGGATGTGAAGAGGCGTCTTCCTTGGAAGGGCACAAAATGGAGCAATTTTGAAACAGACAAGTATCAAACTCGGTATTATCAGCTCAAAGTAATAAAACCCCACGTAATAAAAAGGGGTTGGGGCTGATGCAGTGTTCATACACAATGTACATTTTCACAGGGACAGTAACCATAGAGATAGAAGGCTGGAGAATGAGGTGATGGCCAAGTCTTCACGTTTCTGGTAAACCAAGGCTATTTAAAGGAAATACCGATAATTTTTAAAGGAAATAGCAATATTTTTTAAAGGCAAATTGCTAGTGGTCACTCTGGGGAAGAGCACCAGAGCGAAGGGCTGGAGAGCACCCAGGTTTCTGTCAGCCCGCGGTTCTCCCTCCCGTGGGCACGGTGCGAGGCTGCCCTGTGTGCTGTGCACGTGGAGGGCTCGCGGGTACCGTGCACAGCTTCCACCTGCCTGTGTCTGCCTGTGTGTGTTGGCACTGCTGTTACGCGGAGGTGTCAGCCCTGTCCTGGGGATGCGAAGGCGCTGTGGGGGCAATGCAGGTCGGGGCCGGTGTTCGCGTGCCCCCTGCTCAGCTCTCACAGGGGCACAAGGCTCGTGAGCGCGGGCTGGTGCTCACCAGTGCTGCCTACAAGAATCCTGCCCGGCCGAGTTCCCTGCTGTTTGCAGCCACATCTCTTTCCTGCCTGTACCGACTGCTGCCATGGCCTGTGAGGGAGCGGGCGTAAGCGCGGCCTGGCTGCGGCAGGCGGTGGCTGTGCGGCGGTGCCGGGGTCAGGGGGCCGCTCGGGCCGCCGCCGCCTTTCGCTGCCTCTGCTGCCGAGGACACCTGCAAAGGCTTCTGCTTTTGATATCGTGACCTGGGGCACTGCTCGCGTGCTGCCTTGTGGCTTATGGTTTTAAAGACGCAGAGGGGGAGAGGAGAGAGGGGGCTGGCCTCGGGTGCTGGGCCCGGTGCGAAGCTGGAGGCCTGGCGGGTGGGAGAAAGGGTGCCGGGAAAGGCTCACAGACTGGACTCTTGTAGTGAAACAGGTGTACCAATAAGTATTATTTACTCATGATAGAATTTTTATGCATAATGTGTTTATTTTTACCACTAATAATACTAATTATTTATAATTAAAATAAACTTGTTAACTGAGCCCTGTTGTGCATGCACAGCGCCATACACAGCTGATCACGGTGTACACTTTTTATAGTTACGCACGCTTGCTTAACTATAAGAGCACTCACGTTTAGTTCTTTGGACATCTCTTCCCCCTCTCCCCGTGTACATGCTTATGTGTGTGTGTTTACCTCTCCTGGTGTTACTCGGTGTCGATGCTATTCACTTACAATAATATTTGCTGTTTTCCACCTTCGTTCCTCTTCTTGTTTCAGAAGTGCCCTAAGAACTGAGCTCCTGTTCACCCTCCCCCAGACTCTAATGCCTGTATCTTCCTAAAATTATGCACCCCTCGGTCTGCTTGGCTGTGGATTTGTAGCCTGTCTGCAGTTGCTAATGCTGACCATCTCTGGCTGGTGCAGCTGGTTCAGGACAAGTGTAAATTTGTTTGGATTTTTGCAGGCAATCTGGGAAGCTATGGGGTCTCTCACTTAGCTGTGCTGTGTACGGACTGATACTGTGAGCGTTACAATGAGGAACCTGGCAAATACTACCTGTAGCCAACAAGCAGCCTGGGTTTTTATCCGTGGAGAGAATTAGCATGGAAAAATATAAATACAATTATGGAACAGAAATTCTTTGTTGGGGAGAGTATTCTGCTAGGGATGCTGTAAAATACTCCCCATTTCCAACAAACCTTCCTTTTGTGCTTTTAAAATTTCTTATTATTGCTTTTTTTCAGAGGGAAGATCAGTCTGAATTATGTTGCTAGAAAAAAGTTCAAACTTTGGTTTGGATACAAAAATAAATAAATTCTGAATCTAATTGACCACATCCAACATGAGTTAATATTTGGCTATTTTGATAAATTCAGTCTTCCAGGTTTTCATGCTTTTCTGTTTAAGTTTCAGACAGACATTCTGGGGGAATTTCAAAATTGTCTTGGAACCCTTGATGGTAGATTTGTAAGAAGCAGGTACTGGGGAAAAAGATTGCAGGCAGGGCAAAGAGCTTTTCTCTTTCTGCTTTCCTTTTCAGTTGTGTAGTGAGAAGAAAGCAACGGTAATGAGTGCAATTGTGCTAGTGACACCCTAAAAACCAGCTGGAACTCATATTTAACTCTTACGCTTCTTTATGATTACTTTTTATTGTAATATGAAGAGATTAGAAAATGGGGTTCTGGAAAAATTAGCAAGTCCAATTTCAGAGGGTTAATAAGGATCATTAATTTCCAGTGATTACTGCAGAGCATGCTCACCTGTGCCTGTAGCTGTGCTGTTTGGCTGCCTCGGGTCCTCGCAGAGCCTCGTGGCTCCTGTGCAGGGACCTGCTGGTGCGAAGGGGGAGCCAGGAGGGGAGCCTGCTGCGGGCGCTGCGAGGAGGCTGCTGGGGAAGTTCCCCGACGTGGCTGCGCGGCTCTGGGCGTGCAGGTGAGTGCTGGGGTGGGCTGCTTGAGCCTCAGGCTCTGCTGTGAGGTAGAGGAGTGGATTTTGTGACTGAGAACTTGGCTGTGGCTGGGCTGGCGAGGGAATGCTGGAAGGTAAAAGGCAGGTGGGTGTGCGGTCTCTAGTACTGCACCTGAGCGGTCAGAGGGCATTGTGATATTGGGGTCTAAACAAAAAGCTGAGTATCAAGAGCACTTGAATGAAATTTAGCAAAACTGGTGAGGTGACTTCATTTAGCTCGTTTGAAGCTGTGAGTGCCAAAGATCTGGGAAAATTAGGTCTTTCTTGATCAGGTAAATCCTGAGGACGTTGTCTTCATTTAAAGTATTTTTATCCTAACTCCAAAACATCAGGCAGAGCTGTTAGCAGAAGCTGAGTTTGGAGAGAATTAAGCAGAGTCCCTCTTTCTGTGTGAACAGATAAACCAGGTGTAGTTTAATGTGTGGTAGTCTGGAGGGAGCAGACTGATTTCTAGATTTTTGGGAGGAAATCTGAGTTTGAGGTAATGTCCAAAGACATTTTCTCCAAATAATAAGTATAAATAGTCCTGGGCTGCATCTTTGCTGACAGTGCATCTCTCTTGGTTTAATAGCATCAAATCAGTTCAGCACGGCGCAGCAGGCTTGATATCCCCAGACCAATTGCGACTGGTGTGTACAGTGCTGTGTGTCATGGGCGCATTAATCAGCGGGTGGATTACTGCTTTAGAAAGTCTGACCTTCTCTCAAGTCCTCGGGAGCCCAGTTATTGCTCACAAACAAGAGAGGCAGAGGCAGGAGCACTGTAAACATGCAAAAGTACAAGTGCATGGTCAGGGAGCAATGAAACCCTGTGAAACCGCAGATGGGGAAGGAGCTGGCAGGACGCACCACCGGGGAAGCAAAATGGCAGAAATTCATCTAGTTTGCTCTGAGAATAAGCAGGATTATAAAATGTGGAGGGGAACCGAGGAAATGGTAGTGGAAGGATCGCAGGCTGTGTGGGCAGCAGTACTATTTACAGCATTTCCTTAGAGGGGCATCATGGTAGAGTGGCTAGGTCACAGCTGCAGCCATCAGAGGGGCCCTTATTTCTAAAATATAAAGCTTGTAGAGCTGGGTGGCTGTGTGGCCCTAATTTATTGTTGTTAGCATTGTTTGTTATTTGCTTATCGTTGGCAAGCCAGTTAATCTTCAGTTTTCTACTTCTCCTTCTGTAATATGGCAAAATATTTGTCTGTTTTTACACAATGTCTAAAAACAGCCTCAGAGAAATGTGATAAATGTTCAGAATGCTTTTAGTTCTTTTATTGTAGAAAACATAAATGCCAAGAAGTGAGGTTGCATGGCAATATAGTACGGTCTCTGGATGGAGTACAGTCTTTTGGATGGGATGGGATGGGATGGGATGGATGTCTCTCCTCCGCGCTGGTACTTGCAACAGGAAGTTTGGCACAGCTCAGAAACTGGGGTCTGTTCACCTGGAAGTTGCTATTCATGCTGAGCATCGTGGATGCAGAAAAAACAACTGAATTAGCTGAAGGGATTCTTGTTTGTATTTGGGTGCCTTCACTCACATTGTTGTTCGCGTGTGTGCAATATTCTGCTTATTCCTTTTGTTCCTCTTAAAAGGCAACGGCTAAGAGAGATGGTCATCTGCTGCAGACCCAAACAAACATTTTGTGGTAACTGAATCACATTTCTAGTGTTGTTAGCAGCAGCTGGTTTCAGCATTTGGGGAGTTTTTAATTTTTCTAGCATTTTATTAAGCTGTTTAAAGGTGATAGTCCGTTCAGCTGGCTGATCCCATGGAAAGTCCCCTCTCTGGTTGGCTGAAGTGTCTGAAAGCCGACACGGTTTCACTGAGGGGATTTTTTTTCTTTTGGACAAGGCAAGAGATGTAGTCAGGAGTGCCTGCCTGGTGGTAAACCCAGAACAGTGACTTTCATTTTTCAGAAAAATGTTCAACTTGCAAAACAAGATCCGAAGGGCTGGTTTTGTTTGGTTTTGAACAGGATTGGATTGTCAAAAGTTTCCGTGATGGACCAGTGCATGCTCTAGTATTTGCACTAGGTCTCTCTGACTGCCCGGCACAAACATGTTCTGTAGGCCATGCGATGTTCCTTTCTCTTATTTTTTTTTTCTTTGCTCCTGAGACGCACAATTAATTGTGAATAGCTTCCTTTTGTCATTCCATACAATGTAAGACAATGAGCTAGGGGAAGGGGGAAGAAAAGCATAAAACAAAGGAGCAAGAGTCCAAGTCATTTAACCAAGGAAAGAAACATCTTTTATGTAACCTACTCGTGAGTTTCTATACGGGGAAAGAACAGGGTGGTGATTTTTAGAGTTTTGGGAGATGCAGCAGACATCAAGGTTTGAGTTTGGCCCCTCCTTACAAAGCACCGTTTATTTTTCAGCGCTTCTGTCTAATTAATATAAGGCCTGCTCAGGCACAGCAGCCCTCATTGGACGTGTCACTCGTTAATCATGCGACCCTCCTAGCCTTGGGTAATGACCTTGAAAGAATATATCAGCCCATGATGGCGGGAGTGAGGAATTAAATTGTTTCTCTGAGTGCTTATGGTCATTGCTGACAATTTATATGACACAGCTGCCCTAAGCTGTCCGTGCTGGCCATCCTGGGGTAATCATTTTCCCAGCCAGGAAGGGATTGCTGGCCAGGCAGCGAGTCGCCCAAGCTGCCTCGTGTCTTGGCTTTATTTCGGGGTTTGTTCCTTTGTTTGAGAAGGAGGGCTGTGCAACCAGGAAACCTTGTTAAGGTTACCGAGATCGAAAATCCCTTTGCTTAAGGCTTTCTCTCTGGGTACGTTTGACTTTGCCGTAACGTTGAGAGTGACATTAGTTTGATCATTGCGAATATTTTCAAAACTGACAAGGCTGAGCAGGGCCCCAAGTCGTGAATCAAGGTCCCTCTCAGGAGAGGCTTTCCTGAGCTCGGGAAGATCTGCAAAATTGGTAGGACAGCTTGAATAGGAGTGATATGTGGGTAAAGAGCAGCTACAAACGTGTGCTTATGGATGCAAAATTAGACAGGATCTGTAATTATCGTACCCCACCTGATACTTGGGGTGTGTTCATGAAAATTAAGAAGTAAATGTTAAGATATATATTCACGTAAATGTTTATTGGTTAATATCTGTATTTTTCTATTTTCCTAAGTGTTAAATGTACTCGGGTAGGTATTTATTCTTTGTAGATAATGAGTAAATGGCATTCTCAGTTGTTATATATTGGTATCTGCTTTTAGACTAATGAAATAATTTGTTACAGTTATTCAATCATATTATTTATAGAAAACATGTAGCTGAGGATCTAAACATCAGATTGTTCTGCTATTGCCATATGGACCGCTTTTATCTAAACATAAACAGTTGATAATTATCACTGGAACTATTGGCTAAAATCACAAAATAGACCAAGAACAAATAACAATCTCTTTCTTCATTAACATTTAAAAATGAAGTAGATGTACTTGTTTATGCCTTCAGTAAATTTAGCTCTTGTCTTTACAGAACTGTAAATGAACCAGAACATTTGTTTTGTATAATCTAAAAAATATTCTATATGCATATTTCTCTCCACGATCTCAATCTGCTGCATTTTGAGAACCCTGGTGTGGGAATATGCGTGGCTGCGCGTGTGCCTGTGTAGGTGCGGTGTCGCTGCACGGGGTACCGGGGGTATATGTGCGCGAGGCAGGGGCTCTGGCTCTCACCAGACTCGTCCTGGTTTTCGTGGCCCAGTTTACTCTCGTGTCCATGTGTGGAACTGCGTGCAGGTGTCGGGCACGCACTGGGTGGGTTCCTTGGACGAGCTGGGGCGATTTCAGTGTGTTTGTGTTTCTGCCCAGAATTCCTCGAGCATTCCGCTACGAGAAGCGTTGTGCTGCTTTCTGGCAGCCTTTGCTGTGCTCTGGAGAGTGCTTCTCCGTGCTCCAAGTGGTAGAGAACATTTTAATCGGTTCTCTCTTACCCAAATGTTTCATCATTTGAGTTTCATTGCCATTTGAGCAGGTCTACCAGTACCAAGTACACTGCTCTGTAAGAAGCTGGCATAAAACACATTTGTTCATGTATTAATTGCTTCAGTCTTAATTTCCTTTAAAAAGCTTGTCTTTTTCATTGGGTCTAGTGACTTATTATTCCTTTATTTTCCAATTTGTTCCAATATCTCTTCTCAAGCACCTCAGTGTATTGATAGATCACAGCAAAGGATGTGCTAGCTGTCACCTTGGTGTTCTGTGTATTTTGAATACTTTAGGAAAAATTATGCAAGTCAGCAGCAGCGACATAAAACTTGTCTGTAAAATAAAGACAAAAACAGACAACAAAGCAAAAGTGGACACAGTGACTGGGAGAAAATCTTCATGTGGGCACCTCCTTTTTCACACAAAGGTAAAGCAGAGAATAAGGGGCTTAGATTTCTTTTTTAGTCATGTCAGTGACTTACTGCATTGGAAGGGACAAAGCAATTCATGTTGCTACTCTCACTTTAGCGTTTAGGCTCAGATTAAAAAATGCTGGAAGGTTACCATCAGCACCACAACTGCTGTTAGCACATACATGGCTTGGTTGTGTTTTTCACTCCCTGAAGGTGGAGCACCCCGTGCCATCCCCCACCTGTGGTGGTTCCTGCAGGTCCCCGCCGTGGGGGTGACGGCCGGGCCGCAGCACAGCTGGACTCAGGAGCTTTGCTCTGCGCCGTGGTACACAACAATTACACGGCCCTGGTCTCCTTCCAGTAATGTTTGTTCACCTTAAATACCTGAATATTGGTTTTTAGTGTTTTTATTGTGTGTGTCTCCAGCAAGTGGGGGTCTGTAGCACGCTCGCAGGAAGGCAGAGAGCCACAGGTGAGGTGCAGAATCCACAATGGATGCTCTCTGATGGGCAGCTCTGTGCTCTGTTCCCTCCAGGCACCACTGCTGGGTCTTGTGGGCAGGAGGGCGAGGTGCTGGCGAGGCCGCTGGGAGCTGCTCTCGCTTCCCACGGGGCCGGGGGCCATCCTGCAGCAAGGCCAGGCCGCTGCGGGGCTGCACTCCTGGGGCCGCTGGCTGGGAGCCGCAGCCTCGCCTGGCTCACCCTACAGCTCCAGCCGTGTTGTGCCTTACCCTGTGCCATGCCTCGGCTGGGCGATGTTGTGCCCCTTCCGTATGGGGACAGAGCCCTGGGCATGCCCCGGCTCAGCCATCCTGCCAGGTGCTACAATTCCGTATTCAGATTCTTTTTTCAGTCTGCTGAGGAGAAGGCGAGCGCACTGCAGGCTCTGCTCCCCACGCTACGCTCGCCACAGTGACGTCAGCCTTCTCCGTGCGGCAAGGATATTTTAAATTTGTTTATCTGGGTGATATCAGGTGGTTTGGTTGCTGGCACTCCCCATTAGCATGGCAGAGCAGCAAATATGTACATATATATTTATATTTAGCATTTTTTTTCTGGTATGTTCAGCTGAAAAGGCTTGGCTTGATTAATATTTTCCGCTGTCCGGTAACCATGGCAATGGGGTCAGCAGATATAATACTTAATTTAATCTTCCAACTGCCTCAGTGTGCATCACCAGTGTCCCGAATAATAGAAAGCCTTTTGCTTCTCTCTCTCTCCCTTCCTCCCTCCTTCCCTCCCCTCCCTCCCTCTCTTTCTCCCTCTCGTTTTCTTGCTTCATACATTATTATCTTTGCCAGTGGCTCCCTCATATGACCCAAAAGGAATAAACTGAAGCTTTTTCATTCAATGTATATAGCTTAAAAAAAAAAAAAAAAAAAAAGGCGCACACAAATTCTGCCCCCCTCCCCAGCCAGGCAGATCCCCACCATCTACCAGTGAGTCCCCCCTCCCCGCCGCTCTCCGGCAGCCAATCTCCACCGCATGACAGGGGACGTGGGAAGACTCGGAGCGCTCGTAGCAGCACCGAAACGTTTATGAGACGCTCTCCAGCCAAATGAGCCCGAGCGGATTTTCCTCCCGCTGCAAAGCCCAGGCGATTGGCTAGCCGGGACTGGATGGCCTGTTTTGTTCTCCAGGTGGGTTAAGTACCTTGCTTTGTCTTCCTTGGGCCCAGTCCCCGTGTTTATCTGTTTATTTTTACGCTGTCTTTCTGCTTGATTTTTAATTTTTATATCACAGCTGCCTTTTTCACAACAAACACCTGCAGTCGTGGGTTGGTTCTGGGGGAAGAGATCACCTGTATACGTGCCCCCAAGTGAACCGAGCCATAATGAAGGAAGGAGGAGAGCATTTGCTCACTCGGGGACTTCTTGTGAGTTTTGTGCTGGGACCGATGGGGCTAACCTGGTGCAGGTCAGGCTCGACCTCCCCTCTTCCAGCTGCCCCAGCATCCACATCTCCAGTGAAAAGAGCAGAATGGTGTCAGGGCTTAGAGAGACGTGGCTGTGGAGATGGAGAGGACATGGGAGGAAGGGACCCTGGAACCTCATCACCAGGCGTCCATCAGCAATTCTTCCTTTTCTGTTGTTTGTCCGTTTACAATTTAACCCATCTCTGAAATCAATTGAAGATTATTGTTGTTAGTATTTTTAAATTCAGGAGACAGAATGCTTTCCACCACAGAATAGGCAAATGAGTGAATTTTTCCTTTCCCAAGTCTGGCAGAATGAGTCTGTGTGTTTGCAGCCGCCTCCAACACCCTGCCTCAGTCAGAAGGCCGGAGAGAGGCCGCCGAGGTCTCAGCAGTTTTCACTCTGCTCTTGCTGCAGTTTGTCAAAGCACATCAAACACGTTGTTTTGACTCAGATCCTGCCCAGGTGCTGAGTGATGGCTGGAAGGGCTAAAATTTTGAAAGAACTGAAGCTCGTCCCATCAGCCCAGATCTGAGCCACTGGTTTGTCAAAATATTTGGTCGCAGGCAGTAATTACTTGGAGGACGTTAAATTCCTTCCATTTCTGAAGCATGCCCATCACTTTTCCTTAAGCACAATATCACCACTGTGGTAAAAGCACACGGGTGTAAACAGATGTGAAGCTGTCAGAAACAAAACCCAAGAATTTCACTAAGAAATGGCCCAAATACGTTCATTTGCCTGTGTACATGCATGCAGAAAAATTGATCGGTCCTCTCTGATGGTTGTGTGCAGTACCAAATGTTTTTAAACTGGGTAGCACATTTCCTTTAATTTTTGTATATACATTTTTTTTTTTTTTTAATTGTTCCTTTTCAGGATAGTCTTTTTTCAGTCATTCTGTCTCTTAAAATGAATCTCGCCCATGATTCTGGAGGGAAAGAAGGCCTGAAATAGGAAATCTGCTGCAATGTTCCCCACGAGGGAGCGGGGAGGCAGGATGGGCCTGGTGGGCGGGCAGGTCCCGCTCAGAGACGGCTCCCTGGGTGCCACACAAACCAACGCAGTGTTCACAAGCATGTGCATTTGGGATTGCAGCCACGAGCAGGGAGCTGAAATTGCGTTTGTCTGTGCTTCAGACTATGCACACTTTCAAAAAATCAAACCAGAAAACTGGGAAGGATTTAGAGCCATGCAGCTGGGAGCGGTACTTGTAGATGCTTCTCTTTGTTCGGGAATGAAATAGGTTTTCCATTCTGTGGTTGTGTGTCCTGCAGAAAACCCGAGTGTGGCTACAACACATGAAACAGTGAATTTGTACATGTTTAAATAATGAATGAGATTAATTATCTTAAAGTTTTGTTGTTCCCTAAAAATGCACAGCCTGTCTGTT
Source organism: Aythya marila (assembly GCF_965140915.1). Taxonomy (NCBI): domain Eukaryota; kingdom Metazoa; phylum Chordata; class Aves; order Anseriformes; family Anatidae; genus Aythya; species Aythya marila. The sequence goes on from NC_139053.1 coordinate 21,056,247, forward strand.
TTCTGTCTGTGTAGGAGAGGGAAAGGAACCTCTGAAATGAAATGGCTCAGCAACACGCAGCTTTGTGGAGGGCAGCTGGGGGTGGCAGGCCAGCACGTCCTGCACAGGCTGCTCCGGGTGCCCCTGGGGCCGGTTTGACCCCACCACAGGGGAGCGTCTGCTGCCAGAGTGCTCCTGAGCACCCACAGCATCCTTCCCTTTCCTGTCTGGTTGTGATGATGGGCTCCAGGTTTGACTCTGCAAATACTTGTCAATTTTTGCAGCAATGGCATCTCAATTTTCCTTGTTTGTATAGATCTAGGGTATCCCATAAATCCCACTTCTACTTCCATCTTATGTCTTTAAAAAAAATAAAAATAAAAAAATATTTGACGTTAGCACATGTACAGCTGTCTGCATAGTCTTCATGAAGATGATTGAGACAGATCTTCAGATTTTAATTCCCATAATTTCAGTGTTACTGTTCAATGATTTCCTTATTTTAACATATATTTAAAGTGTTTTATAAAGTAGCTTTTTGGCTCATAAAACTGATGTGTAACCAGCAGTAAATCCAAGTTGGATTTAACTTTAATATTAAAATCAGACTTTTCAAATTTTTTAAAATGCTTCTAAAATGATTTTTTGACTGTAAAAAGTTATTAGTCTTAATGTTATTTTTTTTTTTCTTCTGGGATATTGGTGACAGAGAGAAAATAGCACATCTGCCGGTAATACAGACTTTTCTTTTTCCTGGTCAGAATTTCAGCTCTGAGTCACAGTGACAGGCACTTGTCTGTTAGGTCTCACCGGTGTGAAGCTGCCTGCCAGCCTTGCCCCCTAAACAAGTTTGCATGTTAAATGCATTTTACCACATGCTCTCGCATCTAATCATTTGGATATCACTATCACGTATACTACAAGTATATAAATATAATTGCTCTCACTCTCATTCATATTTATGCCATAGCATTAAGATATTACATGCACTAATCTCTGAAGATATAGGAGAAAAATATGGAAAACAAATAAGCATTCCTTCAGATTTACAGGATGGCTGCCAATCACTTACTATTTGATCTAAAAAGAACAACAAAAGTGAATATAAAAATAAAAGCTAGCCCCAAAAGCAATAACAAACATAATGCATACTATATGTTAATATGCCTGCAAAAACTGATAGTTTTAAAAATGTATTTACCATAAACAAATACTCTCACAACCTGCTCTTGAATAAACATCTCTTTCCTTCTCTCCCCTTCCTCTTCTGTGATCCTGCTTACAGTCTTGTCTTGTTAAGTCTGAATCCATCTCCCACTGAAATCAATGGGAGTTTCAAAAGAAGCAAGGTCAGTAAACTATTTATGGAAGAGACTTTCTTGTACGTGTCTGTGAAAGTACTGAACCCACCTACTTTCCAGTGCAGGTGGTGTGGTCAGAACTGGAGGGTTTGCCTGCTTCTCAGCTACTCTGAAAGCCTCCGGCTTGCAGCTGGGTGTTGGAGTCATCACCTTGGCTCCCCCAGGGAAGACCCTCGGCTGTTACCCTGTGGACAGAATGCCTTCTGCACGGCTGTAGGGCTGGGCTGGTCCAGCTCCGCTGTGGTCTGAGTGCAGCGCTGTACCTCAAAATGTAGAGGCTGTGGGGCCTGCATGAATCAGTGATGTGTGCTCACTGCCTGGCAGTCTGCAGGTGCTAAGCTAACGCTGAGCATCATGCCTGGAAGATTTCCGAAAGCCTTATTCTAGATGCATGCAATGTGGACTTGAGAGATGGTGATAAATAACTGCAAAATGGCCAATTAACGAATTATGGCAAGTTTAAGAAAACATTCTCGTAGCATATTTAGAGACACAATAATAAAAAATGTTTAATCAATTTCAAGCTATATCTTCACCTACTGATAACTTCTGCCTCCATTTGGCCATTTGTGCTGTTGAGGATCCTGTCCCAGAAGGTAACACGTTCCTGGGTAACACTTCAGTGCTGATATTCCCTGCCTTTTGCATTCCGGTCCTTTAACCTGCTGGAATTTTTCACCCTGGAGCAATGGGGCTTAGCTCCAAAGGCTTCTGGAGGGCACCTGCTGCAGGGGCCTGGGAGGTGTGAGCCTGGCACGAGGCCACGTCCAGGGACAGGAGACGCATGTCAGCACTGGATGTGAAGCTGGTTGTTCAGGTGACTGCTTTGCTGTGTAGCTTCTGCATGTGGAACAGTGGAAGTTGAGTATCAGGCACTCTTGCAGAAATGTTCAGAAAACCTGTATGCATGTATTCTGGTTCTCAGGAGATGACACACAAAATCTAGTGAGAGTGAACGGGCAGAGAGGCACGTCGGTCGCTGACTTCACCCAGGGCATCAGCTGGAGCCTGTGTATGCTGCGAGGTGGTGGACTTTTTTCTCTCGGTTATTTTGTTTCTGTGAGCTACTAACTCAGTTCTTTGTAGACACGTGCATTGTCTTTGCTTGAAGGTGTTTCTCAGAGATGTGGTACACGACAGAAGAGCTGGGTCATAATTCCTCTGTAGTGCCATAGACATCTGTGCAGTCCTACAGGGCAATTACACGCGTAAGGAAGCCCTGTCAGGAAGCACAACATGGGTTTGGTGCATTTGTAATTCAGTAGCAACCCAAGGCCTCGCTGAGATCAGCTCATTTTGTTGTGTACTTCACAAACGCGGTGTTAATTCTTGCTTTATGTGCCATTTAGGACCAAAAAGAAAAATGTTAAAGAAAAGTTGTAATTGGAAGGAAGTTTAGTGTAGTCTTATTTATTGCTTATGGTTTTCCTCATCAGTTGTACTTGGAACCAGCAGCTTTTGTGTCACATTACCTGTGTCCTGATATTTTTCAATAATCATAATTCACTTTCATCTAAGATCTACCTTTTTCTGATATTTGGTTATACTTCAGTGTGGTTGGGGGTTTCTTTGTTTCTCATTTGTTGGCTCTTTTTGGTGTGTGTTCTGGTTATTTTTTTGGTTCCAGTTTAGTATCCTTGATTTTTCTAGTTTGTGACCTGTATGCCCCATTTGGAGCCCAGGGAGTGAGCAAACAAAGGAGGGAAGGATGAAGGTTGTGTAAAATGAAACAAAAGCATGTTGTGCGTGTGTGTGTGTAAATGAACACGTGAGAGCTGCACTTAATGGTGCCAAGGCAGAGGGAGCTGTAGAGATCAGGTGGGGCGGCAGAGGGCTGTGTCAGGAGGCTCTGTGACAGAAGCCGATACTTAATGAGTACACTACTTAATGAGGAAGGTGGCCGTGTCTGGGTGCTGCCTGCCTGCCGTCTCCTCTGGGCTGTGTGTTCTGTGGTCCTTTTAAAAGCAGCACTCCTCCGGTGTCCGTGTGCTGCTTTTTCAGCCACATCTCCATTAACCGAGAGAACCCTTGGAGGCAGCCCCTCCATCCTTTCGACATTTGCTTTACGTAAACCAGCTAGCAAACCGCTCTGTTAGTATTGATGTAGACATTACCACAAATCGCCACTTAGGGACCTGAAAGAATTGACTAACTGGTTTCAGATCCAATACACATAACTTGATCAGACGCAAACTTTAAGTACACTTGCAGGCGTGCCAACTGCACCTCCAGGGGAAGTGACTCTTCTGCCGGCTATTTAAAGAGGCCCTGAGGGGAAACCATGAAAAAATAAAGATCTGGGGTTAAGATTTACTACGGTGGTTTTAAGATGAAGAGTTAGTCTGAGTATGAAAAATTAAAACTCTACTGTTCTACATGGGGAGCGCTTTTTTTATTTATTTATTTTTCTGTGAGTCGGGTAAGATCCCAACTGGCCAGGCTGCTGAGGAGTGCTGGCACCGAACGCGGTGGTCGCTCACATCCCGGCTTCTGGAGGGCCGAGGCCCCCTGCGGCCACAGGTTTAGGTGCAGTGGGGGTGGAAAAAATACCAGAAAATGTTGTACGCTAATTAGTACCAACAAAAGAACTTTTCCTGCATTGGGTATCTATTCTAGGAGATAATAGTCAATGATCTGAACGTTACTATGTGCCGTGTTTTCTTCACACCCTGGTTTTCCATGGGAAGGAAATGTGGGCGGATGGGCCCTAGCAGAAGCACACCGCTGAGCAGCTGCCCAAGATGGACAGTGTGGAGATCAGGATTACACAAGCCTTGTCAGGGCAGTTCAGAGGCATATGAAGAAATTAAGGGTTCTTAAAGTGAAATTTATACAGTAGTAGTTAATTCAATCTAAAATGTGTCTTCAAAATCGCCAGTTAATCCCTTAGGCATTTAATTTCCTGCCAGAAAAATTCCTCAGGTGCCTAAAGTTTGGTAGGTTTGTTGGTATTAGAAGTGCAATAGTTGTGCTGCTGCCAAGTAAATTACTATCTGTTTCACAAAAAGCCGTGTCAGGGTCCACAAATTAGACATTCCCAATTTGCATTCCAAAGGTCTTGCCCGTCAGGCAGATCCTGGATGTCTCTGCCACCTTGCTGGATTACCCGGTGCCCTCAGACGTTGCTGCTTTTATCCAAACCTGGGAGCAAAGCTGTTGGGAGCAGTGCTCCCAGCAGGTTGCAGCACTACCTGGAGGTGCTCCTGGCTGCCTGGCACGTTCATGACTTCGGCTGGGGCTGTCCTCAGATTTTATTTCAAGGGTTGTACGCCTTGACTCAGCTTTATATTTTAAAAATAAAAAAATCTGGGAATGGTTCAGTGCTATGGCAGAGCAGGGCACTCCCCAGCATGAAGTCAGATCCATGAGGCGTTCCCACCGGGTACCTTTGTGGTCAACGTATCTGTGTGCATCACACAGCGTTAGCAGCAGAATGGTGCGTGTAAGGAAAAGGGTGGATAAAATTCAAAACAGGAGATTGGCCCTCTAGGAAAAAGCAGTAGTACGCCCTTCTGGATGGCACTGTTCAGCCCTGGGCTGGCACCTTGCTTTAGTTTCTGTACTGAACCGAAAGGAGCCCAGGGCAGTAGCTGCTCGTCTCGGTGAGGAGACATCACCACAAAGGTCAGAGGAGGCAACGCAGAAGCAGAGGGGGCAGTTTCCTACAGTCTGTTGTCCCGGTGGTTTTGGGGGGCCAGGTGCAGGGCTCCCCGGGCATTACCCATACCTGGCCCGTGGGTCTGTTCCCGGCGCTGCACGTGCTGTGAGCTCGCCTGGTCCCGGTCCGTGGGCACAGCAAGCTGTGCTCCCAGGGCCAGGTTAGACATGCGATTAATGTCTGACTGATGGCTTCACAGCTGAGAGTTCCACCTGAACGTGGCAGCTGTGAGGTTTTCAGGAGATCATAACAATCAAACAGTGTTCTGCATGCTGGAATTCAGAAGGATGGAATGATCAAAGGAGGTGGGAAGAGTGAAAGACAAATTCAAATCATTAGTGGAAAATGTAGCCTCTTGCGCAGCAAAGTTGGGTGATTCATAGAACAAATCTGTATTTAGCTGCGTGAATCAAAGTTAGGGAGAAAAAACTTCGCTGGCACTCCGCGTGCTATTTTGTCCTGTGTAAATAGCAGCGCTCGCTGAGCTCCTGCCTTCCCAGCTCTGATTCACGCGGCTAAAAACAGCCCCGAGCAGGGGCAGCGCTGGGTCCGGGCACCAGGCACTGCTGGGGCAGTGGTGCTGCTGCCATGGGGTTGTGTTCCCCAGAGCCTGGTATTGCTGAGGAGAGCCCCAGACGGTCCAGCAGGGCACCGAGGACTGTTTTCTTATGGCTAAACAGAGAGAGATTAACAACACAATGTAGAAATAAAAGAAAGAAGAAAGAAAGAAAGAAAAGAAAAGAAAAGACGGCCGCCTGCTCTTTTCTTCTTGGTATTATTATTTGTGACAAAGCCTTTGGTCCATTTTTCTTCATAATTTGCAGGACTCCTAATGGGAACAGCACCTCCCAATTACCATGGTTGCCAAAGGCTAATTTGGTTACCCTCAGGATCCACAATAGAGAAACTGTGTCGGCCCTTTGTAGATATTTGCATACTATACATACCAGGAATGTAAAACAGCTGCCTGGGCCCTATTCCACTATCATGGCAATTATGGGTCATTAGCTTTTTCTTCCCCCTCCCTTCCTCCCTCTCCTTTTCTTGTTCTCATCTTCTGAACTCTGCCAGGCAGCTGAGGGCTGTGGCGGTGCCGGGAGGAGGCCCGGCCTCGTCCCCGAGTGACACGCGGCCGCCTGAGCGGTGGCAGCGCCCTCCTCTTTTATTCTGGGACCGTGCTCCTGCTTCTCATTTTCTCTTTCTCGGCTTCCCCCCGGAAGCATTTGTATGCAGGACGTGTGTGCCCATGCACGTGTGTGCCCGTGCACGCGTGTGTGCTTTGTGCCGGCTCTCAGAGGTTACGGTTGGTGACTCTTCCTGGCGGCAACAGCAGAAGCACCAGTTGTGAGCAGAAGCATGTCTTCTGTTGCCTATTATGTTCCCATCAGACACCCCCTGTCAGCACTGCGCTTCTCAAGGGAGATGCTCGCATACTTCTGAAACTTTTGCAGGCTCCCAGGGGCCCAGAAATTAAAGGAGGAGACAAAAGGGAACTCCATCTTAATTCGTTCGGTATTCAATTTGTTAAATGGCCAGAGGCTTTTAATAGTTTATCTCCCTTTTGTTCTGAGCAACATTTACAGTCTTCATGTAGTTTACACGGAAGTGATGGTTTTGCATATACATTAATTTTTTTATGAACTGCTAATTTTATTGACAATAAGGATAGATTGAAAGACCTAAAGCTTTTGTGTTGTTTTGTTAAAGCAAATAAGTAAAGCACAAATGTAAATTACATCTCCAGGTTCACATTAGAGGTTTGCAAATAATACTGAGCTAATGGTTATTGCTAAGGAAAATAGCAGTGGGATCAATATTCTATACAGTAGAACGCAATACCTCTCTCTCTTTTAATCACCTCATTGCAGAAATGGCATTGAAATTTGAAATCTCATTTTCTCCATTTGTACAAATTGAACATAAATCATTGTGAGTGAGGGGAGGTTTCGGGCAACTTCACTCTTTGTGGGATTGCATTACTAATTAGTGCTGGAGGGAAATGTGGATATAGACAGGGCTCAACTGGACGCTGCAACTGCGTGTAGACGGTTCTGTAAATAAAAAGACAAATAACGGGTGGGTTTCATGGCCGTCTGCATCAGGGTCTTCGAGCAAAGAAAGCACTTGTGTTTCTCACTGCCACTAAAAGTGGATAAATGATTAAGACTAAAATGCTGACGTCGCGTTTGGTGTTGAGGGTGTACCTGTGCTGCACAAAGCACAGCGCTGATGTCTGGTTGTTCCCCAAGGAGCTTGCTCGAAGGGTGAGATGAGACTTCCACCAGGGGGTGAAGAGGAGGAGCAGGGGCTGTGGCACCGCGTGTGGTGCAATGGGCAGAGCTGCCAGCCTCGGTCCTGCTGCTGAGGGTAAAAAATAAGTCTCTCCTCTTCTGCTGTTTGTCATTTGCACCACTAACATTTACAGAGGAAATACCGACAGAAAAATCTTTGCTACTGGTACTTCAGAACCTTTTTCCTGTGGGGTGAGCGAGATTTTCTGAGAGACAGCTGGTGGCACGTGCTGGTGTGCTCCTCAGCTCAGCTTATCCAGAATGATCCAGGACATCAAAAACATTCAGATAAAGGTGGTAGCTGTTGGGTAAGTGATACAGGCCGAGAGATAGAACAGATTTGGATTAAAAGGTTTAGATAAACAGGGTTTTATTTGTCTGTGTGGAGAGGATATTGCTGTATTACGAAAGGAGGAGTCTGAGGGGCCGGGAAAGGTTCACGCGGAGTGGGTGGATTCCAAGCATAACCCCACGGATAAAGACTATTTAAAATTATTCACTATCAGTCCCAGAGATTTATCACTACACCTATATTTTTCCATCATTTTCGTGCTTTCTTAAACACTACAATAGGAGATAAATAAGTAACTTTATGGGAGAAACTGTTATTAAGGCTCATTATCTAAATTTGTTCTTGCCAATTTCAATAGCTAAAAGTGAAGAAAATAAATAAAATACCTGTGAAAGTGAAGAACAAACACTGAGCTGGCAGAGCTTCTAGCAGAGAGGAACTAACTCAAACAATTTGAGAAAGCAGGGGGCAGAAATCACAGGCTCAAACCGGGGGGTGGCTCAGGTCTAGACTATTCAAGGAAATGAAAGAGAGATGGAAATTACTGCAAATGTTTTAAATGGCATTCTGACTATATTTGAAATCAACGTGTACTTGGCCTCAAGGAAAGGAAACAAAGATGAGGCGTGGGGAAACGTCGCTGGGTCTGCTCGGCTGCGCTGTGGAGGAGCCCCAGCCCTGCGGTGCCCGTCCCTTTGGGGTGAGCCTCCCTTGCCCACACAAAACCCAGCACAGGGACAGCCCCTGCCCTGTTCAGGGGGATTGTAGGCAGCAGCTTTTGGCACTCCAGCCATCCTATCCGTGGCAGGAGCCTTTGGAAAGTGGAGCGTGACAGAGGATGGGCTAGCCTCTCCTCTCCTTAGCAGATGCCTGTAAATGAATCACCGGCGTTCCGGAGCCGCTTACCACATGAGTTGTCATATCGACTTGCTCAGACATATATTTGGACCCGGCAGTATATATGCTATCATTTGTTCTGCTGTTTTACTCATGTATCACATAGCAAGAAGTACTGGAAGATAGTAGAAGGAGTGAAATGTCAGTAATATATATAGTCAGCACGTCCAGCCATGTGTTTAATTAATGCCATTTGCCTCCGTCATGCTTGGTGCATTGAGTAAACATAAAAATATATACATATAAAGGAAAAACAGAGTTCTGCTTAAAATCTTATGGGAAAACAAACCCTAGGGTAATCATGAAAAGAAATATGGGTTGGAAAGAATCCTGCAATGTTTGGCATCAAAACTGATGGTCTTTGAGTTTAGGCAGCTGACTGTCATTGCTGGAGCATTGGGAAAATGAGCTATTTAACAAGTAATTATGTAGAGACATTTATTTATTTATTACGTGATTTACTGGGAGATTTGTAATTGTGCATGTAGCACAGCTTCTGTTGGAAAAATACAAAAAAAAAAAAAAAGGAAGTTACATAATTTGCTGACATATTAGCAGCCACATGTTTCAAAACAGAATCTCACTAATTTCCCAAGGATCAATTGTTGTGGGCAAAAGACTCATTAAACTGATCTCCAGAGGTTGGAAGAACTGGCTTGTTCAAGACCGCTGTGGAGAAAATCACATGGAAGAGATTTGCTTAAAATTCTTCTCTTCTGAGATTCTCAATTCTTTGGATACTTCTGTCAACAGATTGCTGGTAGGAAGGTCCAGATTACTTCAGCTGTGTGAGGGAGGGAGTTCTCAGCTAACCAGGGCACGAGGATCATACCGAGCGCGAGGGAGGCTCTGTGAGTCAGTATTTTTCTTCTGAATTTATCATCTCATGCTCTACAGTATAAACGTTTATAAATTAAATAAATTAATAAGTAAGCGCATGCAGAAATGATTGGTAAAATAACTACAGGCTGCACACAGGGACACACTGCGCTCGAGGTGGCACGCCGGGTGTGGAGGATGCACCAGGACCTCCCGATTCTGCAGAGTGGCTGGAACAGCGCTGCGAATTGTCTGCTCCTCATATTGATGGGATATTTCTGGAGCATAAAGATAATAATTAAAGTGTCACTTTTTTTAGTTGCATTTCTTATGAAGATCTGCTCAATATTTTATAAGTTGTATTTAGCTCCACTGGAGCTCATTTTATGAGGAGTGTAGAAGAGAAGCTGCCGTGGTTCCTGAGGAAGCCCCCCGAGGAAGCAGGCCCCGACTGCCTCTTGTGCAGGCTGGGGTCTGTGGACAGGGAGCACTAACTGGGAGTGTAGGAGCTGGTTGTTGATCAAAGCTTTGTCCCTCCTCCTGCCCAGATGTGGAAGTAGAGCAGAGCAGGAGCCGGAGTGGGTCCTGTCAAGGGGTTTTAGAGCTACACGTCCTGAACACAGAGCAAAGGATGCTGCTGGTAAATGGAGCATTTCCTCAGAATTTCTCCCTAACAATGTGTAGGCCAAAAGGGAGGGCTTGCAGGGGAAGAAGAGCAGACTTAAAGCAGGCAAAGCCCCTCATGCAATCCTTGTCTTTTGGAAAAGGCGCTCCCCTGAGGTTATGCCCTTGGAGGCTGTAAGGTACAAATACATCGTAAAGCTACATCGGGTCCCTGATCTGGTGCACGGTGCAGCTGAGGAAAGTGTTGTGATGAAACAAAGAAGGGCAAGGTGTTCTGCAGCACGGGAGCAGAAATGGGGAACACAAATGGGGAACACTGCCTTGCTCCCCAGCAGTTGTGATGAAAGCACCTACAGAGAGATGATTTGATCAGCCCATAATTCAGATCATCACACTTGCCCCCAAAAGAACTTTACATATGTGATGAAGGAGGCATTTACAAACTTACAGAGCCCTGAAGGAGAGAATTATTGTATGAGTAATAATAAGCACTTAAATAGCACTTGACAACTTGATTGATACAAACATTAACAGATTAACTCCTACAGGACCTAGTGATGGATATGTGTTTCCCTGTCTTGCAGTTGGAGAAACTGAAGTGTAGAGGTAGATTAATTTATTTGCTGACCCACAGTGTGTTGCTAGTAAAGGCAGAATTAGAAATACAGACTTCTTAATGATCAATTAGTGAAATTAGAAAGCAAAAGAGCAATGTCCAACAGCAACTCTAGGAGCAGTATGGGAGGGCATTGTATAACCTCAAGTTCTTATTTCTAAGCAGTAATTTTGCACAAGAGTTCACCATTGTATATGAAAATAAGGATTATTTTTATCATTTACTTTGTCCTACGCTTACCCAGTCCTCTATTTCACTGACCATTAAAGGTATGCAGATTCTGTTTACAGATATTTATCTATATTTCTATGCATGCACATACAGTTTTATCTGTACAGCTACAAAATATAGCCATCTATACGCTAACTGGGAAATATGACTCTCCTTACTTATTGGCACTGTACTTTTTGGTATGCACATTAAATATGTGTCTGTTTTACTACCTGAAGAACACAAAATGAGTGAAACCCAGCTATTTGCCTATTACTCCTTTGACTGAAAAATCGTGTATGTTTATAGCTTAGATAGCTGCACAGTTCATGCTAGGATGCAATAGAATAAAGGTGTTATTGATGAGTTTGAGATGACTGCAATACTTATGAGTAGTGAAGCCCTGCATGACTTATGTGGCTCATCCCAGACTAATGCCCATAAATTCTCTGTGCCACACCACATCTCAGTGTATTTTGTGCATGCTACATATTTTACAGGCAAACTATTTCAGAAAGATGTTAGAGACTTTTTAAGAAATTATTTGTACCATTTTTCATAGACTTCTCCATGTGAAGGCAGACTGCCAGTTACCAGGAACCTGACTCTATATAGGCAGAGAAAAATTGCACAAATATGATTTTAGAAACCTTTATTTACACAAAGTAGTCTTTCTGTATATAATAATGGGGAGATTTTTATATCATATATCTTGAAAACCTCATAGACCGAGAGTGCTTTACACACCGGAAAGCTGTAAAGTCTCAAAATTCTTATTCTCATTTTAGTGAGTCACAAAAATACTTGGTCTCCGGTATCTCACCAGTGACTGCATACTCTCTATGCTAAACCTCACAATTGTACTTTTTGGTTAAGAAAATCTTACGTTTGAAGAAAAATTCCTCTGTTTGATTAAAAAACATATTCCTTCTTCAAATACAAATGTTAGCTCTCCACAGAGCGTAAATTTGGGACATTTAAAGTAAACTGTTTGGAGAAAGATGACAGTGCAAAGCTCGCCTTCTCCCCACTGTGACCACATGCACTCTGAACCCCTAGAAAATCCTAAAGTCCTGGGATACCGAACTTGTTTTACTTGTTTTTAGGTGTCATAGATCATAAAGTGCCAAACTTTGAATTGCTGGCATGCTGATGCATGGGATGATGTTTTTGATAGAACTTGCTTCTGCTTCCTTCAAGAATCTCCTATAGGGGAATGGATGCAGCCTGGTTTTGAACGCTGCGTCTGTTTTTGACTGCTTCACTTTCCTGTATCCCACTGGTGGTGAGTGCTGGGCTCGGTCAGAGTTACAGGCACTTGGTCCTTCTCCGGATGAGTCTTGGGGGAGGTGGAGCTGCCCCCAGAGCCACCGTGGGCCTTGGAACAAGGCAGCGTGTAGGAATGGGGCTTTGCAGGATGAGGAATTTGAAAGCACCGTTGTTAAAAATGGATTTTTCAAATAATGTTGATAATATTCTTAAACAGATATTTTCTTAAAGTTTTTATCTGAGAGTGGCACACAAGAATCAGATGTCAGCATGGTGTGACATTAAGGCTCCAACCCAAGTCATGAAGGAACCGGAAAACACGTCGTTGTGCTGGCGTGCAGGTTACCCCAGTCACACCCAGGAGACTGAACAAAAAATGGAGAAAAAAGTATATAATCAAGTATCATGGGCTATCTATATTCATGTAGTGTGTGTAGAGGCGGTGTGTAGGAGGAAGGAAGCAGGGAAGCAGTTGGGCTGTGTTGTGCTCTGTGGAACGATCTGGCCTTTGCAAGTCGCATTCAGCTGGCGGGCCCCTAGGAGCAAGGGAGCCCAGGCCACCCGGGCTGCTGCACCTGTGGCACTTCTCAGTTTGTGGCACTTCTGTGGCACCTGTGGCACTTCTCAGTTTGCAGGGAACAACCCCAAATCTGTGGAGCCCCAGTGAAGGCGCATGGGGTCGTGCTCGCTGCGATGCGGCCCTGTGTCCCACCCCGTGTGCCATCCGCAGTGCTTGGTGGGGAGCAGGGGGAGACATTTTACCCATTTTACGTTAAACGGATTGTTTAGTTCTAATTAATAGAAAAAAAATCACAACAGGTAATGATGTAAGACAGGAAATACGCTGAGGGCCTTTCCCATTGCTTCAGCCAGAGGAGAGCTGAGGCTGGTGGGTGAGGACTGGTGCGGGTCGGCTCTGCTGGGGGATGCGGCTGGCGAGGGGGGCCCGTGGCCAGGCATGGCCCGTGTTAGCCTCTGGTCCCCTCGGTGCACCCGTGCCACAGCACAGCTGTGACATTAGCAGGCAGGCATTTGAAGCATAATAATAATTCTGCAGATCAAAGCAGCTCTTCTTCAGACAATTACAGCAAAATTGAAGCTCTCCTCCCAGAGAAACGTGTGCCCTTGTTGTGGTTTTCCTTTTTTGCCCTCCTTTTCTTTCTTTCTTTTTCCCCCTCTCTCTCTCTCTTTTTTTTTTTTTTTTTTTTTTTTTTTTTTTTTTTTATCCTTTATGAGCAAATTGCTTTTTCAGGGCTATAGAAAGAGCCGATTGGAAGCTGAAATCCTCCCTCTCTGCCCAGGGGTGGGATTCCCAGGGTTAGGCATGTAACATCTGAAGGGTGATTTTTTTTTAAATTGATATCCAAGAATAAAAGAGAGAATAGTAGGAGAAGCTGATCAGGAATGAATAAAGTCTCCTTTTAAGCTGAAATAACCTTCCCCCCCCTCCCCAATTTTCCCTCCAGAAAAGCCGGACTGTAATTGCTTGCAATCACTCGGCACAAATTGTCTGCGCGTATTTGCTTTTTAATTTTGTATAATCTGGTCCATTTCGCTCTCCCTGCCTTTGAGCTTAACCTCTCTCTTTCTCTCCCTCCTTTTCTCTCTCTCGCATGCCTTCCCTTTCTCTCTCGCTTTAATTCTTCAGTGCTGCTAAAAAAAAAAAAATATTACTAATTCACAATGATATTTGATGGCTTTTGCTAAGGAAAGGCACTTAGGAAAAAAATAAGAGACTGAGTGGACATGTGCTACATCTGGTGAGATTTCCTTGTTATCTTTGAAGTGTTTGTTTGTTTATATATTTATGTCATTTCTGCTTCCCTGAGACACGGGTTGCTGCTGGTACAAACGCGTGGGGCGGCTTTCCCTGTGCCCCAAGCGAGCTGCGAGCTGCCCGGGCAGCGCCGTGCTGCTGCTGCAGGTGCTGGGCAGGAGCCTCAGCACACGCTGGGGCTGGCCCTTCTCAGCAGGGAGTCCCACGGGGCCAGTGGTGCATTGACATCTCATGCAGGTGAACTTAGTATTAGCTTTTATTGGTGTGAATTATTTACTTTGGGTTGGGTTTTGAGCTTCTCCAATATTATGTGAATTTTCTAAATATTTCTTGCTTAAATATGGATGTTGCGAGTGCTCTTCCATGGTCAGTGTGTTGCATCTGCCAGAAACTAAGTTTAAAAAAAAAAACAAAGAACAAAACACTTGAGTTATCAGAAGTTCCAAATGGTGAGTATTGACAAACTGTTCAGAGCCTGACATTATTCTACATAGGATTCCTCTGGTGCTCAGCAAATATTGTTCCTGGAATCCTGTGGCTAGAATGTAAGGGTTTTGCATTTAGTTTTTCTTCAGGCAGAGGCCTCTGGAAGCAAGACTCTCAGTACTTAGCCCAGTATTTGAGTAGAAGCGTGGTTGACGTTCTGGAAGAAAACATCATGTATTAGGGAATGGTCACAGAGGTCCCGGGACTGAGGTGGTACAAAGGCACCTCCGTCAGCACAGCTCCACTTAGAGCTGAGTCCATAGTCTTGGTGGCGCGTCAGCGCTGGGCCAGAGATTGAAGGGATGAAGACCAGTGCTGCACCCCACCCTTGTGATTTTGTTCTTTAAGCAGCTGATGGCCTTTGGCCACCTGGCAGCGCGTTCTGCAGGCTGCGAGCAGCCGCGCTCCCCTGGTGCGCACCCAGCCGGCAGCAAGACAGGCATGGTCCCATGAGGGAGGAGTGTCACCGGGACTTCTTCAGGCAGTACGCTAAAATGCTTTGTTTTGGGATCCTTGGTTCAGCATTCACGTTCTGGGTAAGGCTGTGCAAGTCTTATCCACGAATATCGCACTGTGTATTTTCTCGTAATTTTTGTTAGTTTGTTTAACTTGCTGTTCTCAGAAGCAGCGTGCTCACCCCGATCAGAATGCGATGGTAATTTGTGTATTACGGTTTTTGTTCTGCTGTTACTGAAAATGGACTAGATCGTTTTACTTGGGCCAAAGGAAACGTTAAGGGGCTGTTTTATTTTTAAGGGACTTCCAGTGAGCAGTCAGAACATCATCAGAGAGATTTGTACAAGTCCCCTGGTCTCACAGAACTTTTTGGACACAGGCAGACGTGCTGCTGCTGTGGGTCCTGGCCCAGCAGAAATCACCTTCTTGTTGCTGCTCTACCAAGAGGTCTTATTTTCTGCAGATAATTTAACTTCCTACTGGGAGCCATTCTGTAGTGGGATGCTGCAGTGAGATCAGGCTCTGATTTCTCTTGGGATTTCTCCCACTGGTAAATAACTTACTCTTTTACTCGTAATGTCTTTAATCGGGGAGGGGGGGGAGGTACTGGCTGCATAGAGAAAACTGCAGCTTGTCTGGATTCCATTCTTCAAGCTGCTGAAGGACCAAGGGGAGACAGGCAAGCACTGGCCTTCATTTAAAATAAATATATATATATCTTAAAAAAGGCAGCCGTACCCTAAAAACAAATAGTTGCTGATTCCCAGCAAACAAACCTTTTGCAAAATAAATAAATAAATAAATCGGCGCAATTTAAGAAGGAAAATTACATGTATATTTTTCTTGATGCGTTTTAGGTTTGTTTGTAAGAGATTTATAATGCTTGTGTTATTCAGCGTTTCATTTGAAATTCTAATGAGCCTTTTGAATGGACTGGTGCAGCCTAGGAAGTAAAGAGCATAAAATAGTTCCATTGACTTATGATTTTCTGCTGACTTTTTCATTGTCATCCCATATCTTCATTCTCTGTCACCAGACCGTTCCGGGAATGTCCTCAGTTGCCTGTTTGGTAACACGTTGGAATATAGGAAACCATATGAATTGCAGATGATCTGATAATTTATTCAGATGCAGTCTGTCATCCTTAAGTAGTAACAAAGACAGCTTTAAATACACATTGTTAGTGGATTTGAGATTTTATACAAGTTTTCTTCTGACTTTGTTCCTAGACCCCAAAGAAGTGTATTTTTCCTGTGACTCATGGCGTCTCTCGTGAGGGCAGAGCCTAGTTCTGTAAGGTTTTTAATTTACCCAAAACTGCCTTAAAAGGGAAGAATGGCTTCTCGAAGCAACACCTTGTATTTATTTTACGTCAGTAGTAAATGTCAGAACTTCCGTTGAAAAACAATAAGTTTTTAGTAGCTGAATTTTATTAGGAAGTGGCGTTATGCTTTTAAACAAGATTCTCTGTTATAGTAGGAAGAATAGCATCTCTTAGCTGCACCGCTGGATCTGTGAGAAGAGATGCCCAGTTTTAGCTAACAGTTAATACTAAAGGTATTATGATGAGTTTAAACAGATTCTCACCCAATCGCCATCCGAGATATTTGATAGCTGTGAGTGTTTGGACCTTTTTGTTCCCCTGAGCTATCTCTTCACAATAGACATTTCAGGGTCTTTCAACCAGTTAGGAAAGTTCATTATATTTTTAATACAATGTAAAAAAATTAAAATAATGATTTGATATACAGGCATTGATGAAAGATGTATTTTTAAAGTAGTAAATTAAAATCTCATTAATATTTCAGTGAGAATATTTTGTGCTTATCTGTTTCATCTCTATTTTTGACCTATGGCTTGGAGTTCACAGCATGAAGGAGATGGTGAAATCTGTTCACCATAAAATGTTAATTATAAGTAAATTACAGCACAAACGTTCAATCAGCCACATTAATTCTACATAAAGTGAATTATTGTAGCAGAAAATTTTAAAATGTGACTGAATTTTGTAATCTGCATCCTCCATTTTCTACCTTTGCTCTCGTTGCTGTGCTGTTCTTCCCCAGCATGGCTGAGCTCTTTGTGCCCTGCCGGTAAGTGCTTTCTGCTTATGTCACGTTTAAAATGGAAGAGGACAATTCGATCCATTTGTTTGCGGCCTGCTAAATGTCTCTTAAATACACAATTTTTTCTTTGCCCAGTGAGAAAATGTGAGACAATTTGGGTTCGGAAAGCAGGCGCCGTGTGGGGAGGTGTGAAGCCGTGCGGGTGTCAGTGCCCCGAGGTGGCTGGGCGCGGGGGGCTGGAGGCTGGAGGCCTGGTGGCCGCTCAGCACCCTGCCTCCTGCCCTCCAACAGCCTGCCTCCACTTCTCGCCCTGAGTTTCTTTCAACAGGCTGCAGGCACAGCTAAATCCCTGCGTGCTTGGAAAATGTGGATAGGAGTCTTGCTGGCCTCCTGATCCCTGGGGAAAAAAAGGCTTCGTTTTGGTATCAAATGATGGGTGATGTGGCTTCCGCTGTAAATCCAAACTACCTCATCATAAAAGAATTTCTGCTGAGACGTGATTGCAAGAAATGCTTGATGTCTTGTTTAAGCATCCTTGTGGTGATGGTCCTGAGAGATCATCAGGACGCTCAGTCTCACCAGTGATGCCAAAAAAAAAAAAAAAAGAAAAAGTCCTGCTTGAATAGTTTTATTGCAGTTTTTCAGGTACAAGGTCCACATAGTGCCAAGTACAGCTTTTGCATTTTACTTCGTGCTTTCTTACTTTCCCAGAAAATTTGCACAGTTTCTGGGAAAGCAAGCAAGAAAGAGTGAATGTTTATTGTGCCAGGTGCTCAAAGTTTAAGGAGTCTAGAAATTGCTCGGATCCTACTCAGTTTATTAAAGTGTTTCTTGAGTCAGATAAATTACATATCATTGCAGATTACCATCTTGACTCTAAAATGCTGTAAAGTGTTGCCTGTTAGATTGGGTTTGAATTTGACTTTTTCTTAAACCTTTGTATAATGACAGCTAGACAATTTTTCTTGATACTGAAATGGTAACACAGGAGATTTCTACTGTTCTCGCGTCTTTGGAGAAAAGCTCTTGAGCTCAATTCCAAAGAAAAATTCTAAAGTGCCTTGTATGGCACAGCTCAGAAACATGTATCAGCAGCAAAGAATTTGTCTTCTCTCACAAGTTTACAGAATGCTTTTATTCATTAAAAGAAGATAGCCTATTTGCAGCTCTTGAATGGCTTAGAGACCAGGGACTTGCTAGTTGTTGGGTAACAAATCTACGCCTATCGGCACGGAAAGCTGAATCATTTTGAGTGCCAAATGGTCTTACCTTTAAAAAAAAAAGGATCCTTGATATGAAGATGCTGTATTTTGATAACTCGGTATATCTTTTGTGTGATGTAATTCAAATGCTAATTTTTCATCTCAGTGAAATACAAAAGCACCTCCCCAGGCTGGTCCATAATGCCTGTAAATGCCTGTTGGGTATCTCAGTGCGTTCTGAATCCGACTGCACTCGTGTCATTTGAACTCTGAGGTTGCTGTTGATAGGAAAGCTGCATTTGTTCATTGTCGTAACAGATACTTGGCCTTTTTTTTTTTTTTTTTTTTTTTTTTTTTTTTTTTAACACGGACCGGGTTGTCTGAGGAGAATTTGGGGACTTGTCCTCTCTTATTAACTGTTTCACTAAAATCCATCAGTCTGCTTTCCCAAAGCTATAGCACTGTGTGACAACTTAAAACATTTTCATGGTTGTGAAAAATGGTCAGATGTGGGAATCCTGACACGTGTATGAAAGGAAGACCAACTCCTGTAAAATTAAGTGTGTTTATGCTTGGAGGAAAGGGAGCAGAAGAAATTTCCAGCTGCTAGCAGTAGGTCAGCTAACCTGCCAGTGCAGGCAGCAGAGGGAGATCCCCGAGCATGGAGAGGTAACCTCAGGGGTTAGGAAGTGTGGGAGGAAAGAGTGAGGAAGCTGGTCCCGTCAGATGGAAAGGAGCGAGGTGTGGCAAACCGCATCTTGCAGCCCTGGCATCGGTTAGCCGAGGACGTGGGTGAGCTACAGCAGGGAGTGCTTTGGTTCATCCCCTCAGGGCTCACTGCCCGTGCTGCTGGGGCTGTGGCACTGCGTGTGTCTGAGCGAGCTGGCCTCCGTTACCTGAATGGTTTCCCACCAGCAGAAACATGGGCTCCAACAAATGTGTGCACGAGCCACTGGGATGTGAACTGCTAAACGCTGCAAAGGTTGTTGAGAACGATCTCTGAGCATTTTCTTAGAAATGAAGGTCTCTGTTTTGTGGCCAGGTTTGATAGGAAAGCTAAATAAAATCCAGAAATTTGAACAAAATAATTAGTGAAAAGAGAACTGTTGCCAGAAATTTTACTTGCACATATGTACAAAATACAAGTAATTATCATTTTTGCCTGTGCGTTTCTAACTGCTGTACAGTTATCCCACCACCTGGCTACCAAAACCTGGCACAGCCCTGCAGGCACGTGCAGGTTTGCTCTGAGATGTTCTGCATCCTTTTGCCTTCATGATCTGAGACAGGGTTCTCGTGACTGGGTGAGCACCCGAGGCTCCTCTCTTGCCCCTGTTGTGGTAGGTTGCATGGGCGTTAGAGACTTCTTTCTAACACAAGTGCAATATGATACAATGGCTCTCCCGGCTGGCAGTGTACCCGGCAGATCAATGTGTGTTTGTGTGTGTGAGCTCTGCTGACTAGCTATCCTGTATAAATAGCATCTGCTGTACAGACTTATCTGTAATCAATGTGGTGCACAGACTCGTTTTACAAAGAGGCATACAGCTCACAGCATTTAGGCTATAATAGGTATGTGTGGGTTGAGCGATGCTCATGAGGCACAGAAAGTATAACTGCTTGAACAGGTGGGGTTAAAGATAGGGTGGGAAAAGTAAAATATTACAGGGGCCCAAGAAATCACACGTGCCTTGAACTTAAGCTAGCAGGCCTGTTTGAACAATCTGAGGTGTGCCCAACATTTAGTCATTTAGAGGCAATGTATTACAAGGAAACCAACCTCAAATACAGAGGTTGTAGTCACTTTTCATTTTTTAATTTATTTTTACTTTTTTTTTTTTTTTTTTTTTTTTTGGCAGGGTACAGCATAGTGAAATGGTATAAGATAAATAATTTTCATTGGAAATCAAGTGTTTTCTTGCTTTTTGATCAGCTCCCTTCATCAGCTAATAATAAACATTTATTTGTCTCTTCTGTCCTGTTCTTACATCCCACGCAGCCAGTTGTGCTGGGACAGACCACCCATCACGTTCAGAGCTGGACTGCAGTACAGCCAAACGAACCTCAGCAGGATGCGATCTTAAAGACAGCTTCATTAGGATGCTTAAAGAATTAGATGTGATTGGTAAGGCCCCTCGAAATGGAAAAGAATAGAGGAGAAAAAGTGTGAGGCACGATGGATGCTAAGAGCCCTTGTTTTCCAGTAAGCAGCATGATTGGCAGCAGAAATAAACACTAGCGGGAAGCTTGTGTATCAATCTAATTGTATAATTGCAGGTTGCTTTCTGCCTGGTTTGATGTGCAGATTGTAGTAATGTGTAGTGTCTCTGGTAATTTGCTATTAAATCCAACACTAGGAAGTAGTTCAGTTGCTTCCTGTACGGATACCTGATGGATACGGATACTGACTGCACAACCCGTGCCGATCTTCTGGCACTCCTCACGTTATTTTTGCTTATACGGTGTTGAGAGATTTTTCAGCAAATTGCAGAAGGTGAGTTAGACGTAAAGGTCAAAATGTGATAACTCATTACACAGTGTTGTAAAAGTCACTGCCAGGAGCTGAGAACAATGTTTAATTATTCCCTCTGAACTTGTACAAAACATTATTTTATATATATTGTAATCAGTACACCGAAAACACGGTCTGCCTGAACTTCTGCACCGGCTTTCCTCAGAGCTCCCAGTGGGTCACTGAACACAACTGGAAGAGCTGTGTTCTGTGAAACTCAGAGGGGAAGCATTCCTTGGGATGGGAAAAATGTCAGATATTGTCCTGGATGAATGTAGAATACAACAACAAAGGGAGAATGCTCCTTCTTAACAGGAGAATGAGGAGGCTCGTATCAGCGCAGATGTCCATCTCGCCCATCATCCCAGCAGCTCAGCGGTGTCTGATGTTCTCACTTTTGTTACAGTCCATCAGCTCTTTCTCCAGTGCAAACATCCCTACCCCCTATTCCTCAGTGATAATTTGATCTCTGGCTGATGATACAATCCCCAAACAGAAGTCATGAGCTCACGTTCGCCCCGTGTCAGGGAGGTCCTGGTCGCTTCCCACGTCCTGCTCAGGATGGAGCGTTGCACTTTGAGCAAGCCTCGGGGTCCAGTTCCTTGTTTGTAGCCCAGGGGGTTGAAAAATCTGCCATGGGAGTACTTTGACAGCATCGCTGGAAGCAGTGGTCACTCTGTTCTGGCAGGACTCCAATTACTGCTGAGCTTTTAACTGACTTGGGGTCTTCTGCTCTCAGCGCACAGCAGCACGCAGCAGTGGGGTACTAGCGGGAGATTTCCCCCAAACATTGCTTGGTGTAGCTTAGGAAAATGATGTAGAGCATTGCACACAGCAAACCCCTCTGAAGTTCGTAAGCTTTCTCCCAGAGGGCTAAGGCCTGTTACAGAGTGACAAAGATTTATTTTTGTGATGGCTTGAAGCGTCTTCCCAACTGTTTTGCTTAACATGTGACAGTTGCTTTTTGCATGTGTGACTTTGTGGGTTTGGATCTTTTTCTGTCTTTTTCATAGTTGGTAAACCAATTTAAGAATAAAAACAAAAATAAAAATAAAGCCAAAGCCATCATGCGTTAGTTGCTGTGACCTCCACAAACAGTTTTTGACAACTTCTGCTAAAAACACTATTTGGAAGATAGCAGTAAATAAATATTGTCAGGTCATAAGGTTTTCCATTCAGATGAATGCATCCTTCTGCATCAGCGTCCTTAAGCTGTATCATTCAGGGTACACGTTCAGCTATGGCAGCTAAAACATTTTTGGGAAGGTTTCAGAAATTTTTATATTCTCTGGCACACGCAACTTGCTGAACTTGAGAGGAAAAAGGATTTGTCCTGTGCAGCTTGGCCATGCCGCACCTCGCCACGTCCCTCCCCTCAGGAAGGTGCAGCGTGCTTTCACCTCATCCCCGCTGCGGTAACATAAACACAGAACATTGCATAGCACATAATAAATATCTGAAAAATCAATCTATGAACAGCTTCCTATGCAGGAAGAGGAAGAAGGCAGGAGCTAGTCACACTGCTTAATGAACTCAGTTCATTACTGAACTGAGAAAGCACTTAGGTACCATTTTGGTGGACAGAGTTTGATTAGAATGGAATAGAAGAGGATGTATTCTGCACATAGTGGAACAGGAGCAGGGATCAAGTCCAAGACTCAGCATGCTTATATTGCAAAAGTGTACGATAATGTTATACATAATGGCAATCCTTTAAGATTTGACAAAGTATTAGGGACTGACATGGGTATTTTTGAGTCATTTTGTAGGAATTAATGATGAATTATGATCTTGTTCCAGAACAGAATAGACAAGTTAAAATTCCAGATCCTTTCTTTCAAATAGCATCCATTTTTAGACGACTTTTGCTAAAATGTTAGCAACTTACTGTATGTTGTTTCTAGGTTCCATACTTTCATATATAGATTATGGTCTAATCTAGCAATTGTACTGTCTGTTAACTAGCTGTACTTGAGCAGTTATTTAAAAGGAAGAATAAATGTTCTGAGCTCTCTGCCTAGGAAGGTGAGGGAGGGGAAAGCCTCTTTCCCCTTTATCTCATGAACTATAGGATCTTCAGCGTTGATGTGCTGACAGTATGTTACATTTTTTAGTTTTCTTGTGTTGGGAATTCACAGTAGACCAAAGGCAGATAGAAATGCAATCAATTAAGTATTTTCCTGTATATTGATAGCTGATAACTATTGACCGTTACCCTCAGTAGAGGATGTCCGGCTCCTGGAACAACATCCTCCCTGTCGAGTGAAGTGGTGCATCAATAGCAGACACCTGTGTGATGCCGGGGCTTTCTTCCTCCCCTGGCAGTGCCTTGACATAACCTCAGCACAGTTTTGTCCTGTCTTGCTCAGACACTGATTGCATCCCCAAAACTTAACCTTTGAACTCCCAGAGGTTATGCTCAAGCCAAAGATCACTGAGCTTTTAAAGATCAAGAGGAAGCCGGTGAGGAGGGATGGCTTGCATTCAGACCTATCCTGGGCTTTAGACACTCATTAGTCCTAACTGAATGCTTGAAAATAACGTGCAGAATTTCAGCTTAGTCAACAGTAGTGAAAGACATTTATTGCAGTTGGATTACCTTGAAATGTCTCCTCCTGGCTGGGGCTTGGAAATGGTGTTATCCAGAGGGAAAAGCCCTCTGTCTAATGTTCCCATGAGGACAGCTGTGTCCTCACTTCTGCAAACACAAACCATTCCTGGCAAGAGGAAGTTTAATTAAGAGCCTCCCTGAAACTAGCCAGGCTGGGCATCAGTAGCCGTGAGGGGCCCTAGCGAGAGTATTAGGAAACATGCTAGGAAACAGTTTGATTTCTGGTAAATGTCATCAGACTGCTGTCTCACTTTGTACATCCGTGTGTGCATGTGTTTTTAATACAGTTGCACTTTGTCTACCTGGAATATGCAAATAGTATTCAAATTAGATCTCGGCGTTCAGACTGTCAGCACATACCCCACAGCTTCCCTCCAGCAAGTGACTAATGGGAACATGTGTTCTGCTATTTTTGTAAAGCTGGGGGAGCCGGGGAAGGCAGGCCCAGACGGTGGCCTCGCGAGGCCTCTCCTGGTCTGGAGAGCTGCTGGTGGGCACGGGGCCGGACTGCGGGGCCCCGGCTGCTGCGGTGCTGGTGGGCAGCGGGCAGGGCAGGCAGGGCAGGGCACCCCGTGCTGCTCCGCGGGGATGCCGGGTCACCGCCGCGCCGGGCTCCAGGCTTGATCCTTGAGGTAGCGTGGGCCATTTTCTTCCTTTTTTTCCAGTCCATTTTATTCACAATTATACACATCACTATATTTGTTAATGTTCCTATGGCAACAGCTTTAACTGCTTACATAGAAATGTAATGTCAGGAAACTATTTAATGCTTCTGTGGATGACTTAATGTGATTTAGCCCTCTGGTGCAAGGAGAAGTCGGTATCGTACGAGCCCTGGATGTCGGCTCCCAGCGCACGCTCTGGAGGGAACCGTTCTTGTTTTGTACATCGTGGGTTTTCCACCGCTCTTGTCTTTTGTGCCGCATCCTTTTTGGAGCAAGGCATGGTCTTCTATTGATTCAGAAAGTCATTTAGCAATAAAAATTAAAATAATAGCAAGTGATTAACACACATCTACCATTCCCAGAGGACTATAAACCAAATGCCAAAGGCTCAGATATTGCTGAACTCAGACAGCTGAAACTCCTTATTGCTCTCTAGGCCTCCACCAGTCAAATGTAATGAGTACTCAGCGTAGGGACAATCACACGTCTTGCAGAAACTGTTGTTCCTTGAAAAGTAATAGCGTGGATGTCACCGTCTGCTCTCCAGTGCTCCTGGCAATGTGGGCTTGAGTTGCAGGGGCTGTGGGCACAGCTGCTCTGCTGTTCGTGGCCATGCACAGCTGGAGCACGGGCTGCCCTGTGCAGCGAGCAGAGTTGGGCCCTGTGGGAAATAATGTCGTGAGATAATTCAGATGGTATCTTAATGTGCATGCAAAAGGGAGACTTCCCCTTTTTTTCCTACTTTGCAATATGAATAATGTTCTTTTAATAAATATTTTCCTCTGTGAATTTTCCTAGCTTTTAAGAAGCATAAGACAAAAAATAAAAATCCAGGAATTTTATAATACATAATCTAACAGAGAGAGCAGGAAGCCTTCACTTCACAGCCTGGACTGCTTCTGCTGGCACTACCAGAATACACGACAGAAGCAGTTCAAGATCACCTTCCTTAATGGACAGGCCACTAGAGAGGAACAAGATGTAGTGCTCTGCTGTATCTCTGTATTTCCTGATACAAGATGAAGGATGCATCTTGGGACTTCGGGTTTGTTAAGAGTTTTTCAGGGAGAGAGACGGTACAGGGCTCCGTAGCGCTTTCAGGAGTACGGAATCAGACTTCTCTCCCATTCTGGCTGTACGAAGCTGTGATGTTTTCCAGTTCGCTGGATGACTTAGAAGAATTTCTGTATTCCATTGGATATTACGTATCCAAATAGATACCTAATAGTGTTCCGAAGAATTACATTTAATATATAAAAAGTTGGTTTACCTGCAGCATTGGACTCCTGTCTTCATGATCCCATCCCTGTCTTTTATTACACTCTGATTAAAATTGGCAAGCACATTAACCAAGAAGATCTCTGCCGAACAGCAGAATCAAACTTTGTGTGCTAGACTGAAAAATGCAGGAATGAGTTTGCTCTGGTTGTGGCATGAGGTGGAGCGAGGGCAGTGGGTGATCAGCACCGTGTCCGAGAGGAAGACCTCATGGGCATGGCCATGCCACGTGGGCAGTGGCAGTGCCCTGCTGTTGACTTCATTGTCTCCTTACGTGACGTGACCAAACAAAGCCTCGCTCTGATCCAAAGCGAATGGCCCACATCTCTGGAAAGTGATCGTCCTGGGGCAGCTTTGGGCCTGTGCTGTGATGGACGACATGCCCCTGTTCTGAAAACAGGGCGGTATTTTAAAAAGACCCATTCGGGGTGTTCTGCTTTCAAATATGACTGTTTCCAAAGCAGGGTGTGCTTCCCATCTCGCTCTGAGATTTGGACCACAAACCCTTAGGAAACGTGCCGTTTTCCTCACCCCGACCCTCTCGGCAGCACTGGCAGTGCCCTCCTGCCACAGGCAATCCACTCGCCGGCCTCCGGTGCCAGCTGGAGGGGAAGCACACGGAGGTGCTGCTCTCTGCCTTTAATAGGGCTGTCAGCACTCCTCTCTGCTCGGAGTAAGGAGAGGAGCGTGATTTAAGCAGCCAGGGTAGGAAGCTCACTCTTCTTAATTAGCACTAATGCGGCAGAGGTTGCTTTCTGGCCCTGGGAAGGTAATTAATGTGGCAGGGGAGGGGAGAGATGGGCAGAGAGCTCCTGGCCGGCGGGGGGCTGTGCCCGGCCTCGCGCTGCCTTTTGCCCCTGCACAGCTCACCCGGGCTGGCCAGGCGGCGAAGCAGCAGCCGGCTGGTTCTTGCCATCCAGCTTTATTCAAAGCCACGGTGTAGGTGTCTAGCCTTGTGCTCCAGAGATGAAGATTTACCTAATTTGAAGTCCTTGATGCTGTTGGAAAGTAGACCTGGAATGCTGTCTGGTAGAAGGGGCTCGAATTAGCGATGTGTTTGTGAGGCTTGCCATTTCAGCTCACAGAGGAGTCAACCAAACCCCCAAAATGAGATTTCCCAAGGTCCCTGGAAGCTAGATAAACCAGATAAATGTAAGCACTGCAGGATTTACTCCTTAAATGTTCTAATAAAAATGGTTTAGGGGATGAATTGACTTCCTCAATTAAATGGCCTTGAAATCACCTTTTGAGAAGCCAGGCGGTATTTAAAATGTGGAAGAAAAAGCAGTAAGTGGAGTGGACAAGGCTGTTATGTATCTGGAGCAGCGTTCTTGAAAAGCAACTTGGTAAACCCTTGTAGGGAAGTGTTATCCTAGACAATACGCTTTTCAATATTTAATGATCAGAGGAAACTCTGTAACATCAAAAAGGAAAACCCAGGTCCTGAGACGATGTTTAGAATTCTGCCCACAGAAGTGGGACCGGAGAGATGGAGCTGATCTGGTTTGTTAGCTGAAGCACTGGTCCTGGGGGCTTCTTCTCCCCTGCTCCTTCACTCCTCTTTTCCCCCACGGTTTTAACCCTGAATGAATAAAGCAAATGTTTGCATTTTGAATGAGAATAACTGGCATAAGTGCTTGCCTTGGATCAAAGCACCATCCTCTCTGAAGTGCGTAGCAAATGCCTCTTTCCAACAAGGAAAAAACAAGTGCTGGCTCCTGTTTGATTTTTTTTTATTTTTTTTTCCCCTTTTTGGTTGATGGTGGTTGGTTTTTGGTTTGTTTGGTTTGAGGTTTGAGTTGTGTTTTTTTTTTTTTCTTGTTGTTCATTTGGTTATTTTTGTTTGTTGCTTTTTTTTTCTTCTCCCTGTTCTGGTTTTAGGGTAATCTTCATACAGATCGCAGGGCATTTGTCTGCGTGTTTTCTATTTGCCGATTTTGGGAGCTGAAGTCCAGCTCACTCGATGAGAAAAATGCATGCAAGCGTTCTCCCACCAGGGACTGGATGCTGGCAGGAGGCAGCGCCGTGCCCGGGCCACCGCCGCGCTGGGGCCGCAGTAATGTAGGGAACACTTGGGCGAGTGGTCTGCTGCTGTCCATCAGGGACCCGGCAGAGACCAGCAGACTCGTGTCACCTCAGACTGAAGTTGAAGTGAGGTCAGAAAGGTGAAAAGGCAATATTTTATCCATTAAGAAACCGAAGGCATTTGGATTAGTGCCAGAGCAGCAAACACTAAATCATCGTATCCCAACTGGGGGATTTATGGCAGAGTTACAAAGATGATAATTTATTTAAGCTCTTGTGCTTAGATTTTTTTTCCTGTTGATTCTTATTAGCATAGGATGTTTTACACTTTTTAATGGGTATCACAGTGAAACAGAGAACGTTTGCAAAGAAATGTTATCCAGGATACAGCCGTTGTTTAAACTAGCAGTTCTCCAGGTTTCAGAAATGTAAACATTTAAAGATAGAGGAAGCGCCTTACGCTTTATTAATTGTATGTACATATGAAAGCTGTCAGTTTCCTAAGTTTGTAAACAGAAGTAGAAGTTTAACATCCCTTTTAAAATAAAGCATGTCAAAATATCAATTCACTATGCAAAACTGACTTCAGTAACAGGCCGTGGTGCGGTAGTAAGGGTGATGCTTTCTAGGATTAGGCAGCGTACGGCCCTTGTATTCGCACTGCACGATCTTTGCTCGATTCAGCCTTGCACTGGTACTGTGGTTTGTTTGCCTACTTTAAAAAAAAAAAAAAAAAAAAAAAAAAAGTTGCATTATTGTTTCATTAGCTAAGATAACGATTATGTGTGTTATGTGCTGACTTGATTTTTCTTAGAGTTTTGCTATGACAAGTTTGTGTCAAAATGATGCTTTTAAGTAAAATGGCAATGTAGAAAGACAGTGTTGAGCAAAATGTAAGACTTGCTGTGAACAATCTGTGCTTTTACCGTGGCTTAAATTATCTTCTATTGTCCAGAACAAACAAAAGTTGGGGACCTCAGGCGAGGCGAGTGAGCACAGGCAGGCACCAACACAGCCCTGTGCTGGCTCGGTGCTGGGCAGAGTGAGCAGAGCACACCGCAGACTGGGAAAAACAGGAGGAGTGCTTCTGGAGGCAGTGGTATTTTCTGCCCATTCCTTACCCTAGTGATGTTCCTTGTTCCTAACCCAATGGTGGGGGAAAGTTTGGGTCTTGGCATGTTGCTTCCTTTTTCCCTGCCCCTGTTGTCTAGAGGTGACTTCTTAGAAAATCCCTTTTTTTTTTTATTGTCCCGATTTTCTAAATGCTGGGATAAGTTGAAGGAAATGATAGGATTACAACCTCACAGTTGTACAGGGTACTGAAAATCAGAGGAGAGCGGTGCGCCGTCCAAACCCACCATTAATTAATTCCCTGGGTGCCTTCGGCAGTTCCCGTAAGACCTGTGGGGTGCAGTGCTCGTGCTGTGTACAGGGTGTGAAGGGAAGTGCCCTGGTGCCAACAGGCTCGGGACCCGGTCCTAAACAGGGCCAGTTCAGGAGAACGCTCACATGCAGGACGGTGCTGAGCTATGTGCCTACCTCTGAGGAACATTTTAGGACATGGTTGAAGTTTGGCACATGCCTAAACTTCTGTTCATCTGTTTTCCTGTACTGGGCGCCAAATGATCAGTATTAAAGCAGAAGTGCAATGAATTACTCTGTATTTACATCTTCCCGATATAACTTGTAAACAGATTAAGTCCAAAGTATAAATAGACTTTAATGGGGAGAGTATGTGCTGACCTATGACCATAGGTTATGTTTGCAAAAGGCAGAACCCCGAATTTAAAATAGACTTTTCCCACAGTTTAGCAAATTCCTTCCTGTGAGGCAGCTTGCAGCGCGGATGCCAAGTGCTGCTCCTTGCTTTATGCGGCTTCTCGTGGATGGCAGCGGAGCTCGTTACTCAAGGAGCACGAGAATCATGTGTGCTGGGAAAAGGAGGCTTTACAAGGAGTGACAAGCTAACATGACGATTAATGGCAGCTGAGAAGATTTCCAATTTAGACAGAGTCTACACAATAGATTGATATGTTGTACATGAACTTCTGCCGAAGAGGCTTTTGGTTTTTGTGTGCAAGTTTAATCCAGTGTTTAAACATTCTTCCTAGCAGAAAACTCAAGATACTGGTCATTACCATTAGCTAACATCGTGTCTTTAGTTAATGTTTCGAGCTGAATTAGCATGTAGGTAATGCTTCAGACAGACTGTGCAATCATCTGATTTTGAGTAAATTATTACAGATTTAATCTTTAGTCAGGTTTTTGTGTGTGAGTCAGTGACATGTTAAGATTGAAAAGGTGGCAGGCAGGAAAATTCTCTTTTCTTAATCGGTCTGCATGTCTTTCTCTGCCAATTACAGATATTTCATTCTCTGCCATCAAAAATCATATGAGTAAGAGCGTCTAACAATCTAAAAAAGAACAGGGATGTTCCTGAAATCCTGCTTAAGATTTCTTCTGCAGAAGTTGAATTCTGTTTGTTTGGACCAGATTTTACATGAGGGGTCACAGCCCCCCTTCCCACATCACCCTGGGGTGATGGGGCCACGACTGCAGGTGAGGACAGGACCTGTGCCTCCCCCCAGTCCACCGGGTCGATGCGGACACCTCCGTGGGCATCAGCAGCGGCAGCTCCCATGGCCTGGCCAAGGGCTGGCCGGGGCTTTCCAATCTGCAGCCGTAGATACTCATGGCAAAATCTGACCGGTGCTTTGGAGCAGGGCACTGCTCCTGAGAGCTGCGTAACAAAGAGAGGAAAATGAATGGGGGAAAATGACACCGTATTTGTCAGATGAGAAGGGTGCTGCTGACCTTTGGCCTGACCCACGAGAGCCATTTTTCTGTTGTTTTTTCCCCACCCAGCTGTTCGTGGAAAAAAAAAAAAAAGTGCAACACAGAGCATTTTTCATAATCTGTTTTGAGGCTTCTACAGAAATACTCTGGAATTAATGATACTGCTGAAATTTTCATCGGAATAATTGCAGTAAATAATTGCAGTACGTGGGGTATCAGGGCTTCAAAAGCACGACCTGGCAGCCCCAGTCCCTGGCACCAGTGACTGCCGAGCATGTGCTCCCCAGATCCTGAGTTTGCTGCCTCTGTGAGTTGGTACCACAGCTTTGATACTGTTTCGGTGCCACAGTTTTGTAATTAAGTAATTTCTGGCCTTTTTTTTTTTTTTTTTTTCTTTTCTTTTTTTCTTTTTTTTCCCCTGTAGTAAGAAAATGTAAGCTACTGTGCCATCTAAACTGTGGCCCTGCAAACAAGAGCGAAGTGCCCAGGCTGAGATGCTGGCTGACCTCACTTGTGTGCTTTCTGTGTCCTTTGTTGCTGTTCTGAGAAATAATCCAATGTAGTTTTGAAGAAAGCAAAGCGGCTAACCTCTGCCAGTCAGCACTGGCAAAACATCGACATTTTAATTTGAAATAAATATTTTAAAGATGAAAATCCTACCTATTTTCATCCCTTCTATTTTCAATCTGAAAGCAGAGATTTCTTCAAATCTAACAATTATAGTAATAAAACAATAATCCCAAGCTAGAAATGTACAGTATCTACAGCCAAGGGATTTTTTGTTTCTCTGACATTCAGCCTGGCCTCAATTTTTATAAACAGTATAAGACGCTAACCTTAAATTTAGTTGAAACAGGGATATTTAGCACTAGAATTAATCGGGTGAAAATGACTGTTAAAATGTGTGTTCATTTCAGATTAGCACAAGACAAACATCATTTCACCAGAAATAAGTTCTTCCTTTGTATGAAAGCAGGTTAACTTGTTTAATTCTGATTGGAATATTTTCTACTAATTTCTACTAATGAAAGAAGGTAAATGGAAAAATATTTGTGAAATTTAAAACTGCAAGAATTTCTCTAGAAAACATTGAAAGCTTTGTTTCTACACTGAGACCTCGGTTTTGTGCATTTTTTCCCCAAGATGCAGTTTTATTAAGATTTGCCAAAATGGCAGAATTTTCTTTTCAGAAGGAATCTTGTTTTTCCAAGGGTTTTGCTTCGTGTCTTTGCAGCACTTGCTGGGTTGCTCATCCCAGGCGGTGCTCCCGGCCGGGGGCTCCCTGGCTTTGTCTCCCTGCCTGATGCTCGGCCACGGTGCCCTCAGGGCCGCTCCTTGTGCCATGCCCCAACTGCACCCACTGCGGGGCTGCGGCCCTTCCAACAGCTCTGCAGTTGTGCCTGTGGCTGGGATCGGTGCTTCTGCCACCATCCTTTGAGAACTGCTGCTGAGAGCGATCCCCAGCCTTCTCGTGGACCTGCTTGGAATCCTGCTGCAAATGCAGCACTTCCCACAGTCTAAGCCTAGTGCTTGGTTTCGTGTCCTTTCCCCTGGAAGAGTCCTGCTGCAGGATCGTTTTCTCTTTGCTTCTGTTTCAGCTGGTTATCTGCAACAATAGAGTCATGTTCCTTCTCTGACTGCTCCGCTCTGACACAGTTTAATGCAGCAGTGCCTACAGGGGCTTGAAAAGAGCAGCCCCCCCCCCCCCCCCCTTTTTTTTTCTTTTTTTCCCGTTGGCCTAGGCCAAATTCCTTCACCCAGGCAGAAAGATTGTCTGCAGTTATTGGCTTTTACTTTTTGAGAGCATTTTCCATCCGTCAGTTGCTTTCCTGCGGAGAGAGTCTCCCACTCCATTCAGAGGAGAAGGGTGCATTTTACGCATCTGCCTTTTGTTTTGCCTGAGCCTCTGGGACTCATAGAAGGGGGAGGCATTGATAAAAGCAAAGCATTTTGCCATAAAAAGAAACTAAGAGGGCAATGGAAGGCCATTTGTGTAATTCCCCAGGCTGTGTCTCTTTGAAAGTGAAGGTCTGGCAGAGTCTGCATAACCCGCTGACTTTGGTTCTTCCTTTATATTTTGCCATGTGCAATACGTTTCTTGTATATGAATTAAAGATTAAAGGCAACTTAACCTGTATTTTTCTTTTTTTGCAACGTTCTTTGGTAGAGAAATGGTGAAGTGGCATTTCTGATCAAAAAGGGGTGTGCATGTGAGCGTGTTTGGAAAAAAAGACAGTTTACATACCTGCTAGATCAGAGTTGCCATTTCACCGTGTCTATATAGTAGGTTAAGGCCTTGCAGGCCTAAAATAATTATTAGATTTATACAGGGCTCTTTCCCTCATAGGCCTAAAACCTCTCCGTACTCTCGATGTTTCTGCTTTCCACGTGGCTGTGCTGCAGGGCTGGGGCTTCAGTGCTGAGCCGGGCCAGGTTTGGTGCGCTGTGGTCACAATCTGCACGGTCACGATCCTCACGGTTGTGATCCACACACTCACGATCCGTACGGTCACAATCCCCACCCGCGAGCAGCCCCTGGGGGTGCCTGCCTGGTTCCTCTGTGCCGCGGGTGGATGCAGAGTGCAGCCAGGGCACAGCACGTGGGCGAACGTGTCACTACAGAGGAAATCGCAGCAGAGGAGGTTGATTTTGCCCATCCTTCTGGAAGCTTCTCTGATGTTTTTCCATTGGCTGCAGGTGCTTAGAGGGGTGAAGTTCCTTTTGCAGTCCCAAGCCAAGCGCACCGTGTGGAGGCGTCCTCAGCATCCTCCCGTCGGAGCAGCAGGAGCATCGCGCCCCGGGACTCGCGTGGTGCGGCTGCACCTTGGGATGTCGAGTTCAGTCCTGGGCACCTCAGGACTGAGCGATATTGACAGGCCAGAAGGAGATTAGAGAAGAGCAACAAAAAGGATTAAGGGGCTGAGGGGATTGATTTATAAGAAAAGATTAAAAGAGCTAAATATGTGTAGCTTGGCAAAGAGATGAGTACCAGAAGGCATGATAACAGTCTACAAATGTTTGAAGATGTAAACATAAAGGGGCTGATCCCGCAGACCTCACTTTCATAATGTCCCTGCAAAATCAATAGGCATCAGGTACAATGTTTGCAGGACTGAACCCCAATAGCAAACTAAAACTGTTTTTGTTAATATATGTATATTGAATGCTATTTTATATATATGCATATACATATTTGGGAAGCAGATGAAATAATTTGAATATCAGAAAGAAATTTCTAACACTGATATAATGGCATTTTAGGCTTCTCTTGAAATGGAAGATATCAAATCATTAGGCCTGGATGGTTAGTCTGAAAAGCATATGGGATGATGAGAGAAGGGTGATGTGCATCAGCAGAGGGGTTGAATGGCTTTCCTCTGTCAAGGTTTAATTTTGCGAACTGATGTGATTCTGCAAAATCAGAGTCAAGAATTCTTAAAAATCAGGAGCAGAAATTTACTGTCAGGCTTCCTCTGTGGCTTTTTTTCCTTTTGTATACATGGCCATAGGTGGTTACAACATTGGTAATGCAATAATGGATGAAAAACTCCGAGTTTCTTCCAGGGATTATTGGATGCATAAGCAACAGGATTAGTTTCACTTACTGTACTTTTGAACTTTGGCCTGGGTCCTGTTTAGAGAGTCAGAAAATGAATGTATGGCTATGACACCCATAGAGCAGGTACATGGTTCTCTACCATAGCTTCCTGCTTGGAGACATTTATTTATTTATTTATTAGGTTATATTTACTTGGTATTGTTCCCAACTGTCACCCTGAAATTAATATTCCAAACTGGGGCAGCTTCTAAGCTACTGCTCACCCTTCTCTGAGCTGGAAGGAAGAATTATGATCCCTTCAGTGTGTTCAACAAGTCCAGTTATTTCCCTTCTTTTCAAAAAGACTCCAACTGAACATAAATCTGTCTCCATCTGTGACAGCCCACAGTCATCTGTTTACCAAAATAAACTTTAAGCATATATTGAAAAATAATTCCTATTGAAATATGCATCCCTATGGCATTCGAGCTTGGTATTTAATGCCTTTTTTATGGTTAATAATGCATCAAAAGCATTTCTAGTCTTGAGCTGTCATTACATCACATACATGATGTGCCGGATGCATTTAATTGACTAAAAAACTTGGAGTCAGTTTTTATTTTAAAAAATACTAATATATGATTACCAAGTCCTACTTCTCCTGATCTGTATCTTTTAGTAAATTGTCTGCTGGTATAGAGCGGGCCATTGAAAATGCTTACAGAAAGCTTAGCTTTGAGTAGATGAAGGGAGGTCATACATAAACAATAAAAGCTGTTTGTTAGGAGAGCTTTCCTGAAGCAGAATTTGTTTCTTTTTTATTTTTGTAATGTAAAAGCAAGTTAATTCAGAAGAGCGTTATTAGAACTGGCACGTGCTTAAGCTGGAAGGCTGCTGGGCTGGGCCGGAGGGGATGGGTCTGCCCCGGGGGAATTCCTTGCTCCCAGGGACAAAATAAGTTTCGGGGTGTGCTGATGCTGCAAGCTCTGTGTTTACAAATTTGTCTCCGTACTGAGGAGAGTGGGTGTCCCTCATACTGATTTCGGTTTGTGCAGGTTGGGGCCATTTAGCTATGGACTTCTGGAAAAATCTAACGTATGAGTACTAATTATTATTTTATTCCTGAAGGAAAAAAATGCATTTGATAAACCATGTGGAAGTGAAAAGCTTCCTATGTGAATTTCACACTATAAACTAGCACGTGAACAATAAGGCAGCATGAGGTTCTCTGGCTAAGTTGTTCTCAGACAGCGTATGGGGGTGGCCAGCACTGCCCGGCCCTGTAGTGCCCACTGAACTTCTGGGTGCTGAGGCCTGTGAGGTCTGTGTCTAGTGCAAATCATGCCCTGAAGGGAAAACCTGAAAAAGCTACGGAGAGGTGAATGGTGATGTTTTTATCTACACATGTGCTCACGGGTTCTCAGAACTCGTGGAGTGCATGCTCAGCCTGTGCTTAGTCACCAGTATTTTCTTTGGCCCAGCTCTGAACATCTGAGTGCATTCTGATACTGTTGAAGTACAGCTGTTCCCTTCATGTACTGTTACTGCCTTAGTTCAGTTCACGGTTCTGTGGTGTTGACTTATTTTGCTGTTTCAAAACACAGAAGTCACTGCTTTCCTTCCCTCTTATATAATCTGTTTAGCTGCAGTGTCCTCGCCCCTTCTGCTTCCAGAGGTCGGGCTGTCCAACAGCTGGACGCCAGCGTTGTCCCTCTTGGGCAGGCACAGAACTTCTAATGTGAGAGAACTCTCCTCTGCAGCTTGCAATCTGTAGTCGGTGTGTTTCATCTGCTGTGCACAGGGTTTTGCTTCTTAGCTGCAGCATCTTCTCCTTTACTCACTCGGAATTTGAGTATCATCAGCTGGTTGTGGCTTTTTGTTTGTTTTGTTGGTAGTAGCAGTAGGGGTTTTTTGTTTGTTTGTTTTGTTTTTTACTTTTGTCTTTTAAGTTTCTGTTTGATTTTAAAAATACTTTTTGATTGAATGGTAATGCTTAAAATTCCGTGGTTATATTCTGGCGGAAGCAAATGAAGGATGTGAAAAGAGGCAGGTTTTAGAAGGACTGAGATAGTCGTATGCATGAGGACAACGTGCATGTAGGCTTGGAGAGGTGACTTGGTCTTATTTGTAGGAATCATTTTGTTAACGTGGGTTAAACTGCATGCTCTGGGGATGTCTCTTTGTTCCCTTCTCGTGTATAATGTGGCCTGTGATTGAGGTGGGTATGCTCTATTCCCCTGATACGCGTCCCACTGTCACTTCTCCCCCTGGACAGGACAGGAGCCATTTCATTATGGACTCAAATCATCAACGCAGACTTGAACATTATTTTCTTCACAGTAACTCTGTTAGATGGGTAATGTGGATCTTTTAAGCTATATTTCTAAACTCTGCATTTCAGGTATAGCTAAAGATTGAAGCCCCGCTGGACGTTTTTGAAAAATACAGATTTCAAATTACAAAAAAAAAAAAAAAAAAAAAAAAAAAAGGCAGGGGGAGCACATTTCAGCAAGCTTCACTTGTCTCTCTTAATTTTCCCTACTCCTCCTTCACCTGCCTGTCTCGGTCCCAGCGGTCACTGTTTCCTGGAAATCATTCTGTATCTCTTGCAGAAGGTAGTTTTCTATTGCCCGTGTCTCTGGTCATCGCCACCCATTAGTTTGGGGCTCTTACTTCTCCTTCCCTGGGTTTGCTGATGAATGCTTGCTGGCGGTTACACTCCGAGCTAAATGGAGATTTTTTTGGTGCAGGACAGCCGTGTCGTGTGCCGCAGGACAGCTGTGTGTGCATTCACACACATGCAGGCACACGCTCGCTCACTGGCATGTGCTCTCCGCTTCCCACACACTCCTGCTTGTATGTTGTAAAACTGGCCGAATGTTAATGTTTCCAGGTCAGATGTGACAGGATATTGTGAAGGGCCAGTCACTTAATGAATCCCTCTGGGAGCTACCTCCGTTACTAACAATTTCTCTCCAACTCATCAGGCAGGGAATCACAGCCCTTGCTGTTTCACTCCATCACTTTCTTCCACTGCCTTTTACGCCTGAGCCGCCTGCTCACTCCGCACGAACAAACCAATTATCGATGAAGATACAAATTGGGTCCCCTTTCCTTGAAAGCTCCTTCAGCCTTGCACCTACCCCGAAGTTTCACAGACACACATCGCCCTGCCCTTCTTCCTGCTTCTCGTCTCCCTGTCTCTGCCTTGCACGTGCAGAAATCCGTATGCACGACTAGGCACACACCTTCGTATCTAGACCTGATACTGACTTAAAAAAAAAAAAATCCCTATTGACATGCATTTGCTTTTATAAAAGCACATGAAGGGCTCATTCATTAGGTGATAATTTCTTTGTTTCTTTGGGAGGTCAGCTCACCTGCATGTGTCTCAGACAAAATAATCTGTCCGTCTGCAGTTTACCTAAGTGAGATCTTCATGTACCACACAGGTCATAAAATGAAATAATTACCACTGAACACACCTATTTTGTGTGGTGCATGCAACCAGATATACTCTTTGAGGATGCATATGTATTTTCTTTTCTTTTCTTTTCTTTTTTTTTTTTTTTTAATGTGCCTTTTGGTAGCACTGAGTATTTCATGTAGAGTTAATGACCACTGTGATCAGCTTGTGTCTTTCTCTCAGTTTAGAACCATCCCCTAATGTCTGGATCTAGACCTTGCACTTGGGAACTTGGCATCATGTATATTTGATATGAGGAAGTGAAAATCATCAAATCTTCCCCATGTACATCTGTAGTTGAACTTCCCTTTATATCCCTGTTTTTCTGTGCATGTTGACCAGTGATTGCAAATGATAAGTCCCAATTCAGGCTCTCCCGTCACTCCTGTGCTGGTGTAGCTTTATTACTTTCCTTGATGCATGGAACATGAGGCAGCCCCACCTGTAAGGACTATTTTTGAAAATAATGATTCTGAGAATAAATGCTAAGTCTTCCGGAAGACCTGTCAAGCATTAAGTCTAGTAATTCACTGCGTGTTTAGCCACTTTTGCTCTGTGGCAGGGAGCTGAAAAAGGAGACGTACCTCTTGAAGCTCTGATGCATTGCCAGATAATCTGGGGATACGTTCCTGTTCCCTGCTCTAGAGTTAGCAGCGGTTTGGCCACGCTGCTGGGCAGCCACCAGCACCTCCCTGAAGAAGCCAGCCCCGTACCTTGAGCTGCTCCTGCGAGCTCTCTGGTCTGCTGTTTTCTCTGCTGTTTCCTTTCCTTGCTCCTCCCACGGCCAGGCCTGCTGTCTGCAGCTACAGGCAGGCAGGTGTGTTGTCTGAAAATTGTAGTTAGGCTGATGCTCTCGCGACACGCCACTCAGATACAGAAGCCTCTGATGCAGACTGGTCCTTGAGGGCTGCAGGAACCTGCCTGCATACCTCAGAGCAGTGCGGATTTCCAATACCTATAAATAAACTCTTCAGCCCATTTGCACCCTTGTGAAAAATGCATCTCAGAGGCTATGAAATCAGAGTAGTCAGAACAGTTTGGGAAGCATTAGGTGGTAGAAAGTGGGAGGTTGCTTGTAGAAAAGAAATAGCCTTAAAATGAAATCTAAAAGAAGAAGTTGCAGGGCTTTGTCAAGGTATCAGAGAGAGATTCTTTCAATCATGACCACAGGGAACGCCCCTGAAGTGCTCCTCTGGCTCTGGTGTCTCCGTCCCCCTTCCCCTCCAGCCAGTCCCCTCTCACCCAGTGCAAGAGGAGATCGTCCCCAGGCTTGGGCAGCCCAGCTTTCTTACACAGGGCTGTTCCTTTCAAAAAGGACTCTCTCGGACTACTGTGCTGGTTCATTCCTCAGCCCCAGTGCTGAGCACAGCGCCTCTCTGCGAGGACCTGACCGATCTGCGGAGGAACCCCTCCTGCGGCGAGCTGAGGTTAACCTCGGGAGGCCTGGGAGTGCCTCTGGGTGGGTGTGTTGTTAATGCACCACTCAAAACAACTCCAAGAAGACAAGGCATACTCTGCAGAATCTCTCCCAACTTCCTCTAAGAGTAATAAAACGATTACACAAATACTAGACACCTATAAATGTATTCTGTGATATCTCCTTTACAGTGTTGTCAGAACAGGTCTCAATCTAGATAGCAGGAAAATAATCAGTAATGTGCCTTTTTTGTGTTTGTTTGTTTGTTTCCAAGGGTATACATTAAGTAGGAATGATAGAGTAAGGCATGCTGATAAAGACTAGAAGTATACATAGAAGAAACAGTAGAATTAATTAAGGTAAAAATGTAACTTTCAGTAAGTACAGCTAATGAGAGTCCCTGTGGGTAGTAATTCATGCCAAACTGGAGTGCTAGACCTATCGTGTAAAGGCTGTGACTGCATATGTAAATGTTATGAAATAGACTACTGCAGAGACTAAATTTTTTAGACACTATAAATGACTTTTGTTTGACACAACATCTTAGAGAGAACTCAGAAAAAGAGAGACCATGTCTGATTTCTTTTTCGTGCAGTGCAGAGGACATAATACAGGTGGCAACTAATGCACAGCAGTGCCATAACAAAAAAAAAAAAAAGAACTGACTCCAAGAAATGACTGCGGTGAAGTCTGACTTTGAAAACAGAACTACATATAAATGAGATTTCTTTATTTCTATACATTTATTTATTTTTTTTTTAGAACAGAAAGCAGCCGGAAGATTAAAATGTTTTGGGTGGAATGGTGGAAATTCAAATACTCCATATCAGAAGCTCAGTGTGAAAAGTACCTGTTGGGAAAAGAAATGAATGTAAAGAAATGAATGTAAAGAAATGAATGTAGATAAATGAGTAAGGGACAGTGTGTGAAGAAACCCCCGTTCAGGGAGCTGGGGGTTGGCCTCTTCTCACAGATAACTAGCGATAAGGCTAGAGGGAATGGCCTCAAGTTGTGCCAGGGGAGGTTTAGGTTGGAAATGAGGAAACATTTCTGCTCAGAAAGAGCAGTCAGGCATTGGGACGGGTTGCCCAGGGAGGTGGTGGCGTCACGGTCCCTGGGAGTGTTTAAGGAAAGGTTGGACGTGGTGCTGAGGGACATGTGTTAGTGGTTTTTCCCAACCTTTATGATTCTATGAAACAAAACAAACAGTGCAAACACGCATGAAAATGTTTGTCATATTTAAAGAAAAGGAAAAAAGTATAAGCTTTGGCAATTATACATATAATAACACAAGCCAAAAAAAAAAAAAAAGGGGGGGGGAAGGGTGTTGAGGAACAAATTGCTGAAAATACAGAGGTAATACTAAATACTTGCTCAAATACATCAGCATTATAAAGGTTGCCAGAAAGTCTGAAGTGGTGCTAGGTGACTGAGTTATAAAACAAGCAGTTAACGAAAATAAAGCCATGGTGGAGAAGCTGACGATGATCTCTGCACTGGTCTATGTTGTGGAGGAGCTTTGAGAGGTTACCACATCTGAAGCTTTTATTTTTAGTGGGAATAGGTATGAAAAACTGTTTCAAATTAAAATGTCAGGAGAAGGTTTTAAAACAAATCAATAAAAACAACTGCAACAAACTGTCAGGACAAGATGCCAAGAGTTAATGAACTCAAATTCAAAATAGCCAAATTACTATATTGTGTAACCTGTAGTTTAAATTGGCCCAGCACTGGAGGAATTGATTGTGATTACAGTTCTTTAAAAAGCCTCTAGGGTGATGTAAAGTATTTCAGACTTGTAAACCTTATTTCTATCGTGGAAAAATAGGGATCTATGAAATGGAATTTGAAGACACACAAATAAGTTTGAGACGATGGAGAAGAATCAGTCCAGCTTTCGTAAATGGAAGTTAATTGTCACAAATCTATTGCTTTACTTTAAAGAAATTGATAAGCAACAGGGTGTGAAGTGATCAAATGATACAATGCATTGGATCCCCCCCAAAAAAAGTTTTGAATGAAAAAAACCCTTCAGTGAGTACTCGAAGGTAAGCCGTGATGTCGGAGGGAAGGGGCTTGCAGTTGCCAGCTCAGGGTCATCTTCCCCAGCGGAGGGAGGTTGCATGCAGAGCCCCCACAGCTCTCCACTGCTCAGCATATCCACAAATGTTCTTGAAATAGAGCAGATACTCATGTAGTAACGTCTGATGGGATTAGTAATCCTAAAAGTAGACTTGGGCTTTGAGAATAGCAAAAGGCTGTCATGATAAAACAGATGTCAAGTGTCTGTAAACATAAATGAATTCATGTGATGGGGGGAAAACTAATTACATATTTTCAATACTGTCTTTTTTGACAATTGTATGTTTACCAAGAAAGACAACAAGATTGAACAAGATAGCTAGTCTTACAGTCTTATACAGGCGCTTACCTAGTGTTGATCAAAAAAAGTGAACAGAATATTAGGAACTATCATGGAAGGAAGGAAGACCAATACAGAAAATACTTTCACACCAGCATCTATATCCATACCATGGCCACAGCTCAGTTGTGCCATTAGCTTGTTGATAAGCACTTCAACAATGACACAGTAGAAATTTTTAAACAAAAACAAACAAAACCAATGAAGGACAACAAACGAGATTGAGAATTTAGAAGATCTTTCAGTGTTTTGGATTTGATTTTGTTGTTGTCATCATGTTAAATGCACAGTTTGATAAAATGTTCATTGCAGATTAGGAATCTGTAGCCTTCTGTTTGCTGGGAACTCGGTGCTTTTTACCAAAGAAAAGGATTATCCTATGTTTCTTTTGTTCTTGCAATCATTTTTCTAAGCATCAACTACTGGCTGTGCTCAGATAGGTTTCTGAGCTAGATGGGCCTCTGCTCTGACCTACTGTGGCTCTTCTTCCACACTTAGCTTGCGACACTTGAAGGCAGCTCTGCACCAAGGCAGGAGGACTTCTGCTTTTTTTCCTTCTTTTTGCAGAAACGGTCTGTTGCTGTGCAAGGTATGGCAGGTACCAGCCCAATATCCAATAACCATATGCTTCAGAAACCTCCTTCAGAAAGGGCTGCCTAGATAAGAGTCATTCTATCAGTAGTGAAATTCCTATTTTAATGTAATTTTACAGACCCTGATTCACTGTCCCTTAACTGCAGCTTGTTATTTCTGGCATTAGAGGGTAAAAAAAAATAGCTTCTGGGCATGTGACACTATTCACAGGCCTTTAATGTCAGAAATAATGATCATGTTAAATTGGAGCTCATTACAACGAAATGAGACCTCATTGAGCCCTCTTTTTGGGGGGTTGTTTAATGATTTTCCTTTTTCTCTTCTTTTTTTCCTTCTAAGTAGCTCTGAATTGGTACACTGGGGGAGAAGCTGGGAGGTTTGGTGGTAAATTTAAATTGCAAGA
This sequence comes from Aythya marila, assembly GCF_965140915.1. Classification (NCBI taxonomy): domain Eukaryota; kingdom Metazoa; phylum Chordata; class Aves; order Anseriformes; family Anatidae; genus Aythya; species Aythya marila. The sequence goes on from NC_139053.1 coordinate 21,097,977, forward strand.
AATGTATACCTTTAAAATATATTAAAAAAAAAAAGGCTTGATTTTTCTACTGTTCTCTCCAAGTACTCTGTTCCTTTGTTACATTTCAGTTATAGAAATTTCTTGCACCTCTTAAGGCCATTAATAATGGTTATATCTAAGGCAGCTACAAAACATATTTGGGACTTTATTTCAAGCACTACTTTCCTCATAATGAACATGAGGATCCCATTTTCTAGTCTTTTTTCTAATCACATTCAAAAGTACTGAAGCTACCTCCTGTGAAACAGCTGCAACAAAGCAGCTTTGCGGTATGGATGAAGCCTATGTATGAAACCAGGAGATTGCCCACACACCTCAGGGTCTGCGATGCCACAATAGTTTCCAAATCTCTCTGGATTTCTGGTGTCAGTGTATGTCCAGGCAGAGCTCTGCTGATGCCACATTGGGCAGAGCTGCCTAGGATCAAACCATCAACAATATGTCACTGCCATCAAATTATTAATAGCGTAAATATCTTCAGGGAAAAAATAATTTAAAAAACAAAACAAAACAAGAACCCTTCTCTGGTTCTCCTTCATTTTATGATGTATCTTCATTTCATGGCATTCTGCCCGTGTGGTTCCCTCCTCAAATCACTTGACAGTTACATCTCGTGAACGTGCTCATTGGACTTGTGCGCTCTGTGAGCTGCTCTCTGTAGCTCTGCTTCTACCTGTGTTTCATTCCTTCCTCTCAGTTGCTGAAACTTATTTATTACTCTATTTTCTTCAGGGTTTTCACTACATTTTGCGTGGTATTTTTACTATGCTTCTGGACCCCAGATCTTCCATGAGCTCTGATGTGCCCAATATGCTGCAGCGTGTTTAAGCCGGCTGCTTTTGGCCATTTTCATACCCTGATTTTGATTTCAAATAAAAAATGCATCAAATATTTAAAAACTGGAAGTAGCGTGGTGGATTAAGAGTTAATTTCATTGCTTGATCATATTTTCCTTCTCTAGCCCCTGTTCTTGTAAGGTATCTGTCAGTGCCACAAGCTTCTGAGAACGGTCATATTTGCTTGTTAGACCTTAAACAGCTTAATTTCCTTTGTGTGTGTATTGCTTGAAATAGGGTGGGATGCTACTGGGTCAAAAGGAGAACTTGAATTTGTGCTAGTATCTGTTTTCTGTCTGGTGCTGCACATCTCAGCTGCTAACACGGGTTCTGTCGTGCTGGCTGTGCTCGTAACGAACCCACTTGGTGGCCTGCCCGGTGGCTTTGCTGAGTGCGGCCGAGGGGTGCCGAGGAGAGGGACAGGCTGGAGGTCCGAGGAGCATCGAGGAGGCCAGGCTGTAGGTCTGAGGTCAGGTTGTTTCAGGGGCAGGAGCCCGTTCTCTGCCCCAGTGCGGCGGCAGGTGGAGATGGCAGCAGTGGTGGGGGCTGAGGTGAGACTGAGAAGCAAAGCAGCGTGTTTCTGGGGGGTTGTTCCACACAGATCCCACATTTAAGAGTAAAGGGACTGTGATGAGGGTACTTCACTTTTGCTCTGTGCTCTCTGGACACATCATCCCACGTGCTGCAGCAGCAGGGAATCTTCTGCTCCTCAGGCCCCCTGAGCAGTGCCCGCTGTGGTTCGGCACCCCCAGCACACCACCGCAGCCCCTGGCTCCGCCGTGCCGGCAGCCGAGCCATGCAACTGCTGCCATTTACTGCACTGTGCTCAGGAGCCTGGTGACCATTTTGTCTGCTCGTGCAGAGAGAAAGCAAAGCCTTCCACACCGTAGCACTGACTTTAAAAAAGAAAATTCTCCCAAATCATGTCTGAACAGAAGTGTCTTTCTCCCTGCAGCCAGTGCAGCACCCAAGCAGGCAGTAACTGTGCCCTGCACTTGGCATCTCCCCGTCTATCTCGATCTTACTAGAAAAATTGCTGTCTGTTTAACTAAGCCTGCTCCCATTCTGCTGGGAGATGACCTTTGGTGTAGGAGATAGGTCTGTAATGTAAGTGATTTCTGATATATAAAATAGTTTTTCTGTTGCACTCTTACAAGATGAAGTACTTTGTTGACAAACTCTTTAACAACAGTGTACACGGATTTGTGCACGCATGTATAGATATATCTGTAGATAATTGCATTTAAATCCAAATACTGATTTATAAAAATGCCAAGATGGTGATGTGTCTTTTAGTCATAATTTTTAGGAAGTCATTGTTTGTTCTCTGCCAAAATATTAATGAGTGACTTAATTTTTTAGGTAGTCTTTTCTGCTCCTTTTGATAGTTCCCTGTCCCACCCCAAAGTTATGCTGATCTTTCACTAGTAGAGTGTAGGCATTTAGTAAAATTTTTAGAGGTTACGGAGAAAGAAAGTAAAACGTGGACACGTTTTCCCTGAAGGACTGAGCTGCACTTTGGCTATATGCCAACTGCATGAGCTATCTCAGAAGAGGAAACTCAGCAATGTAGAACTCAATTCAATAATGCAGAATTTCAAGGCCAGGCTGGATGGGGCTTTGGGCAGCCTTTGGGCAGCAGTGTCCCTACCCATGGCAGGGGGTTGGAACTAGATGATCTTTAGGGCCCCTCCCAACCCAAACCATGCCATGATTCTAATTTTCGTTAAATATTTTGAGGAAATGTTTGGACTTCTCCCAGCACAGCTATAGTTTGTGTATAGAAATGCTTAACCATTGTTTTCAGATCTTCTCAGCAGTATTTGATTAAAATCTTGTCAATTCCATTTCTAACAGTGAAAGACCTAAGGTTTCACTCCTGATGTCTGGTAACTGGAAGGGGATGGAGAAGCTTGCTTTTTCCCATCCAGTACAAAGACTTTGGGTAACCAGATAACAATGTCTTGTAGGAGTTTCTGATGGAGAATCTCTTATGTTAAGGCTGGTTCTGCAGGCTGACAATTTAAAGCTGTAGATACACGTCTGTCTGTCTCTATACATGCTCAAAAATGACTCGGAAACGGCATATTTAGGAAAAGGGACTACCTGTTATTGCTCTGCTTTGTCTGTGCATTTTCAGTGACACTGTGACTATTATTTAGCTCTAGGAAAACAACATTTGAATTGTATTAAGCATATTGCAGTGTAAAGAAAAATCCTGAAGATAATTATTTGTATCCAAATTATTTTCCATTCTTTAACAGACATTTTCAGACTTCAAATATGTTGTTTTCTGCAAGTGCTGCATAATAAATTAATTGTTTAATTAGTAATAGATGTGTCACTCCTGGGAGCAAATCCCTTACTTTGAACAAGTAAACCAGACACCCCTTTCATGTTTAATATGTTGGTTTTAAGACTTTTACCTCTTTTTAAATACAGGTACTTTCACAGATCAGATAGTACTTTAAGCTATTGTCAGTGTTTATGTGAGATCTCACAACACAGAATTGAGCAAACTACAGACATTTCTAGACTTTAATCAGCAATAAAAGCTGGAAGAAATTAGAATTTACTTCCCATCAGTAGATCTCCTGCACACGTTCCATCTGTTCTAAGTATTAAAGTGGTCCTCATTACCATACATGTGAAAATCTCACAGCTCTGAAAGTCTTTGTAATGTAATCTAGCATGAAAATACACATTCAAGTTGCAGAAGGGAACCAAGGCACAGAGAGACTAACAGAGCAGGAAAACTTTTGACCCAAGCCAGTGTCCTTCATAGCGGGACGCCCCTCTCTTGAGCGTTGGTAACCACCAGTTGCTTCACTCACATTGCACAGGAGACAGAAAATGAACCAGTATCACCGGGAAAAGAAACGGGGCAGGTGGCATCCCAAGGCTTCTGCTAATCGCTGAAGGAAAGAAGTGCTTCTCTATTTTATTTTGGTATGTTGGTTTTGAATTTTTTGCAGATGGTGACTTGCTAGCACAGAGGGACCCTGATCCTGGTGTTCATATATATGTCTGCATATATTGATGAGCGTGTGTCTGTGTACATAGGAGCACCAGTAAATATTTAGAACTTAAAATGTATTTTAGGTTATGGGGAATACTGATCTCAACAGAAGGTTGTTGCGGGAGCTGTCAAACTGTTAACTTGCAGCATTAAAGGTCAGCGTGGCTGTATATTGATCTCAGGACAGGTTTTGTTAGCAATTTTTAATAATCAAATATATTGGTTAAACAGAGTAGGGGAGAGAGTAAAGACAGTTGCCAAATTCTGTGCAGCAGCTCAGCATTTGCCAGATGTAAAGGAATCCAGCAGAGTCCTGCATCCCTGCCATGCTGCCAGCATTGTACTGACGGTCAGTAGCTCTTGGTACAGGAGCCCAGAACAGCACCTCCTCTGCTGCTGCTCCTCGAGGAGGCTTGACTGCAGTGGGGTTTTGTGAGAGGGGCACCTACGTACTGGAGGGAGTCACGAGGCCTAAAACTCATTTAACCAAAACCACCGAGCTGACATCTTGTGAGACTTCGATTTTAGTTGGTGCTGGCGTGGCCTGGATGCTAACAGGTGACCCGAAAGCTCTTTGTTCCCTCCCCGTCCCCAGCCCACTCACCCCTCTCCCCTCAGCTTTTGTTATCTATCCAAATTGTTAGCAGAAAAGATAGATGTATGCAAAGCACTGCCACAAAATCCAAGCTAGAACAGCTGTCAGAGATGCAATCCCACTTAGTTGGTCTTCATAAAATGCATACGGCATTTTTAAGAGTCTGGATAAAGGGTAAAGGCAAACTGTGCCCATTTAGCAGAAGGCAGCATGTGACAGCTGACAAAGTGACAGTGGGCCCCTGAACAGCCCATGTCACTCTTCAGCAGGAGGCCCTGAAATGCCCATTTTAATTTAAATGTTATTTTCAAATAAAATTGCCACTTTGGGATAATTGCTTCTTACTGTGTAACTTTGAGAACACCGTACTGAGCAAAGTGGGTGCAGCTTTCTGTATTGTTGTTCTTATTTGTTATTGTGCAGCACCATATGTGACTGCAGCCCTGTGCAATAGGTGGTCCCCAGAACTGCCTGCTGCACAAATCAGCCTTTTGTTCTGGGAGCTGTTGTTTTAAAAAACAAAACAACCTCCCAACCTCCGCGTTAGGTAAGGACCTGGAATCAGGGTGATTTCAGTCACATGCATTGTTTGGGGTTTTTTGTTTGCACAGAGTTTTCTGGTAACCACAACTACAGCGATGGGCACAATATAAACAAATATTTCTCTTTGTGTGGAATGACTTACGCGTCTTTTCATCTGAAAGCTTCGCTGACTACTCACTTCCCTTTTCTTTCTGGCCTCCCAGAGCCTCCTAGTGTGGCAGGAAACAAAAATGTGAGGCCCATTTTCTAGCAGTTCTGCAAACGCAATCAGCGTGTTTACATATTCTATTTAAATTCTTCCCTTTATGGAGAGAAGAAAGTGTTGTTTTAAATCCTTAAGCACCCGGCTGTGGTTGCAATGGGTTGGTGGAGTTCTTTCTGTCGTGTTTTGTTTTTCGATGCCCCGAGGCTTGGTGTGTCTCGGGATGTCCTGGTAATGGAGTAAAGAGGTCAGAAGAACAGCAGCGAGAGACTCTATCTAATTCACACCTTGGCACCAGCACACTAGGCCTGACACGTCCAATTTACTGTGGCACTGTTTGACAGGTGTCAGGACTCGACAGTCGCACAGAAGTACACACGGCTGCAGAATCAGAAGGAGAGAGGATGATTGAACATTCTGCAAATGAGACACCCGGGGAAAGAAAAACACACGCGCGCACACACAACAATTCAATAGAAAATCTAGGCTAATTAACGCCTGCTGTTGCCTGATGCGTGGCATGGTCCCTCAAGGACTCTTTGCCATTCGGGAGTTGAAAACATGTCAGGAGGCTCCTCTTTTCTCTTGCACGAAGACTATTATGACATTTTAGTGCTAAAAAAAAGTTACAAGAACTTTCTCAGTTTTCATAGCAAGTTGGGAAACTTCCTGAATTTCAGCCTCTCCTGCTCCATTCCTTCCTTCCCAACCACGTCTCTATCCAGGCCACCTTCCCCCATCCAGATGCACCTCGTGAGCTCTGCCCTGCTCCTGGGTGCTCGTCTGTCTGCGTACCTGGCTTTCCTTTTGCCCTGCAGAACACCGTGTGCTCGCTGGCAGCAGTGCTCATTTCCAAAGGCTGCTCCGTGCCGTCTGGGCACGTTTGTCTCATGCAATGGCCTTCGAGGGACACGCAGCCACCGCAGACACCGTGGTTGTTGCCCTTGTCACCCAGAGGCCAGGGCCAGGGCAGCTCCAACCGCACTGCCGGCAGCTGCCGAGCGCTGCTGAGACAGGAGCTGGTGTGATGCCAGGATCTCCCAAAGTTCTGGTGTGGCCAGGAAGAAGCAGCTCCCGTGCACGTGCTGCTAAAGCACCTGCCGGCACGGGCCTGCTCCTGGCTGCCGCGGCCTCTGGAGAGGGCGGTAATGGATCTGATAGCAGCCACCGTGGCTGCTGCCGCAGTGAGTAATGGAGAGGAGCAAACACAGGCGGTGCCAGCCGCTTGGGATCTGCGAGCCGCTCTCTAATGAGGTTTGCATTAATACTGCGCGAGGAAGATTCCGAGGCCTTAAATTCGCCTGGAAGGTGAGAAATGCAACGCGATCCTTGCTCTCCATCCTCTGACCTTGCTGTCGTGGCTCCTGCTGCAGTGCAGAGAGGTGGCGGTGCAGAAAGCTTGACGCCGTGCTCGGGGACTGAATTTTAGAGTGGGTTAGCAGTGGGAGACCGCGATATTTGAGATTTGTCTGAAGTGGGAGGATCCCATCATTTGGGGAAACAGCTCTGTACAATGCTGCAAATCAACGGGACACAGTCTCGTCCTGCTGAGAAAGTCAGCAGAGCCAAAACTGAATTTAAAGAAAGCCTTTATTATTATTATTATTCATGTCAGGGCTCCATTGGGAAAATCTTTATCTGCATTAAAACATACATAAGAAGAGAAAAGAAGCAAAGGCCAAGAAGAGTGTGTACAAAGCATCCCTTTGAGCTCAGCTCTGTTCCTCTGCAAAGTTCGTTGCCAGGCTCTTTGCAGGGAGAGGATTTGGGTTCAAGGTTGTGCTGGAGATGCTTCCTGGCGGAACATCTATCCCCTGATCGCACCTTTAGGAGATTATCCCGTCATTAAATATTTGTAGGATAACAGGAGAAGCCTAATTTAGTTTTTGTTTCTTTTTCTCTGTGGTTTAATCACAGATGAAAGAGACTAATAGCACTACAGAGCTTTCTGGTGATCAAAGGCCAATCAATCCTCTTTGTGGAGTAATTAACTATTTGCTAAACTTGCAGAATTGATTTCCATTTAGGGCTAAGAGAGAGGGTTTTAAATGAAGACCGATTTACCAGGCGTGAGGAGGGAATCTCAGCACTGATGCCAGGAGATACTCAGAGTGATGAATTGGAGCCTGCTAATTGGAGGATGAAAAATACAGCTGGAATCTGGCCCCATTTGCTCCTACTTTGGGGAAAGACAGGAAAAGGGAAATAAGGCTGAGAATCTGACAGATGGCTTTCCACAGTTGCAGCAGGGAGAGCAGAGTACGGTTGAAGCAGCATCTGCCTGGCTGGAGGAAGCTGAGATGTGGCCAGCTCAAAACCATGTTGCTCCAAGCCCTTTGCTCAGGTGGGTGCTGTCCCTCAGGGACTGCTGCCTGCTGGCGTGGAACGTGGGGCTGGTCATCTCCGCGGCAGCTTGCATCTGCACTAATTCTCTCAATGCCAAATCGATCAGGCAGCTTTGTCTGCGTAGAGCTTTAGTTTGCAAAGACATTTTTAGCACCACAGATGAATTAGGGACTTTGGGAAATGTTGAAGGTGCATTAATATTTTTTTTGGCACGTTTTACAGGATGTGTGAGAGGTGGGGAGGACTTCTCTATTAATAGTTGTTACGGTCTTGGAAGGACAATCAGGATGGTAAGCATTACTTGAAAACGCCAAAACAGGGAATTGAGCTGGTCAGGTATTTAAACTGTTCGCAGATATGGGACCTCTTCCACGAGCAGAGGGATGAGAAAGGTTAGAATTCATCATCTGTGAAAAAAAATATGATGGGGAATGCAGTAAAGAAGTGGAAGACAAAAGAATAAATGAGTTAAAAATGGATTAGAGAAATTCATGGAGAATTCATGGAAGTGTGCCGGCAGTTCCCATTGTGGGCCCTCGTGCCTGTTGGGCAGTCAGGATGAAACTCAGGTGAAAAAACTGCAAGAGATGCAGCAGCATCCACACAAGTGCAGCTGCCCTGGGGAAGCAGAGTGGTTGCTGTGCTTTTTGCGTTAGAGTAATACATCTGCTTCTAGACAGGACTGGCATTCTGCTCTGACGAAACAGGAAAAAGCATCTCATTAGTTCATTCAGCGCTACTCCACGTCAGCGTTGTTGGGAAGGTGTGTCAGAGATGGTTTGGTTTTAAGACATGTATTTATGTTTTTATGCACACCCCAGAATTACCGACCTTCTGGGATTCCCTCCGGGCATTCAGAGTTAGTCCAAACCCTCACTGGGAAAGAGAAAAATTCGAATTACAGCAAACACCGTAACCCCCATCTTGCTCTTAGCCGTTGGTGTACGGAGCCGGTGTTACTTCACCACTGGGAAATGCAGCCTGGGCTCTTGTGTACCAAGTGACTCCCTGGATGTGACGTGACTCGTGTCAGTGGTGCCAGGAACGGAGCCGTGTGAGCGTCGTGAAGGAATCAGGCCATATGTTGAGGTGTCTGAAATGAACTCTCCATTTGGGCAGGAAGCACAGCCCGCCTGTTCTCTGCTGCATGACAGCAGCCCGTGAGCCGAGCACCGTGCCGCGCTGCGACCCTGTGTCAGCGGACGAGCAGAGATCGGCCCTGCTCCCCGGCCCGTGCTGAGAGCAGCGGTGCTGCCGTGGGGTGGGGTGGGCTGGGCTGGTGGCAGGAGCTGGTCGGGGCCGTGCCCCCCACGCAGCCGGGGGCTCGGCTCGGGGCTGTGTTCTGCAAAGCCCCGCCGAGGGTTCTTGTGGTGCAGCACTGGTGCCGAGATGATCGTATTTGCTTGTTATAAATTGAATTCGCCTATTAGAGAGCTATGACTTGATTTTTTTCATTAGCACACAAAGCTTGAAGGGAAAGTTTCTTCTGCGGTCCCTCTAGACCTCTTTAAACAGGGATATAATGATTCTCTGTTGAGAAAGAGCAAAAGAAATTCCGCCGCTGTTTAAACAATTAAAAGCAAAGCTGTATTTGGAGGAGAGGCTGAGGCTCCGGCTGTAACCTCTCCTCTCGGCTGACCAGCAGCTTTTAAATGCAGGGGCTGCTGTGAACTGACTCACTGCCGGATAATTACGTTAGGGACCAATACGGCCTGTTGAAAATCAATTCTGCTGGGCCAGTGTGTTTGTTCGGAAATCCACTCAGCCAATTCAGGAGTACATTAGGCTGCAGGCCCAGCGCGCTGACCTCCCCAGGATTGGGGTTGACACTTGAACGGAGGCGTTTGTCCAGCTAAAGGACAGTGCTACCAGCAGACTCTTATCTCCCCTAAATTGGATTACTCAGATCTGCTTGTTCTCTTTAAAGATAGCTACTTCAGGTTTTTTTCTCTCACTTTCTGTCTGTCTGAGACAGTTACCTAGTGATTACTGCTTAACATGCTGTTTTTGGCTATTCCTGGACAGTTACCAACACCACTTCTAGATCTTCCTTTCCTCTATGGAGCTGTTTTACGTCAGGGAGCTGTGTCCCACTGCTTTGTCATAAACAGACAATGCCTACTGGGTTATGCAGCAAAATTTACCGAACCCATCATATTCAAGCAAAGGAGAGCATCCTCCCTCAGACACTGCTTACTGGGTCGGTGTTTTCCTTCTGCTCCAGCTCAGTCTCTCCTCTGCTGATGGACGGGAGCGGGGCCCATCGGAGCTGGCCCTCAGGGGCCGTCTGCTCCCCGCAGGGTTGTGCCGTGCTCGGACACCGGGGCTCGTCCCGTCCCTGGGGGCAGGCGAGTCCCCGCAGCACGCGTGCTTGCAGGTGAGCCCGACAAACCTGAGCGAGGTCTTCACCTCTTCACCATCACCTGGAGTATCAGAGGCTGCCAGACCTGCTCCAAACCCATTTTGCTTTTGCCATCAATGATGGTGATGGAAAATTCATCTTAAAAAGTACAGCCCATAATGTATGAACAAAATCCTCGTTTTCTTGAGCAGTTTTACACAGGGCACTTTAATTCTGTATTTTTGAACCCAGGAACAGCCGTCAGGGGCCTGTTAAAGCGGCTAGTCCCCAAAGTCTCTGAGTGGAACGGGTCACCAGCTCACTGTCACTGGCTGCAGAAGCTGGTTGTGTGAGCACAAATAACTGCAGCGTTGGGCTGCTTTTCTCCTAAAGGTGTGTGTGGAAAATCAAAAACAAGGTTGAGGAAGAAACAATCTGACGGAACCCTTGGAGAGTTGCTTCTCTCATAGCTGAAAATACAGGCACGTGCCCCAGTCTTTCTGCTCTGTGGCTGATCCAAATGTAGACTTCCAGTTACTGTTTTGTAAGGACTCAGAGCTTCTTTTACTTTGTCTCCGAACAAAGCTGCTTGTCCTGGTTTTAAGCAGAATGCTGTCTAGGTATCGAGAAAAAGTTATTTCAAAAGCCGAAGTTGCATGCATTTTGTAAATTACGTAATATGACAAGGGAAGGAGGAAGAAAGAGAGGGGGCAGGAAAATTGTGTGTGGACTCATCCTTTTTTCCAGTAAGGGAAGACTGGGACCATATTCTTCTAATAGCAATGGGATAGGGAAATGGTTATGCTGGTGGTGTGTAACTGGTGAGAGGACTGCTACAGAGAGAGTTTGTTTGAATGACTGTGTGAGGAAAACAAGATGAAAACACACTGGGCATCACTATTCAGTTTAACTTTTTTTACCGATAAAATGTTTCCCAAACAGTCTGACAGTATCTCTGTTTGTGAAGGATACGCCGAAATATCAAAAAAAAATCAAGTCTTCTCTGTGTATGCAGAATCTCTGCTGCAAGCTCCTATGGGAGCCAAAGTTCTTGCTTAGCATACAAAGGCTTATGAGTTTTATAGTGTTCAGACTCTTAATCTACAGAGCGTAATTTAATCCTCTTTTAGCTAGCTGCACCACAAAGCCCCAGTTGTAAATAAATCGTATGGTGACTGTGGATGCAGCTGCAGCTTCTGCTTCCCTCACCTACCCTCGGTAAATATTTCTGCAAAACAGATGAAACTAACTGGTCTAACAGATAAATAAAGAGCAAGGTTTGCAGAACGAAAGGTTGTAACACAGCAGTAGACCTTAAACACAACTGATAGCTCTGAGTTTCTGCTCAGCTGCCTGCCGATATCAATGATTTTCTGGTTTTCATGAGTCCCAGCACTTTACCCTCTATTCCTACGGCCGTGAAGGCATGGAAAGGCTAAGTTGTCCTCCAGATGACCTTTACCAATGTTAGCAGCTGGGACATGAGACCAAATTGCATGCGAATTGTCTCATGCTGCATGAAGGACCCCACCTGTACAGCACCCCCAGATTCTGTGTGCGTCGGCAGCGCTCAGCACGGCCGGGTCAGCCACGGCGCGGGCAGTCACCAGGGAGGGGAAAAGCCAAGAGCTTTGCTGTCCTCCCGGGTGTAGGGAGATCTCAAGGACCTTCTTGTCCTCACTGAGGCAAAGAGCTTGCAGGGAGAAAAGCTTCCTGAAAGAGCGCTGTGAGAGAAACTGCTGCGTGGCACTGCGGTTGCAGGTGTCTTTTGCGAGCCCTGCTGGGTTTTCCTCACATCGTTCTGCTGAAAGCACGGCCTGGAGGCGACGGTTTCCAGACCCTGAAGGTGCCCAGACGTGGATGTACAGTGTCTGGGTTAAATGCCAAACCACGCTTCTGTGTTTGTGGGGTCACTTCTAAATCACACAGTGATCGTATCTGACCTCTGTAGGAAAAGTTTGTTGTCTGCTATATTCAAACCAACAAGATGCTTGACTATAGGGTAGTGGTTCTTCCATTTTTTTATGCTATTGCCATGGCAATGGCAGTTTTTCATAGTACAAAGATAGATGCAATTAGGGTAAATCAATAGTTCCTAAAATATCTCTTCCCAGCTACAGAGCAGAAACTTCTATTCAACAGGTAATAACCTGCTGCTCGTGGGTGAGGGCAGTGGCTGCGCTGAACCAAAATCAGCAAAAAGGTAGAGGCACCGGCGTCTGTTCTGGAGAACACGCAGCTGTGCTTGTAATTGACAATTTTCATGACAGAAGGAAACTCAGCTACCAGATCCCAGTTATTGTACACGGGCACATCTCTGCTGGATCAATAGACCTCTACCCCCGGAAGCTGCTGCAGCGGGTTATTGCGCCCGGTGTGCTGCAGGTAGGCATTAGCTGAGGCTGGGTTTCTGCTTACATTCACCATCACACGTGCATCCTTTTTTTTTGTTCCCTGCTTTTGTTACCTCCAAGTAGAAAGGTGTCTCAAGTAACTTCGGTTTCATTATTCTCCTTGATAGATGCATTTTGCCAGGACCTCAGGAAGCAGAAAAGAAAGCAATTGTTAAAGAAAAATAAAAATAGAGAAATTGCATTTTTCTTCAAAATTACTTCAGGGAGGATGTATCCATTGTTGGGGAAGAAAGGGGATTTATGGCAGGAGGAGGGAGATTCGATTGACAATGTTGACGAGTGAATATTTTGAAGAGAACTTCTGCTGTCATGGGTGCATAACGTAATGTCTTTGTCTGCTCTCCTTGATTTACCTCCCTCTTCTTCTTTCTTGATTTTACAACTGTGGCCTACCATGACCCTGACTCTTTGGTGGCTCTGGTCTCATGAAAAATAAGCTATTCCTCCCAAGATAGTTATAGTCCTCTCCTCCAGTACGCCATGCAGCAAGAGCTCTGTGCAGCTCTTCTAATGACATCCTCACCACTCGCAGAAGATGAATAATAAAATCGGCTGCCATTGGTCCCAGAAGGGCCTTCTGAGGAGGTTTGTTTCAGAATAATGAGTATGGAAATTCTGCATCCGTAATGAACGGCGAGCAGTCTTCCAACGCACTCGTGCCGAAAATTCACACTTGCCTTTCCCATAACTTGTCACTTTTCTTTTATTATTATTGTTCAATATGTAAACAAGGCCAAGAAACTCTTTGTTCCTTTGTGCCTACTTGCATTTGTCCATTAATCCCGGCCTCCCCTCCCCCCCAACACACTCAGGATTACACAAAGCAAAAGTCATTAATTTTTATCTCTGACTATCTGTAGGCTTCTTAATGTGGCCTGGCTTGCTTATGCACCACCAATTACATGTCATAAGTGCTTGTAGATGCTGAAGCAGTATCGTAGGCTGATGAATCACTGCCTTCTCCTCTGATTAGTATGCAAGGGGCTGTGCTCTTCTTTGAGCAGCTGGCATGCCAATGAGGATCTGGCTCTGCTGGTCAAGGCATCTGGACATGAATTCAATATGGATTGCTTTAATTAAATGGCTAAGCACACAAGGAGCTAAGAAACAACTCCATCATTGAGTGAAACTTGAAAATAAAGTCGACATGAGAGTGTAGGTAGAAGGAATTGTTTAAACACCTGTTGTGTCACCGGTGAACCTGAAGGCTTCTTTTCCATTGATGAAGTTCTTACAAGTTGGTCTTACAAGCTGGAATTCCTTCAGTAAGGTGCTGTTTATGAAGTAAGATTTATCATTAAAACTTTAGAAAGCATATAATCGGTGAACTTGATCCCATTTCTCTGATCTTCATAGGCATTGATTTTTTTTAACAGTAATATTGCAATTTATAGAAGCAACTATTTTAGAGGAGGGATTAGGTAGCTGTGTGCTGAACCATTAGAAAATGATAACTACCAAATCACCTCTGAATATGCTGGGGATAGAGCAGGACAAGATGAGAAAAGAAGAGCATTACAGAAGGCTTTCTGTGCCCACTTTGGAAGTCTGTATGTTATATCAACTGAAGGAAATACTACAGATATATTTCCTACAGTTATGTATCAGTCTTTAAAAAACGGGAAAGTGAAGCCTATTCTTTGGGTTTAGATTTTTCTGGTCAGATACAGCCTTAACTCCTGCTCTACACCTGGCTGTGCTGGACAGCAGATCACAGGGCTGACCGAAGCATTGCATTGCTATGAAAAGCTCCAAGTCCATGTGAACTGTTTAGTTCATCGGCTGGGTAGTGTGATGAATAAAAATGTGACCTGATCTCCATGGGAAGTTAGATGGACACGCTCCTACCAAACCAGCACCTCATCACCTGTGTTCCTGCAGGGACTGTCATACTGACTCATGCAAAATGCAGTATTTATTTGTTTGGAAAAGCTGCTACAAACTGGCAACGTGCAGATGTGGCTGTGCAAACGTACAGATGAACTCGAAAGGCTTTCTGTTCCCACTTGGGCTGCCCAGCTGCCATCCCCTCTCCTGCCTGCCCCACAAGTGTTTGCCTTTGCTGCACAGCCCAGGACAGGCAGGGAAACCTCCCTGCGGTCAGAGGGGGTGTAGGCGGTTCGTGCTTTGTGCTCAGCGAGCAGACACAAACCTCACTGATACAGGTGTGTGCAGAGCAAAGGGAAGCAGCAAATGAACTACGAGGGATTGTGCTTTGATGCCTTTTGGTTGGGAAATCACGAGTTTTAGTCCAAGCCTAGCTCTGGGATTTTCGTGTGCTTAATGATTTCATGCACTTTGTAGTTATTTTGGTCCTCAGGAGGAAACATGAGTGCGGCTGTCATGATAGCTTGATAGACACCAGAGTGTTTCTTTTCCTTTTTTTTCCCATGTACAATTTACCATCCTTATGAGGCAGTGATCGTTCGCTGTGTTTCGGGGAGTGGGACAAAGCTATTGTTTCATCAGTAATCAAGATGAAAGCAGTCATCTTCTGCTGCGACATTTGTTAAATCGTGGGGCCTTCATGCTCCCCATGCCAGGAGCTTGCAGCGTGGCTTCCAAAGCCGTGTGTTAAGCACTGACCAGCAGCAGTAAGACTGCAGTAAGTCTCATTGCCCTCCCTGCTCAGAGAGGGCCAAGCCTGGCAGCACAGTGGTGTCGTGGGCAGTGCTTGAGAACAAGGGATGCAGGATCAGCCCAGAAACCATCAGCAAATTTTAGAGATCTGGAGAAGGTAGAAAAGAGTTGCAAACAGATGAAGGCAACGTGCTAAGGCTGTAGCTACAGGCAGGAACAGGAAAAAAAATGTGCTCCTGCATACGTGTGTTCTTGCCACTGTGGGTTTGTTGGCTGTTCAGCCATAAAATAGTTAAGCAAACATCAGCAGACTGTGCTTGGTGTCTTCAAATTGCTGGTATTCCAAACACTGTATTATCTAACTATGATTTTAAGCTAAAAATTTGTATTAAAGTTGGCAGGCAGGAAAGATGCCAGAAATAAAATTAACCAGCAAAATTAAAATAGAATCTGTATTAAAGGTATTTTTTTATTAAGTTTTATATTTTAAGAGACTTTCTCTTGTCTGCTGTGTAACATATATGCTTCATAGACGGGAGAGTCACCCTGTCCCTCGTCCAAGCGAGGGACAACTGGATGATGAGTTCCCCAACGGTATCACAATTTTCTGTGCTATCGGAAGACGGTATTTAAATCCGTTCAATTGCAGAAAACATACCAATAATATTGCAGCGATGGTACGTTTTTTTGCAATCTTGGGTATTCATCCTGACTCAATAGCTGTTGCACAATTTACCACTTGCTAGTTGTTTGGGATTTTAATGAAAATGACAAATTACATGATTGCATTTCACTGCTGTAGCAGCTATTTTTTAAAGTTTTATTTTAAACACAATTAGTTTTGTTTTGATAGGTTCTCCAGTGATTCCCCCCCATCTCCCCCCCCTTACTTTTTTGCCAGTGCTTTCTAGAGGTCACCGCTCAGAGAGTTCAGTGCCCTCTGGAGCATGCGGCTAATGTATTGAAAACATCCTTCAGCTTACGAAGGCAAATGCTATATCAAAACAAAACCGAGTTTATCATCCATGTAGCCGTCATTCATCTCGGGTAGAGGCTCAGGTTACCCCCCTTATTCTTCCACCCCCCCAGAACTCCCATCTTAGCTTGGCTCCCCGCTCCCTCCCCGCCGCCTGTCCCAGCCCGTGCCGCAGAGCAAGGCAAGCGCGCGCAGCCCTACGAGGATGCTCCCCTCAGTGCAGCCCAGCTCGCTCTCATCATTTTAATAGTGGACCTAAGGTATGTTGCCATGTGAACAAGTCATCACGTCGCCATGGCAACCAGCCGGATTGCAGCACCACTCCGAGGAGTGGACTTTTTTTTCCCTTTTTTCTAGTCGGTGCTTTTTCTTTTGTTAAATTTGCTGAAGGGCTCACAATGGGAGGATTCAGGCTGCTTTATCAAGCAGCTTTTCATTTAAACCTGTAAGTTGTTGTATAAACAGAAAGGCCAGCATGCCACTAGATTCACTTTCAAGGCAGACTTGATGAGGGCTTTGAACCAGGACCCCAGCGTGTTTGGCAGCTTGATCAGAACTGAGACGATTACATGTCTTGGCACCTTTCAGACTCTTCTCCACACTTCTCCTCTGCTGCCCGCAGTAGGGATCCCAGACACTCCGACATGGATTGGGTGACCTGTGGACAGCCCTTTGCTTCTGCTTTGAGCCTTTTTTGCTTTTGGAGATCTCGGTAGGCCAAAATTAGACACATGGAGAGGTTTGATTTTATTTTTTTATTTTTTTTTTTCCTCCTTCTCCATCCCACAGAACATAGGCAGCTTCCGAAACCAAGCAGTGGGGGCAGAGGAGGGACATGAAAAGAAAAATGATTCAGGCATTTAGACACCAGAGCAGCGCGAGCCATGCGTGTGCATCGGTACGGAGAGGAATGGCAGTAGAATACATAGTACTCTTAAGAAGATTGTGGAAAAAATATGCAAATAAAATGCAGCTATTAAGCCTGAACTGTGAAACATTATTTTATACATTTAATTCCAGTAATGCAACACTTTTTCCCTGAAACTATGTGAGAAGTTATAGGCTGGGATAGCGGAGATCATTCACAGCCACTTTGCAGGTACATATTTTTTTATCTGTGCTTTATATACGCACGCACTCCCGGTGCAGCATAAAGAGCTCTTAAGAAAAGCGCGTCTCGTGTAGAATGTCCTGAGCTGAAGGAGCAGTCTGCAGGATGGCAGATGAGGTTTTGGTCTGCATGCTGCAGTCACAGCACCTCGGCGGTCCCTCCAGTCTGTATGGTCTGCGTGGTCCCAGTCTCACCCACGACACAGCAGACGAGCAGTGCTGGGAATGGAGCAGGAGCAGGGACTGCCCACAGGCTTCATACAAAGCAGCCACTGGGCCAGGGACACTGCTGGTGGCTTGTCTCAAAGTGTTGATGCAAACCAGGTACCAAATGTCACGCAAAGTGGGGTGCTATTTGCCCACTCTGAACACGCAGGAAAAGGCAGGTGTAGGTGTGGTTTGGATGGTGACGTGCTCCTCACAGGACAGGGAACAGAAGTGCAGCAGCATGCAGTTTTGGATGCAGAGGATCTCACGAGCGTTACCTATGAATTGCACAACTTCAGTGCTAAAAAAATCATAGTACCACCGACTCTTTCTGCATGCAGGATTTCTGTAGTTGTGGTGTTCATACCCAGACAAAGTTAATTTTTTATACCCTGCTCGTACCGCTCACTCTCTCTGTGTTTAGCAGCCCTTCCCAGATGAGCGTGCGTTGATAGATGTGCAGCGCAGGATGGGCTCATGCTCCTGTAGTACTCGTGCTCATTTAGGCAGGCAATTGGTAAGGTGAATCGCCCTCCATAGGCAGCAGGGATCATTTCTTCTTTGTGCATAAAATTACAGCAAACAAGCCTCAAATAACACAGGACACTTTCATAATTGATTTATGCGAGGACTCTGAAAGTTCTATTACCTTTTGTTTAGCTCAGGGGGCCTGACTCTGTGCAATCCATTGCTGAAACTAATTACAAGATATAATTAAACTGTGACACGAAGATATTATACCGTTAGTTTACTAATGACACCGCGAAGCTGTACCACCAGCACAGGACAGTGATTATGCTTCATTCATTATTTATCCGTTTGCTAAATGAGACGCTGACATTTTCAAAAATTACTTTGAGGTTTCTTAATTGTCGGCAGCAGGATGGACTAGAAGGAGCTCTCCTTCCTCTTAGTTACTTATCTAAACCTCAGATGTATTATTAGCAAAAAATAAATAATAAATAAAATACAACACTCAGCCTTTCTGGCCATTGTTCTTTCTGAAGCTGGGAGTCATAGTGTTTCTGAGCACTGATGTCAAGTGATGAATAAGAAATGTCTTCAGGTGAAACGTTTCCTGTAGCATTTTCTGCCATAACCTGGATAAGCTGGGATGCTTTATACAGGGCCAATGTCAAGTTTAAGTGGTGCAGTGCCAACTGGAGAAGGCTACCCCACTTTTTGCTTTGGGCAACTTGAAGAATCTATTTGCATTTTTGTTATTGTAATAACTTTTTGGACTTTATCGATCAGTAAAGAATTTGCCCATTAGTATTACTAAAATAGAATTATTTAGCCTTAAAGAACCTTGTTACATAGGAGCACTATAATTGGCACAAAGTAGAATTGGCGCTACCCGTGGGCTGGTAGTTCATCAGGATGTCCTCTCTCCCCTCCGTTTTGGTGCTGAAATGTTCATTTGCAGTCTGGGGAGCTCAGTGCTGCTGTGCTAAACAGGCCGACCCACCAAGAAAGCATAGCTCCTGCTCTGAAGAATTCAGCATCTGCTACAGTGAGCATCATCCTAAGGCCAGAAATAAAACATGTGTTATCTTTCTCTGTACTCTTCAGGAGAAGGTCCTGTGGACAAGATTTATCTACAACCACTACATCTCTGTGTAGTAACCTTGTTTTTTTCCCCTATAATTAATGTAGCAGTTTTGTTTATCATACTCTCAGAAAAGATGAATTTACCAGCTTCAGCGTGACAAATTCTGGTGTTCTCTGTTTATCTGTAGTTGCTCCTCTCTCCTACATCTGCGCCTTTCCACCATTCCCTATTTCTTGGATTTGGAGATCCTAGCAGGTACACTTGGCCCTGGGTGGCCACTAACCCCTCGGTAACCTCCCCAGCAATGCAGTCTGCTTGTTTTCATCAGAGGCACCACTGGACAGCTCAAGACAAGGTTTAATTTCTTCTGAGTGTAATGGCATCCGGCATCTATAATTATGCTATTTTCTCTCCTGTGCTGATTAAATACGGTTTAGCCAGAGAACTAAATGATGAATATTTGAGTAGAGTGTGTTGAACCAATAGCTGGTAAAATAGTCATAATAAATAAACTTGTAAGAGGGGAAGGAAGAGGGAATGTGTGAGTTATGTAACATTAGCAGGTGCAAGGCGAAAGAAAATGAGATTAATGCTAAAGGCAGGGGAGTATTTCTACTGCTTTGTCTAAAGCAAAAGCCACAATTCCTGGGCTTGGATTTCTTTCGTTGTCTTCCAGTTCAATCTGAAACATTATGAGGCAAGGAGTTTTCCTTTCTTTTTCCCTTCTGTAAATTAATTTAGGAATTGCTGTGATTTGATTATGTATAAGAGTGATTAGCTTTCATATGTTGTATCTTTTAACCCTTGAAAGTTAAGCTGGGAAGTAGGAAGTGAGGGCTGTGGCTTCCCCAGAAGTACGCTGCTGCGGTGGTTGCAAATCTCCTCGACCCCAGGAGGGCTCGGGCTGGCAGCTCTGCACCCACCCCGCTGGTGCTGACCGGTGAGCAATGTGCAGTGCTTGCAGAACGCCCAAATAGTTGTTAGTTTCACGCCAGATATTTGTTGGATTTATTCTGTTTCAGAGGAAAGTGTAAGAGGGAATGAGACAAGCACTGGGGCTGCAGTTCAGCTCTCTGCTTTTTCCAAGCCGGAATTGCACAGCAGTTCAGACACGAATGAGTTTGAAGGAAAGTGTTTCCCAGAGCCTTATCTACCCAATAACCAGTAAATGTTTAACGATCTCTAAGAGGGCTTCAGAGAAACCCTTTGATTACAATTGTTTAAAGAAAATGGTAGGAAAGAGATTAAGAAGACATTAGATGAGTACCTGGTTCTTCGTGGACTCCAGAAAGAACCCAGAAGGTGTAAAGCCGCTTATTTTGCTGAAGTGGCACTTACCGCAGCGAGTTCGCCTCCGAGATTTTGGTGACCGATAAATGCCGGCTTGCTCCAGAAAAACCCTCACACAGTTCTGGTCACCGCCGACAGCCTGATCTCCCCGTAGTTGATCGTGTCCTCGTTTCAAATCAGATGTAGGCCATGCTGCTGGGGGCAGGAGTGGAGCCAGCCCGCAATGCCTAGCCCAAGAGCCCTCAGCATCAGCTGAAGTTTCTCTCTCTGCAGAAGTTACTTCAAGGACTAACCAAGAGGGGCTCAGATAGTTTGTTTAAGTAGAGAATGTAGAGCCCCACATATTGGCTAAGTGTTTGATCTGAGGAACACGAGCTTCCTAATATAGTGGCTTTTTAATGTCACTGAGCACACGTAGAGGAGCAGAATGACTTTTTCAGGCCATTTTATAATCCTCCTCTCACCATATACTTTGGGACATACTTTTTATCTGAGCAGTACTATGCTTTGGTATATAATAACAAGAAACTAAGAATCCCTTAAATAGCTGGAAAAAAAAATAATAAAAAAAAATTGAGCAATAATGTTTCCAAAACTTAAGTTTCTGGGATTCTAATTGTCCATATTCCTTGTCTTTGGCCTCCTTCCCTTGATGCTTCTATACCTCCTACACACTGCAGATACCTCCCTCCAGCCCCACCCCACTTTTTTTTCCATTATCTATTTTATCCTGAATGTTTTCTGTTTTGGGAAGGTGTTTTTTGGTTTTGTTTTTGTTTTTTTTTGACTTTACATTGTTCTTATTCCTGCACTTCTGTACCTTAAGACCAGTTATATTTTGCTGTGCCTCTCTTGGTCCCAAGCACCAGGAAGTGAGAAAATTAGTGAGGATGCAAATGAGTGCAGATTGATCAAGAGCTTACAACCAGTTTGCTATTAGATGAACGTGACCCATCCTTTCAATCTAGGATGCCAGAATGCCAGGTTGTTTAGGTGTAATTGATTCTGCCTGTGGGTAGAAAGATCAATTTAGTGACTTTCCTAGCTCCTTTTCAGCCCTGTTTTCTGTTATTTTGATCATAGAAAACAGGGACCCAGATGCAGAAATAGCTTGAATAGTATTAGTTGAGTGCTTTTTCCTCCATGTAAAACTTAGGAGACCTGGCAGAAATTGTGTCCATCTTGGCTTACGTATTTATTTGAATTAAAAAAAAAAAAAAAAATAAATGCAATTCTATGATTGCCACTTTTAACATTGACTAGTGTATGAAAAAAAAAAAAAAAATCCAGATTCTTACCTAAGTGCAAGTGGAAGAGAGCTGTATGGCTTTATCAGATATGGGAATAACGTATCGGGGATGAACAAATTCCATTTGCATGTTCCTGCTAGAGGTCCCTCAGCCAGTTCTGTTCAGTGCCTCTGATGTTTCTCATGGGTTTTTATTACCATTGTAGGAATAGCATGCTTTAGCATTTTTTCTAGCTCTCTTCTCCCTGTCTACCCCCCCAGTGAACTGCAAGGCTCTAAATATAGGTCACCCCAGGCAATTAGGGAAGAGTTGCTGTTTTTGAAAGATATTCAGCAGGCAGGAAGCCCAGTTTCCAAATGAGTTATCAGGTGATATGATGTTTGGCCTCAGTCAGAGTGATTGACAGGGGGCCTGCATGTTCACAGATACATTATTTAAACATGGTGAGATATAAGAGATCTTCTGCACTAATTACTTCGAAGGCTGTATTAATCACAAGACACTTTAATACTCAATCAATACTTGCATTTGTCAATGACCTTGTAAATCTCCTCCACTAACTCTGCTGTGTGGCAACAGCAGTTGCTCAACATCTTTGGGGAACGAAAGATCTGGGGTTGCCTGTTTTGTATTACTGTTGCTCAGTGATATCTGTTTAACAGGGTCTCCATTCCAGTGTTTAAAGTTCGATTTCAAGGAAATAGGAAGAGGACAGACGTTAAGGCAACCGTGTAGTTGTATTCTAACTGCAGTGTCGTCATTTTTGATGTGAATTGGGAAACAGATATCCTGAAGACACAGACAGCCTGCCACTTCATGTGGCATCAGCATGCTCTGACTTCGCCTGAAGAAAGGACAATGGTGTATTAAGGGTAGAACAGTGGTGTCGTTAACATATTGTATGTTATAGCTGCCCTGTGCGTATTAATGTGAGGATAGAGCAGAGCTTGTCCTAATATCTTTTAAATGTAAGGAATGTGAACCTCGGTACTTATGTCAGCGTAAAGGAAGAAAGTAAAAAAACGTCTGTAATTTCAGATAAGATTGCGCTGCTGCCCAGACTGTATTCAGAAGAGGAAAAGAGGCATCGTTTTGGTTTTAGGCACTGAGCAAGGAGAGGGAAACTGACAGAAAAAAACCTTGGGGGTGCACTGTGCTCTTCTACCTCGCTGAAGTGTTTATCTTTTTGTAGAGTTTTTGTGGCTGCTAAATACCGTTGTTTGAGCAGATATTTCTCATATTCCCAGTTGAATTGTACAACTAATAATATTTTTCCTGACTGAGTTTTTTAAAGTATTTTGTAATCTTTACGGTAGTTTACTCAACTGCTGGTATGTGGCAACCAGAAAGTCAATCCTGGGTTGCTCACACGGGTCCCAGAGTCACACTGAGGCTGGAAGGCATCCCTGCCCCATCCGGCCACTACAGCCATCTGTACTGGGGGGCCCAGCACTGGACCCAGTGCTCCAGGTGTGGCCTCGCCAGTGCCGAGCAGAGGGGAAGGATCCGTCCCTCCTCCTGCTGGTGATGTTCCTCCCGATGCAGCCCAGGATGCTGCCAGCTTCCTTTGCCACCAAGGCACCTTGCTGGCTCGTGTTCAACCAGGAAGCCCAGGGCCTTTTCTGCTGAGCTGCTTTCCAGCAGATCAGCCCCTGCCATGTCCGGGTGCACCAGGTTGTGCCTCCCCAGGTGCAGGACGTGGCTGTGCCCTTCGCTGAACTGACAGGTTCCTGCTGGCCGTCTGAGGTCCCTCTGACTGGCAGCAGGAGCCTCGCAGATTTGTATCTCCTACAGAGACTTGCTCAAGGTGTGCACTGTTGGTGCAGTGCCCAGGTCAGTGATGAAGATGGTAGACGCTGTTGGCCCAGCATTGACCCCTGGCACGTACTGTGCTTTATTTTTCAGCAACCCAAATGAACGACACAAGATTCTCATGCCAACAGCAATTTCTTTATGCATGGGATCCCTGTTGGTATTTGTTACAACATCCTTCCTTTCACTCTCTAACCTTGATATCACATCTGCAATGCAAAATGCAAAAACATTTGTCATTTCATTAGTCTTTCTAGATGGCCTTTTGCTTAATTTAAAAATGCCTTCCTTTATTGAGGTCAGTGGTTTATTTCTCCATCTGTGGCACAGCAGTTTCGGATGGTGCGCGTAGCCACGTCCCCATGTCTTCCTGGTCTATGTGCATTATGCTCTTTATAGCAATTGTATCTTTACCCTCCTTTGTGTAGAATCCTTGTGAAGAAATCTTATCTGTAGTATACAAAAATTGCTGTCTACCTATTCCAAATTGCCCCTGCCTGTAGTCACTGCTGTCATCTCTGAAGCTGCTCAGCTGCAGAGAGAGGTGAGTTTAGTGCCTTCCCTCTGCTCTCAGGCCATTTTTCCTATGCTTCTTTTTTATTATTTTATTTTATTTGTGGTCCCTGTCATTCTGCCGGGGCAAAGGGGTAAAGAGATTTGACACTAAGTGCGGGGAAATGCTGTATCTGGAATCTATCTTCCAGACGGCGAAAGAATAAAAATTCATGGCAGGACAGCCGCTGCTGACACGTTCCCAAAGACATATTGCAGGTAGCATTATTTATTGTGGCACGGAGTTCATAGAAGTGCTACCTCAAAGCACCCTGAGAGATCCTAAAAAGCCCATCTCCCATCAGGTAAGGCAGATTTATGGCGGCTGCCGGCGGAGGGGGTCAGGCAGCGCGGCGCAGGAGGCAGCTCCTTGCGGGAAGCCTGGCTGCGCTCCTGGCGGGTGCGGCGCGGTGCGATTGGGCAACGCGGGGCTTGAGCCTGTAATGGTGACCATAAAATTGCAGTGACACGCTGCCTTAGATAAGGAGCGCTGGAGGGAGGGGACAGGGTGCTTTCTGGGAGCAGAAGCACTGGGGGCAAACGCGTGCTCTCATATTTTAGGTTAATGCAGGAGAAGGAGTGGTGGGGGTGGCGTAGGGAGAGATTGATGGTCTCATGGGGGAATGATGCACTCCCTGTGCTGGAGACTGATCGGAGCTTGCAATAATGTGCTGAGACTGAGGCAGGCCGTTTCGACCTCACTTCTGCCCACGGTAGAGCAGGAAGAGGCTGCCTCACTTGCAGCCCTGCAGGCTTGGGCAGGTGCCTACCAGGCTGGGCAGCGGCCAGATGAAAATACTGCTGTGCCACCGTGCCGCTGGGCAAAGGGACCACGCGGCGATGGTGAGCTGAGAGCACCACTTCTGGCACAGATTCTGGGGCAAAGTTCCCGTAAATCAGCCTCCCATGTATCTGGCAGACAGTACCACGTGTGTTTGGCTGTGCAAGCCAGGCACCACAGCAGTCACCTCGCTCATGGATCGCCTTTGCAGGCACAGGCAGGGCAGGGTTGTTCCTGACTCCCTTCTACCCTGTCTGCTGTTATGTCCTTTTCTGCAAATAATTCTGTAGCACGCTCAGAAGTACTGGAATTTTCTAGAATGAGGCAAATCTGGAGCAGCTCTGAGGATCTGAGCTGAAGTTCAGAGCTCATTCTCGAACAGTCCTGCATGACCAGACCACAAGGTGCAGAGCTCTGTAGGTCACGGATCTGAATGCCAGTTACGGGAGGACAATTTTAGTGTTTAATGATTCAGAGAGCATTCTGATATCCAGAGGAAGTTCTGCGAGCATCTTTGGCAGCATGGGGTTCCACCTCATCTTTAGCTTTAGCTGTTGGACGTGTCAGGATTAACAGGTATCAGTAGTTGTGGGAAATGAAATAATAGAGGTGTTTGGGTCATAAATGAGGCTCATTTTAAGGAAGATGTGTATAAGTGGGCATCTTGCTAATTGTCTGCTGATCTGTATCAGTTCAGCTGCTATATTGAGAAGTATTGACACCTTTTTTCCTCCTGTGTTAACTCACTTGAGAAAAATCATAAAGTTAAATAAAAAAAGAAGCAGTCCTTTATAGAGGCTTGTGACCTAGAATTACCTTGAGGCATTTTTCCACGTATTATTTGAACTTTGTCTGCTATTCTACACCTCTGTTGTCTCACTGCTCTTCTCTCACTGTGGGTGAAATTTGGATTGTAAAGAATTCATTTGCTTTCACAGAATGACATTGCAAGTTCCATGGACAATCAATGTTGCTTCCTGGGCAGTTAAGCAAACTGTGACTTTGTGATTGTGTGGGGCTCGAGGAATGAGTTTGAGAGAATATATTCACTCCATGTTCCTAGCAACCTTATGCTGGGCTGTAAACTTCATAAATGTTAAAAACTTCAGAGGTCATTAAAGAGCTCTCTCGAGCTATGCGAATATATTACTGATGCCTCATTAAAGGTGAAGTCTCTCTGAACATTGCTTCCCCCTTTCTCTCCTCTATGGTCCCTATTTTCTCACCTATGACAATTTAAAGACAAAGAAGTATGCTTGTCGGGAGCCTTTGGGAACAAATACAGCAGCCAAAACACAAAAGGCGAGAGTGAGCAACAAGTTTTTAAAACTGCAAAAAGTTTTATGAGGTTAGCTAAGCTAAAATCAATGAGCTTGCTTGTCCTAACCACATGTCTACCAACAGAAATGGATGTTTCTTGAAGCGTTCCCAGATCAAAGAGGATTTGGATATTTAAAGCAGAGGCATTTGTTAGCAGTGGTGCAGGACCCAGCATCTCTTTCATGACCAGAGGTTTGTGAGGCCTCTTCTGGTGACAGCACCAGCCAGGAGGGCTTCTCCTCTCCTTCCACTCTGACAAATCCGGCTCAGCTTTGGAGGATTCAGCTCCTCCACATCACCTCTCATCCACATCACCTGACTTTTCTGGCCTTTGCTGTTGTTGGTTGCTCCCATTCAAGCTCCAGAGCTGGTATTTGCCCCCCAGCTGCTGGTGGCCAAGGCCAACCCCTGGGGAGCCGCAGTGGCCATGTGGTGCTCGCCGTGCGGCCTGCCCTGACGCGGCGCGGGAGGACGCGCTCCAGGCCTGCCTCCCTGCCCGCTGTTTGCCCAGGCCAGCTGCAGGGCAGCGAGGCCAGAGGCTGCCTTCCAGCTTCATAAACCTCTTGTGTTATTCGGAGTCATGATTTCCCCGTTCAGCCGTCTGCGCTTTTCCTTGGGACAGCTAATCCCTCAGCGTGGCTGGTGGAAGCGGCGGTATTGATTTCTGTCTCTCTCTAAACCTCGGCTGTGTTCACCGCTTGTCAGACATCGGCAGGAATATCCGCCGGGCCCGAGGGCAGCCACAGAGCAGCCCAGTCAGCTGTGCCGGCCAGGAGGGGATCGGATCGCCTTCAGAGTCAGGGCGAGCCAGCAGGATGGGCAAAAAGTCATCGGGAAGGGGCAGGCGGGATCCCCAGCCCCACGGAGTCAGGCAGGTGGGATCCCCAGCCCTGAAGATGCTTGTGGGAAGCATAAACTGGCACAACACTTCCCGCCTACACTGTAGTCATTAGTAAAAACAACATATGTAAGTGTTGGGCTCAGAGGATTGTATGGCCTGTCTGAGGATGGGGCAGGGGCCTCCTACAATGGAGACTGCTAACGCAGTGTGTATGTGTAGGTTAGGCGGTATCTGGCATCACGGGCTTCCCTTCGGTTTGCCCCTTGGTGGCTGCAGGGCCCCAGAAGCCCTGGTTTGCAGCAGCCCTGGAGCAGGGTGTTCGTGGCTCGCTGCAGTCTCAGTGGGCTTTGCAGCCCGTGCCGGCTGTGGTGCTGCCCACGCTGCCACAACCCCGTCCCTGCACTTCGCCTGTCTGAAGGGCTCCTTTATGTGGAGGGAGCCTGGGATGATTAGGGATGGCTGTGCAGACACTGGGATTGAAGCTTAAGGCTTGTATGAGAGGGCTGAAAGAGGCAAAAAGAAGGATTTTGCATATTTTTAATTAAAATAACAAGCTAGGACCTGTCACTACATAGATTCCTTTGTATCTTGAGTTGCTTTCCCTCTTTTCATCTTTGACTTTTTAGATTAGGCACTCTCAGAGTAGGGATCACATTTTCTTCTGATCTGGAAAATACCTAGCATATTTTGAGGGCTAGCATTGTCTATACAATAAAGAGAAGGGAAAAAAAAAAAACACAGAATTGCAGTCTCATTGCTGTCTTACTCCTATCTGCCATTCTTGTGAGATATTTAGCACTTAAAACAATTGTGCCTAGCATTTACATTATACTTTGGGTTGTTCACAAATTCTTTTGCCACTTCTGAGATCAAAATCGGTATGTCTGTTTTATAAGTTAGGAACAGAAACACAGAAATGTTAACTTTTTCACCCAAAGGCATGGAAGGAATTGGTGGTAGCTGCTGGATTATGTTATTTTGTGTAAACACTGTTATCACTGTCTGAGAATCTTACAGTAGAAGATTAAGAAAAATGGCTAATGTGTCATGCACTTTATTTATAATAAATTAGAAATTAGTACATGAAGTCAGATTTTGCTCCGTTCAATGTGCAGGGCTTGGTGTAAGGTGAGCCTGTCAATCAAAGCAATGACGAGTGTATCCCATGATTTAAAATTTGTTCTAACAGTGGCACAACCCAGAAAAACAGATTTCATAAATGAAGCTTGATCTTCTATCCATGTAATTTAGAATAAAACCTAGAAAAGAAGCAAAGCAAACTGAAGTAATTGCAAAATACAAATTTTAATAGATCTAATGCTCTGGAGGATCTCTGTCAGGGGAGCTGAATTTGGATTTGTTTGTACAGATGAGACTAAATGGCATCTGAACACTGCTCCAGGGCTGTTCCACGAGCTCTGTCTGTTGTGAGCGGTATTTTCTGTTTCAGTACAGACCAGCAGAAGTTGGTGTATTAATGGAGCCTGAAGAAGGTTTCCCAAGCAGTAACCTTCTGCTTTCTTGGGTGCCCTTTTTTCAGCTCTCTTACTCAGCATTCCCATGTTTTGTGTGTTACTGGCATCACAAGGCTATCAGCTCACCCGCTATGGCCAGAGGCTGCTGCTTATGGGGACTTCTTCCTTATCGACAAAGACAGCAACATGTTGTGGTCTCCAGGCTCAACAGGCCAGGTGAAAGAACACAAAATTCTGTGGCTTGAACCTTTACCTTTACTTTAGACTTTCCCTATCTGTTGCACACGTCCATGAGGTAACTCCTGAGTTTTTCTAGAAATTGCACTAATCATGGCTAATGTTAGTTCCCTGCTCTGATTTCACCCCCTCTTCTGCCATTAATAATAGATTTCCTATCCCTTCTAGCTTTACAGAGGGCAGTCAGCATTTTCAAGCCCCTCAGCTGTCTGTCAGATCAGTAGCATGCCCATCTAGTCTTTAAGCAGCACTGCTGTGTTCTGACCCACGTGGATTTAGCAGGGGATGCTACTAATTCTGAACATGCCCCACACCAACCCTGAGAGAGGTGGGAGGCTACCAAGGGCTCCACATCTGAAAATGTTAAAAACAGCTCAAAAATGAGCACATCCAGCTGGTGACTCCCACCTGAAAGTTTTGTCCACACTGGTTTGTTGTGCGCAGCCAGTGTCTGCTAACTTTGTCAGTGCCCTGTTCATGCACCGCTCAGTGTTGGTGCAAAATTATCTTGGAAAACAAATGAGTGTGGGCACGCGTTGTATCCTGGCAGCAAACAGCTGAACAGGACTGATGTGCCTGTTTGGCAGGGGTGATGAGCACAATGGGACGATCGTATGTCTCCGGGGGGGATAAGAAGTGAAGTGAGCAGATGCCATCAGCATTTCTGGGTTTCCGATCAGGAGATGGCAGACGCTCCTTCAACCAGCTCCATGGTGAAGTGCTGACTTTGTAAAAATTATTAGGGTATTGTTTTTTTTGTTTTGTTTTGTTTTGTTTTGTTTTGCTGCTGCTGGCATATAGGATATGTAACCTTGGAGAATTATGCCATAATCTTACAAGCAGTGAAAACTCAACAAACCCCAGCTGGAGGGCAGTGATGAGAGAAGGCGAGTGGTTGGTCCTTGCTCCAGAGCTGCTGGAGCACCAGGCTGTGGCTCCACAAGGCCCCTCTTCTTCTCCTAGGTTTTCACTGGGTCATATTCAACCCCCCCTCTGTAAGACACTGTAAAGATGTTGCATCTCTTTGTGCACCTCATCTTGGCCTTAAGATCTTACCTTTTCCCAGATTTAATAGGGTGGGGAAAAAAATGGCTGCTACGCCTATAGCTGGTGGAAAAAGTCCTGATGCCTGGCCAAATGGGATTCAACAGATCTGATAGTTTCCCGTGTTGTTTTTCTTTCTTTCAAATACTTGAGAGAGTACTTACAAATTTGTTAATCCATTTTCATGTTCCCTGGATATAATTCACAGTTCTTTTGATGCTCAGATGTGTACTGTGTATCTGGGTGAGCGCTGCCAATGTTTCCTTCTGATCACAGCACTGTTCTGCATTATATTCTATAGCAGATGGCCTTTACCAGGCTGTCCTGGGTTTTCTTTTCAAGATCTGAAGCTTTCAGATATTAATAGCTCTGCCACTAAATATCTTCATACCTCTGATTAGAGATTATTGTTCTTTTCTAATACTTGTCTGGCACTAACAATGTCTGGCTGTTGCTTTTAATTGTCACATCTGCTCCAGCTGCACAGGAGTAATAATAGTCACAGCCATATGCATAGGTCAAAGAGGCGGCCACTTTTCCACTAAGCCAGGTCCGGGCAACTTATTTCTCCAGAGACGTTGGTCTGAGCCAGCACTTTTATTCCCGAGATGAAAGGTGAGGGCCAGGTTGCGGGGCTGCCCAGCCTCTCCAGCTCCCTGCCCCATTAGCAACTGGGATGCAAGTTTAATAGGGTGAACATCCCTTTACAGCACCACCTAGAATCACATGTTTGATTCGCTCACTTTGATGGTGTGTTCACAGTTACCTTGCCAAGACTCTGATCTTCTTTAGCTGCATGTCCCTTTAAATACCCCATTTCAAATAGGAGCGAGAAAGCGATCTGGTGGAGCTCTTCCCGTCTTTAGGATCTGCGCTCTTATTAAGGCTTCCCCTCGCTTGTATCTATTACTTTCTTCCTTTCTGAAGGAGTCAGCTTGATTCAGTACTTTTGGGACTTGGTGACATTAATGTATCTGTTTTATGTAACACGGAGTCATTATTAGCAGAATCCTAGATCATAAAAAAAGGTATAACAAGAGACAAGGAGGGTTTTTCCCCTTGAAGATAATAGCAGTCATGCTGAAGAAGAGGAGGGCAGGGGTCAGCGAGCTGCTGCCTGATTGGGTGCTCACGCTCCGCATTGACATTTCTGCAGTTTCATCAGAAAGTCTAAATAATCCATGTGAAAACTGAGGGTTATTTACAGAAGATATATACGCACTGCATGAGCCTGTGAGATACTGAAGACATAATCTTGGCTCTTGGTGCCTGCTTTTGTACAGCAATACCCCTGCTGCTGCTGCTGCTGCTGCTGTTGATGTAAAGACATACACAGTCCGAGAGCCAATTCATGCAGCTGGGCAGGGAGCTGAAGTAATGGATGGAAAACATACAAGAATTTGAGAATATTAAAATGAAAACAATGTATGACTTCAAAGAGGAGGAGGGGTAAGCAGGTAGGTAGGTGGCCAGCGTAGTTAGCTTAGCACTGCTCTGGGAATGAGTGAGGGGGGAGAAGGTGAGGTCACCTTATCTCTAGCTATGCATGTGCTGCAGGCTTCCTCTGGGAGGAGTTTAAGGTCTTTATTTCCCAGCGCTGCTTCCCCCTGCCACCCCACCCGCTGCCCCAGCTCGCAGTCATTCTCCCCCAAAATCTTTCTGTCCTCAGTGTTCTGCACATGCGCTTCCCGTATGCCTGGAGAAGGAGCAGGAGCAGAAATTTCCCTGTGTGGAGGGCTCTGACCCAAAGACCTTGCAATGAGAAGGAGCTGAAGTAGCAATGGAGGCTTGGGAAGTGTTTTAATGCTGTCCCTGTGTGCTGGCCATTGGGGTCAGGACCTCTGCTTGCGTTCTCCCTGTCAGCCATAGAAATTGCCAGTCGGTTCAGACATCCTTGATTGGCATTTAATATGTTTTTCTACCTTTAGTTTATAAACTGATCCTTATTTACACGTAGCTGAAGTGCCTAATGTGTTGTGTTTGTTTTTTTTTAGATCTCTGTTTTAATATTTTTGCATTTGTTAGTAAATTGGTTTTGTTTTATATAAATTGATGTGAGTGTTTGGGGAGGGGGAGGATTTGGGATGTTTTCTCTAAAGGTTTTATTAAAGAATCACACACTCTTCTAATAATATAAAAGAAATAGCAATTATACTGTGCACAGCATGACAGCTCCTTTTCACCTCGGTTTCAGCAGCACATTTACTGATGCATTGTAACACGCAGCGGAGGCACTGCGTGCTCGGTGCAGCCGCAGCCGCCCTCCCGCGCCGCACCCTGAGCTGAGATGCGGTGGTGGTCGGGTACCAGGGCTCTGCGCGGCCACGGGGCCTTACTGGGCCAGCAGCTCCGGCCTCAGGTTCAGCAAGGACGTGGGCGATTGTTCATTGCATGCCACAAACCAGTTTGTAAGGGTTCAGAGTAGTGCGGGGCCAAAAAGCTGAGATAAATCCCCGTCCAAAGGTCTGCGGAGTTAAGAGCACTCAAACGGCAAGTGCTTGTAGGTGAGCCGTCAAGCTGGTTGCTCCGTTAGGAAGCCCAAACCCCTTCTTGACATAGTCAGGTGTACTGAATTTTACAAATAATTTTAAATAAATTTTAAATAAAAGAAATCTCCTGGCTACTTCTCTAGTTATGCTTCTATTCCATGGAAGATTTGACAGCTGAAGTCTTTTCACTTTTGCCCTCTTCCGCACACTTAATAGTTCTCTTTTTCATCTGTTTTCTTCATTTTATTCCTAAAAGGAACACAGTCTGCTCTGAGCAGAGGAGCTCCCTCTCAGTGTGGGAGGTGGTTGGGAAGAGCAGGGCAGATTGTCAGGACGCCGCTTGCCTTGCCTGTTACTCCTGGCTGAGATGCGTGAGCAGTGTATGTGGTTCCTCTCTTCTTTCTCAGCAGTTTTCCTTCCAAAGGCAAGTGGAATGACTTACTCTTCTGGATGTTTGCAGAAGCCAGATTTATGACAAAGAAAGAAGGAAGAACCATTTTCATGTAGTTAACCTTACCAAAAGAACCGTAACAAAATGGTGCTTGGCATTTGATCTCCCTGGTCAGGCATCCGCTCGGTGTCGTGAGGTACTGCCGCCTGGCTCTGGGTGCACAGATGGCTGTAGGTCTGCGTGTACGTAGGCTGTAGGCACCCCAAGGTTTGGGGTGCTGTGAAATAACAGTACCGTCATGGCCAAGAGCTGAGCTCCCTAACCCTCAGATCCGACAGAATTATTTACAAATTATGAAAACTGACATAGTTCCTATCTTCACTTCTATTCCAATTCCTAGCATGTAATACTTTTCACCGCTATCGTGAGAATTAGAAACATTTTTTAAACTGAAGGCTGAGTTTGTCCCATTGTTAGGTGAGCCCAGAAGCAGGAGCTTTGGGGAACCCACCAAATAGCATAAGATTAAAGCTCTCCAATAAAATCTTGAGTTGTCAATGCTAGATTTTGGTAAAATGACCGTTTTTGCAAACCAAACTTTAGTCCTCAAACTGCATGCTTAGCTGAGTTCGCGAAAGAATAAGTCAATTCTCTGAAGCAAAACACATTCAGAACCATTTGACGTTTTAGTTAGAAACCCTTCTTTCAATTTGCTTTAAGATTAAACTTGTTCACAAGGTCACAGCCTAGGGGGAAATTTTGGAACAAATTTCAAAGCAGTTAATTTGGACATTTTTCAACTATTTAAATGCAAATACAAATGAATAAATAATTTATGCATTGCTTTAACTGAAAAATATTTTAGTTTAAGAATACACAAATTGTCCCACAATTAGTGCGGCTTGTCTACCGAGCAGCTGGCAGTTTGGAAAAGCAAGTTATAAACCTGGGAAAGGGGCCACTTAGCACTCTGTACCTTCTCGGTTGTGTTTACCTTCGTATCTGTTGCTTTGACTGGGCTGCTAGAGGGTGAATTAAGCTGTGACAGTACAATAATATGCACTTTTTAAAAGATTGTAAAACATATTACAAAGTTATTTAAAAATCATTATTATACTATAGTAAAGTTAAATTATATGTTTACATAAGACCTTAATTCTTGAAGAAGTCCAAGCTGTGGAGCCAGATCTATCAGTAGACTCAAGTGACACAGCGATGTTAACTGTAAAAGACGTGTGTGTGTTTATACCAGATGAGGCTTTGGCAAAGTGTGTGCAATGCTATAAATCCGCTGTGACTTAATGCTGCTCTGTAGAAAGCTCCTTCAAGGAAATGCTCTGAAGAAAGGGGGTCCCATGTGTGAGGCGTGTGTGGTGCCAAGGTGGTGGGCGGGCAGCAGCCAGGGTGGCTCGCGGCCAAAATCCCGCTGCAGTGCACGGTGTGCGTGGGTCTCTGCTGCGTGTATCCGGGACTGGTTTTTCATCAAATGCATATCACGAATTTGGATACATGCTAGAGATATAAGTAAAATACTAATTGCCAGTGATGTTAACATTACTATAACCTAGCACAAAGGAACGGATGTCCTCAAATGTGCAGGGAAAGCGGATTGCCACTCCCAAGGTAAATGTGGGTCACACAGTGACCCGGGAAATACGTGGAAATAATTCTCAAGAAAAAAAAAAAATCAGAAAAAGTTTTAAGGAGTTTGTAAAACTGTGTTAAATGGACAAACAGTTGAACAGAATGCTTTAGAAATATTAGGAAAACAGCTATTTTCTGTTTTTCTTCAAAAAGCTTTTGGAGTTGTTCTGTTTTGAAGTAACCTCTTCTCTCTTCTCTTCTCTTCTCTTCTCTTCTCTTCTCTTCTCTTCTCTTCTCTTCTCTTCTCTTCTCTTCTCTTCTCTTCTCTTCTCTTCTCTTCTCTTCTCTTCTCTTCTCTTCTCTTCTCTTCTCTTCTCTTCTCTTCTCTTCTCCTTTTTCTTGACAATCAGTCTGAAATTAAAGATTTTATTGCATCAGACTGAATATTCTCATCAAACCAGTTATTTTCTTAGTTTTGTTTCAGGAATAAAGATATTTCCATTTAATATGTAGCAGTTTTTATGGTCAGTCATCAAACCAAACTAAAAGTCATTCTACATCTTCTTATCCAGATGTGGTGAGGTTACACTGAGAAACAAAATCATAAATGTGGAAGAGTCAAGGGTCAGTGTGACCCAGTGTTGCAATACCCAATACTGTTGCATGTCGCTGCGAGTTTCCTGCCTTTTGTCCAGTGGTATCGTTCTCTGGACACTATTATCTCTGGATGGTTTTTTTTGCTGCTTAATGCTCCAGCAGATTGGGCTCCTTTGCCTTTAGCTATTAATGGCCACAATGAGGCTATTGGTCCCTTCAATTACACTGCAGTGAATCCCTTAATCTCTCTAAGTAGCTGCCCTGGTCTCATCTCATCACGCTCATTACCTCGTGTAGCATCAATATCCCAATCCTAATCTGGATTTGGAGGTAAATAGTGGTGTTTTTTTTTTTATTTGTTTTGTTTTTTATTTTTCCTCCACTTTTATTCTACTTGGGTTTGTTGTATAACTAAGGAAACAAGAAGCAATTTTGGTGACACTTGTTTGTAAGACTGCCTGCTTTCTCTGGTACTGATAAGCTGTGCAGAAGGAAGTCTGGCCAACGTGAACTGCATTAAACTGGCAAGGAGCACTGACTCCTCCTGCTACAGGCTTCTCCCGTAACTTGGGAAACTCACTTTCTCTCCTTGGTCTGTGTTCATCGTTACAGACCGAAGCGTTGCTGGTAACATGGGCAGTGTTACCTTGGGCTTGCTTGAAGCAGACGAGGCTGTAAGCGTGCAGCTCTGTGCTCCGTTGGGCTGGGGACATGGGCTCATCTCATAGCACCCTCTGGTCATCCTCAAACAAACTGCAGCGCGGGCTCTGCAGCTGGGATGAGTGCAGGTAATCCACTGCTGTCCTGGAGCTTGGGAAGGAAGATGCAGGCTAACTGATTTAAAATAGCAGTGCCAGAATCCTAACAAGATCATTTAACTTTTAAGGGGGAGAAAAAACATTTTTTCATGCATTTTTATTGATTTTCAATATTGTACAAAACCTAGTCATGTAAAGCAATAACACAGAAAAAGATACAATCATTGAAAAACAATTACAGATCAAATGCCCAGCTCTTGGAGTCAAATGCACGCCCAACCCACCCTCTCTAGGTCAGACCTCATTAGTTATACACAGTAAGGGATAAAAACTAGGATTAAAAATGATAGAGCCACAGATTGCTTTGGGTTGGCAGGGACCTTGAAGCCCCCCAGTGCCACCCCCTGCCATGGGCAGGGACCCCTGCTCCAGCCCAGGTTACCCAAAGCCCCATCCAGCCTGGCCTTGGGCACTGCCAGGGTTGGGACATCCCCGGCTTCTCTGGGCAGCCTGGGCCAGGGCCTCACCACCTTCATCATGAAGAATTTCTGCCCTACATTTAAGCTAAACCCACCCTTTTTTAGTTTAAAACAACTAATGTACCATTACGCCTTGTCCTGTTGCTGCATTCCACGCTAGAGCCCCAGCCCATCTCTGCTGTCGGCACCCTTTAGCTGTTGGAAAGATGCAGTAAGGTCTCCCTGGAGCCTTTTCTTCTCCAGGCCAAATAACCCCAACTTCCTCAGCCTTGTAATAATTAGATGTCCCGTTGGAATGCCGTACTGGTGCCTTTACCCCCCGAGGTGTCGACAGCATCTCTTTCCCTTCCGTCACTGTCTGTTGGCCCATCTTCTCCTCATGCCATCAGAGCGTTGTCCCAGAGCAAAGAATGGGGCGAGCCCGATTCCTCCGTGGGGCGTGGTGTGAGAGGACAGCAGGCAGCAGAGCAGCACACGCACGTGCAGCTGCCTGCAGGAACGGCTCGCAGGGGATGTGGAGGATCTGCACACCTTCTGTAGCTCCTCAGAAAGTAACCCCAGAGCTCAATAAAATGACTTCATCTGCTGAGTGAAGGAAGACTTGTTGGTATTTCGATGTTTGTGTGTCTGCTACATGAGGACAGGGGTCCAGCCAAGTATATGACTATCCACATAAGTGATGAAGTGTTAAAGAAAAAACAAAAGCAGTACAACTTTCTAGGCTTACTAAGTATTATTGTTGTTTTACCAATTATTTCTAATACAGTTCATAATTCATTACAAATTAGCATAATAATCAAGCTACAATTAAGAAAATACATTAAATTGCATTAAGGCATTGTCTTTTTTGAACTGTTTGCTCTTGTACTGTTAATCTGACAAATTCAGTAATTCACAACATCCTCCATGTAATTTGTTTGAATTCGGGAGGTTTTGCAATGGTCTGCGCATACAGGTTACAATGATCTGGATATTGAAAACAGGCCAGTTTTAGGAGAGCTAAGTGTTCTTTGAAAGCCAGAGTGCTGCATTTATGGCAGATGTTGACCATCACCAAGAACGTGGGAATCACCACCCAAAAATGTTGGGAATGTCACTGGCTTAATATCCAAGATCTGTGGACGGCAGTTTGTCCCTACTCAGGGCTTCCACAGCTCCTAATGCTGATCTGGGAAGCAGTGCTCAAATGGTGGCTGAAGGCAGCAGGCCAGGAGCAGGCTCTTGTGGCAGCCGGGGAGGTGCAGGTGCCCCCTGGAAGGCTGGCCGATGGAAAGCAGGGCCCATCAGCTTCTGGCTCTGTTTCTTTAGGGAAACTACTGATTTTTGCTTCATTTCCATCTCAGGTTTTGAAAGCAATGATACACACCATCAGCCAAGTGCAATCCGGGCAGCCCCCTGCCCTGCAAATATTTACAGGGACAGGGCACGAGGCGTCGCGCAGCTGCACGCCGAGTCCTGGCTCTGTGCTTGGGGTGCAGGCAGGGGGACAGCGGTCCCTCCGCTGGCCTTACAGCATGCACTGAGCTCTGCACACCCGTGTGTAGCACAGATGCATCTCGGGATTTTCAGCATCTTGGAGATGGCAGAGTTTTCTTAATTTGCCAGGAAGGCACCGCAGGCCAGGGAGTGGTAACGATCCACCCGCGTGCTGCGCTTTCACGTGCACGCACGGCCTGGAGGCCAAGCCACACGGCCTCCGCACGCTCCAGCGCCTCCACTGGTACTGCTGGCAAAAAAGGAGAGTCCTCGAGCCCTCTCTTGTGAAACAAAAGCTTAATGAAAGAGCAGGCATGCCCCGCTCTCATCCGCGGCTGGTTGTAATTCTTGGCAGGGTGTGACGTGCCCATCCTCCCGAATTAGCGCGGGGCACGCGGCATTTAGCATGGTGCTAATTGCCATCAGATGAAAACAAGCGGCCCCAGTATGTGGGCACGCGGCGAGACAAAGCGTGTGCAGGCGCCTTTCAGCACCGTGCCCGGCGGCCGGCACAAAGGCCGGAGGACGCTGCCCGCATTGCTCCCCGCGGCGGGCAGGGTGCCCAGCAACCACCGCCCGCTCCCCGCCGCCCGCGGCCCTCGCCACGCGCTTTGTTCCCGTGCCGGCGAGGAGGCCTCCGGGTTAATTCAGCGCCTGCATTGTTAGCTGCTCCGTGCGTGCTGTACGGGGGCTGCTCTGCTGTAAAACCGCAGCGGTGGCTGATGAACAGGGCTAGGGCTCGGTCGCAGCCCGGCAGAAGGGGTTGCTGCGTTCATCCTGAGCCCCAGGAGAGGAGCGGGCAAGTCCACGCGTAGGGAAGAGCCCTGTGCCCACCACAGCCCTCCTGCAAAAGGCAGCTGTGTGCATGGGGCTCCTGGCCCCTCTCCCCCCATCTCCCCAAAAGTGGGGGACCCCCGGTATCACCAGTGGGCCGTGGAAGCCGCTGCAGCCGTGCGCCTCCTGCCAAGCCAGGGGCAGGAACAGCGAGCCCCCAGCCCCTGAGCAGAGCGCTGTCCTCTGGTGCTGTTCTGCTCAGAGCAACCTCAGGACCCCCGCCCAGCCCAGCCCAGCCCTGCAAAAAGGATTTCCTCAGCTTGGAGGAAGAGCCAGTTTGGAGGGCAATTCCCAAAGGGGGGAGGTGTTTGCTCCCTGTTCTGCCAAAAGTGAAGGGGGGTTTTCCCATGTGTGGCAGAGCCTTCAGGAAAAGAAATATTTCTTTCATCTAATCTGTCAGAGGACAGAGTAATGTATTCTCCTGTAACTAATCTGGTAGCAGCAATTGGACTGTTGTCTCATCTCCAGTACCACTGCCGAGGCTGGGGGAATCTATCCTCAAAGTATCTGCCAAAGTCCAAGTAATTAATCCTGTTATATGGCCAAAATGAGAAGCCTGAGCTTTCTGTTTCTCTGCTCTTCCTTTAAGGATTCCCTGAGGATGGAGGATGCTATTCTACGAGCAAAAAAATGATATGCAGACTTGGAACTTAACCTTTCCTCTCCCGCTAGCCCGCATGCTGCCAGTATCTTTTCCCAAGTCAAGCCCTTTACTACAGCAAGTAAAGCTTTCCCCGTTAGTTAAAACCAGTTTTCTCTTTAGCCAGGGCTGTGCACTTGCATTTTATCACCCCGTCGCTGATTTCTGTGAGTGTTTTCAGGAACTCTTCGCTGATAGTTTTAAATTTGACTTTCCTGAAAAACTGTGTGTGTTAACAGCGTTATCTCTGTGCCACTTCGCTATCTGCTCTCTCTGGGTTATTTATGAGTATGCTGGAGCAGTGCAGAATCTTCTGCTCCCCTCCCTTGCCAACATTTTGTTTGTACCCTCTTTCCCCTATCTTTTCATCAGGAATTCACCGCAAGATTAATCCCTTGTGCTCCGTGACAGTTTAGTTTCCTTAAGAATCTTTAGTGAGGGATGTCCTAGCAAAGCTTTGAGAAAATCTGATCCCGCTGTATGAGACCCAATCACCCGTATTAGCGGGGCTGTTGCCTCTGTCGGACAGCTTGGATTTATACAGACGAAGCTTCCCTTGGGCTTGTGACTCCTCCCACAACACCATGTCCACTCGTGGCTGCTCATTCAGATCTGTCTTACTGTTTTGTATCATTTTGCTTGTTCTCAAAATTTGACTTTCTGGTCTATAATTCCCATGCTCACTCCCAAAGTTCATTTTAAGGATTTGTCACCTTCCAATTCTCAGGAAGGAAGGAAGGAAGGTCAAGGAAAGAAGGGAAGAAAGTTCTGCAATTTCACATTTGAGCTCTTATAAAACTCCTGAGGAAGTCCTGTCTGCTTCTGGTGATTTGTTACTCTGGTATATGAACCTTCCTGACCTCCTCCATAGCGAGCATCAGTGCAAAGAATTAATTTAATTTTGCTGCTGTACCCTTATCTTTCTTAATTCCTCCCTTTACGCCTTGATCATCTATCAGCTGTTCTGGGTGACTGACAGGCTTCCTGCTTTTGTGTTTGTAAAGTTTTTATTAGCTCTCATAACTCTAACAATTGTTCTTCGGGATCTGTTTTGGCTCTGCCTTATCATGGTTTTACTTGGTTTCACTTGTTAGATTTATGCCCTTTTCCATTTTCATTGTTTGGAAACAACTTCCATTTTTCTGAAGGTATCTTTTATTTCAGAAAGCTTCCTTCTTCTGTTGTTTATGCTTAGCCTAAGCCTTGAATCAGAGCCGTCGCAGCTTTTCACTTGCAGTGCCTCGGACACGTCCGTGCCCCATGGTTGTGCCGCTGTGCACCACTCACTGTCAGCCAGGGTGAGACAGAGGCAGCACCATCAGCACACCCCTGCCCTCGGTTTGCAGGTTGCAATCTCTGCTGCAGACCGATCCCGTAATGATATCAGCTGGCTTGGCTTTCTGTCTCAACCCCATGCTAGAGTCCTGCATGCTTTTTCCCCCTGCTGTCCAAGTGGTTAAACAAGACTCTGAAAGAAAGCAAATGGTAAAATGCATTCAAATGTATGGTTAGGTAGACAGAAGAGCAAAAAATTGAGAAGAGGGAAACAAGATGTCTGAAAGTCCCATTCGTAATTTCACAGCAACTGCAGAGGTGTGAGTGCAGCAAGAACACCAGGGAAATGGAAGAGGTCCCCTCCCTGCGGTCTCCTGCCATGGCTGCTCCAGCACGTCCCACCTTCTGTGCAGTGATCCCTCCAGCTGCCTGAACTCTGCACTGGAAGTCATGCTTTCTTTGGGAAGCTGAAGGCTTGTCCTGAATCCAGCTGTTTCTCCTAACTCTTAATCATATTTGTTTTCATTCCTTTTGCACCTACTCCCCTGCTTGTTAGCAGTGCTGAGCTGTAGTGGTTAAAACAGAAAAATGAGACCAAAGAACTTCTCTCTTTGCTGACAGACAAGTCAGAGAAAGGCCTTGGTACAGGTAAACCTGTAGGTTTTCCATTGGCAAAGCCACATATGTGTAGCTGATGCAATTCTTCGTATATTAAGCCAGGCAGCTGGGAAGAGCACTGAAAAGTGAATGGGAAAGTGCAGCTCCCTGTTGCAAAATGTACCGATCGTATAAATGTGCTGTCGGTCAACCTGCCGTCACAGGAGAGGTAGAACAATAAGGACTGTTGACTGAATTTGAGCCAACACAAATAAAATATATTATTTACTCTATGCTAAGAACAAACTTGTGGTTATT
Organism: Aythya marila; assembly: GCF_965140915.1. NCBI lineage: Eukaryota > Metazoa > Chordata > Aves > Anseriformes > Anatidae > Aythya > Aythya marila. The sequence goes on from NC_139053.1 coordinate 21,138,759, forward strand.
TTGGTGTGTTATTCCAAAGTCTTCAGTATTCCTTATGCACTTCATATTCTTTCCTCTGCAGGCGCTGATCTGGAGAGTTTGTACCAGCTTTTTCCAGTCTGAATAGGAACCATCACTCCATCTCCACTCGCTGGTGCTGGATCTTGCTCCATTATCTTCACATTTCCATACTGAGGTAGGAAGATCTTCTATGACCTAATTTTCTTAAGCCTTGGAGAAGTGATTTTTGTGTTGGTGGCCCTCCTGGGATGTGTAATATAAATAACATGGATTAAAAGAGATGTGATTACATGTAATACAACCATGCGGTTCTCAAACAGAGATTTTAGAGTTCTTTGTGTCATTTATCCTCTGCCATTCTGGTGAGCAGCGATATTTGCTTGCTCTTTCTTCTAATGGCTGTATGTTGTGGGTTTTGTTTGTTTTTTGTTTTTTTATAAATGCTATGTGCTTGAAGTGTTTCTTTGCACCCGACTTGTTGGATGGTAATTTTACATGCTCTTATTTTCCATGTTGTAAGATGAATGAAAAGGTGTTTTTTGAACAAGACCATCCATAGCACATTGTTTTTTTTTTTTCTGGATGTCTTCAAGCTGATACCTCGTCAAGTTATAGCTCTATGGGGGCTTGTGAGTAACCATAGGGACTACTCTATTTAATTATTTATCTTGGTCATAACTGTTAGTTTCTATCATTAAAGAACAGGCCAAATGATTAGTATCCTTGGCTTAATCTTCTTAGCAAGAAAGCCGTCCCTTGAATTTCTGCCATAATCAAACAGTCATAAGGAAAAATGAGGAAAATAAGGCTTCTGGCCTGTTTCATATTGCTTGTGAATTGTTGAAAATAAATCATATTCAGACGGTCTGTTTCAAGTCTTAAGTATCCAGTTTTCCAAAATTATGGTAAATGATGTGCTGGCAAAAAAAAAAAACAAAAACATGGTGAAAAAGCAACCTTCGCTTCTGACTAGTCTTGATGAGTCTCTCGACCTTCTCCATTAGATTTGGCATTGAAAAAGTACCTATTGTCCAAATGTAATAATTTCATTCAAAATTATTTTTTTTGTGTAGCTAGAATTCACTGAGTCACTGTAAAGTACCTGTTTTTAATTTATCTGTATATCTTGAGTCAGAGAGTCATTCATAAAATCTGGGATACTCTGTAGTATCAAACTATCTTTGTGTAATACTGATAGCAATAGCGATATTAATGGTTGGTTTCGTGAAACACTTATCAGTATCCTCTATCTAGATTAAAAAATGGAAGGTGTAAGTTTGGATTTAGATTCTTTCCTTATTTACTTGTTTGGTCGTTTTTTTTTTTTTTTTTAAACCCTTGAGGAAGATTTCTCTCTTGCTTTCTTCATATGTTTCTATCTGAAGTATTTTGTTTACAACCTAAGTGCACACTTCAATTTCTTGAGAATCATCAGGCTTATAAATTAAATGGAAACCTTGGGAAGTTCTGCGATGTGCAAAGACATTCATTCTCTTTGCATTCTTAAAATCTGAGAAGATCCCAAGGAAAGCGTCTACTTTGTCCTGTTTAGACAGGAAACTTTTCAGGCGTTTGTATCCTTTGTGTGTGGTGTATGGTGGTCTTCAAATGTTGTAAACTGAATCCAAAGACCTGAGTGAGGAATGTTAACACTGAAAATCCACCTTCCCCAAGCTTGAACTAATATTCTTGACTTTGATCTGGGAATGAGAGAGAAAGAAAGATGAATCAGAGAAAGAACAGAAAAGCAGGCAGAAGGTAAGAGATGGAAGAGAAAGATAAAAAGAGGCTGAAAGGGAGAAATTTTGAAACATTTCAGGAAGATTACAGTGTGTGTTTTTTTGTGCCTTTTTCACACTATTATGTCTTGACTAATTTTGTCGTATTGTAAATACAATGCTAGAACATACTAGAACATACTAGATAACTTTGTGGATGGTTAGTTTGGGCATCTCAGTTAAACTGCAGTGTTTGATTCTGTGGAAGCAACATGTGTAAATACATATGGTGAAAAACAAGCCAGCCGTAAAGGATTAGTAGGGAAGTACTTCACTGCAAGTGGAAGTAAGTCAGAAGAGTGTTTAATCTATAGTATGTGGGTATGCACAAACAGTGTTAAGCAAGCAGGTAGCTGTGTCCATGTTGTTACTGGCAATCACAATATTATGTCTAATTTAGTTGTAGGACAAATGTGTAGAAGTTGTATAGTTGCTGGAAATCAGGGTGCATATCCATTTTCATCGTATCCACTATTGTTTAGCTTTTTCTTAATTTTTAGAAACTTCCATTTTCGAGAAGTGCTTTTCCTCAGATGAGGTTTCAGTTTGAGCAAAACTGCAGTCTGTCAGGATGATAACAATTCAGTATTACAAATTTATTTTACTAAGAATTATTTCTGAGCTACACTAACACTTACCAGTTAGGCTGAAGTTAGGCAAAGAGAAAGCCTTAAGAGAAAAAAAGTACTTCTAATTGTCCAGGTGGAAATTGGCTTTCATTTATCTGAAGTTTAACATTTAAAAATCGTAGTATCGGTACAAGCAAGTGCAATTTTATTTTGCCAAAGGGTAGGATATTTTAAGACTCAATTGCCTCAAGAGGAGGCCTGAATTCCTAACCATCTTCAGAAAAGAAAATCAGTAATTTTAGTTCTGTGAAGACCAAGCCATATCTGAGTAGAACAAGGCTCCGTTACCCTCACTTGCAAAAAGGAACTTGTGCATGTTGTTCTCATATTTCCTTTGGATCTAAGACACACTTGGTCTTTAAACTGAAGGCTTTGATTTCTACCTAGAGTGGTGAGAAAAATACCATCGTTCATATTGCTGCTGTATTTGTCACAGATTTTATTACATTAGATTATTGTAATTACCTGTTTATTGGGTACTTGTTCGTCAGTAGGTGCTAAGAAAGTGGAGAAAGTAGGGCCGCTGCAGTATTTCAGCCTACAAAGGGACGTTTGTTAGTAATGCTCGTGGTTTCTGACACCGATGGGCTGCACCCTTCTGTATCACCTCCTGTTCCAGCACACAAGCAGGATCAGGTCCTGCTTTCAAAGATTCCCTGCGCAGCAGAAAAGCTTGATTGGAATATTCTGTTTTCCAGGGCACGACCTCGGCCTGCTGCAGTTCCTATCAGATCCTGCACTAAAATACACCGTATTGCTGCCGTGACATCACTCCCATTGCACTTAGAGTGCTTGTTGTGGAAGCATCCAGGGAAAATCACAGTGCACATAGCATCCCCCCGCCTGCCGAAGGAAAGGTGGTACTTGGGAGTTTGATTCACCTCGGCGGGGCTGGTTTGCTTTGTGACCATGGCAACTGCTACATCCAGAGAAATTCATGCTTCCATATCAGAGGGCAGACAACATTTGCGCTGCAGCTTTCTCTTTGAGTGAGACAGTTTTATTTTGCAATCAGGCAGTGAAGCACATGCTCTGAATTGCAGGTTTTACTGACAGCGAGTAAAAGGTTGTGGAAAATCCGTGTTTGTTTCCACAGTCGGCAGGTACTGCCTAAAGTTTCTTCTGTTCTTTGGGGAGGTAAGAAACATCCAGAATTAGTGATGAACATCCCAAATAAGATATTGCTCCCCAAAGCCATATCCTTTCTATTTGCTAATGTTTTTCCAGGTTTGTTCTTCAGTTTGTCTTGATCTTCTGGCATAAGACTGTAACATGCTCTTAGTAACTTTCCTATATTTTATTTCAGTACTGAAAATAGAATGGGAACATACTTGTAGCTCATCATCTGAGTGATGTGCTGGCACATATGACAGAGTTCTCATATGATTTCCCAAAACACTTTTTTTTTTTTTTTTGAACTGACACAGAGGCTCAGAAGCTTCTGGGCAAATAGGATTTTATTCTAGTGGCTCCAAAACTCTCTAGTTCCCACATCATAAGCAGTACAGCAGTAGTTCGTAGGACTCATAACAAGCAGCAAACATTTCATCACTTTTTGCAGTGTTTGCAATTAAAAGATTGATTACAAGGATTTGTTGTAGTCAAGGATAATTTTTGAAGATTTTTAATGATTTCAGTGTGTTTGTCTAATTGTCAAGGCAGATGAAATTATATTGAGTAAGATCATGTCCTTAACATGTATAAAATTAGACAGGTTTCCTTAAACATTAGCTGATTCTCTTGTTGTTTTCCTTAGTGGAAGATACAGGCATATGGCAGGTAATGAGAGGTTTTCTTCCAATTTCTCCAACAGATAGAATCTTTAATTTGTCTGTCTTCAAAACATTTAAGCTGTGGGCTCTTGACTGGTGTAAATCAGCATGACTCCACTGAAATTAGTGGAGATACCTCATTAGACACACACAATGTAAGAGGCTTTGCACATATCATCCAGTCTGCACTAAGAATATGGGAAAAAAGGGATCTGAAATACATTCTCCTTTATCTCTGCTAACATTCCTGCTTCCCAAAAGTATATATTACCCAGGTCTTTAGAGCCCAGACAGTTCTTGTGACATTGGCACATTTTCAGTGATGCTGTATTCAGGTTCATGCCATTAGATGTGAGCAACAGGGAGAGTGTCCCTGGGCTGTGCATTCTGCGTCCCTATTTCCAATCCTCTAGAGTTAGAGAGAAACAAGCCTCAAACTTATGGACACTCAAACTACCTGAGGAGCTTTGGGGCTGATCACATACTCCTCCTTCCCACATTCATATTCACATAAAAATCCTGTTGACATATGCCTCTGTGATATTTAAAGCACCCACACACCATTAAAAATAAATCATGCAATAGAGATTATTTCAAAATTTCCCTTATTTGATAGATTCTGATAAAAAGGCCATGCCTGGATTAAATCTTTTTATTCTGCGCAACCATTGACAGTTTAACATCTGTAAAGCAGTTTTTAAAAAAATAACCCTCCAGACAAAGGCACTTGAACAGGCGGGTGCCCGGCCTGCACCCCGCAGTGCCGCCAGGCTGCTGTGCCCTGCCCTGAGCCCTGGGGCAGGGGCTGCCCCGGCTCACAACATTTTCAAAACGGGAGGAATGATCTGAGTGATTTAAACGATTTTAAATGTTTATGTTTACAGGCACTGAAGCTTTTTTTCTAATTAAAGTTAGTATAACAGCAGTAGTAGTAATTACGACATTAAGAGTGGCCAGAGCAGGAATTGTTAAGATTTCTCTTTTTGGCCAGTTGCTGGCATTTTTTTTCGAGTCTCTGTAAAGATAAAGCTACAACATCCGTACACAGACTACCAGCATTGTAGCAACTGTCTCATTGGAGCCCTGGCACTGGAAAGGACACTGCATGTGTCTGGGCATTTTCCAGGCTGCAGGATTTTCTTCTCTTCTGATCTCAGCACTGCAAGACCCCTCCTTTCAGCCTGAACACCGTTTAAATAGATCATTTGTTTTCATTACAGGTTTTTGCATCTCTACCTTTCATTCTCGTTAATGAATTTAGAGGGTCTGATTGAAAAATAAAAGCTGAATGCAAACATAGACCGCGGTCTGACAAAGGACACGGTTAAAGCTCTGGCAGGCTCTGCCGCACTGGCGGTAGAGAGGAGATGGCCATTTGCTGATTGCCTGGGGTTGACATGACTTGGTTAGTATGCTAATCTAGTCTTCTGCATTTAGCATTCAGATCAGGTCTGCGCAGAGCACGGCGCCGGGAAGGGGTGGCTGCCTGGCAGCACCGACCGCGCTCTGCAGCGATTGCATGAATACCCAAACCTTGTGTCTGCTGCTGCCATGCGCTCTCCCCCTCTTGCACACCCTCTCCCCTCTCCTCCCCTCCCGCCCTCCCTGGTGCACACACACGTACATACCATCCGAAAAGCTTCCTGCAAATGCTGAAAAATATGAAATGTGGAAAAGTCATGTATGATTGGCTCATTTCTCTGCCTCCGTGTCCCCACAGAATCCCACTTTAATAGACCATGTGTTTCTGCAGCTGGAGAAGCCCAGAATTTAATGTGCCAAAATTCAGCAATAATGAAGCAAGACGGAGTTTAACATCCAAAACAAAGAGATGGCATTATTGTAGCTCACTTACAACATAACAGTCACAAGGAGGTTTAAAATTCCCTCTATCCTCTCTCCCCACCCAACCTCATCCCAAGAGAAAACAAACATTTATTAAAATCCATTCGTTTAGGACAGCAGTCAGATGCCAAGGTGGGAAGGAAAGCTTGCTCCCGTTATTCCAGATAATTGTCACTTTTCCTGGGCGCTTGGAGGCAGGGAGGTGCAATCCCCCACCTGGAGTAAGGGGTTCCCAATTTCCAGAAATAAGGAAGGAATTGATTCCAGAGTCATTTCACATGATCAGGTCCAGCAGATCCTGCAGCCACAGGAGAACTTAATTCCTCGAGCTCCCTTTTCTTTGTTTTTGTAATGTCACAGCAGTTCTGGAGAGGCATATGGAGAATCATCAGCTTCTGCTTGCATTCAGAGGATTTCGGAAGTTGCATTTTCAGAGACCACATCAGATGTTGGTAAAAATGAGTCTCCATCCGACAAATAAGCAGACAAAGCTGTTTAACCTCTGAATTATAGCACAGCTCCATAGTTCTGTCTTCTGTTGTTTCATGCTCTAAGCAAACTGCTTCTTGCAGTTCTCCCTCCTGGTGCCAAGCACGTATTCCAGCTGCAGCTCAGCAGCACGGGGAAATTCCTTCCAAGTCCCCGGCAGAACAGTCGGCGCTTTCTCCGGAGCTGCAGGCTTGATTGTCCTTGATTATTTTATTTCTTTGGCTCTGATCCAAGATGTTTCCTGTCATCATTTCAGTGTCTTTTCTCATAATCCCTTTTCTAAACATCATCAACAATTAACTGATTCTCTCATATCTACAAACACATGCACACACACGCAGGCGCGCATGCACACACACTCCACTGAGTCTCATCAGTGTCTTTTTTGCCTTTAAGTATAAGAAATTACAGCTTCTCATTAGCTGAAGAGCATGTTTTGAAAGGCTTTGTGTTTACTCACTTTGCAAGTGATGCTGGCGCTTTTAATTATTCTCCTTTTGCATATCATAAGAGAGCAGGGAGCTGCTCCAGCCAGCCCGGACGAGACGCATTCCCAGGAAGGCAGGAGGAAGGAATCGTGTTTTACCTCACTGCTGCTGCTTTCTTCCTCTTCTGTCAGCCAGCCAAGGAATCCCCCCAATGCTCTTACGTAGCAGATACCAAAACTGTGAGTCACTTTTCGCTCCCAGAGCAATAAGTCCACCGCATCTGCGTGCGTTAACGGCAAGCACAAGGCTGGGAATTTCTCCAGGCTGCCAGCATGCCCCGGCACCAGTTTTCCAGTGGTGACTTTGTTTTTTCTGCTCTTGCTTTCTCTCCTCAGCTCCCTTGATTCTTCATTCTTCTTTATGCCTTCCCCATTTTCTTTCTTCCTTCCTCTCCATCCGTCTCCGTTGCTGGCAGCGGTAAGCCCAGAAAGATCTGGGTCCCTCTCGTCTTCTGTGGATTTTTTTTATGTGTAACTGCAGCAGCCTTTGGCTGCTCACTCTGCCAGGTTGGATCACCAAAGACACACGACTCGCTCACAATGAATAATCAATACAGATATTGATCTGCGGAAAATGTTTGTAAATTCCTGAAAGGGGAATCAGGAACGCGGGACAGGGAGGCTTGTGGGGGACGACAGGGTGTTTCGGGCAGCGGCTGCCGGCAGAGCTGGGTCCGGAGCCCGTGTCCTGCCGCCTCCGAGGTGACGGGTGCTGGAATGCGTGCGCGGGCGGGCGGGCGTGGGGGCTTCTGTATTTTCATTTCTCTACAGCTGCTTCCTCCGAAGAATCAGGAGGCGAGCAGCTGAGAGGCCCCGCCAGTGCCATGCCTTGGCTGCGGTCCAGCACTGTTTTGTTTCCATCATCACACGCCACTTTTGAATTTGCATAAATACAAGGGTTATTTTCTGTTGTGTCTCCCGTAAGATTTAAAAAGATGGAAAAGTATTTATTTGAGGAGGGATTGCTGTCTCTAGTCATCACTTTCAGAATTTGCTTTCAAACCCATATGTTTGAAAGAAAGGGAGGTAGAAAGGAAAATAAAGGGCAATAAGAAGGACATGGAGAAGACTGAAAAGGTGCTTAAACATGGAAGAGCGTTAGAATGCAAAACGAGTTCTCCAGCAGGAGCCTATGAGTGCTGCCGTGTGCCAGCACGGGTACCCAGTCTGGTCAGACCCCTCCGGCCGGGGCTCTGCCCCTTGTCCCTGTGAGTGGGTGCAGACTGGCCGGGAGGCAGTGAGGAGCGATCGGGGAGCCCGAGGCTCCCTCAGAGCTGCAATCGGGTCCCAGGAGCAGCCTGGCCCCTGGCCCCTTCCTCGGAGCCACCTCCCGCTGCCCCTGTTCTGGCCTGCCCAGCATTGGAGCACGTTGCAGGTGGCACCGGCCCACCCTAGCCCTACCCCTGCCTGCGGGCAGCTACTTCTCTTGTGGCATTTCCCTGTGTTTCTTCCATCTCCATCCCTCTGGCTTCCTGTTTTTCTAGGGAAAGGTACCTACCAAAGGTGTCCAGGTACGCAGTATTAGGGCCACTTTCTAATTTAGTGGCCAGCAGTGCAGACCCCAGGGACACTGACGGGTGCCTGCTCAAGTCCCTCAGGTTGCCACCCCCCCGCAAGCTGGGTGCCTGCTTCAGGGGAGCCTGTGGTGCCAGCTGCCAAGAGCAGCGAGCGGGGCCACTCTGACAGCCCGCAGCCTCCCCAGGCTTACACGTGGGGCCTGCGCCCCCCGTGCCACAGGTCGTGTCCCTCTGGCTGCCCAGAGGCCGCAGCGCCGGGGCCGTGCACGGTGACCTCTGCGATAGCGATCGCAGGAGAGACCTCGGCGCGAGGAGCCCATTCGGCGCCTCCTTCCCGAGAGCAGCTGCTTGCTTTATCAGCCTGCGCCAGCCGCGGGGAGGCTGATCTTGCTCATTCTCTCTCCAGCTTCTGATTAGCTCCTGCAATCCAATTAGCAGAGGCATTTATATCACAAGGGGCTGAGGTGCCCCTGCTCATCACAGCAGCTCAGAGCCAGTCATAAATTCTACCGACACGACATCTTTGCTGTGACATGGATTAATTACGGCTCTGGGCCTCCAAAGCGGGTTTGCAGAGGAAGGTGCACACAGATGTAGGAATTTAGAGGAGGCACCGCAGGACGGGCCTCCTGGCATGGCATCGGCCGAGGGCCTGGGAGCCAGGCGGGCGGCACGAGCACTCGGTTACCTGAGCCAAGAACACGGAGGTTGGCTGGGGCACGTTATGAATTCTGCCCCCATGACCACAAGGAGAAATTCTTCTTCATAATGTTTCTTTGTATGCTGCAGTGCAGATGCTGAAAGCGAAGCTAGGAGAGCCATAATAAGATTGTATCTTCCCACTCAAGATGTTGCAGGCCATCGCCAGTGGCATGGGGAGGCCCTGAGCCTTCGGGAGGGCTCAGCCTGGCAGAAACAGGCGCTTGCTCACACGGGAATGTCCTCGTTCTCTGTAGTTTTCCCAGGAGCTCCTTCACGTAGAATGCACCTTTCTTGATACTACTCTCCAGAAACAGTAGTTTTTTGGTATCACTTTTCTTCTCTTGGGTCAGTACTTCTGACTTGGATTCCCTCAGGCTGTTGTGCCAGTCGCACTGGAGGTGGTGATTTCTGAAATGGTGCAAGAGCAGGTTGGACACAGGCCATAAAACATCCAGGAGAATGAGAGGCAATGCCTGCCATTGTCTGTTTTCACAGCTCTTTGTGGCTCCTTTAAGCTCTGACACCCGTCTGTGTATCCCTGGCACTGTCACCTGACAGTTCTCTGGAATATCAGAGACTCATTCAGCTACCTGAACACTTACCCATTTATAAAGTCTACTTAGCTGTTAATTTGGATATGTATTGATCACAGCCTGGTGACCTGTGAGACTGTACAGGGATCTGATCTGTTGTTTTTTTTCCCAGTCTTACAACAGTTTAACAATTCATCTAAGTTATCTATCTGTCACTCCATTCTTAATTTATGCATCAGTCGGTGCCATCATATCTGTTGTTTTGTTTGTTTGTTTCTATGCATTTATACTTTTACCTATTATTGTACTATGATTACTTCAGAAGTCCATAAAACTTCCTTTTAAGTGCACGAGTAAAGAGGAATTTTAAATAAATAAGGATGCATATTAAACTTAGTGTCACATCAGCTCCATTTGATCTACTGACAGATCTTCTGTGCAAGCAAATATAGTTCCTGCTGATAGAAGGTTGTCTTTTTTTTGTTTTGTTTTGTTTTTAACTGGGTGAAGGTAGGTTTAGCCAAAATAGAACACTACGAATGAAACAGTTGCTTTTCTAGTAAAAAAAAAAATGTTTTCTAATCTTTCAAACCAAGAAATCTTTTTACTCTTGTATAATAACAAATCTTGCATTTACTGACCAAGTCAGACAAAAGACCTCATTAACTCAGCTGGCATCTCCAAGTACCAATGGCTGTAGCCTGGTGCTAGACAAATTCAGACAGGAAATAAGTTGTGTGTTTATAAGAGAAGGGGTAATTAGCCAACCCACTAATGCACCTCACAGATTCAGCTGAGGTCCTTATATTAAGACTTACGATTTTTGTTACCTATAATTTGTTACTGAAAAAAAAGCTGTAACAGCAGTTTCATTTCTAAATTTTGGGATGAAATCATTAGACCGTAAGATCACAGCATTCCCACTGACCCTAAAATCAGTAAGTCTGTAATTCTCAAACAGAGCTGAATTTGGTCCCATTTCAGATTTCCTTGGCTTTTGTCATTTTTGAATCACACTCCCAATGTGTCATCGCTTTGGTAAGATTGCTATTGCTAAATGTTTATTTTCCTAAGGTCAGAGCAGACTTTTCATTACGTTACTGTGCAATTTGACTTTTAATACGGCTTTCTTCCATGTTTTAGTTGACCCTAAAACTATGCTGGTATGATCTCTTTTTAGCAAAACTCTGACAGAGTCTTCCTGCCCGGTCAGAGTAAAATGGCAAAATAACCTCCTTCTAGAGTAACTTTTTTGTAGCTATTTTCTTTATTAAAGCTGGCGTATCTTCTTTCTTCTTCCCCTCACAAATCGTCATTTAAACAAAGCTGATGAAACACATCTATACAAACACTTTCTTCATTTTTTCCAGACCTACTTGAAACAGATCAAGTGTTTTGTTCCTCTGTGTTGTCTATTTTAATATTTTTGTTTCAAGTTTGCTTTTTGTTGCAACTTTTCATGTAATTTGTCACATTGCCCTATACGTTCTGTGACTAAATGAGCAATTTAACTGCACGCGTTGAAAACAGTGAAGAGCACTGCAGCACTTTTTAACAACTTTGATGCTTTTTTAATGGAAAGAGGAGATTTAAAAACAATATGTGAATGATATCAAAGTAGAATCTTCAGAAATCCTGTTTACAAAATAAAAATTAAAAAAAATAAAAATTTGGTTTTAGCCCAATTTGAGATCAAAGAATACCGTAAGCGTTCTGTGAAGTGGGAGTTCTCCCTTTTGGCCAGTTTTACGTTTTGCACCTCCTGCCTGGTTAGATGCTCTTTAACACCTCCTTGCTGTCATGTGGGCAGTGCTCCCTCAGCCAAAGACAAAGTCATCTGCATAGCACTGGTGCATGTGAAAACAACCTTGTTGGGCCAGACAGCAGGTCTTACTAAAGCACTTTATTATTATTTTTCTGGATTGGTTTACTGAATGTTCTGATACAAGCCCATGCTTGAGAAGAATCATGGAAACCACTTAATTTTAAGAGATATTTTATGCAGTGAAATTGAAAACATTCATCCTGTTTCTGCTCCTTCAGATGCCTCAGTCACCAAGAGGCAATTCTCAAAGCATGCTGAGAAATTCCAGCAGAAGAGCATTGTGCTGCCCGGTGACTACCAGGATTGGTACAGCCAGGGCGTCAGGAGGCAGGCGTGTAGCGGAGCAAATTCTTCCAGAGTGCTGTGAGGTTTTGTCCCTGCCTTCATGCATGAACTATCAAGTGAGGAAGAAGTTATTTAAAGCTAAAGCTCTTTAACATTCTGTTTTCTCTGGAAGAGCTCATTTCAGCTGCCATGCAGTGCCTTATCTAGGCTGGCGCTGGTAGTGGTGCAGCCTGCTGTAGATCTGTTCAGCTCCATCCGCACGGGGTGGCTCACCCTGTGATGGGATTCATGGCCTGGCTGCTCTGTGAGGAGAACAGGCAAATGCCAGCATGGCTTCAGAGATGAGGAAACCCTTCTGCTGCTGCTCACTGTTCCACTGTGTTTTCACCTGTGTTGCATTTGCTTTATATCCTTCTCATGGGAAACTTCATACTCTCAGCCTTAAAAAGACAAAACTTGGCTAATTTCTTCTCTGTTTAATGTCATTCCTGTATCAGCCTCCCACTGCTGTTTCCTAGATTTCAGTCCAGAAAAGCACTCTCCAGACTTCACGTTGTCAGCACCCATCTGGTGTGAAGATGTAAAATCTGTATCACTCTTCAGTTTGTCTCCAGCGCCTGAGGGAGGTGGAACTTGACCTACATCTCAATTTGCTCTCATGTTGCTTAGTCAGTAAAGAAAGTGTTCTCTTTCTTGATAGGTGACTTTATTCTTTTATAAAATTGTCCTGCATGAATTCTTCTTGAAAATTACAGTTTAGAGGGAGTATTGTCAAAAATTCTGTCTCTCTCTCTACTTTATTATCCCCTCATTTTTTTTGTCATTTAACTCCAATTATGGGATGCTAAGTGCTTTTGGAAATTTCATTGTTAATATCTTCTTACAGTGCTATTAACGTAAATCAACGTTAATAGTGTCCCAGCAAGTGTAAAAGCAATCAAAAATTCAGTACTCACGAATCATTCTGTAATTTCAGCATAAAATGTTAATAGAAATAAAATCCAATACCATAAAATATCGGCAAATTCAACTTTAAATACATGTGATGAATGACTTTACCATTCTGCAGCATCCCATGGACTTCTGCAGTGTGAAACCTTTCACTGGTGAAGGTCTATATGTACAACTCCCTTCTCCATCCCCAGTACGCCTCGTGCATGGGATTATACTTCTCCGGAACTTAAAACTCCATCTTCACTTACAGTGAAGTGGCATCTGTATCCAGGATTTTAGTGGCAATCAGCAGGATTGCTAGGAATCTGTTAACATATCAACTAACAGAAACTCGCTGCTTTTTTACCGTGATCTTGAAGAGCTTCAGCTGCATTACATTTTATTGAGGTTGGGATTTTCTTTCAGGCAAATCTTTTAAATCAGAATTTAGATTGTGAAAACCCATCAGTTATTTAAAGGAAGCAGTTAACAGAATGGTATAGATTTATCATGAAATACAACTGTTGGCCTGAAATTTCAAATTAAAAGTAACATTGAAAAGAAAAAATACCCCCAAAATGATACATGAACAATTGTTAGGTGTTCAACCTGTAATTTATTATCCAATCTGAAATCTTTTGATTTAATTATTTATTTTTATTCACTTACTTAAATAGATTTGTGTACTTTTAAAAGATGTTTAAGAACCCCTTACTGATAGGGCTACCGGCAACGCAGGGTTACTCTTGAGTTGCTACATTGCTAGTTATGGAGCACATACAGGTCTGAGTTTTCTGTGATCACAGAAGAAAAAAGCTACAGCGAGATACCTATAAAAAGAGTTTATATGAGAAAAGATCTCCTGGTCAATATGTAGATACCTTTTCAGCCCTTACTTTACCTTAGCTTACTTCCCCCTTATCTCCGTGTAATGTCCATGTCACCAGTTTTTGGATTGGTCTCTTTCTGCTCTCCTGGGTTTCTTTCTTCTTTCTCTTCTCATTTCCTATGAGATTTCTTACTTGTAGATTCCTACAGTATAGCCATACAGTAGGGTTTTATAGGTCCTTTAAAGTCTGTGTGGGTTTTCTGTGATATTTATAAATACAACATGTTAGGAAAGTTAAGGTATCTCATACAGGGTATCAGCTGCTAAAGTGTTCTGTCATCACCGTCTTTGTGCCCGTCCACACAAGCGTCAGACACAAGAGAAATTTGGAACATTTCAGTTATTTCAGTTTGAACACATGGAGCCGTGAACAATTGGTTAAAGTATATGTCTAAAAATTCAGGCTGTCTCAGGTTTTGGATCCTCATAACTTTTATTATTATTATTATTATTATTATTATTTAATCCAGAACTTATTAAAAAAATGCATTATAATAAAGCAAAACTGAATTTTTGTAAGGATTACTTTAATTCTTGTGAGACAGCAGAATTATCAACTTGGATAATTATGACTTGGACATTCACGGTCATTACATTTCCGTAAACAAATGACCAGCATTAGGTCAACTAACTCAGAAATCATCCAAACCATGCAAAACTAACTAAAATTGCTGTGTCTGCAGCTGGCACAAGTGGTGTGGGTATTTCTGTGCCTCAGTGCCACACATCTGCTTGTATGATGTGTCTGTGCCCGGCAGTGCCAGCTTTCATGCCCTGTGCCCTAGCGAGCTGAAACACAAAGCAGCTGAGCCAGAGGAGGGGCTGTATGCCCTTTTAGTTCATACCATACTTTAGTTGTGTTTGCTATGCAGAATAATGTTAAACAAAGCAAAACCACCTGGAAATAATTCACTTAGACATCTGCAGCGAGCTGCCATCAGCAGGCAGGGGCTGGCCCAAGCTCTGTCCCGTCGGCCAGGCAGCACCGGGCTCGAGCGCTGTGAATTCGGTGGGCAGTGACGAGTGTGGTTATCACACCCGGCTTCAGCAAAATCATTTTCAGCACCTGAAATAACATGTAACCTAGTCTGTAAATGCTTGGTATTATTTATTGCTGCATTTCATATGACATTTTTCTTTTTGAAATAAATCTTTGAAATCAAAGGCTTTTTTTTTTTTCTGGCATAGCTATACAATTTTTCTTTGAATTCAGTGGACATTGGATCAGCCTTTAAAGAGGGGAAGCTGTAGTTAGGATTAATGGCTTGAAACCTGCAAAAGCACTTTCTTTGGGGTTTCATTTTAAAATCTTCCTGAGATCTAGGTTCTTAAGACACTGGGTTAAAACTTCTAACATTTCCTTTGGTTCCTCTTCCCCTTTTCTTATCTTCTTATAAAATGGAAAGTTACTCATCCGGGTAATTTTCAGTGTGAGACTGCCAGTGGAGTCCCACTGGGATAAGCACAGGCAGGAACAACGAGCGTAGGATCCTGCTGTGCATTTTACTGTGCCAGGACTTCAGCATTGCGTGGCTCCTAATGGAGTGATATGACATATCTTGTCATTCCATTTTCCAAAGTAAGTCAGACTTTGTCCTTGCCATGTGTCAATGGTCTGGGCTTAAGTTACTACTTCTGCACCTGCTTCGTGCAGATTCTGATCTCCACCTCAGTTGTTGAAGACTGTAGTATGATAAGAATAGCAAGAGAAAAACAGTAATATGTTCAACCACCTTTTCCAGAGACGCAGGTACAGTTCAATGACTTCAGCTAAGTTTCAGTGCTGAGGGATCATTCCACATCTAACAAAATGTACCAGCAAGGCCTTGCTGAGGTGTTGGAAACCCCCAGCTTTGCCATTAAGTGGCAGAAACTTCGTTCTACAGCAGAGGCACTGCAGAGAGACAGGCTCTGTAGATAGACGTCCAAGGTGCCAACTGCTGTTCTCCGTTTTATGGGAATCTCAGATTCTTCATTTCTCCTGACTAGAACAAAGAGCAGAGGCTTGCCAACAACTTGTACATTTGTATTCATTAAAATGGAGAGTCAGGGAGAACACTGAAAAAATAATATTTACAGGGTATTTAAGAAGAAAAATTCACAATATTCAGTGAAATAATGTGTGTTTAATATCAGATCAGGAAAATACAATGTGAGAAGTGGAAGAACAGTTCTCACAGTAGTTCAGCAGTGCGGTCCTCTGCCTTAGACCTGCCCCAAACCAAGGTTGGCATGTTCCTTTGGAAGGGATGATCCTTGCAGAAATAACAAAGCCAGAGAGAAGGTCTTAGCATCAGTACTTGCATTTCTTTGGGGTCTCATCCTGTGCTGCCTCCTCTGAGAAAACTACCGTGATGACTCAGAGAACAGCCCCGGGAGATCCAAGTAAGTGTTAATTATGAAGATTGCACATACTTAATGGGTGTTGGTGAGGAACTGAATTCTTGCAGTCAAAATGCAGTTCTGCAAACTCTTTCTAGTAGCATGTTGAGAAAAATGGTATTTTTCCAAATATTTCACCGTTTTCCAGTCTGCTCTCATGTCTTGTTAATAATTGAAGGCTTTAAGTGGCGTTCAACTTTTATTTTTAAAAATTCTCGATGCCCCTCCAGGCTCTCAGAGTGGAAGAGCTGTGAAATTCCTTTGTCAGAAGTAACCAGGAGGTGGGGTGGAAAGCCTCTGGACCGAGCCAGAGCTGCGTGAAGCGCTGTGCCGGGGGTGCAGGATGTGGCCCAGGGCTGGGCCCTCCCGGGGGGCTCTGCGCGCTCTGCGTCCCTCCATCAACAAGAAGGCGCATCGGGGCTTTAAGCACAGGAGATCACCATATTACAAGGAAGCAAAAGAAACAATCTTTAATCCTTTCAAAGCCCAATAATATTATGTATATTGACTGAAGCCCTACGGAGTGGGCCTGACAGGGCTTTTTCATTACTGCAGTTCGTTGTAGCCTAGCTACCTTTGAAAAGTAACCAATATCGAGAGCCACTTGACATTTGCAAAGGATTATGGGTGTCCTCTCTATCTCTTCTCAAGTTCCCAAATTTACAATGGTCTTAATTTAAAAGTTAAGCCGAGGGATCAGTTGCTTAGTCTGGTGCTGGGCTGCCCTTTAAAAAAAGAAAAAAGAGCGTATACGTGTGCCTGTGCGGAGGGTGGAAAGGTGGGTAATAAACCTTGTGCGCCGACGTGACCTGGCTTCAGCCTTTGGATCCGATTGGCGGTGTTTAATTGTGCAAAAGGTATCTGCGGCAGAATCAGAGGGAGAGAAGTGGACAGTTTCATTCCTGCAGGTGTAGCTAAAGTGCACGGAGCAGCAGCAGCTGGTAATGAGTTGGTGAAAATGAAAAAGGGACATAAGTAGCTTCTTTAGCAAATCCCCTGGAAATGACATGGAGCCTCTGGGATCGATAGGATCGATCCATCCAGAGGCTGCAGGCTCCTCATCCAACTGCCAGCCTCTCTCTCAGCACAAGGAAAACCCTAATGGTATTATCAGCAGAACTCCCAGAAAAGCTACAGGGGGAAAGGGCTGCCTGTGGGGAGCCCCCCGGGTGCAGCGTGGCTGCAGTGAGCGGCACGAGGCAGCGCGACCTTCCACGGCCACCCGGCGGTGCGGGTGCCTGCTGGGGAGGCCTCGGTGCGGCCACGGCCCTAAGTAAGGTGACCGCTCACCACAGGAGCGAGTGGTGAGTCGGGCAGCCTGCAGTGCCTTGGTGCCTGTCTCCCAGCACACCCAGCTCCACTTGTCCCGCTGGAGCAGAAGGTTCCCCCGGGGGTGCCAAGGACTGCCTCGAGCTCCTCAGCAGCAGCCCCAGCCCAGGCCTCGCTGGTCCCCCCGGCAGCTCTGGCTGGGATGAGAAGCCCACAGGACACTGGAGCGCTGGCGGGGGGGCTGTGCACCACCCACAGCTGCCTGCCAGCTGCCCATGTGGTTTGGGTTCGTGCCTCGCATGCGGTGCAGCTGTGGAATTTGGGTTTGCCTCTGCCTTCCCGGCAGGCGGGGGAGCGGGACCCAGCCGGCCGCGCACGTGCTGAGGGGAGCGGGGCTGCGGAGGGGAAGGAGGCGCCGGGCGTGCGGAGGGTTTCTGACGAGCTGTTGGCCTTTATCCCGTCGTGTATGCGTTGTCATCAGCCCTGTTGTGATTACGATTTGATCTATAACACTTTATGAGGCTTGTGTAATTAGTTTCATGTTCTTAATCTGTAGCATCAACTGAACTTTTTAATTCAGTGTTTCTGGTTAGGCTCTAAATTGCCTCCTCATATAGGAAGCATTTCAGCACTCAAGTTAATAATCAGTTGTGCAGCTAAGTCTTTTCTGTCTTGAAGTGAAGCAATCCTCAAAACCGTGCTGCTGTACCTTCTCGTGAGTTCTTTAGAAACGTGATGAGAGTGCTTTTACTCTGGGAAAAGCGACCTTAAATCTCACAGTCCCATACATAAGCTTAAGGGGCCTTTCCTTAAAGAACTCAAAATTTCTTTGTTCACCTTTCTGTAATCGTATTGGAAAAGTGGAGCAATCAATTGGTTTTATTACACCTGTCCCAGAAAGTGTGTGTGCAAAATTCACAGATCCTGTAGCATCAGATGGCTCCGTGTGATTGTTTCCACGCGCAGGGTGCGTGGTGTGGGAGAAGGTTGCGGGGGGCTCGCTCAGGCTGTGTGATGGCATGGTGCGGGTCACCCACCGCCTGTCATCTTCTTTAGAAAGTCTGCTTTGGGTCCTCGGCTGCAGCGTGGGTCCTGCACTAGGTACCACTCAGAACAAAGAAAGAGAACTGTTTGGACATTTATTGGCTTTTTTCTTTAAGAAATGGTATTAAAACTAAACTCTTTTAAGAGTTGTATTGATGTAGCTATGTGCTTTACATACACACTCTAAGAAACAGATGTAAGAATATTTATTTTATCTACTGGAAAGTTTGCCAGCTTGTGAAACGCCCTGATTCTCAGGAGCTACAAGCATCACTGCTTCCACAGAATCAATTAAACTAACATCAGCTTAGCATTTCTGAATAACGGATCTAGGAGGACTTATAGTTGTTCGTATATGACCTTTGTAGCAAGATCATAAATTTTGAAATATAAGGGCTGAGGACTATGAAATGAATAGGGATAGATAAGCCATTTCAAATTCATGAACTATTTAAATGAACATGCATTGCTAACAAATATGTTGTTTGAAACATTTCAGTAATTTTGGATGTATTTTTCTTTCTCTTCATACTGAGCTACATTGATAGATTCTCATAAACAATATTGATAACTGAAATATTTACTGTTTTGCAGGGTTTAGGATATCCCACCTAGATGTACTTACTAACATAGCCATTTCTTTTCATTTTGGTGATTGTCTAATGTGATTGTCCTTTAGAAAAGGACAAGACCCTCTCAACAAAGTCGGTGTTGCTGGACTGTTGACACAGGAAAACCTCACTGAGAGCAGCTCGCGGCACACTCCCTGCAGGCAGCAGACTGGGCTTTGGGTGTGAGGAGTCACAGGGTGTATGGAAGGGCAGCCTGGCAAGGAGGCAGGCAGGTGTCTGTCAGAAACCTTCTGGGACGCCTCACAAGACATGCCTAAACTAACACACTCCCACCAAGGGTTCCATGTCTGACAAATCTCATGAGAAGTGTTACAATGGAAAATTTCCAACTGACGTTGCAGCTGTGTTCAGCTCCAGGTTGGAACTGTGCACCAGGTATGGGTACGCCTCACGCTAACGAGAGTTAAAGATTGGTAATAAAAAGACCATTGATTTTTGACAAGATCATTCCATAGCAATAAAAATGAGGACAATATATAGACATTGTAATCTTTCTGAGTGTATGAAAATTCAAATGAATTTTGGTACCTTCTAAACAACGTGATCTCTAAACAACAGCAAGGCAGGAGCTCCAGAGCAAAGCGTTCTGCTTTGTTTCTACAACTTGCTGCCATGAACTGTCTACTCCTCTAAGCCTGGGGAGGGAAATAAGATGAAAGATGCTGTGGAAGAGCTAAATAGAAACTATCTTTTGAAACAGAGTGAGAGCAGAGCTTTGTTGATAATTCTGTTTCTCTTAGTTTAATAATCATCTTCTTTATTGTTGTCATGTTGTCAGTTTGCTGGCAATACAAATGAGGTCGTGTCGAGATATCCCACCTTCTTTTAGTCTTATGTTAGAAGAAAACAACCTCTCATGACAAGTGCTTAATTTGGAAAACAATAAACAAAATATTTCCTTTTAAATCAGAATGCATACTTTGGATAAATATCACCTTTCCAGGCCTACTCTCAGCTTTGCTGGTTTGGTTTTGGTTTGATGTCTTCTCCTGCTCATGCTACAGCAGCCGTGGCTAGCTGGACATGTCTCACAATGGTAATGCTGGCAGCTAAGTCACATTGCCAGATTTCGTGCCAGGGTGATCATTTTGTGCTGTACCACTCATTCTTCATCTATAGACAGTAAACGATTTAGATGGAGCAACATGATTCTAAAACTTGCTGGATGATTTAGGTTTTAGTTGAAATTTATTTCTACAAATTAGTATGGGCTTTATCCATCAGGCATAGAAGTTCAATTCTACATTTATCATGAAAGTTTAAAAATACATTCTAGGTGTCATAAGCGGATACAAATCTCTGCGCACATTATCAGGTAATACCAGTTAAGTTTTCTCCTGTATGTAACTTGCAAGTACACAACAAATCTAAATCTAATAATTAGCAGGACTTCTTTTAAAAGACAGTCATAACCCTGTCATTTTCTCCTTCTCCTTTTAATATCTGCTCACAGTCTAGTCAATTGCATTGCTTTCATAATGTTATCTCCATTATCCTTTTTGTCAAAAAAGTCTGCCAGCTTTTGGACAACTCTTGACACACTGTGCAGTGCTTTTCTAAGCTGAGTTGAAACCCTGTTCTGTATGCTACAGGTTATTAGGGTTAGCAGAAAGAATGTGCATTTATTTACTGAAGGTACTTTATAAATCAATACCTTGTTTTTGAACTCAGGTCAATAGGAATAACTCAGAAACACAACCAACAACTACTGCAACCCTAAAACAGCACTTTCAACATATTGATTTTTGGAGAGTATCTTTTCCTGGCATTATTCACACAACGTTGATAAGCAGTTTCATGCAATCAAAATTGTAAATAAGTATGGGTGTGCACGTACATGCATGTGTACAAGTACAAGTTTGTGAAACACAGAAAGCTTTTAATGCAGTTTGGGAATCATAAGAAAGCAAAATCAAGATGGGAAACAGCTAAAGTTTGTAAGGTTCATTCATGTTTTCCTTTAAAGTTACAGAATAAAATACGTTGTGGGTCGGTAGATACTAATATCATTATCTTCTTTAATGTCCCATTTTCTGTAATATTTTCTCAAACAATACGATCTTGTGCAAGTGATGTCTGTATGCAATCAGCACCCACCTGCCCAGCCGAGGAGGCAGCCCCTCAACCCCACTGCTCCTGCTGTGGCCACAGGTCAGAGCTCTCTCAGCCCCTCTCATGCCGTGCCTGATGCATAGGATGATTAGCAGCTTTCAGTTTTCAGGATGCTTGTTCTCACAAAACTGCCTACGAAGCTCTCAAGAAGTGTGTGAAGATCAGAGCTCCTTTCACTAAGCAGTAACCAGTTTCCTGCAGAAGCAGCTCTGTTCTGGAGCTCAGAGACAGCAACAAGGAATGGGCCCATGTGTTCTTACAACATCGCTTTCTGTCAAAGGCATCAAGTGTGGCTGTCTTTTTTGTGTAAGGCAAACACCCCCCTTGCCACACGTGACTGCATCAAAGTTACTCAAAATGGCAGAAACGTGGAAAAAGGCTTGTAGAAGGAACAGTTGCTTACCTCAGTGGAAGAGAAGCTCTTTGTAGTTCACTGTCCTCGTCCTTGATGTCTCTCTCTACTAACAAACATGTCTATAGACCAGGGGTTATCTCCAGTTACTACAAAAATAGCATTAGTTCAGCTGCCATATAGAGGACATGCATTATAAATTTCTTGGGGTTTAGCCGTATACTTCACAGTCCCTTATTAGTTATACATGAAAGTAATTTCTGGGGTGCAAATTCGCTCTAGTTCAATGTGGCCAAGAAAAATATCTTGATAATTTAGTACATTATATAACTTCAGATGCTCCAATTTCCTCTTTGACTATCAAGTTTGTCAATTTGTCATCTTTTCTGAAGAACTTGTTGCCTACCTTTGGTATCTCAAGTGAACTCCATGATCTCACCCTGAGGTGTTAAGAATCGCTGAGGGCTATCAGAACTTGTGTAAATTACAGCGATGCAGACAGCATGTTGAAAAATCAATAAGTAATGAAATAGTACTGCAGTGAAGTAGCCAAGAGAGCAATGGGTGAAAAAATCCCAAGGACTCGGTTTCATTTTGTCAAAGTATAAAAGATAATGTTCTGCTGTGATGCTATAAAATCATCCCCACTGGCCAAAGAAAATTGAAATACAAAAGAGCAGTATAGAGGTTCTGGGTGCGCTTCCTCCTGAATTCTGAGTTTCTCTCCCCTTCCATCAGAATGCAATGCTCTCTGCTGTAGTGATTTGGGCAGTCATTTGCTCTTTTAATGAAGCAGTGGGTATAGCTTTTCTGCCTCTGTATGTTATAGACTAAAGTCAACTCACATCAAGTGTAATTTAAATCCATTTCAAATTCCCAGTAATCCTCACATTACCCATCCTGAGCTGGTTATCTCATGCTGGCAAGAAGAGAAACCCCAGCTGAATATTCCTCCTTCTGCCAGGAAAACCCAGTACTTCATAATGGGTTCACAAAACATGAAACTAATGTAAGGTTTTATGAGATACTTAAATTTGGTCTTCAATGTTTGTATCGGTAGGTCCTTCTTAAGACTATTTCTGAAATACAATCTTGTACAAGAAAACAAATTGTTCTGTAGGCAGACGAATTCACAAAGCTTAGTTTTCTATGGAGACCATGTCCTGTACCCCCTACGTCTATCACATGGCAATAACTGTACCTCTTTCCATCTCTTCTTTGGCATTTAATCTGTGCAAGAGACGATGTGTCATGGCTAAAGTAGCCTAGATTCATGCTGGCTGGTCTGCCAGCTGCAGCTGCACCAGCCATGCAACAACTGGGCTTGGTGGGAGCACCATTTCCTCCAAGCATCAAGCAATTTCTCAACATCTGTAGTGACACAATGTCTCTGAGACTTTTACTGTTGTTTCAGTTTTGGTTGAAATTGGTCAAACCGGGAATGAAGTGGGAACTGACAGGCAGACAAACTCATTTCCTAAGGATTATGTCCTTAGAAAATCAGGCTCAGAAAGAGTAGTTGATTCCAAAAGAAGAAGAAAAACATTGAACTGAAACAAATTTTCACAAGCTGTATGTTGCAGAGAGAGTCTTTTGTTTAAAACCATAAACTATGAGATTCTTTGGAGTGAATTCTTAGTGTTGATGAGGTTTTTCCACATGGATATCTGAGATAATTAAAATGCTTTATTTCAACAAAAATATCAATAAATTAAATCACTCTTTTCAAAGATAAAAAAGGCTGTATCCTTGTGTAAAGGGAGAGTCTCCCCACTTTAACCTTGTATGGCTAATCAACCTATTATCCTCTCCGTATATCTGCCTGTGGGAAAAAAATGTTTAAAAGACAGCAAGCTGCTGTTTGGTCCTGAAAAAAAAAACTAAAAGCCAGGTTCAAATAATGGTCCTTGGCTGTTTTTCTCTTGATAATTTTGTCTTTGCTTTTCTGCATGCTATTTAAAGAGGTAAAGTTCTGTGTTGTCTACTAGGCGAGACCTCTGTCAGAGGTGGGCAGGGAAATACAGTCCTTGGAAAAGGAGAAGAGAAAATGGTTTCCTTAATGTGCATGAATGATCTGTTTGATATAGATTAATGCTTTCTGTTTAAGCAGATAACAGGATTGAAAAATCCTCCTGGAAGATCAGGTGTACTGCTGGCTGTGTTTGGAAGAGCAGGCGGCTAAGATGATACTAGTTCCATTTCATTGGTTCCAATCACCTCTACAGACCATCAGTGTCTTTGTTTAACCTTCTATGATTTTGTTTCATTATGGTGGTATGCAGAAAATGAACAGCTACTATCGCCACAGCTAGAGAATATCTCAAGTGAGATGGCAGGGAGCTTATATTTAGTTGTTCAACAAACTCAGGTTAGGCTTTAGTGAAAAGAGCTCTATTAACTTCAGTGACTTTCGAGAGGGTCCTTTGTTCTATTCAAAGTTGTTATGGCTTACAGAACTCAAAAGCCTCTTTTCTTGCCCATTATTAAAGTAGTGCAATGAATCACTGTATTTGGCACGGACACTTTGTAATGTTCCAGATACTACAGAATTGTTTGGAGTGAGGTAGCATGTAAATACTAAAAAGATCTCAAGGAATTTAACAGAATAGAATGCGTAGACCTTGGAAGCAGAAAACATTTCTGTAGACATGAGGATCACATGGGTGTAAATCTAGAATATCCTGTATTACATTCATTAGAAAAACTCTGAGGAAACACGTATGAGCTGGTGACACAATGCAGCTTTTTAGCCTTTCCGTGCTGTCAGATGCAGCGTGTGGTGCTGACACCCCTTGCTTCCAGCAGACTGAAGAGCCTTCCCTGCCCTCGGGGTGGGGAGTCCACTCAGACACAAAGCTGCCCCGATCCTGCCACCACACTCACAATCATCTGCCTCCATCGCAAGCTGTGCTGAGGGCTGGCCAGTGTCCACATCCTGTAGACATAGGCTGAGACATTTGCACTAGTGTTTCACAGCACAAAACCTTGGTAGTTATACTTCCCATTATGAAATGCTATTTTCAGCTGCTCCAGCCTTTGTCAGGTATAAACCACTGGGACTGAAGATTCTTCATATCCAAGCTACATGGTTTCATATTTTATTTTTTAATTTTCCAGCCAAATTGATTCATTTCCAATAATTCACTTAGGGATTTTTTTGTTTATTTTATTTTATTTTTTTTTTCTGAGAGGAGAGGGAAATATTAAGGAATTCCCCTGACCTTTTTTCCAAAAATCTCCAGCCCAGATTATAAACTCTAAAATTGGTCGTGCATGGCTTTTGCATTAGGTATGTATCTTTCACAGTTTCTGTGAATGTTTACCCAAATTGTTAGGTTTATTAAATAAATAAAGAAAAGAAAATCATGTGGTTCTCATGTAGGGTTAGATTTTATTACATTCCCATCTCAGTGGGCACATTTCAGCCAGATGCTGAGATCATCCTGTGGGTTCAGCTCTGAGCTGTTGCACTCTGTACCACATCTATGCTGAGGTATCTGCCCCAGTGATGCGTGATGTTCTTGGTAATTTCCATGTTTTTGGTGTTTCCTGTTTGACATCTTCACCCCATGGTGGCAGCTACAGAATAAAATTGTTTAGCCCTTCTCATCCTTACCCTATGAGAAGTGGGATCCCTTTATTTCAGTATAACATGGACTCCACCACTGCAGGCAGGGTACGTGCTCTTCTGGTACTTTGCTGGAAAGAAAGAAGATCATCACCAGCTAAGGTGAGGGGATAAGATAAGCTCATCCACGTCTAGAATCCTGCTGTCTGTATTGGAATGGAGACAATGTGGGCAGCGTCACCTCAGGAAAGGAGGCTGGTGAAGGCAGGAGGAGGATCAGCCAGCACCATCTTCCAGATGTAGGCAGAGGTGGATGGTGCGGGGTGTCGCCAGGCTAGCTGCACGGAGTGGCACATGCTGGGCACAACAGCAGGGTCAGAAGAGCAGGGGTAGTAAAAATGCCACTAAATGCTGGTGTCACTTGGTGACACGTCCTTGTGGTATTAGTGTGATCCATAGGTTGCCCATCCCTAGCCTGAGCAGGGCTGGGCAGTCCGTCGTTCCTGGGCTCTGAGTGACCCCTGCTGGGGCCAGAAAGAGAGGAAGAGGAAGGACCAGGGCTGCGCCGTGGAAGAAGCTGCTAGCTGCAGGACCCCTCTTTGTTCTGCTCCAGAAGTTGGAAATAGCGAATCAGACGAAGAAAAGGGGAAGAAAGGATTATTTAATGGTTAAGATGGTTGAATGCTGGCTTGGAAAACTGATTGTTTTCCTTTCCTTTGCCACCTTTTTTCCTTTGTGATGCCAGTTAATCACTTCAACCTAACTTTTCACAGACTGTTACTAATTGGGTATTCTTCAATTTCTTCATGGTTCATTTGAGATGCAGGGGTCTGAATTTGTACTCACAACTGCTGCTGAAGACCATTTTGGACACATCAGGAATGTTCCAAGAAAACTGTTTGTAGACCTCTCTTAATTAGCCATCCGGTTAGAGGATACTTTTCCTTTAATCCCTGTAGGTCTCAGCACCCCAGTCAGTAATGCAGAGGTAATAATAGCACCTTGTATTACAGGGTATTTAAGAAAAGCTTACAAGGAATTTAATAACTTGGACATCAAGGGCAGCATTTGAATTGTATAAAGTAAATAAAGAAGACCATGCACTGGGCAATGAGGAAGAGAAACATGTATGCCGGTTCTGTATGGAGAATGAAAGCTGTGGAACTGTGGGCAAAAAATACCGAGTGGCCCCCAGTTTATAAGCCGTGCAGTGGTGTGTGTATGTGTGTCTGCATTTTGAATCCAGCCCACTTTCACGTTTCCTTCTCTGATGTGTCACTAACAGACCATCTGAAGTGCCACTGTCTTCTCACACTGTTTGTCTCCAGCCAACCAAAGTTATTTTGCCAAGAAACCCTTAAAACTTAATTCCTTCCATGAAACATCTAAAATCTAATAAACCAACAGCGAAATACATTTTTTTGCAGAAATGATTCACCACAAATTCCAATCACAGTATGATTGCTAGTACTGTCTACTTGAGCTTCCCTTTTCGTGGACACTTTATTTCTGTTTATAGATATTTTCCATTACCAATATTTTTATGCACAAGCAAATTTAAAATTCAGTTTGGGAGATCTTCTATAGAAATTTGTTTTCTATGAGTATTTCTTTTGCTAAAATCAAATTTAAAAAAAATTGATGGGAAGGTAATGCAGAGAAGGATTTTTACTCCGAGGTTGGGAGTACTCCCAAAATTTCATATTCATCTGGCTGTGAGAGCAATTACATCAACAATCCTTCTAGGCAAAAGTAGAATGAGCATTTCTACTGTCACACTAAAGAATATGACAAGATAAGCAGGCCTGTTGATGAGCTCAGAGGGCTTATCTTCCCACCACGTGCAGATAGTTCACCTGTGATAAAGCCTACAACAACGCTGAGATGCAGGTGATGATGTTAAATGTGTAGGTCAGAATGCAGATTTGCCATCTTTTGCTTCTGTTTCTACTTTGGCAAATACCCTTTCTGCTTGGAGACTGAGGGCTGCAGAAGGATGTGAGGGAAGGAAATTTGGCCATAGTTAACCCAGGGTATGGAGAGCTCTTTCCACAGATCACCAACGTGGCCTTTCGTGGAACCTGCCACCCACCTTATAGAGTGAACTCGTGGGGCCTAGCGAGGAATAGGAACTGCACGGCTCATCAGAAACGGGGTACTGCTTTCTACCGTTCTGAGGACAGAAAATAAAGAAACTAAAGGAAAAATGCATGTAAAAGCTTTTATACCACTTTCTGCTTGGAGCTCTAAAATCTTGAAGCATCGCCGTCAAAGCTTTTCTGAATGACTTGATGAAGGTTTTTTTTGTTTTGGTTGCTGCACTCTTGGGACTCATTGGAGTGGCAGGATTAAAATTAATTAGAGGCTGTTTGGAGGGGGCTTTGGAAGACGGCCTCAGGCTATACTTCAGTCTGGTTGTTAGAAGCAATATCATCACCGCCTCCTCTTCCAGTGAACAGACCTGCACTGGTGCGGCTGGGGGGAGCCACAGAACATTCAACACAGACATCAGAGCAAAGACTTCCTCCCAAAGAGATTACTTACCACAAAACCAGTGGATCTACCTGCTGACAACCCCAGAAATATGTCTTGTTTCATTTTATGGTTTCTAAAAGAGGCTGCTTTATGAAGCTCACCAGAATCTTGATGAAATATCCATGCAAGGATGTTCATTTTTCTCCTTTTTACCATGAATTATGTTGATTAGCATGTCTGAGAAGAGATGATAGAAAAAGCTCTGTTTCAGCAACTGGATTTTGTTTTGTTTTGTTTTGTTTTCTCCGTTTTCCAAAGAATAGGTAGACTTATCAAATGAGTGAAGAAAATTGACAAATAACCATTTCAACCCACTTGTCATCTTGAGTTTGCATTTTCCTCATTGAGGAGGGTCAGTTGCAGAACTGGTAAAATGCTACGTCTCAAAAGTTGTCAAGTTTTGATCTAATTTTTGCATCTGTAGATTAGTAGATAACCTTTTATAGTTAATTTCTCTGTTTCATGGAGTTTAATACTTAGCTGATTAGAATTCCTATGTAGATATAGTCAACAGAATGCAAGACTTTAAACATTTAAGGTGAATTTTAACATGTCGTCAAGTTCTATTGACTTTGTGAAAGCCAACACTTCATACACAGCTTCTGACTTTCTATTACAGTGTCTCAGATTAAGTGGAGACAAAATCTTGTTTTGTTTGTTTGTTTGTTTTCTGTGGTAGCTGGTAGTGGAAGAAGTAGCTAAAATTTTTCATTATTACTAGTAATTTTTATATTCACAGTGGCTAATAATTTTTAAAATCTGGTAAACTAATCCTTTCAGAATTACAACCATAAGTCATTTGATTTCTCCAATGCTCTTTTTTTTTTTTTTTTTTCTGATTTCCTTTCCATTCCAGTAATACCTACTTATCAAAATTAAAGATTCAGGAAGAAATAAGGGAGTTTAATATTTTTTTCTACTGCATATCCTATGTGCCTTAGAAGAAAGTACATAAATTCACACAAGGCTACATAATTTACTGCAACTCTTTGTAATGAGTCATCCCAGAACTGGCATCATTTTTCCCCATGCTTACTTCTAGCCATATCGAGAAGAGCTGTATTTTCATGGCATTCTCAGAATTTTAACACTTATTTAGAAGTATATTTTTGTTCATATTGCTAGCAACAGTACCAGTAATTGTATTCTTTTCACTCAACATCTTAGGACTGCTACAATATTAATTGTGAATATTTAGTGCTAAAAATACTATAAAAATATTTTAAAAGCACACCTTCCAGATGTAGGAATCATCATCATTAGGGTATGATTAATGAGTCCTTAACTGAAAACTTTGTAAAAGTATCCATATGCAGTGAAATATCAGATTTGGATTAGATATTTGGAACAACCTCTTTACTCGGGGGGTGGTGAGGCTCTGGAACAGGTTGCCCAGAGAAGCAGTGGGTGCCCCAGCCCTGTAAGAGTTCAATCCCCAGACTGGATGGGATGTTGAATGACCTGGTCTGGTGGAAGGTGACCCTGCCCATGGCAAGGAAGTTGGAATTAGTTGATTTTTAAGGTCCCTTCCAGCCCAAACCGCTCTGTGATTCTCTGAAAATACAAGCAGCAAACACTATTTTAAAATAGTAAGTCTTGGGATTTCCATTATGATTTACAGGTTTTCTGACTCAACTTTTTAAAATGTAGATGGCAGACTTTCAAATTTGGATATTCCTGGGATCATGATACCAGAACTTGTTTTCCACTTTAGACTGTAATGGAGTGTTTTGGCAGCAAATGATGTTAGAGCAGAAGCATCTGTGAAGAATTCTAGAGTAACTACTCTATAAATTTTAAATGCAGTAAGTGCACTTTCCCAAATTTTCCTAAACCAGCAAATAATTGCTTACAAATACAAAGGGGTGAAGAGCATAACTCAGAGCCACAGGACACAGCACTTGATCCTAGAAAGTGTTGAAACAGAAGAGACTTTGGAGTCCTGGTTGACAGCCAGACGGGTAATCCTGTTCCTTATACAAGTAAGTGAGGAAATGGTGACTCCGACAAGGGAGCTGAGCAGCTGCGCCTGGCTCTGTGCTGGCACGTGAGCGGGTGCTGAGGCCCTGAGCTGCTGGGAGCACTTCTGCACCCGAGGGGGAGGCTGGTGATGACAGGCAGCGGGATGGTGTCCGCGGCCAGGCCTGCAGAGGCGTTTCAGCCTGCAGTAAGCTCGCTCACCGCAGCGCTGGGGCTTGCTCAGCTGGGGTGGCGTGGTCTGTGCCCTTAGTGGGAGCATGGCTCTGAGCGTCTTCATACAGTCAGGTATCAGCAAAAAGCAGAGCAAGAAAAAATGCCAAACAAAACCAAAACAAAACAAAGAAACACCCACCAAAGTGTGGGGTTGGCACAAGGAGTTCTACACACATGTAGCCAGGCCTTCAGCTTGTCATGGGCTGGCTGGGCTGCATTCTCCTGAGAGGCAAATTAGAGCCTCTGAAAGTTACTCTTTTAGCCTTTATTGTCATTCACACCATCCTGTGCTCCGGGTGGGGGAAAAAAAAAATATATATCTATATATTTCTCCAGTTATTGTCCTTAAATAAGATTCAGGTATTAGGAGGTTAAAGTTACACTGGCACCACAGCAGAACCTTTACATGAGGAGCCCTTCCTCCTCCTCTATCTCGCCCTCTTCCTCTTGCACACTGAAAGCAAACAGCATTCATTATCTCATCTCAGCTTTGCAGCTTTTTAAGTTCAATGTCAATAGCTAGTTAGGAAAGGGCCATCAGGTCAGGGATTAGGACTCCGAACTGTCCTTGACGTTTCTCTGTAGGATGATCTGCTGTTTGCATCAGCCAAGCAAAAAAAAATTCCTTCTTCTCTATCCTGGGAATGATCTGGATGGGAAAATGTCACTTTAGGGGCTGACAGAGCTCTGATAAGAATGATCTAGAAATGGCAGGGAGTGAAAGAGAGAGGTACAGAGACATAAATACTATCATTATTCTAAGTTTAAATTTTCATTTTTAAGTAATTTGCTACTGCATGTTCTGTTTTCTTCCAATGTTTCAGTTTTTAGGCTTCTTATTCAAGCAGTTTCCTTTTAAGAAAGTCTGAATCTATTTTTATTTGATTTGATTTTACAAGTTCTGGAAAGGTCATCTTGCCTGGCCTGGAAGCTGCAAATACATTCACTCCCACAGAATTACTTATAAGTATGAAAATAGTTTCCACTTTCAAAATTATCTATACATTCTCTGGAGTTACCAACATGGTCTGAGTTCTCAGACTTTATCTAACAGGATGGAAACAAAGCATTTAGATGAAAATATTTGTGACGTTATTTGTGAAGTTTTTACTTTATTAAAAAATTACTGTGTTAATCATGATTTTTTTAAGTTCCACGCCTTTACCATAAATTTGAGAGTAAACTTATCGTGTTTATTATTCATACTGGCTTCAGCGTTTCATGCAAATAATCTTATCAACCAACAAAGGTACTCTTTCTGTATATGTCTTTTATTAATATGTTCTTTTCATAAAGATATTGCAGTAAGATTTTTCAGATACACAGTTGTTTTGCTTATGAAGGGCATTATTGTTTTCAAAGCCATGGTGGACATTTGTGTCTTAAACTGGAGAATGAATTATGATGTTAGTGAAGGAGGAATACAGTCTTATAAAGGCAGGTTACAATGGTGACCTTTCCTTCCCAAACCACCTGTCATTTACCACTGCGTAAACTTACTGGTTTCTTTCAGCCACCAGGGTCTGTTGGGAGCCCAATAAGACTCAAATTACATGCTCAAAACTGGTAAGAAACTGAGCTTCTGTAAAGCAGTTTGCTGATTTTATTTATTTATTTATTTTATGCACCTTTCTACACAGCTTTGTAGTTACTTGTGGGACAGCCTGAAGGAAAAGCAAAATAAATTACCTTAATTTAATTTCTTTTTATAACCTAATTAAGAATCAAATGTCAGCAAATTGAGGTCTATGGGCTACTGGCAGTTTCTTCAGTGGTAGTACAGAAAAGCTACGTTTCACTTGGGTTCAGCTTGTCCATTTATCTGTTTTGTCCCAACAAAAGGAACTGGGAGGTATTAGGTTTTTTTTAAGTTACTTTTCTGTGTACTCACTTGCTGTACTTTCCTGGTGTTGCAGAATTGCAAATACAAAAAGCATCGTTGCAGTGGCAGAGGGGGTACTATAAATGAAACATCTCTTTGCCCAATGTGACAAAGTAAAATAAAAATTCACATTTTGGACTTCTTACATTTGCATCTGCTGGTTTGAAATATTGCAGTAATTCAGGTCACTGCCTCGTTCAGTTGTAGCCTACGCAGCCACTTGCTGTCACCAGCCACAACTGTTGCCCAAATACCTGACCCGGTGCTTCCAGAGTTTTATGTGCTTATCAGAAACCAGCCCATTTTATTCTGAATATTGTACCTGTAACAACTCCATTCACTTTCGGTGCCTGGTACTGAAATAGAGAATGGTTTGGGTTGGAAGGGACCTTAAAGATCATTTAATTCCAACCCCTCTGCCATGGGCAGGGACCCCTCCTGCCAGCCCGTGCCCAAAGTCCCACCCAGCCTGGCCTTGGGCACTGCCGGGAATGGGGCACCCACAGCTCCTCTGGGCAGCCTGTGCCAGTGCCTCTCCACCCTCATAGCAAAGAAATTCTTCCTCATATCTAATCTAACTTTAAAATGAGACAATGTGTTCTTCCTTGTCCCGTCTCTTTTTAATAACTCCATTGTATAAACAACAGGACAGAGTTTTCCTTGAAGAAACTCTGCTGTCAAGATCTCAAAATTATCTGTTTGTCCAGATAGCAGTCATTATTTTTTCAAAACAATAGTGTCTACTATAACTTTCCTACAGTAATAATTAAACTACCAAGGTGATTTTTCCTTTGGAGCCTGATGCTATATAACTTTCTAGGAATCCATTGAATAGAAGAAAAAATTAAGCTCCTACTGCTTATAACTGTATTGTGAACAGTTTGTAAATCTACTGATTACTTTGTTTTTAAAACCCTGAATTGGGCCTAAATACAGCCATAATCAGATTTCTACATTTGATATTCCAATACCCTACTGTTACAGTCAGGAAAGGCGCCAGGCACACCTTCCTGCTCACGTGCCAGAGTCCTCCTGCCCTGGGATCCTGTTCTCAGGGGCTGGCGTGCCATCACTTGGATTTGTGAAATGGTACTCAGTGCTCCATCTGTTTGAGAAAGCTGAGCTTTAGCAGCAGTTGCATCAGCCCAGAGAACCAGTGAGAATCAGTCCTTGATGGCTAACCTCCCGTAAGAAGGTGATTATATGTCCATGTCCCATTCTGTCAATTTATTTTCCTCAGACCTTTCGTTTTACCTGGAAAGGCTCAACTACTGACTTTAAAGTTGCTTCTTTGCTGAGTGACAGAATCAGGGGGATTCTAGTGGCTAAATTTCCCAACAGAATAGATCATAGTAACACAGACTTAAAGTATTCTGAGCCTTATTTATCTGCAGAATAGATGTCCAGTACAAGTCATAAGCAATTCTGTTTGTAAAATTGCTCGGATAATACTGACTTAAGTCCTTTTGGCAATCTCTCTTCTTTTTTTATTTTCAATTACTGTTGGGTTGTTTTGTTGTTGTTTTGGTTGGTTGGTTGTTGTTTTTTTGTTTGTTTGTTTGGCTTTAGCACACGGCCAGTGCCATCTGCACTCTATTTCTCACCTGAAAACCCTTAGCCCAAAGTCATCAGCTTTTGACAGAGTGAAGCCTGTGTTCACAAAGCTAACCAGGGTATGTCTAGGGTGGATTTTTATGCCGACTATTCCAGCTTTGTAGGCTGAAATTTAAACAGGTTGACTACATTTGTTCTCTGGAACCAGCTCCTCTGTTCAGGATATTTAATCCATACAATTCCTCAGGTGCTACCCAAATAAGTTTTCTTTAACCTGCTCAGACAAGGCCCATTATATTATAACCCTTCACTTCTAAAATGTTAATATTTGTATCAATCAGTTATGATTTTTGTTTCATTAATACCTCTATCATAGCAACAAATTAAAACTACTTTTAAGATGCTATTGAGAAAGGAATGTGCTGAGTGATAGTTTCTCTAGATCATTAGTAAACACAAAGGGAAGCAAGTTCAGCTCGTAGATTTCTTAAAATAATTTAATTATACATTCAAACTTTTAAAGAACTTGCAAGTTTCTTAAGACCTGAGGTTCTTATGACATAATCTAGCAGATATATAGCAAAAATGCAGCATGTCTGATGACTATGTTGTCTTCTCCATCTTAAACATAGGCAGTGAGTTCCCAGTTTTTTAGCTGGAACAGGGAGCAAAAAATATCAATAGTGGAACAGACATGGAGTTCTAAAATGTAACTATTTTAAAACATTTTATTACATTCAGATTAAATACAGTGATCTCCAAACTTAATTCACAAAGAAACATGGTTGGTCAGTCCACGAAGTTCTTTTTTTTCAAGTAAGTCAAGCATATTTGGACCACATTGCTAAGCTTCTTCTACATACATATTGACCATACAAACTGCAGCCAACTGCTGGGTGATTTCTGCTCAGTTAGGGAATACTTGGATAAAGCAGAGGCCAACACAGCAGGATTTGTGCCCACTTGTTCCTGTCCTGCAGAGAATATATCTATCTGATTCTTTGCCTAACCCTGTGGAAAATAAGGATTCTTTGGATTTTATGTCTGTCTTCCGTCTTTGGTTTCTTTTTTGATTTTCTCTAGCCAGCTCACCAACTGGGCTTCTGTGGTAAAGTGTGCAGGTAGGGTGACAAGTCAGAAAACTCCCGCTCACAAAGGATGCCATCAAATGTAGGGCTGGACACCCACAGACATGAGGCATGTGAGTGAGGCTCACTGCTTTCTCTGTAGAACGAGCATCAGACATTGAGGCTGAAGTTCAGCGTTACGGATTCCGGCCCCCTTGCCTATACTTACATATTCCCATTCCCAAGCTGTAGTTTGCCATCTCTGCAATTGTGCTGATACAACTCTTTCTGCAGCCACATATTGTAAACCACAAGTGAGTTGACAGAGGTTTTTTAAAAAACAGCCAAACAAAGCTTTCCCTTTCATCTCCAAAAATAAAGGGGTGCATGGAAACGGTTGGACCTTGTTAACCTAGCCTTAGCAGAAGAGAAAACGGAATTAAATCTTAATGATTATGAGTTTGGGAAAAAGTTATGCTGAAGTCATTGCCTTTAAATGTAACTAATGGTTATATAGAACCCTGTAATTTCCTGTTCAAAATTGTTGGTAAATCCAAATTGTTGGTTTCATGCTATCTTATCTCAATGTGACCTTCTGCTTTGTAAATCTGAATTAAACATCTTAATGTGATTTTAAGTTTTGAGAAGAAAATTAAGCTTTTGAAAATACTCAGTGCTTGCCACAAGGTGCATTCCTGAAAGGGATAGAATATGAAAGGTGAAGTGTGCTCCATATTGAATAATATTCCAGAACTCAGCAATGTCATTGAACTAATATGTATCATCAGCTTGGAAGTTAATTTATTATTAACTGAGAAGTCAACATCTTCTTTCTTAAGAGTTCCTGAAAATGTTAAGTTAGGAGTATTGTTAATCTTTTTGTGTGAAGAACCTAGACTCTTAGACCAAACTACCTGATGGCGGAACGTATCTACTGTATTCAAATATACATATTGTCTCGATAATCTTAAGAATATCACTTTAGTTTTTATGCTATATATTGATTTTGGGTCTCTATATCCATTCTACTCTCTTCTTTATAGCTCATTCTCGCCCTGTCCCATCCCCCTGCCCTCCCAAACAAAAAGAGAAGAGAGGAAAGCCAGGAACATTGTGTGTAATTATAAGTAAGCAATTATTGCCTCTTAGGCCATGATAATTGGAAATTATGGGAGGTTGAGTAAGTGAAGTTGGTTAGGTGCTCCGAGCTGAAGTACCATGTCTCCCAGATTTAAACCTTACATTTCATCTTAGATCATCTTACGTTGCAAGTTAAGGCTGTGTGGCAAGCAGGCGGTTTTCTAAAACTGACAGTCAGCATGTCTTCCCCCATTTAATTAAAAAAAAAAAATGCCAGCAAGTCTTTCTAATGGTATTTTAAAAGTCAAAGTATCAAATTTACAGAGAGTATGTTAAAATATCAAAGCCCTTTAAAAATTTTAATGCAGATGTTTTTCAGACCAGAGATTTATGGGGGAGGAAGCAGCAGGATTTGTAAGGACTTGTGCCTCCTATTGTGAAAAGTGGGCTTCTGTTTGTGTCCAGCCCAAGGTCCAGAACTGAGGAGAGAAGAATATAATTTTCAAGCATTTTGGCCTTCTGCCAGAGAGAAAATGAATGTCAGCGTCTGTACGCAGTGCCGGTCACTCACCTCAGGTTGGTGAGTTAAAGTTCTAAGAAATAAGGTCTGCCCTTCACTTCCCCTGGCTGGAGGTAGCACAGGTGACAAGTAAAGTCCAGTAACAGCCATCCCCAGCAACCTCCCTGGCCTGAGTCTGTCTTCCTCCTCGTCTAGGTTCCCCATCAGTTCATATGTGACCTTGGTTTCTCTTCTCACTCCATGTGTGACCTTTTTCTTTCAGATCTGATCTAGCATCTATTTCGTTCAAAGCTTGCTCCTCAGACCTACCGCAGGAGCCTCCCAGTGGTCTGCCTGCCAGCCTTCTGAAGGCAGGGTAGGCAGGTTTCTCAGTTTTAGGTGTGGAAAGTGATTAAGAAACATTAAAATGAAAATCATTTTTGCAAAACTTGAGGCATGATTACATTGCTCTTTTATCAGAACTTTCCTAGGTAATGGTGTCCTGAGGGCAGCCTGGCATGGCTTATCACTGAGCCAGTCTGATGAAGCTTTTAGACCTGAGGTTTTATGTTGCCGAAGTCATACTGGAAGTAATTCACAATTTAAGACTGGTAAGTTTTTTCCATCCAGTGCCTTTTCTTCGAGTTGCTTATTCCCTGGTAGTTGCATGCTTTTTTTTTTTTTTGCTTTTTTTTTTTTTTTTTTTTTCCTACTGTGCATGTTCATGTGGAGGTATTTATTTTTAAACTACTTGCATAGTCATATCATGTAAAGGGAAAGGTATTGTTTAAAATTCTTGTCATACTGTGATTTCTTAAAACTTAGACCAGAAAGAGATCTCTGGATTGACTTACTGAGCATTAGATGTCAGTTCTTACTGAGACATCCCTGTTCGAGACCAAACACTACAGTTAAAATATTTCTGTTCTAAAGAGACTGAATTACATAGGGGTTCAGACAGAGGGCAAGTATAACCAAGGTGTAAGGTGAGATATGAGCAGGTTGTTTACTATCAGGCAAACCAGAGCCAATGCTGTAGAAGATAGTATAAAACCATTGTTCTAGATATTCTTACATCATGCAAACTATGTCCTTTGAGGGAAAACAGCAAATGTTACACTAAAGCAATCATATTCTCAACAAGGACTCAACCTTCAGACATATTTGGAATAAAATTTTTACTCCAAGTCAAGCTGAATAATGTGCAAGCAAAGAACAGTTGCTGGTTGCATGATATAGATGCAAAAGCAAATGGTGAAGAAAAAACTTCTACCTGCATAAGCAAACAAACAAATGAAATAGAATAAAGTAAATATAATACGTCTCAAGATATAATACATCTCAAGTTTAGTCTATATTATTTGGCTGTAAATGGAAACCATTGTGGCAAACTTGTACAAAACAACCTTTCTTTAAATAAAGAAAAAGATGGTAGCTAGTCTTCGGCCTTAAAAAGAAACAAAACAGTGACTGAGACTGCAAAAAAATCTCAGCAGTCTAAGTAGCTCTAGACTCTGTGCCATGTGGGTCCCATAATACGTTCAGCTATCAAAAGTTTTCTCACATTGTTGGGTTTTCTGCTTTGTAATGCTCACAGAAGCAGAAGAACATACAATTTCCAGGAAAAGGAGTCCAAACATAAAAGAAAACTGGTTGTGTTGAAGCCAGATGCCCTCTGTTGATACTACACTGGCTGCTCAGCCAGTCTGTTGTGTACACGCACAGATTGACAAGGGCAACACACCTTGCACACAGTACGTATTGCTCCCTGCTGTTTGCCATGCTGCAGGGAAGGTTGAAGACTGTTTCAACCCATTTGTGTTTCATCTTCCATTGGTTTAAGGGTCTTCTGTGGAGAATGGTGCTTGGCTTTTTATATTTGGTCTTCCTTCTTGCTTCAGCACCTTTCTTTCCACTCTGCACAAATCTCCAAGCTCATGAGCAGAGTGAACCTCTTCTATATATTTTGGACTTGATGCCAGTTGAGATTTTACAAGTGCTCATCCCGCAGCACTGCTCTGATGGTCTGGATGGACCTATTAAGTTAAAATGTAGTCTGGTTCAGAACAGTAGTCAAACAAAAGTCTCTTGGGATATTGTCTAAGATTCCTATTAAACTGTTCTCCCTGGGAATATTTCAGCCTTGGGAGGGAAGTAGCAATGGGCTTTTAGTATAGACTGTATAGAATAGTCCAGTTGGACAGGACTTACAAACATCATCAAGTCCAACTAGTGTTATCTAATGAAAGTTCCTTCAAAGGAAGGAGAGGCGTAATGGTGCTTGGAAAGGGAGCAGGAACTTCCAACACTTCATTAAATGTCAGTGAGTAACACATCATCTGGGTGTAGTCTTTGGAGGAAAATGAAATCATTTGCAAAAAGCTTGGATAAAGGGTAAAAATGTTAAAAATACACTGTTAATGTGATAAAATAAGACTGGACGCTACAAGCTGTGGCATGCCGTGGCTTTCAGGA
Source organism: Aythya marila (assembly GCF_965140915.1). NCBI lineage: Eukaryota > Metazoa > Chordata > Aves > Anseriformes > Anatidae > Aythya > Aythya marila. The sequence goes on from NC_139053.1 coordinate 21,177,087, forward strand.
AATACAGCCCTGGAGAAGTACAAAAGGCCTTTAGTTTGAGGTAATGAGGTGCATCTAATTATATTTAAGAAAGAACAGCAAGAACTACTTAGGAATACACTACCCACCCTTTTCTTTTCACAAGGGCCAGACAGAATTCCAGTCCTGAGACACCGTTATTTTATAAAGGGGTGAGGATTTCAGAGAACATCGCAGCAAACAAGGTTATTTTCCCATAACTGTGGAAAAAAAATGGCAGAGGCTTTCTTGTCTGTTCTCTTCTTCCTCTCAATAACTCCCATTAGGGGAGGGGAAAAAAAACACAACAAAAAACAACCAAGCCAAAATAAGCCCGACCGTCATGAGAAATGAAGGCTGTCAGAATGACATTTGACACCATCAGGCCACAGCTGAAGAACAAGGGAAAAGTTTTCGGACGACTGTCACTGACCCATAGTCCCTCGCTCCTAACCTTGCTCTCCAACATATGTTTCTCATTTCCTTGCTTATAGCTGGTCCAAGCTAATGATATGTGTTTTGGCAGCCATCCCGTGCTTGGCATAGTGCCTGCCTTGTTCTCATTGTCTCAGCTTCTTACAGAAACCCCTTTCTCTCTCTTTTTCTCTCTCAGAGAATCAGCTTTATAGACCTCCAAATATGCAAAGCAGCTCTTGCTTTTAGAGCTACCATCTTCAAGACTCCACCCTGCGTCCCCCTTCCCTACCACTACTGGCCAAACATACCCGCAGAAATGCAGGGAAACTGCCTAGGCGCGAGACGAGCTAGAGTGGAAACAGTGGAAAATCAAACATATTGGCCCATTAGAGTCTTGCTAAAAATACGAAGAGCACAGCTATTCTGAGGGACGATGGCATGGGAAAACTCTGCCTGGAATCTTGGATCCAGCAGAGCAGACAGGGTTTCCAGCAGACGTGGGAAGAGGAATTAAACTCCAGCACAGAGGGGAAGAGGGCATCAAACTTGGCAGATGCCAGAACATAATTGAAAAAGGGCTGGGAGATGCCAGGACAGTTACTTTTCTATTTGCAACCAATAAAGGTTTGAAACAGTGGGTAATTATGGGTAAGTGTCAGGAGTATCTTCTGGGTGGTATAATGCTGCCCTGGGAGCCAGGAGCCCAGGCTTTAGCTCCCAGGCCAGCCTCAGTCTTTCTGTGTGACTTGGACCAAACGTAGGTGTCAGTTTAGGCTGGTCTCTCTAAAGTGTTGCTGATACTAGAGCATAGGACAGTGCTGTAGGATTATGGCTATTACTGGTTTTGGTGGCATAGCTGTTACTGGTTTTGAAGTGCTCAGTTACTATTATACCTTGACACACAGATATTTGCTGTTCAGCTTTGTGTTGGCATGGGGGAGCATGTCCCGTGGATCTAAAAGAAAAGACCACCAGGCGTAAATAACTGAAAACACCACAACAAACAGAACAAGTGGTAGCAGCTAGCAATAACCCCAGGCTACGAAACGGCTTTGCTCCAAAGGGGTTTTGATGAATCTTGGTATTTTCCAATTTTAACCTTCCCTATACTGAAAAATATAATTTATGTTTTAGTCTAGGCAGTGAGCATTTCAGCCACACCAGCTAAAACGTGTGTTTCAGAAACTACACAACTCCATGTGCTGTTGTTGTAAGACACAGAAATAAACAACTGTATAGTATCTATTTACAAATCAAAGGCTCTATAACTAGTCTCCGTAATCCTGCTACCACTATGATATACATATATATATACATATACATATACATTTCCAATACATATACATATACATATACATATACATAGTTAGATAGTGCTCAAACTATTCTCCTACCCTTTTACTAGCACAGCAAGAAGTCTAATGATGGTGAGGTAAAATCCAACATGTGTTCCTCAGGTTAAGTTGTGCCATCGTGTGCATTCCTTAGGTTTTCACACCCGATCTGACAGTTCTTAGGTTATTGTCACCTTTCTTATATCCAGGGCAGGGTGAAGGACTCACACTAACTCTGATAAATCATCAGGAATTAATCTCTGGCAACAAGAGAGTCGTGCCATCATTTTAAAGATACAGACCCAATTAACTTCAGCAGCAGTTACTCCTCAGTATTTGTTGCAAACTATTTATTTTCATTTTTTTTAATACTGAATAATAGAATCTCAGCAGTTAACTCATACTCAGCATGATGAAAGTGAAACTTAATTTTTTCCTTCTTTCCTCCTCTATTTTCTGACACTGTCATCCACTTTAGCGTCTGCTCTTTTAGAGCTTGGTCTAGTGTCACTGAAGTTAATAGGAGATTTTCCATTCCCATTGTATGAGAGCAGGAGCAGGCCATTACCAGGGCTCATAACCTTCTTGCCACATTCAGCTATTTCCTCTTTGTTCCTGCTCCTTCTATCAAGGTCATTGCTGAACACTTTTTATTCTTCCCCTGTGCTATCTACAGAAACCATTTCTTATACAGAAACTTTACTCCGCATTCTGTGATCTCAGGTGTTGACTGCAGTGACCTCCACATTTCTAGCCTTCCTGGTTATCGTAGTGTAATTTAGGTTAGAAGGGACCTCTGGAGGTCACCTTGTCCAAAACCCTGCTGAAAGCAAGGCCAACAGAAATCAAGTTGCTGAGGGCCTTCTCCAGTCAGGCATTAAAAATCTCCGCAACCTCTCTGGACACCTGTTCCACTTTTCGACTACTTTCATGAAACATATTTTTGGTGTCTACTCAGAATTTTCCTTGTTCAAACTTCTGTCTATTGCTGCTCATCCTTTCACTGTGTACCCACATGAGGAGTCTGGCTCCATCTTTTTTATGTCATTATCACACAGCCACCATTTCTCACGCTTTCCAACTAAACTCCTCCAACCTGTCAGCGTTCCACGTCAGTACTGGGAATGCTGATCCCTTTCTGAAGCACGCGCTGAGTCTCTACTGGCTACATCTCCCCATCCCAAGGTGATGAGCCAGGGAGTCAGCCAGAGCCAGCACCCACCGCGTCCTGCGTCCCACAGGTCCTCATGGGTGCTGGGGATAGCTGAGGGGATTTGCACAGTCCAAGGGCTCCAGACCTTGGTTAGCAGTGACCCCGTGGCCAACCTGCCCAGGCGCTGCTGCCCAGCAGGGCTGCTGCTAGGGCAGACCGCGCAGCGTGCCGTCGGCCGCCGGGCAGCCAGATCCGCGCTGGGAGGTGGCGCAGGCTCCGGGCTGGCTCCGCAGGCCAGCTCCTCTGCCCGCCGACAGCCAGCTTGGGAGCACGGGACAGGGCACGGTCCGGCTGCCCCCGTCTCTGTCCCAGGCTGTGTCCCGTCGGTTCCTGCCCCTGCTTCACACTGCCGGGCGCTGCTGGGCCTCCTGCTGCTGCTGTGCCTTGTGCCTCACACACCCCAGCCCGCCCCACGCTCTCGCACAAGGCCTCGTCGCTCCTGTGAGGCTGCCCTCAGCAAGCACTGCCAGCCATCTCCCACAAGCAGGTCTGTCTTTCTGATCCCTTTCCTGAGTATTTTCAGCTTCCCTGGGTGGCTGAAATCCAGGCCTATTTGTCAGGTTTTAGGTGTGCCTCTATAGCGAGCCTGGGGACTGCAGAGAGCAGATGTTTTCATATTGGTGGTTTCTACCAATGGGTATGAAAAGAAGTACCCATATATTTTTAAGGCAGAGAATGAGACAAAAGAGCAAAAAGACTCCTATTATCTCTCAGAGCAACTTTTGTAAATGGGTGATTAGAGGGCAGTTTGACAGATGTCCACGTGGAGTGGCACAGCAACGGGACACACAGGTAACAGGAGCCAGAGCTCTTCCCCAGGAATGCCATCTTCGTTTTCACGCACAGTGATAGGAAATAGCAGTTGGCCAGCATCTGCTCTGAAGGGGAACCACTCACTGTACACTGAAGGGGGGGAAAAGAAAAAGGGAAAACTAAAACTTTATTTGGAGCCTTTAAATCAGTCTTTGTTCCTCTGTGAGTAAAACAACTTAGCTTTAACACGGCTTTGAAGCTTGGTGCAGGAGTATCTGCGAAATTCTGTTTTGTGTTATGGGAAGTCAGATTGCAAGGTCATGGAGGATCTTAAAATCTAGAGCACGGGCTTTGTGTAGTGTTTGTAGGAGCTGCAGCAGTTACAGTTCAACCCAAATTAGTTTGGTAGCTGAAGCTAGGGCTGCGTTTTCACTTCTGGTACTTGGAGGTGCTGCAGGGGATGGAACTGCTCTGGGGTGACAGCTTTGTGGTGGAGGTTTCAGGCTGAGCCATCGGCCTCCAGGCCAGAGCAAATGAGCACTTAGCACAGCATCTCCACTGTGTTGCTGTTGTAGAGAAATCCCTAGCTCCTTGTGGCTAAGTTTCGTGCCATTTAAAATGGGGGCATCAAAGCAGGGTGCAAGTGGGTATCCCAGGCTCTCCTTTGTGATCTAGTGACCTTATTGCTAGGAGGACGTGAGTTTGTTGGGTGTGGGTTGGGCTGGCCTTTGTACAAAAGACAGCTTCTGTCAGCATGCTGCTCCTGTCAGCGTGCCGTGGCTGGGCAGGTGCTGCTGGGGGCAAGGGGAGCTCCCGCGCAGAAGGGGACAGCTGGTATTTAAACGGTTAAAATATCACCACATTTCACTCGTCTTGGGTTTCTCATAAACATTCAGCAAAGCAGTTTCATTGAATCACACATATTAACTACTTAAATTCCCCTCTCCAAGGATGTGGATTGTTATTTTATGCCAAATGTGCTGTAATTAAGTTTGACATAAGCACATGGATTAAATATGTGGTTTCGTGGGCAAATGGGAGATGGCTTTTCCTTCTAGCCATATGGAGAATCCAGCCAAATAATGTAAGGCGAGGGTCAGGAGGGGGGGGGGTGGTATAATTCTTTATGCTTTACTGTATTATTCAGTGTTGTCTCTTTTATTAAAACTGTACGGGTTAATCTGCTGGTGCCAAGTACATCCACATTCATTTAACCACCCTAGAAAAATGTTAACATCAGGCATTACCCTGGCTTTCTGGGTGTACTCCCTATGAAATGTGTATATCCATATATGTATACATCTATACATATGATTTTTAGGGTAGAAGTGATAGAGGAAGCATCTACTGGATAATAATAGATTCTTACTGAATTATCAGTGAAGTTTTTCTCAGATTGGTACTTTTTTTTTTCATTGTCAAATTGTAGCAAGAATACTGTGCCTTTTGGTTTGTTTATAGCATTGTGGTGTGCTTTATCATTCACTTTCTGTGAATTGAGTTTTGCAATGATAATGGGACCTCAACTGAGGGCCTTTATTGTAGTAGTAGCAGTAGCAGCAGAAGTAGTAGTAGTATTCTTCATTATTACTATTATTAATTGTTACTACATACTACTTTTCTGACAACAGCATACAAGTCAGGATACAGTTTTCATAGTGCTTGCTGATGTGTAAGCTCAGGGGAAAATGAGATACGTATTCTGAAAATACTACTCTCTAGTTTAAGACCAAATAAAAGTGACTACAGTAAAACTTATGGAGGTAAGGAGATGATGAAGACGAAGATGACATCCTCATAATGAATAAACACAGAAGATAGTTCCAAATCAAATATTGCATTATAAATGCCATAGGAAAACATTAGCTTTCCATGTTTCTCAATGCTTCCCTCCTTTCCTATAAACACTGCCTCTGGAGTCAGTTATTATTCACGTATTAATTTTAATTAATATTTATTTAAATATTTATTAATTAATATTTATTTATTTTCCTGATTCTCTGTATTTCCATCCACTTTGCTATGTATTATTGTGGTTCCTGAATTCTGCCCTTTGGTATAACATCTTACATTGCTTTGATTAGAAACAACCCTTTTTGTCAGTAACCGAAATTACTCATTTTGGGTGTCCAGGTTGAATTTCTGCAAAGGGACCTGAGTTTTCAGACAGTCATTGTTATTTAGCAGCTAACACTAGAATATCTTAGAAAGAAGTAACCCTGGAAAAGGCCTAGGCACGCTATGGATGACTGAATACAAGTGATGCGATAGTAAGAGTTAACAAGGTTCTGGGCTGTGTACAAATGGACATAACAGAGTGTATTATAGCACTGGTGAGACTACCGTCACAATTCTGACTCTCGTTGGTGAGTTCAGTTTTAGTGACTACCTCAGAAAGGAAGCTGCACAGAGTTTAGAGAGGAGCTAGAATAAGGACTGGTGGTTTGGAAAATCTGCTTTACAGTGATACATTGATGAAATTTCATCTAGATATTTTATCCAATGAAACCAATAGACTGTTAGTACAAATTATTTAGGTAGATGAAGGAATCTATGTCACAGTGTTTTTAATTGATGATTGAACGTTATCACCGTGAAACATAATGGTCTCGCAGGAACGAATGGAAGAACTGCATTTGTGCATGCAGAGTGGTTGAGCTAGCTCTCAAGAGACTTGTCTCCATCATGTGATGCATCTTGGTGCAGGATAACGCTGTGCACAGGTATGGTATCACAGGGGAGCTCCTGGTGACATGGGAGCCACAGTCCCAAGGGTTTAGACCCAGCATAGGTAAGTAACTGTACTGCTTCCAGCTCCAGATCGAGTTTGATAGCCCTCATTCAGGGACCCTTGCACCGTGAGCAACTGTACTTAAATCTTCTGTTATCTCTTCTGACATAAAAATCTATTGCTCTATTACAGATTCTGAGAGGGAGAATGTAAGTAAGAAAACTAGTTCTTTCCAGAGGAGAAAAAGGAAAGAGAAAAGAGAAATCATTAGCTGGTTAAGAGCTGAAAAACCCATAGGAGGAGGTGCGGGGAAGACTCTATTACACTGACTTTAACAGTGTGCTTTGCAAGAAATTGCTTCTTTCAGTGATCTTTCAGATGCACTAGATGTAAAAAGAAAGATGAGCCAGAAGATTGTACTGATCTTTATAACATGATTATCATTCTCTGATGTACTGATACATACATGTACACGGTATACTTTTTTTTTTTTTTTTTTCACTCAGAAACACTGATGCATGTTCTGACTAACAAATAGGAAAATACGAGATGGCAAAACTGAAAAAGTCTGCCAAGAAATTAATAATAATAATAATCATAGGATATAATGCATCTTCTGTATTGTATGAAAGGATTATCTTTTCTAAACTATTTTTTGTGTGGACACCAAAGAAATGTAACTTCTACGTGGCAAAAAAAAATACAACAAATCTGGAAATGTAAGTGTTCAGAGGAACTACTTGAACTGCTTCTGGAAGTAAAGAACGTAATTTTTAGGTTAGTCTATGAATTATATCTTCAGAACAGACGCCTTCTTTGACTTACAGCTTCTATCAGTTCCTCTGATACATTTTAAACATTAAGCAATATCTGTTCAGCCAAATTAAGCAGCAGCCTGAAATATAGTTTGTTGTTGTTGTTGTTGTTGTTGTTTTCTGCATGCAAGAAGTTTTAATGATACCAGATATTGAAAATGAGCTCACTCAGTTTTCTGCTGTTTGTTACACCAAAAATTGATTGGTATAAGCAAGGTTATTTTATAGGAATTGTGTATAGACAGAGCAGAGCTGAGCTATAAGATCCTCAGGGAACAACTAAGGAAGATCAAATTCAATATAGACATGCAGAAATCTGAAATTTTATTGAAATGTAATTAATTTCAACTTCTCTAAAAGCAGTACCTTTTTTCCAATGAGACATCTTATTTCCAACATTTTGGTGGAGAACTAAGACCATTTCCTATCCGAGAATGTTTTCTGGATGTTCTGTAGACACAAGGATACTTTACCAAGAGTCTTAGAGACATTATTAAGAGCTCCCAAGGAATAGGCCATTCTTGAATAGTCTCTCCTAGATGATCTATTGGTATAAATACTATTTATACAAAAGAACAAATTAGATACTCTTACAGAAATTCTAGAGATACACAGTTTTTTCATATATATTTTTTTTTTAAGTGAATTTTCACAAAATATTTGACGCTTAGGAAGGTTCATAGACAGTCATAAAAGAATGTTCATCGGCTATGAGAGACATCAGGAAGCCAGCTCAACAAGTAAAGAGGTTGAGTAGTCACTAGTTTCTGTCTGTCCAGGTGTAAAAATATCATCCTAAGATTTGCAAAGACAAGTGTGCAAAACCATATTCTTTCCCTTTCTCCAAAAAGCACCTTAATTTCATCTACATTCACTTACAAAGTTAGAATCTTTTAGAAAACTTTTTGAGTTTTGACATGATGTGCAACAAACGAATAAATTCTTACAAACACTCATAATAGCCAAATTCACTAATTAAGAGAGAGCACTGAGTGGAAGTCTGTAGACATTCATATGTCCTGCTGCCCATGAGCTGTTGAGTCTCATCCCATTGCAAGAGTCGGAGCAATGTTGTATTCTGATTCAGGTCCTTTGGAGTAGGCAGGTGTACAGGTTCACTCCACTCTGCTAAGTAATTGCAGAAAAGAGTTGCCCTAAGGACTGGGAGGAAAGGTTCTTATTCCCAAATGAAAGGAAATACACAAGTTTCACATGACCAATTTGGTTTTACATCCTGGGATTTGGGAAGGGGAGTTATTGGCTTGATTGTTTTATGGCTACACTTGGAAAGGTAGGGCCAGCACAGGGCTGGGGGGAGTCCAGCCTGTAATGGAAAAGTGTGGTCTGCATTCTGAAAGAGATAGCAGAGCATATTGGTTTTGTTTTTTGGTGTTTCTTTTTTTTTTTTTTTAAATGATACAGACGTTTCTTCAGAGAAGTCAAAATTTCAAATAAGAAAGCAATTTTCTCATAAAAGCATGACCACGGTTCCTTTTAATATTCATATTTCTTTTCTGTCAAAGAAAAGAAACTCCTTATGAAAAGTCAAACAAAAATCAGATGTAATTTTAATGCCTAACTGATCTATTAGTGAATTTTGTATTAAGAGCTTTCAGAAATACTTATTTATCTTTTTTCTTTATGTAAATTAAAACATTTAATCTGTACATGTTCTGTGTAAAATTTTAATTTTAAAATTTTTTTGTTTCCATAGTCTGTCTGTTTTCATGCCTTGGTCAAATCAGATTCTTCTTCCTTCTCTGTTCATTTTGCTGTTTAATTTCATAATTATCTAGTGGAAGACAGACGCCCCAATTCATTGAAGCACATATACTTGCATTAAAAATCCATATCCATTCAGGAAAGATATTAAGTATATACGTAAAACCCATGAAAATCAAAATTAATCAGGTTGCTGAAATAGGTCCATTGTCATTTTGCTTTGAAAACTTTTCTTTTATTGCCTCATTATACTCAGTTCTGGCCAATGTTTCTCTCATTCCTTATTTGCTTTGCTGAAATTGACTATAATTGCTATTCACTTATTAGGGTTAATTTTTATACTGTTTAAAAATCTAACTGAATTGTGATCCTTGTTTCCTAGCTTCCCTTAACTACAATTAGTTCCTCATTATTATTTAAACCTAAAAAAAAAAGAGGAAAAAAACTATTTTGATATGCTGTAAGAAGCATTTTCCAGTATCAGATCCTCAAAGCAGAGTGACTGAGTGCTTTACAGACTGTTCACGTCAGTGTGACCTACAGCCCTCATCACCAGTAGTTCCCAGAATATATATGTCCTTAGATACTTTATCAGGAATTGATATACAATATGGAGACTTGTTTCACCTAGGTAATTTACATGTTGAGTCACTGCCAAAAGTTTTATTTTGAGATTTAGCTAGCATAATACAATGTTACATGGGTTTCCTTCCTGCTGGTCCTCTCCTCAAATTGGTTAACTTCCCATGAAATTAGCCCATACTAGCAAACAGCAAGTGCTGGTTGACTGTCAGCAAATTTTGATTCACTTTTAAGCAAGTCATTTGATATGTACCCGTGGTTCCCTGAATGTCTTTCAGGCCAGCTTCCATCAAATCTTCCTTTTGCATGAGTTTATTGTTCGTCTCCCCCTTTGATCTCTCCCGAGCAGTGCTCTCCTCTGGTTTGCCTCCTCAACCATCCCGTGGTCAGTGTGATCTTGTTACTCTGTTTCAAAGTGAATTATTATTACTTACAGATCAAAATATTTTTAAGAGCAGTATCATTTTCTAGTCTGCTGAGCCCTGTGGTAATGAACATGGCTTTTTCGATGTGATGGCTCTATAATCCAAGTAAACTACTGCTCTTTGTCTTGCTTTCCTAGGCCCTTTTTGTCGGTCCTCTGCTTGCTTACTCACGTGTCATTTGTTGCCACATGGACTATGGATTGCATGTAGAGTGTTTCTGACAGGAGATCTGGAAGATTTTCTGAAAGACGTTGTTTGGGAAATCAGGGTTTGACACTATTTTACAATGTTTACGTAAGAGTCTTCACAACAAACATTGCTGAGGCAGTGGAAAATAAAGTACTTCCAGTGCAATAATGCTCATTAGTATTAAGCATATTTCCATCCTTCATCTCTTTGCTGACACATGTCAAGTGTTGACCTTTTAAAACATAGGTCAACCCTGTGTACTTTTTGAAGACACACAACCTAACTTCCTCCCAAATCTCCTTGAGACTTTTCCATTTTTAAGACATATTAAGGATTACCCGGAAGTCTTTGAAGAGTTTCCAAATGATTCCATTAAAATTATTAAGTATAAGTGTTCGGCCTTGCCAATTTAAAAATCTTCAGATTTAACAGATGCTACTCAGTCTACACCTTTACTATTACATGACCTTCATTATATATTTACATCAACTAGTTGGTTTACAGCTGATATGTTGTATGTATGTATGTGCACCAGATATGTTTTGTTGAATATAACCTGGTTTTCCACAATTATTGGCATTTTTACAGGTGAACTTCAAAAATCCCTGTGGTTTGTGAGTGTTTTGTTGATAGGGCATGATACATTTGGCTTTTCTTACAAGTCATTCACGTATATTGGCTTCTGGCTTACGCTAATTGTCACAGATGTTTCCTTTTTTAATTTGTTATAGTTTGAGTCCCGTTTTTTATAACTGCTTTCATATCCTCTTTGAGCAAAGATGTATAAACTTCCTTGTGAATGAAAATTTGCAGCTTTTGGGGTTCCAAGTAAGTTGTTCTGAGATGTTAACAAGTTTTCACAGAAAGTTTTCAGGTTACGTGATTTTTACCAATCCCTATTCCACGCAGGTGTCTTCTTTAGTGTTGGGAAATGTATTGCATTCAAAGACATGCAAATACTAATGTGTGGGGCTTTTTTGTTTTGTTTAGTTGTTTGGTTTTGCTTTGTTTCTAAAAAATACAACCAGGCTTGGCTGTTTGCATGTTGGCCTCTTTAGTTTTGCCCACTAGGCAAAACTTTAATCCACTTCAGTTTTGCCCACTCGGATGAGGGTTTAATATCACAGTGCCATGTCACATTGAGCTCTATGTTCATGTCACAGTGACCTCCCACCTCCCACTCCTGCCTTTTTTATTCTTTTTTTTTTAAATTATTTATTTTTCTGGTACTGAGAATGGCTGAAGGCAAAACCTAAACTTCTAAACATCGTTATATAAATACAGTAGATTATATTCTGTATTAATATCCCATGGATTCTGAACATCTACTTGGAGAATCCTGGAAAACCTCCAGAATCAGTTTTCTGCAGCCAGAAAGCTGGTCTGGAAGAGGTCGGCGGTGCTCTGCAGAGGCTGTGCCAGCTCACATAAGGCTGGCCTGGACACAGCACAATCGTTGCAAAAAGAGATGATTTCCAGCTTTTAAATATTTAAAAAATATTGGAAACCAACGCTGCTTACTGGCCAATGTTTAACCATATGTAAATATTTCACATAAAACCTAAAAGAACGAGTCATCACTGAAGTATAGCGTATTGACTGCTGTAAGGCTAGAGTTGGAATATTTTCCACATTTGTCAGCATTGTTAGGTATAGGCTTTTGCTGGCATGTCTGTTTGTTTCCTGGCCTAGATCTTTGCCGTGCCATCAAAATTTTCATTTCAAAATGAACAGATCTTTACTTGGAGCCTGGTAAATTTATACCTGTTCAGAAATCAGCACATCAGTCTCACACCTTTGACACAACTGATGCCAACAGCGGGAAGGAAGCAACACTGTAAACTCAGGCATGCATTATCATGTGCAAAAGATTACTCAGGAGGCAAAAAAAAAATAGACTCAGAGTTCACATTGCCAAGTTTCTTTTTAAATGGTTACCCTGGGTCCACGTGTGCAGCTCCAATCCCAGCCCCATAGGGACTGTCTTGTTTTATGCACTCGCCACATACGTCTGTGTACAGCAAACACAAACAGCAGCAGCAGCAGCATGTAACCTGTGATTACTTGATGCATTTAATAGCCTTTTTGCACAGGTGTAAGTAATTAGCTGTGGCTGAAGGCAGATGGGAGTTTGGCCCTCTGTCTCTTTGGAGCTTAGAGCTGGTGTGAGAGCTGGGGAAGTGTTGAGGAAAGGAACAGGAAACAGATGGGAGAGGAGATTTCTTGAAAGTCCACAGATTTCTGAGACTTTCAGCCCAGTCTCACACCTGAGAAGTGCAGAGCTCTCCTTACAGGGGCTGCGAGAAGAGGCGGTGGCGTCACCGTCCCTGGGGGTGTTCAAGGAAAGGTTGGACCTGGTGCTTGGGGACATGGCTCAGCGGGGTGACATAGATGGTAGGATGATGGTTGGACCAGGTAATTTGAAGGTCTCTTCCAACCTTTATGATTCTGTTGATTCCAAGAGAGCACACACAGAGAGGAACTGGCAAATTTCCAGGTGCCCAAGTACAGACGAGGAGCATCTCGCAGCTCCTTGCTGGCTCTGACGTGTGGCAAACCAGAGGTCTGCCTCGTGCTGGAGAGCGAGAGCGCTGCATCGGCCCAGGCTTCATCGGCGTGCAGAGAAGGGGACAGTCCTGGCTCAGTGTCCCTGGCAGCACAGGGGACAGCGGCGGCAGCCACCCCGCTGGGTGTGCTGGGGGAGGCCAGTGGCAGCTGGGGAGCAGCGAGGCTGAGCAGCGAGGCTCTGCGCCGTGCCGCGGCTCCTACCCGGGGCGTGTTGGCGGTCTTAGTTACATTTTCCTTGGAGTGGGGCTGAGCTCTTTAACCGCGAGGAGAAATTTAATCTTTTTGCTGATAAGATGGTAAAATACCGCAACCCAGCTGACCTCCCGAAGACAGAACCAAATAGCCGGGCTGTCCAAAAATCCGAGACACCCCTCCCCCTCTCATGCAGCCGCGTTTCACTTGTGACCTTACGCGGCCGTGGCCAGACCCGGCCCTTTGAAGGCGTCCCCGAGCGCGGTGATTAGGAGTGCTTTGATTGCCCCGCTCAGCTGGGCCCCGGCGGGCGACGCCGCCCGCACACACGCTGCTCCCTCTCGGGTGAGGTTTAAGTCAAAGCTCCTTCCCTCCCTCCACCCCCGCCAGCCCTCTTTCATTTTCGTATGGCGTATTAAACCTCAAGACGTAGTTAACACTAATCCCGATTTATTTAGGATTTATCTGCATTATTAATTCCAGGCATGTTGTGAAATCGTACCGAGGGTTCCAGTTCGCATGTAAACTTCGGCCGTCTCTTGGAGAGAGGTTTATATGACTCTTCTCCTTGAAGTGATATTTTAGCCAAAATCTCAGACTTTCCCATTTTTAAAACACTTTGGAGGGGAGCTAGCAATAATAATTTGACTTATTGTTATTTTTTTCAGTAAATACCCTCTTGGACTATTTTATGCATTAATCTGGATTTGATGTGGATTTAAACATTTACAATGCAAAATAATTTGGGTTAAAAATAATCCCCCTTGATAAAGCTAAAAAACCCCCACAACTGTCACCATCTCTGACAGCCAGGCCTCGACGGCAACCCTTCGATATGCAAATCGAGGCAAGGAGACGTCTGAGCAGCGGGCGACCAGGGTGCTTCGTTTGGTATGCCAGTCAATCCATCAGTCGCTTCGGCTGCTGAGCAGTGTGAAGAATCTGGATCCTGAGCTCATGACTCTCAAAACCCAACTCACTGCTAGTCCTCAGCACGCCCATCTTCTGCCCAGGCTGTGCCTCTGCCCCATTGTCAGTGCGGGATGCTGCAGAAGGGAAATACTTCTCTGGGCTCGGAGGTGTGGGAGGCAACACAGGACTGAAACCGCCTGGACTCTGCTCCACCCGACAGACCTGCCAGTGGCTCTCCGAAACCCTGTCATGAAGCACCTGAGCGTGCTGTGAGCCCTCTCCTGTGCTCGGCATCCGGTGCATGTATGCTACCTGTAGTAACAAATCGGGAGTCATTGACATCTCAGTTTTTCCTGAAAATCTTAAAAGATCTGACTTCTGCTCTGTCTGCAGCTGACAGGCAGTAAGATCTCCAACGTCTTTAGGAACTGGCACTGACACAAAGTTACTAAAACATTCAGATGTTTGAGAAAATAGTTCTCAAATGCAGGTATTTCTGATTTACACCTTTCATCAGTAGAGGTACAAGTATGTATTTTGCCCATTCTTGTCCCTGAGGCCACTGTGGTGTTCCTCCTCACATGCCTCCTCATGTCTATTCTAAACCAGATTGCCAGGCCTATGGGGAACAATTTTCCAGTGTATTTATTTGTTTCCTGAATAGGCACTTGGGACACTGGTGTCTCTTGATAATCTCTGCATACAAGAGCAGCACCATAAGAGCTTCTGACAGTGTAATACAACACAGTATTCCTGCAGTAAAATTAAAACGCAAAAGTTATCTAGGATGCTGTTCCATAGCAGCCATGGAATCTGGAATTGTCTATTGAAAAAGGATGAGACAGAAGAAGGCAACATATAGGGTGGAGCTAACTGTCACCACTCAGATGACAAATCTTGTGGCTACAACAAAGAATTCTCTGAAAACATTATTTCAGTGCTTAGTAATAATCAAATGATCAAGCATTGTTAGGGATCGTAATAAAAGAAGTAGAGAAAAAAGCGTAAATATCATGATGCCAATGTATACTTCTCTTATGTGCCTGCTTCTTAAATAAGCTTTACAGTTCTGGTCCTATCCCAAGTAAGTTATTTATAAGAGAATGGGAAAATGTTCCAAAAAGTGCAACAGAGGTGATCAAAGTACGGCACATCTGCAGTACTGCAGAAGAGTACAAAGCAGGCTAGGTCCCATCAGTCAGAAAAGACAACTGTCATGAGATATGGTGACAGCCAGGAGATCATAATTCAATGACAAAGTGAATAGGGAATGCTTGTCCACCGTCTGTTCCAGTACAAGGCTGAGAGGGCATCACATGAAAGCAGCAGTCAGAAAGTTAAAAACAAGCAGATCAAGAAATGAATCCGTTTCTTCACACGAGGCAAAATTACTCTGCACATCTCTTCTGTAGCAGGGCTGCAGATGCTGACAGTACATGGGTTCAAGAACAGACAGAACAGCTTTATGGAAGAAAAATCCACTGAGGACTACTAAAAAGTGGAACCTGACTTGTAGTTCAGAAAGTCCTTTAATCACAGGTTGATGGTGGCTTCTGGGGACGCATCATAGTCTGTCCACTTATTTCATGCTCTTGCTTACAGGGCTGTTACTGGTTACTGCTGATGATAGGATATTGGCTGGATGGACCATTAATTTAATTTTCTTCGTATAATCTCTTAACTGATATATCTAGCTGAGTTACAATACTTTCTCAGTACGGTAGGTCTTAAAAACCGTAATGAATGTACCGTCATTGTATCTGTATGGTAGCAGCTATGGCACTGGCATCGTGTTTGTCATCAAGAGAGATCTGCTGAGTCTTCCTTTCAGTCCTGTCTTGAGTTAGGCGCATCCTATAGATCAAAAACCCTACATTTATCAGAACTCGGATATTCCTGGTACCCTAAATTCTGGCAGTGTCTTTCACCTCCTGTTTTTGTAATTTCTCTTTTTTTTTTTTTTTTTTTTGGTGGTGGTGGTGGTGGTGGTTTTTTTGTTGTGTTTTTGTGTTGTTTTGTTTTGTTTTTTGAAGCAATTTCAAATGGTGCCACTGCAGAAGGTGCCATATGTATTGCACAGTTCCCTTGCACTTGGTCTGACCATGGGGTGCTTGCGCTGCTCCTTAGGGTCTGGCTGTCCCATGGTTAGGTGGTGATTGCCATTGCAGCAGCTCGTGAGCTGGTCACTGGGAATTTTTGGTACTGTCCAAGCCAGCCCAGAGCTGGCCGCGCACCAGCAGGCTCCCAGGCTGGCTAGCTGCTTTCTCACTGAGCGAGGCTGAGCTGCACGCGGAGCTGGAGAGATTCATCAAGTGAGGAAAACCCGGCCGTCAATAAGCAGCTCGTGGGGTCAGTCAATGAACTGCCTTTCAGATGGTTTCCGACCAGTTCTCCAGCAACAATCAAACAGTCTTTAGCTGCTATCAGCCACTTCCATCACCTCTGAGACTGGCAGTTTTCCAATAAAGCCAATACCCCCCTCCCCCAGGGTAAGGCCATCAGCAGGAGGTGGGCATTGTCTTTTTACTCCAGCAATTTGAAGACAATGTTAGCTTACACTCTATTAGCAGGCGGGACACCGACCCCTGACCCTGGCATTGACCGCGCAGCCCACGGGCGGTGGACGCGGGGCGTTAAGGTGGTCTGATGCAGTTGCTGTGCGCGGCGCTGGGCAGGAGCGGCCACGCGGGCGGGTGGGCAGCGATGCCGGCACCGCAGCGCACACAAACCCTTGTGCTGTCGAGGCACCAGCCCGGGATGAGCTCTCAGCAGCGAGCCAGAGACAGAATATCCCAGCAGAGCGTTTGGGTTTTGAGTGCAGAATTGAGGTTGGCAGTTACGCTGTCTTCAGGCAGAAGATGCTAAAAGGTGCCCGATGTGTGCTGAAGGAATCCCAGGCCTTTACACCGGGACCGGTGGCCATGGCGTGCCCAGGGCTGGCAAGCCTGGGTGCCGGTCCCAGAGCGATGTGCTGGTGAGACCCAGCCCCAGCACCCTGCGTGAGGGCGCCCCGAGCAACCCCAACTGCAAAACAGCCGCAAAACCTAACGGTGACGATCCACACAAAGCAGCCCGGCTGACTCTAACTTCCACTTCACTTGTCTGTGCTTTTCCCTGTTGAGGACTTAAAGGCCTGCCCGTCAATAAACACATTAGCTCACTAAACATTCGGATGCCTTTTCTTCTCTGGATTAACCCTTCGGGAGCTGGGGCTTCCTTTGGATTTGTTAGGATATTGATCACAGATCGCGTTTGCCTTTCAAACTCCCTTTCTGCTGTAGACTTGACAGATAGTTTCAGTGTTGCAGTCAAGCAGCAAATTCACTGCAGCTTCACAGATAAAGGGAGCTGCAGCGAACATCTTGTGTTGTTTTTCTTCTGGGATAGAAAGATACCTCTTCTTCATGTTTCAAAAGAAACATGTTCGCCATTATCAAGAATAGCTCACTCTCATTGGCGTTGCTAATTAAGCAAGTAATGAAATCTTAAACAATGTCAGATATAATATATGTATACTTTTAATATTAGCAAAAACTATATTAAATTAAATTAAAACATGCTTTAACCTAATTCAGCTTTTCCTTTCCTACTGAAAATCATACCTCTTTTTTGTAAGTGTCTGTAAATGGGCATGAAAATTTAAAAGGAAACCAACTGAGATAGCCCCACTGTTTCTAGTTAAGAACAGATTAAAGAAGCTCTTAGAAGAATGGCTTAGAAGAAACTCTGCAAAATGGAAAGGTGATATTTTATGACCCAGGTGACCCAAACTGATGCAAAAACATCAGAATTAGTGACCTATGTAGAAAACAGATCTTCTGGCTTTTTCTTACATGTGGTAAGTTATTCTCTCAGTTCCCAAAGCCTCCCTGGGAATCTGAAGTAAATTGTATGCTGGTTTTAGTTAAGGCTATTTGGTATTGCACCTCTCATACATATTATATCCTTGTCCTACGCACACACTCTTAAAAATGCAAATACACCTGCCTGGCTCAGAATTATGCAAAGTAGGTGTAGCCTTCCCTTGTGATCAGGACCATATTCTCAGGTTTTTTGAGCTCTTGATAAATCACCTTGTGGATCACTCTGTGGTTCTGTACAGTTATTGCCTTCTCTTGAAACTCTAATAAATTACATCGAATCTACGTGCTTTGGTTTTAGGTCTATCTGTTAGACCTCCTATGATCTTCCCTATTTTTCTGTCTAGAGGTGGATTTCTTAGTATTTCACCTTT
This sequence comes from Aythya marila, assembly GCF_965140915.1. Lineage (NCBI taxonomy): Eukaryota > Metazoa > Chordata > Aves > Anseriformes > Anatidae > Aythya > Aythya marila. The sequence continues at coordinate 21,195,171 of NC_139053.1, forward strand.
TTTAGGCTTTTTTTTATTGTTGTTTTTAATAAATATGTGAAACATCTCCAGTTGGAGACTTTAATGTGCTGCCTTTCTCCATCCTGTCATGTTGTACAGAGATTTCTTTGCCCTGTCCAGAGGTGATCTGGTTCTAAATTCTATTCCCATGGGGTTTGACAGTCTGCTCTCTGTGCTTACTTTTTGACTTGCTCTCATTTAGGCCGCTGAGATTTCTCATTGTCTTCAGAATTCATAGAATGCTTTTGCATCATTTTTTGCCTTATTCAACATACAGCCACTCTGAAATTCTATTTAAAACATTGAATCGACATAAGAAGCATAATGTTATTTACCATCTAACTTACCCATTTCTGTACCTGACATCATTCTCTGCAAATTCCTTAGTGCAAAGTCACATTACCATGGGTTATGTCTTAAAACTGTGGCATAAGCCTAAAGAGAAATGTTCTCTCCCTTTGTAATGCTCATGCCAGATAAGAAGCTAATACAAGTTGTGATTTAAAGGAGTTCTTATGAGGCTGGCAACAACTGTAATTTCAGAGCTGTCGTTAGTTTGCTCTGTCATACTCAGGAAGTCACGTCACTTCCCTGCCGCAGAGCCGTGGTGATAGTTCCCTGTTTATTTCAAAGGAGTGTTGAAAGGCTCGGTTAACACATTTCCATCGTTTGTACTATATTAAGGACGAAGCGTCTCTATGGTTAGCTGCTACGCGAGTAACGACGCAACTCGCTGTGCCTATTGATCGGGCTTCTTCACGCTAGTCCGTGTGGTCACCTGTCCACCTGATCCCGTGCCTTTTAATGGGGAAGTGAAGCCTTATTCCCGCGGAGAGTATTTGTTTAAGAGGATTTCCTTTCTCATGCAGAGACAGCAGTAGCCATGCCAATAAGAGTGGGAGTGATTATGAGAGATTGACTGGTGGAATATAATCCCTGTGCTATACTGATCTGATCTGGTGAAGATTGCGTTTCAAAGGTAGCATCTCATCCCACTCCAGGAGTGGTGTTCCACCCATAAATAGGGCTTTAATGAGATCCGACAGGCCTGATTTCTCTGGTGATACAGTAAAACAACACGACCAATTCTGATGGTTTGGGGTCCTGACCTTTAACAAGGACTTGTGACGTAGGGCAGACTGCCCAAGAGAGATAGAGGGCCAGGAGGCCAGGGGGACAAGGTCGGCAGATAATGAAGTGGTCAGCATTGGATTTCTGTCACTCATGGTGGTTAAGTACAACAGTGAGGGACTTCGGTAAAAGAAACTGTTAAAGAGCACATGCAGAAAGTAACAGAGACAGGAGAATCTGGGGAGGATTTTAGTTACCTTTCAGGGTGAACTCGGGCAGTCTGAGTGACTTCGGTAATGAAGACGGTGAGTGCAGAAATCATGCAAAGAGAGTGAGAGAACAAGAAAGGAGCAGGAGAGATTGAACTGAACAGCAAAGGAAATCCAAGGAGACTTAATTTGACTGAGCATTGCACTCAGGCGTTGAGAGAGAACAGGAAAGAAAGCAACTGCAGTAGCAAAACAGAGGGCTAGAGCGAAGGTGACTGACGATGTAGTCCTTGGCTTACCCAGCTGGAGCTGCAGCAGCCGTTCTGAGGCCGTCAGGTCGATCCTGTCCTCCCAGCAGGTGAGGACCCTGCTCAGCATCGCCCAGCCTGAGGTTACCGTGGCCTTTGTGGGGCTGACTGCCACGAGGAGCAGTGCCCCGACAGCGTGTCCTTCAGCCACCGGGTTTGCAGCCTCAGACTTTTCCTGGTGCTGGGAACTTCTCTGTGTGGCACAGATGGTCTGTCTTCTTTTAAGTTTGTTTGTGTGGCTAGATCTAAATTTAGTGTGACTATTAGCTAAGAAAATAACCCATTTGGTATCAAACTACCTGCTGTGAATTCAAACAGCAAAACTGTGAAATATAGAGGAAACTAAGACCTGCTATTAAAGAAGAACTGTCAGGTGATTATGTCCAAATTTAAGGTCTGTTTCTTTTACAAGTATGCTCCCTTATACCTGGTTTTAATATAAATATTTCACTGCAGTTTTGCTACTATGGCTATCTAGAGTACAAGTGGTAGAAATTAAATTAATTCGACCCAAACACTGAAGAGTTATATTACTGTACGACAACCCCAAAATTAAGCTAACTAGAAACAAAAGTGAAAATAGAAAGTCTCAGCATGTTATTCAACCTAAATAAGTTGCTAAAAAGCAACTGAAACAGTATGTGATAAGTAGGAAAATGTTTTAAAAACACTTTAGAGTTAGTAGCATAAGCTAGTTTTATTTACATGAAGAAAAAAAAAAAACACTCTTTTAACATTGCTGATCCTTTTAGAAATATTCTAACTGCAATGCCTATGAAGAATAAAATCATTAAATCAGATGTGTACAGTGGTTTTATATAAGATATAACCTTTAGTCTCAGTTATACAACTGTAAGAATGGTTGCAGATATCAACCTGCATCTATATCAGCTTCAGTCAATGAAAGATTTGCTCTTTAATTTTTGTTTGTGTTCCCCCCCCCCTTTTTTTTTTTCTGTATTTGGGTGTCTTATTGTTTTTATGTTTGCTTTTTTTTTTTTCTTTTCTAAATGTGAACATTGAATCCAGGCAACCTGTTAGAGAGGTGAATTGCATGATTACACTGCATTGTTTTAATTTGTCTTTGGATGAATTCTCATAAGCTTTCATGAGAAAATCTCCCATTAGAAGCATTCATTTAATTTAAGAACAGTTGGGAGAGGAAGGGTTGAGATGACAGATGGAGGACTGTGGGTGTCTTATAAGAGAGAGCAGAGCTTTTTGTATTTATCTTTTGTGGCACATAGTTGCTGTTCTCTGCTGCTTCCATTTTTTTTTTTTTTTAATCTGTGCTTTTTTGTGCAGTATTTCTTAGAAATCTCTCTTCTTTTGTACTGTAAGTCTAATAGATTTCATTAGTTTTTCCTGTACTGTGTCGGCTTTAAAACATAACAATATAACGCAGTATAGGGATGCAGCTTCGTAAGAAAGCAGAATAAAATAGGCTGAGCCTTAGTATGTGGATTTCAATCCAGTTTTGAATTGCATACTATTTTGCAGAAAACATATGGAAATATAGAACTGGTTTCTTCTCTATATCATTTTGCTGTTTGTCCAGCAAGTGTTATGTGTATACTGAAGACAGTCATCTAGCTCTGCCAGTGCCTCCACTATGTAATTAAAGGTTCACTAACAGCAAGTGGCTGAAATCTCACATTTAACTTTTATTTATTTTAGTATAAAAATATAAGGTTTCAAAACATTCTCTTTAAAAAGCATTTATGTACAAATTGTAGGGTTTCTGAATGTAAATGTGTGCTCTTACAATGTTTGTAGCCCAGGCAGTTCAGACTGCAAACGCTGCATGTAAATCAAATGCATTTAAATTAACAGTAATAGAAATGAGGGCAATCGTTTTGTTTTATAAATACCTAAAATAGCAATATGCACAAATACAAATATACTCATAAGAAGAGACCAGTTGATGACAATATTTTGATAATCAGGTCCCTCATTTATGACTTACTCCTCTTTTAACAGTCTGTAAATTACAATAGTGAATAATTGCTAAATGCCTATACAATACGACTGTCAGGCTCCTTCACAGAACTAGATAAAATTTAAAAGTAAATTTAAATCTTGTTAAAGTATGATGGAAAACAGTGCAATGTTTGTTCTATATAAAACTTGCTTTGCTCGGCAGTATGAGAAGCAAGCTGTACATGTAGGGCCAGAATTTCAAACATTAGTCTGGCTTTTCACTGTGCTGCACATGAATTTCTTTTCATCTATATGTGCTATCCCTAAATTTGTATTTCACTTAACAGATCAGTTGATATGAGAAGCAAAGTACATCCGTTAGATTTGTGTTACTTTTCCATGGAGTTTCTAACTTGATATGACCAAACCAGAATTCCACTTTTTCCCCCAAATTCCTTATCCTTCACAATTTTTTAATGATTTGATTAGTCTCTGTTCAAACAACAAAATCTCTTTTCCAAGACTACATCATCTCTTGCCCAGGTTCCTGTAGTCAGGTGTTGTTGTTGTTGTTGTTGTTTTTTGTCATCCCACGCTTTTAAGTCCATATAAAATACATTGCTGTAACACTCTTTCTAGTCTTTTATTTGGCCATTTTATACCTTCAGATCTCTTGTCCTTTCTCTATCCTCCTTCCTAACAAAGCAAGCTCCAATTCATCACTTTCAGTCTTTCTCCATCCTGTTTAACTTCATATAACTGCAGTCTTTCCATCAGCTTCATCACAGATTGAATCTGAACACTCATTTCTTTTATATTTTTAATCTCAAACAGCTCTGTACTTTCTTCCATTCTGTATCATCTACATCACTTTGCAGAAACTGAAGTGCAAAGAGTCTACTTTTTTCTCTTCAAATTTGCACTGAACCTACGTGACTTGACTTTTCTTTCTCTAAGAAGTAGTCTCCTATAATTTCATCATCATGATACTGGCCTCAGCAGGGACCTTTGTGTCAGCCACCGCTGGTCCTGAAGGGGTACAAACGGTCTCATGTGCTCCATGGAAAAAGCAGCATTCCCCTGTGCTCCAGGACGGCTGGCAGGGTTAGCACAGCTGCCTTTCTGCATTCTGCAAGGGGACATCTCATCTTGGTTGGCTCCCCTGGAGCCCCAACCTACTCCCTGCCTTGTCAGCTCTGTAGGACACACTAACCACATTTCAGCTTCCTTTTTTCTTCCTCAGGGTACTGCCAGCTCTGTTACAAACTGCATTTTAGCAGATTTTCTAATATCAGCTGCCCCAACCTTGGAAACAATTATCCTGTGACCCATTGTCTTCCTGAAGAGATGGATAGACAGGGACAGTCCTACATCTGTCTTTTCCCACTGTCCTGATTTATTACTTTGTAAAATAATGAAACGTTAAAAAGGTTGAACCTGAACTGAAGCTATGACTACGACACTATTAATCAAACTGTTGGAGAATTACTTTATATTAGGTGCCTTAAGCATTGATCCAGTCCACTAAAAGTTGGCCTGAAACATAGCCTAAACACTGAGCATTGGGCCCAGGAAAAACAATTCTTGATTGCTTTGTGTCCTCTTAGAACATGTGACCCTACAACGTACCAGACCCCAAAGCAGGAGTAGTGCAAGCAATTCAGAGAGGAAGGCAGCCCAAATCTGACCTGCTGGGCTGAGGACGGAAGCAGACGGCGATACGCAGAGCTCCTCGGTTCCTCCTGACGTGGGGCAACGTTGTCATGTGTCTAAGCACCTTTCACATAGAAAAAAATCATGATGTGGTGCATCATTTAGAAAATGGTTATGTATGTAATTTCATTTCTCACATCCTTCCTGACACAGAGATGCCCCTGGACAGGGAAACAGGATCATGAACACGACCACGCCATTCAGCAGCTGCAGGCAGAAGCAGTACTGACACTGAAGCCAGCCCCCAAAGCACGTGGGCAGCTTTTTGAAGCTGCTTTTGGTGAGCCATACCTCTCACAATGCCCAAACACTTGAGACTTTGAAATAGGCTCTGTGGTGGTCGCTGGTCTCGGGCTGTTTCGTGAAGCATCTCCAGGGCTGGGGCTCGAAGAGTTGTGCTGCGTCTCTGTCCGACAGGTAGCTCCTGCACCGATCCTTGCAGCGATCGCAGATGAAAGGAGCTGAAATTAAATCATTACCTTCTCTCTTGGGAAGTCAGTGTTTCCGTACCACAGTGGCTGCTCCCTGAACCTTCTCGTCTCCCCGTGCCGCTCCCCGTCCCTGCCATGACGAGCTGCTGCTGGTGGTGGTGTTGGTGGCAGGCCCCGTCGTGGCGCTGGCGCGCAGGCCCGTCAGGCTCTGCTGCTCCGCCGGCCGTCACGAGCCTCTCTTATCTCCGCTGTCGATGCCACACTCGCTTGATGTCTCAGTTCCGGAACGGAGATGCTCCAGCTGCTATCTGGGAAGGCTCTGGCCCCAAAAATATTTAGTTAGCAGCCATTCCGTTAAGTGGAATTGACTTTTTATCGGCTTTCCTCTGTACGGCTGCCACCGGCGAAGGCTGTTTCCTCCTTCCCTCTTCTCCGCCTGTCAGTCTGCTCCGCATTCCTATCGGCAGCCGTTAGCTCTGATCAATACTAACCACTGTGTAACAGCTCACGCATGGCTGCCTTAGTTTGCATCGATCAGACCCTTCTTCCAACAGGTAGCCAGCTATTTGAGGCAACGACTTGAGATAAACACCTACTTTTACTTCAGGCTAATTCATTACGGACGGATTTCAAGGAGACCCGGTGCCCTACTTCAGAGGCTCGCAGAGATCAGAGATTCGACAGCAACTTCTCTCCTGCCTGAGAGCGTGTGAGGCCGTGCTATTTTCCCTGTTTCTTCTGAAATTCAGCCTGTAAAAATGGTGCTATCCAAATACTTTCAGAAGACCTAGACTGAAATTTACACTTCACATTCTTTTAGTTAGGAGTTTCTGAAAACTGAGAACTTGAGTGCTGGTTAGAAATGGGGATGGGATGCCCAGCTGGTCAGTAAGCATCTCCTGACTGTCCTGGCACAGCTTCTTACTGCAGGACCCTCTTCTGTTGCCACCAGGCACCCCGGGACCACGGCTCTGCAATCCCCACGTGCTCCATGGGGACGCCACAGCTTCTCTGCTCAGCGGACACAAGTATTGACTCCATCAGACAGCTGATCCAAACTGAGGCTGTTTCTTTTTTTTTTTTCCACCATCCTTTTGAGGGAGAAGGAGCCCACCCTGAAGTTTGGAGAGCTGTCAGGTGGCTGCAGAGAAGGCACAGCACGGTCCCCAGCAGAGCTTTGCTCAGGCTGCCTGCGCACATTTTGCACGTTTATGTTTTGCTCCACGAGAAAAAGCCTGAATCAGAACCCCTTAATGTGTGGGCTTGGAAGGCGGAGAGGAACATTCAGAAAAGCAGGAGCCTTTGCCAGAGGTGAAATATGCAGTTCTTAATCAGTCTGAGAAGCCTGTAGATCAGATGCATCCAGTCCTGAAAGCCTCTCTTAGAGAAGTTCCCAACTTTACAGCAAGCAAACCACCTTTTCTGGTTGTTTTATACCTGTGCCAGTTTACAGAGGCATAAGGCCCGCAGGGCTGTTACAAACTTTCCAGTGAAATGAGTGTTTATTATTATAGGTTTGATGTTGTTCCCAAAAGGACCTAATCAACAAGTAATAAGGACTCAAGAGAGCAATTAGAAACCTGAACTTTAACTCCCTTATAACCACAGTGTAGACAGTAACTTTTGCTTTGGCTTTGGGGTATGCAGCCTAGTATCTTGCTGAAGAAGAAATACAGAAAATCTGAAATCTAAAATATCCGCATGCGAGCATTTGAATTTAAACACTGAGGCATAAGGCTAGTTTTTGTGGCAGAGTGAATGTGTATGGCAAAAGGGACTCGGTTTGGGGGGGAATCATACCCAAACATACAGCCTCCTTCATACCTGTTGTTTTGTTTTTTTTTTTTCAATGCTTCTTCCTAGCTTTAGGCAATCACTGAGGATGTCAGGTGCCAGCATACTTGCAGCATCTGTCCCCCCTTAAAACAATTACCTCATTTTTTCCATTTGTAAAGTAACAATAATATCTGCCTAAATGTGGAAGCTGGAGGTACTTGGTTAGTTTGAAACTTGTTTTGAAAATTTTCTATGGGACATTTCAGACAGGAACTACACATTAAATAATTCTTGCCAAAGAAAGTCATGTGGCTACTGGAAAATAAATAAATACATAAAATAAAAAAGCACAAGAATACAGCTGCATAGCACAGCTGCACCTGTGGGTATTGCCCAGGAGGGCTAACACTCCTCGCAGCCTGGCTGAAGCATTGCCTTTGCAGCCCTTACACAGAGCAATTGCACCACTAACATGTGCCCGTAGGTTGTTAACTTTTGTATTATTTGAAACTGAAGAAGTGTGTTTCTAGAAAATATTACAGAGTTAAAGTTGGCAGTTGTGGTTTGTTTTTTTTTTTTTCCCACTTTTTTTTTTTAATATTGCATTTGAAGGCCATTTCCCATCACAGCATATATGTCTGCATGTAGAGAAGAGAGCTGTCACACGTTTCCTCTTCAACAGGAACTATAGCAAGAAAGCAAATACTAGTGCCATGCAAGAAGCCAAGAAGAAAAAAAAAAAAATCACATGCAGGGGTTGTCCATTTTTAAATTTGTGACTGGTCAGCAGCACTAGGGGATTTCCAGTTCACCACAGTACGAGCAGGCTGACCTCTGTGTAGTGGCTGTCTGTGCCTTGCGAGTGGAGTATAAAGTGAATCATTTTTATTTTTTTGCATTACTGGCTCCTACAAGTCCTCCAGTGACCGTGGGTAGTGGTAGCTCCACCTGCTGCAGCACGCCTGTGGCACGCGTCCTCGCGCGTCCCCCCGAGCTGGCCGTGCTTGGCTGAGGCCTGATGCGAGCAGGGTGAAGCCGACGCTGGGTGGCCAGAAGACACAGCTGCAGAAGCTGGCAGTGCCAAAAACTGCTGCACTGCTGGCAGGCGGCATTCATCTTCCAGCCGTGCCTCTTCTGACCAGCTCCAAACAAGTGTTTGTCCTGTTCTGTGGTCATCACCGCAGAAGTAAAAATAATAGTGAGTAAACGGTGAGAAGGAGAGGTGTCGCTGTAAGGACTGAGCAGAAGTTTTCTGTAATTGCTCCTAGGAGAAACAGCAGGCATGGCCACTCACTGGAGTGTGTCATGTTACTGGGAATGATCAATAAAATAACGTGTGGAAGTGCGAAACTCCAGGAGCACACTGCAGAGCAGTGTCCAGGGCACATATTTTAATAGGCTGTGTTTTTCTCTGGAAGACACATAAAGTAAATGCACGTTGGCAGCATTCGTATGGCTTGTCACGACACTCAGACATGGGTTGCATGTATATACACAGGTGCCTTTGCAGTCAGCAGTTACCGAGCTGTCGGGGTGAGGGGCTGCTCCCTTTTGAAGCTGGGAACACCGCAGCGAGGCTGGAGCTGTGCACTTCGCACCCCAGCTTCAAACCAGGGGGCTGGTGGTGCCTCCACACCCCAGCACGGAGCATGGGACACCAGGGCCAGGAGCAGGAGCCGGGAGGGCTCCTGTCCCCTGCCATCCGTGGTGTTGGCAAGGAGAGGAGAGCTGAGCAGGCTGAGGATCCCGAAAACTGCGGTGAACATTCAGATGTACCTGGCCTTACGCGCGTTTAAGGTCTTGCAAAACTTCAGTGTATAAAATGGGGCCAGCAGAGGGAGTGAAATGCGGGGATGTTTTACAGTCTGTGGAAGAGGAGCTGCTGGGGTTTTGGTCCAGTTGTTGCTGGTTCAACCATGCTCCTCCAAACCCATGGTGTGGGGGCGCCGGCTCAGCAGACATCCATTTGTGCACTGTTCGTGTAATCAAGGTTGTGTCTGCATCTTCAACAGCAACAAAAAAGGTTGTATTATTGTTTTTTACTCAAAATGTGATTTCTGAACATCAATATAGTAAAATGCAAATTCTACAGCCATGGATTCACGTAAGATCTGTGCTCGTTGCTCCCGGACTATTTTTGTCAGTCAGTAGCACAGCTCTGTTCCCAGCCCCTGAGTGCGTGTGAGCTGCCTGGCTGCTCAGTGCACAGATCGTGGCATACCAAAACTGAGGGAATTCACAGCCTGAGCTGCTGTTCCGATTCTGAGTGAATATGTGAGTAAAAGGTGAGAAACTGTTACATTCATATGAACAATTGCAGTCTGGCTAAAAATGAGAAGAAACTCCAGCTACTCCTGCCCTATTTTGGCTCTGCAGAAACAGCAGAAGAATTTGGGAAACAAATGTTCAAGTTTCACACTACAGTTAAAAACTTAAATTTTCATTGATTAGCTGCTGAGAAAAGTGAGGGACAGGCTGTCATGCTGCAGATGGAGCAAAGCCTGGGGAAAACATTAGACTCACTGCTCCATCAGGGACCTTCAGTCCTGGCCTGCAGTCCAGCCTGGGCTCTAATACTGCACACACACCCCAGTAGGTCTAAATGGGCAAAATCATCTACTTTTGGAAAACTTCCTTTAGTACAAGGAGTCTGAAGTGTGTTTTCACATTATCTTTTGTTAGCTTGAAGGATCAAAGCAAGTTTCTAGACAGAAGTTGGATTTAATTGTTTGGGTTGAGGTTTTGAGGGCAGAGAGAGGGGATTTGCTTAAGTCCTTTCAGTGAGAAGACTTCACTTGCTGTTGTCCATCCTGCAGGAGGTGCAATTAGGATCATAAGATGGTTTGGGTTGGAAGGGACCTTAAAGACCATCTAGTTGAACCCCCCCCTAAAAAAACAAACAAACAAACAAACAAAAAGTGCCAGTTTTGTAGTGCCAGATTTTCCCAAGTATGACTTGAAACTGCTGTATAAATGTTACTGTCAGGTATAACGTAGGTTGTTATATTGAGGTTTTTGTTTTGTTTTGTTTTGCTTTGTTTTTGTTTAGAGGACACTGCAAATGAGAAAAAAAAATAATCAGCTTTAGCTGGAAATAAAAAATAAAAAAAGACAGACAGTTGGTGAAATATGTCTTGGAGAAGTGTTTTTCTGAAAACCATCCCCAGCCCGAAATTTTTCAGGAAGTTTCCTTTCAAAAAGCACTACGTACTCACTCCTCCAATTAAGGTTAAGAAGAACAAAGGGAAGTCTTTTTTTTTTTTTTCTTTTTTTTTTTTTTTTTTCCTGCCAGTACTATATTTGATATCTGAGAACTGGCTGATGCAATTACGAGTCTTAGCTTTCAGGGTGCTGTTTCATACCTTCAAGAGGTAAATGACAATTTCCCAGATATGGGGTGGGGGGAAGGGGTTGAAATATTGGTGAGACCGGTACATGCAGTAAGCAGCTCCTTCTGATCTGATCTTCCCTGTTCTGCACCTGTGTACCATGACAAAGTTTGCTGCACAAGTTAGACTGGATTTGTTTCCAGTGGTTCTGTCTGGTAATGGTGGCTGGGATGGGCTGAATATTTTGGGATCTCTTCAGATGTATCACCATCTAAAAGTTAGATGGTCTCACCTCTCACTCTTATCATCCCAAATGGTGGTCAGTCTGTACCTGAAATACAAGTTTAGGACCTCATTCTCATTTACTTTGCACTTAATTTATTTTAGCTCTGTAATGTTTTCAGTTAGCATTGATTAGTGTACATGCCAATATGTGATAAATATTGAGAAATGAAAATAATCTTTAAGTCCAAAATGTTTGAAAACCTTTGCCGTACAGGGTGCAGATAATGAACCTGTGATAAGCTCATCACAGCAATTTCTACCTGGTGACCACGTTAGCAAGAGCTGGAATTCATGGAGCTGTATGAGAGGCCCTTAATACTAGTGAATCACCAGGCCAGCTCTGCGGTACAGGTGTCTGTTATCTCTGATTCTCCTTTCACTGAAAAAGAAAGGTCAATGCAGAGGTAGTTTGTGAAACAAAAGGTGATGTGATCAGTCAGCAGTGTCCCAGAAGTCAGTGCTAAGGATCTCCAGAGTCTGTGATATTCCCCAAACTCAGCCTTGTGTGTTGGTCTTATAGTTTTGCAGGACTGTTGAGTCCTTTTCAACTTTTTACATTCTTCTATTTCCAGTCCCCTATGTCACTTTCAGTCAAAGATTATTCATATTGTGGTATATGCTGTCGGCTTTATTTTTAAGAGGTCTTTTAATCTGTGTTTATACACAAGTCTTCAAAGATACATTATTTTATTTTTTTTAGCAAAACACAGAAATGTTACAAGTTGTTAGTCATTGGATATTGTGGAATTAGCTTAAAATAAGTTTTTCCTCCTTGAAATGGGTATTTGTGTTTAGTTCAAATAATTCTGCATCAGTCTGTTAAAGATGAAAATCAGAACAACCTCTGCAATATAGGAAAGGTAAAGCGAGAACAAAATGGCACTTGGCCAATGTTTATGAATCACGGAATATGATCATGAAATCATAAGAATAACCACCAAAAGGTAAATAAATTACCCAGCCTACTACTTATTTTCATGTACAGTTTGACACAAAAGCTGAAGCCATGAATGATTTATACCTGTTTTAACAATAATACTCATTTTCCTGAAAGATGGTCAGCACTAAGGCTGCTGTGGGCACCGTGCCAGTTGTTGAAAGGTTAATGTCTCAGCAGCAATACATTAAATTATGAATTATACCAGTCCCAAAATGGAAGGTTATTAGCTCAGTATGTTTAATTAGCCCGACTCGAACTTTGCCATCTGCTAGCACTGTCCGTCACTAATGTATGGCCACGTGGAACAGGAAGGTTGGAAATAAGGTGCTGGAAGCAGGAAACCTTCACTTCCACACAACCAAACCTCACCCACTAAAACTGCCTGGGGGTGCCGATGCTCTGAAATCCCCGGCAGGTCCAAAGGCTGGCTCACACACACGGCTCTGGTGAAATCCTTCTTGGTAACCACCAACTGATCCCAGACGTGAAAGGCGCTGCACGCAGAGTTCAGGAGCACAAGGAAATCCACAAGGATACGCACGTCTTGTTTCCTCCTGAGGCTTAGGGCCAGTTTTCATGTCAAAACATTTGATTAATGTTTGTAAATTCTAATTAGAGTTGTGTCCTGGTTACATCATAGTGTTTAACGTGAAGGGAAAAGGAAGAAAGATGAGAGCCTGGGCAATGCATGTGCCAGAAAAAGAGAAGCTTTTCTAGAGACAGGTCTGGAGCTGCAACAACCACAGGCATATGGGCAGCCCTGTACAGTGTGGCCCTTGATCATCAGAGCATCCTGCAGGCCAGTGCTCAGACATTCGGGAAGAAACAGCTCATGGTGGGTTTATTTGCACAGCATCTCTTCCCAATAACTGTGCAAGGCTGCGATATTTAGCTTTTTAACAAATATTAAAATGATACTTTTCTTATTTTTTAAAAAATAACAAAAAGTAAAATATGCTGATCTTGTATTAGTTAAGATTGTGTGACTTGTAAAATATGATGTGCTAAGTGATAACTTAGTTAATCATTCATCATTATTATAAGGGTGCTTTTGTGGGGGTTACGTGTTAAAACTGAGGTCAGAAGTGTGTCCAGGAAAGTGGAATGTACAAACAGGGGGAAGATTTTGAAGCTGTAAGAGGCCAAACACAGTCCCAATTTTAATTTTCCTTTCTCCTTCTCCTATCCAAGGTAGGATAACCTTGCCATGGAGGAAAGGGATTTGAACAGACGTAACGTAGAGCCTTCCAGTAGCCGGACACAAAAATTAAGAGAGAGTTTATTCATTCCCACCCCAACAAAGCCCAGCAGAATTTAAAGATATTTTAACCTACAAAGGAGATTGGGTCAAACACTTACTAATTCACTGAAAACTAGTCTAGGTGGAGAGGTCCATGCAATTCCACCGGCTACAAAGTCTCTGTGTTTCTATGTTGCATGAAAAGAGTAAAGAAAGAGTCTGACAGAAATTACAAGGCATCCAAGTCAGTGGAAGAGACAGTATCAGGTAGAGAATCGACTCCTTTTTCTTAATTTACTCACTGTTTCTTCTTCTCCTCTGGAGTTTTTGCTGATTCCCTCTCCTTCACTTTAGTAAATCCTCTGTGCTTGAACTTTTGTAGCAGGTGGCATGGTTGGAATATTGGAGTAATACGTATTAGAGTAAAACCTGCAGACGGAAATAGAAAGTAAATGGAAGATTAATTGATCAGAGGAAGGGCAAAGGATGGAGGGGATAAAACAAAGGGAAGGAAAGACAAAAATAATACCTTACCTGTGTTCTACAATAATTTATTATTTTTATATAGTGCCCACGGTGTATAGGATCTGTTTTACTGAACAAATAGGAAAAAAAGAGTTCTCAGCCCCAAACAGCAAACATATTAATTTATAATGTGACAGCCCAACTAAACAAGTGGTCAGGCCAATGCAACAAGGAATAATTTAGGGCTTATGGAGCCTGAGTTACTTTAGTTTGGTATATGCACATGTGCATTCCATCAGATGGAAGTCTCTTGTTTTTGTAATAACTTATTGCAGAAGAAAAATTTCTCTCTCAGGAAAGTTCTGAGTGAGAGAGGGAGGGTTTGAGGGCATGGACAAGTGTTTTATGCAGAGGAACAAAGAGACTGCCATTTTAATACATCATAAAAGGAGTGACAAATTTAACCACAGCCTTACAGCAGAGGTACTGCAAATCACCCCCCAGCCAGGATTCAAGGAAGCTCGTAGTGGGCTGAGAAGTGGTGCAGAGTGAAGAGAAAAGCAGAGGAGACGGGAGGAAAAACTGGAGCATTTGCTCTGAGCCATCCAGAGCTCGAGTTTCTAATGAGCCGTCCAGATGGGACAGCGAGGAGGTGACCTGAAACAACACCACCAAGCAGGAGAGGGTTCCAGGGGAGAAGCAAACCCACCGTGACCACAGAATCGTGGCAGCAATAGCAAAGTTGTTTTCTAGCACAGTTACTGCAGTTTCAATTGCAGTTTTATTCCAACAGCAAATTCCAAAGTTTTATGTCCATAAAGGTTTAGACATAAACAAGAAAGAAGTCAGGAAAGTGGTATGTACTTGTATAAACAGTTCCACTTTATAATTAATGCTGGAGATCAGGGGAGCAGGAATAGCTGTGCATGTGTGGTCATTCAGATTTACGGTTGGCCTTATTAAAACCTAGTTCTACAATAATTTTATGCCCAGGTAGGGCAGAAAGAGAGCAGGATGCCCCCAAGCAACCCATAAATAGTGTGGTGAAGACAAAGTGTTTATTACTTAGCTTCACAAAGGCTCTGTAAGTGCTCTCCCAGGGTACATATACTCATACCCCAGATGCCAATTCTGCAAATTAGCATTATTTCTCAAAATACTATGTAAACAGAAGTCATTTGAATACTTGATTTCATCAGACAGAGTACCACATGGAAACGTCAGTATCTTCTCTTCCCTTCTGCAGAGCGATCAGAGGTTTTCATTGCCTTTGTGTTTCTCTTGGAGTATTGTTACTGATGAAAAAAACTTGCAGGGTCTGGGATCTTTACAGAACTTTATTCCTCAGGATTTTGTCCCATCTCATTGCCATCTTTCTTCCTCATCTTCCCCCTCTCTGCACCAAAACAGCCATTAGCCTTTGAACTAAAGAAAACTTTCAAGAGACGAGGTGAGATGACAAACTAATCAGTCTGAAAGAGCAACTCTGGGGCATGAACTTTCCCATTTGTTACTGAAGTGTGCTATTTTGAATCTTCTGTTTAATAGTTTAAATGACTATGCCAGAAGTTATTTCATGTCTGAGACACATAGGGAATTTCAGGGATATGAGATCCTGTCAAATAAACTTCAGGATGTACCTTTTTGATTAGTAGAAAAGCTACCAGTAAGTTCAGCTCAGGTGTTTGCTAATGAGCTCTTATTGTATCATTGTGTCCTACAATTATGAGTTGTTCAAATTTTAGAAACTTTCACCTTTTTTTTTCAATCCATTTCTGTATTGTATTTCACATAGAAACAGGTACCTTAGTTTAGAGGAGAACAACACAGGGTGAGATTTTCCAGGGCTAAAAGCAACTGTTGGATCCCATTGGGAGGATGCATAGCTATCCTGTTCAGTGAAATAAAGACATACTTTTAATCCTGAATGTTGCAGGATACTGGATTTTAAAGTCCTTCTTACAGCAGAAAAGTTGCCACTGACCAGTAAGCCATTGCTAGGAGGTGCTGTGTTCGCTGAGAGGGAGAAGGCACTTCTTTTTCCTAGGAGGTTGATCTTAGTCATAATTCTTTGGAGCTGCTGATATTTTGAGTCTTTTGACTTAATTCATTGGAATTAAGAAAGGAAGAAAGGGGTAAGTGAGGACAATCAGTGATGCACTGTAAATTGGTAAGATTTCATGGCACCCCATATGGATGTTGTCTGTGTGTCTGGAAACACATCAAGAGAATTTACGCAATCGTGTCTTTTATGCTCTGATCCCTCAAGTCAGTGTTATTCCCATTTTACAGGCCAGGCAAATAGGACAAAGAGCGGAGGAGAGTTTTGAAGACCATTCTCGTATACCTTTGTCTTGGGCACTTTTAGTGTGCCGTGTGTACTGCTCTGGCTGGTCCTTCAGTACAGCCAGCAAGTCTGTGGCATGGCTAGGAATAGAAGCCAGGCCCTTATTCCAACTCCCAGATCCTCAAGAATATTTTTAGGTACCTAATACCATTAATTTTATACTTTTTTTTTTTTTTTTTTTTTTTTGGCCAAAGTGCTTAGAAACAAGATCATGCTTCCTCCTGAAATAATTTTTAAAATCATACTTATGTGATCTTGGACTTCTGTTTTTCAGGGATTGTGTGCAGTTTGGCCATATTTAAGAACAAATGGGCTTCAAAAGTAGTTTGTGAAGAGTTCTGAGTGTACAGTGCTTTTGTACAGCCTTAAAGTATGACTAAGTATACAGGGAAGATGGTGCAGAGTTTCTGTCTTCTGCAGAGTCTGAGAAGAGCTTTGGCAGAACGTAGGCATTGGGTAGCAATGTGGGGGAGCAGTAGAAGGCTTCTTTTAATGGCCGTAAGATTCAGATTCATTTTTTGCTGTCTCCAAAAGACAAAATATTGTGCTTTTGTACCCCCTTTTGTTTTGTTTGCATCTTTCTTTTCTCAAACACAAAATCTTTCATATTTAAAATACAGCAAGGCCATTGCTGTACACCAGTTTACCAATATTTTAATTAAAATGATGCTAACACACAAGAAGCTTCCAGAAACCCCAATGACAGCTGGCCTATAGCATGCTGAAGCTTTTCCAGCCTCAGTGCTGCAGCCTTTACTCAAAATGCTCACAGTGGCCTGGAGAAATATACCGATTTTCTACATATGGTTATTTTTTTATTATGCTAACTCAACATCTCATTTGAAGCCCTGCTCCTGCATCCTATCTATTATTAATTAATTGATTTCCTATAAGCTTGTTACTTCAATTGCTATAACATCCTCACAATGTGCATGGCTTTTCAGGCAACAGAAGACAGTTCCCGTCACAAAGAGCAAACATGCCAAAAATGCCAAGTCAGACAAAGGCGAAAGAGCACTGCAAGAAGCAAGTAGATGAGTGGACAAGCCGTGGCATGCTCGTGCCGTGGTTATCGTTTTCTTTTTGGTTAAATGCCTCAGATTCCCAGTAGTGTTCGCTATTCATCCTCTGTCCCCAGTCCTCACCGTTGCCCACAGCCATTCTCTGTTCCTCCCATCACACATCATTTGGCCACCTCCCGTTTACCTCTGGACATGTAGTTACTTGTAAGATGAACAGATGTGAGGGGCAGCGTGTTTTTTGGTGACTCCCCCCATAGTTGTCACAGGAAGAAAAGGGCTTGAGGAGGATTTGGGAGCCCAGAGGCCATTCCTGTGCAGGGTCGGGCTGTCCCATGTGAGGGGAACACAGCCTCCGTGGGGCAAACGCTGGGGGAACAGAGCCTCTGCGTTTGCTCCAGCCTTTGAGGTGCTTCCCTCCTCTCGCTGAGTCCAGTGCCGAGTGGTAAATGTGCTTATTAGAGTGCTAATGTCCTGCCAGTGGAATCCTACCTCCAAGTATATTAGGGTAATGAGTTCACACCTAACTAATGGAGACTTAATAGAGTTACTAATAGGCTGCCTTTTCCCCCACGGTTTATGACCCTGCAGGCCGGAGCTGTGAGGGGAGGGAGAGGCTGGAGGCTGCTCTCGGTCCCGCAGACGCCACGGCAGCGCTCCGGCCCGGCCGCCAGCCTCCGCCTGCCTCAGGAGTTCCTTTCCAGGGACATCATCCCTCCACCTTTCTGCGAGGAAAAATAAACAGTTTGAGGCTCCTGCGTCTTTATTAAACATTTCCTTCAAGCTGCATACTTTGGCTCCGTGCCCAAGTGCACCAAGAAAGCTTCCACAGAGCAGCTCAAGGCCGGAGTCCGGCCGCCGGCTGCCCGGGATAAACAGCCCCGGCGGGGCCCAGCACCTGCCCCCGCCTCGGCCTGGCCACGGTGCCGAGAGGCCGCGAGGGCGCCTGCTCGGCACGGCCGTGTGCGGCTCTGCTCACCGACACAGGCCGACGTGGCAGCGAGGTGGGTGGGGAGGGGACGGCGAGCGCCCCGGGACAGCAGAGGTTGTCTGGTGCTGCTGGCGGGGAGGGCTGGCGTCGGTGTGGAGGGGGTTTGGAGAGCTGCTGGAGCTGGGGGGGGAAAAGCAGTGATATTCTTAAGTCTGTAGCACCAGGTGAATGGTATGTTAGCACTTAAAGACGCATTCTTTACCCACCACCAGCAGTGCTTCTGCCGGGTGACGGTGTGGGGTTTGCCGTGGGTTGAGTCCCTGCCTGAGCGTGGTGGCCGCCCGTCACGGCCCTGCAGAGGGAAAAGCGGTGTCAGACGGCGTCATGCCGGGCGGGCAACGTGTCTGCGAGCCGCACAAGGACACAGCGCCGAGCCCCAGGCCCTGCGAGAGGGGCCCGGCTGCAGGAGGTCCCGCTGGAGGGGGCTGAAAGCCGCGGGCAGCGGGGCACGGCGGCGGGGTGATGTCAGCGCTTCCTTCTGGGCCGGTCGTGTGCGCCTGCCAGGTAAACAGTCTAGAAATAGACGGGAGGAAGGCAGCGGATGGAGCGTGCAGCCGGGCTGGAGCTCGGCCTCCACCCTTTCCTCGCCACAGCCGTCATCACAGGCAGCTTTCCTGGCCTGGAGCGGGGTGCTCGGGGCAAAGCTGGCAATTGTGCAAGGAAGCAAAGCCAGGACTCTCGTGTAGCATGGTTTTAAAATGTAGTGCCCACGTTGTGAGACGGTGCTGGCAGAACAAGCAGGCAGAGGTTGTTGATGGGGTGGCTACAGCAGAGCTGCTTCATCCCCGTTTGGGCAGCAGGAGCCCAGTGGCTGGGATGGTGGAGGTGGGCGCCGCAGCTAACGCACCTCACTGAGCAGGGAACCCTGCTGTGCCCTGAGCTGGGAACAGGTTAAAATTGAGGCATTTATTGCAAGCATAGAAGCTTACTTACGTCGTGTGAAGTGTTCCCAGCAACTGAACAACAGAAGTTCAGGTATAGAAACTCTGTAAAGTGCCAAGAATATTCTTAGTTGGCTCTTTCCTCATTCACTAGAAATGTGCCTTTTCTGTGACGCCTTTCAGAGCAGTCTGGCAGTTAAATTAGTAACTACAATAAAAACTACCAGTGCTGCTTGGAGACAGGGTTTTCTAAATCTCTGCTCATCAAAAATATAACGCGTGGTCTAAGCCGCCTCCTGAGGCAGGAAGCCTGGCCTCGAGTCCCGGGCTTGCCCCGCTTTCATTGACCTCAGCAGACAAAATGCGCGGCACCGTGCAGGTTCTTCTCTGGGACAGGGGCCATATCTTTTCCAGGCATGATGGAGTACTTTTTCAGGAATTTTCCAGGCATGGTAGTGTGATCCTGTGCATCATCCACACATGTGTCCTGTCTGGAGTGGCAGAGAGAAACTGCAAGAGCAGAAAGCTGGGAAAACACTGTCACAGCTACTGCTGATGGCCAGGTGCCCGCTCAGCACTTTCCTTTACCCCCACAAAACAAAGCTGCCGTCATAGCAAGTACCCATAAAATGCAAGGCATTCTGAGTGCGGAGATTAGTGGTAATTTTACAAGGACTCAAATAACGTCGGTCTGCAGGGTGCAGCACTGCCTTGAAAGGGAACAGCAGACATTTCCCCTGGAAGCAAGTTTCCTCTTTCGAGCAGTTTACAGCTGAAGCGCAGTGTCGGATTGTGGCACAAATATCCTATCAGCCTTGGGTTGGAAGACAGATATTTGATACCTCTTTCTGTTGCCGAAACGCGCTGCCCAGACGAGGCTCCCAGCACGGTTATTTTTTGAAGCATTATGTAATTGGATTGCATGGTCAGTAGTGCTTCCTTAACGAGCCTTTCAGCAAGCCCTCCGCCTGCCGCAGCCAATCCTCAGCCCTTACATACACACTTACTCACGCAGGCTCAGTCTGGAGTAAACTCGCTGCTAAATACAGTTCGGACGCGGATGAGACCAGGCTCGGAATAGACCTTCCGCCGCCCGCGGTGCGCGAGGCGCGGTGCCTGGCTCTGCCGCTGCCCCAGCGGGGCCACGCTGGCGTTTCCTGGCCGCGGGCTCCCCTCCTCCTGCCCCTGCCTGGGCCCTCCCGGGGAAAACCTGCTCGCTGCAGCACAGAGGGGCGACCAGGCACCAGTGGTCCCAGTCCTCCCGGTGCAGGCGACAGCCCGGGGTCTGCCGCTGTGATGGTCCCCGGGGCTTGAAGCCATCGGTCCCCAGCCATGGGCAGACTCTGCCACTGCGCCCAGGCCCCGAGTGTCACGGGGCCTTCCCGTCCCCAGGTTTGGGTGCAAGCTGGAGTGCCGAGCCAGGAGCTCTGTCTCCAGATGCCTTCGTGGGTCAGGCTGCAAAGTAACCACGCTCGCGGCCCACTGCCGGAGACGAAGTGTGGGGCTGGCCCCTCGTCCGTCAGCGGCGTTTGGCAGGACTTGGCCGTCCCCCTGGGCCACTGTCCGTGTGCCGGTTGTGGCTGTGCTGAGTCACTGCTTCCTGTTTGCGATTGCTGACTGGTGGCAGCAGTTGCAGAAGCAAGGAGAGATATTAAAAAGTGTGAACTTCCACTGGGACCAGCAGATACAATTAGGGCCGTGCCAAGAAATACACTGCAGCGAGCAGTTGTTTAAAGGGATGCAGAGCACTGCGCACCCCCTGTTCCCTTGCTGCAGGAAGTAGGAAAAATGAACATCACCAGCCTTTTATCATCGGTGAACCCAAATAAAAATGGTGTTTGCCTCCTAAAGCTTGCTCTGGCTCTTCTCCACGCTCCTCCTCAAAGTGATTGACCCAGCCTTCCAGCCAGGGTCTTCTCTACCTGCCACCTCAGCAGCTGCTGAGTAGGGAACCTTCTTTCACCCAGGAGTGGCTCTCTCTGGAAAGCCTACATGATGCTGTGTAAATGGGGCTGCTTCAGAAGCCATACACAACTGTAATGTTATTTCCATTCTTTTTTTTTTTTTTTTTAATGGGAAATATCCCTGGGGAAAAGCATGAAAGTATATGGAGAAGGTGCTCTCTGATCATTAAGATCTAAATGTAGCATCCGAGCAGCATGTGTGCTTCTTCATATTATGCTGAAATTCATCTTAAAGTGCTGCTCCTATGTGGGCATTTCCCTTTTTGTCCTTTTTTGCTTGAACGTTTGGAAGCATTGCCAATAGTTTCATCTCCAGCCCTGGTGATTAATGTCTCCAAAAGTTCTTTCTCTGCTCTATTGTTTATTATATTTATATCAGCCTTTTAATTTGTATTTTAAATCCATATTAACTTTTTAGCCTTACTTTCAGAATATGCGTTCTGCTTATTAAGCTAAGCACAGGAATTAGAGGATGGAGTTCTATGGACTGTGTGATACCAGAGGATAGAAAATATACTGAGACTGGTCTTTTTTGAAGTGAATATAGTTGTTGTCAGCTAAGAAGAAGGAAAAAAAAAAAAAACAAAAACCAAAAAACGCAACTTAACTTTTTTTACTGGCACTAGACTGATTTTTTTTTTTTTTTTTTTTTTTTTTAGCCCTGTGACAGACACAAGGCTGAGGACTGCCATAGAGAACATACATTAGGAAAAAAAAAGAAAAAAAATAGCCTCAGTTATTTCAACAAATACCAAAAGTGGATTGAGAGTGGATGAAGAGGAGGAGGAGGCAATAGTGAACACACAACACAGTTCAAGCTGGCAAGGAGCCCTTTCTTGAAGAATGTAAGTTTAACCTTTAGCATTCAAGTGTCTGGGCTTAAGTGTCATTATGAGCAATACTTTCCTCCAGCACAGCCTCTCCTGCCTGGAGGAGGGCTCTGTGCAACCCCATCAGTTTTCCCCTTTCCTTTACAGAGTACAAAAATATGTATTTGTCTGCTTATGTTCAGCAAAGTTACTTTGAATGGCAGCCCCTTGTTGACAAAAGCAGGATGCTGCTGGCTGGGTCCGAGGGAGGCTCCACTCTGCCCTGGCCGTGCCCGGAGCGGTCAGTGGAGGCTCTGGTGCAGCTATCGCCCGATAAAGCAAATTCCTTGCCTGGCTGGCATTCACTGCCTGCCTTCTGGTTAAAGGCTGCGTGCCCCAGACTTAAACAGGAGTCAGGCGGCTGGGCTGGGGGCTGCCATAGCGTGCTGTCCACAACCGGCCCCTTTGTTCTGCGCGCCGCACCAGGTATCTCTGCGGTTCTTGCATGCTCGTTCTGGCCGGCGGAAGAAAGAGGCTCTGCTAGTGAATTGCTTTTGCGAGAAGCAAGCTAAAACGAGGAGGAGGGAGGGATGGGCCTGGTGTCACCGTGTCTGTCCACCTCCCCCCCACCCCAAGTGCAAAACAGTTAATCTCACCTTTTGATAGAGGCAACACAGAAAAAAATTAGAGAGACAGCAGCAGACAAACATCAGACCTGGCTGCTGCAAATGGACAGGCTAGATGTGCCCCCCAAATCAGCTCCAGCTGTAAAACACTTCAGGGCTGATAGAAACCACACGCATCCCAGGCATAACCGATCTGCAAAGCTGCATTCCAATAAAAATGCAGCATAGACATAAAAGAAATACTGACTGGGATTCCCATCCTGATTTGGGTGCCGGGGGAGGGAGCGGGGACGACACGACAGGGGAGGCAATCCTTCCAGCCCTGGGTCTGTCCTCTCTCTGCCTGGGTGCAGGGCTGAGTAAGGAGCAGCTCGCTGAATTGCAGAGGGAGGAGCGGAGCCTCCTTTAGCCGCTGCTGCAGCTCCCTGGTGTTTGGTTCCCAGATCCCAGCCCTCAGAGGGCACAAATCAAAGCAGCTATACAGGCTAATAGGGGAGGGTCAGGGTTAGCTGCAGGGTACATCACTGACTGAAATCACATGCTGGAATCCGAATTTAAATAAGCATGCCTCACGTCTGAGGCTGTGCTGCAAATGTCAAATGTGCTTATGTTAAATACAGGTAATATTCTGAATGTACGTTTGAGAACATGATTCTTTCAGATACCTTGTCTGATGAATTTTGCATCTCATATTTGTGATTTATTTTATGCAAAGTACACACTCCCTTCTTCTTTCCACCTTTTGTGAAAACTCAGGTCTTAGAGGAAAAAAGAACGTATATACATATATAGAGAGCTAAAGATGAACTACTGGGTTAGCTGTAGCAAAGATGCTACATCAGATCAGGTTTCTCACTGCTTAAAAGACAGGCTTTGAGTCCATGGTTACTCTGTTTTAAGTACAGCTGGTATTGGTGCTTAACTGACCAAAGAATTTGATGCAGGCTTTTCTGCAAATCTCCATCTTAATTCTAAAACAATTTGGAGGGGAAGAAGGCAGCTGGAATATTTTCTGAGGTGTTCTTGGTACGTGACTTAGGGTGAAAGGTGTTAGACGTGTGATGCTGTGGCGTGTTTCTGGCCCA
The DNA here is from genome assembly GCF_965140915.1 of Aythya marila. Lineage (NCBI taxonomy): Eukaryota > Metazoa > Chordata > Aves > Anseriformes > Anatidae > Aythya > Aythya marila. Next base: position 21,218,580 of record NC_139053.1, read on the forward strand.
TGGAGGGGGATGACTGTAGGGCTGCAGGAACCGTGGGCGAGGGTCGCTCTGCCACAGTCCCAGCTCAGAAGACCCAGGCTGGCCTCAAGGCAGGCATGTGCTTTTAGTCACCGTATTGACATGCTCTGAATTTTGTTAAAACTGCCCTGTAAAACAGAACTCTTCTCAGTGCTGAAAACAATTTCATTTTCTTTTCTAATTTGGTGGGAATTGTAATTTTACTTTGTAACTTATTTCCCTCTCTTCCCTTTTAAGATGGTTCCCAAACATTTATTGTGGGATTTTTCATTTGAAATAGTTTTCTAGGGAAATTACTGTGACAGTGATTTAATTGTTTAATTAAAATCTGACATTGATGACAACATAAATACAATAAGCATGAGGTGATACAGGCATTAAACAAGTGCAATTGTGGAACACATCCATAGAGTACTCGGAGCACACAGAGCAGCTCACAAAGAAATGATGTTCAATATTTATCAGGTTAGTGAGTCCTAATTAAATGCCAAGACTTTTTTCTTCATTTCTTAAAAAAAAAAGAACATATAGATGTATTCCAAGTGCTCATTTCCATCACAAACACATCTACTTGTCTTGTGTTTAGGCCTGTGAAAAAGCAAATTCGTATTAAAAATCTGCTAGTTGAGTTAAGGGCTATGCACTGAGCCTGACTACAGCAACCCAGCCAGAGGGTCTGAGGTCGCTGGAACAGCCCAGCACTGTCCCACCACTCCCAGTGTCTATGCTAAGTGCAGTGATTACAAAATGGATGGACAGATTTCTTTTAATAATATAGTAAAAAAAAAAAAAAAAAAAAAAAAAAAAAAAAAAAAGGAAATATATTGAAGACAAAAGAAAAAGCGTTCCTCTGAATATTTCCCCCCTCAAGTTCAAATCTCTCCAAAATCCTACCGTGCATATTTCTTCTAGGGAAATACACGCAGCCCCCTCTAGCACATCCACACCTCTCTCTCAGCAATGAAGGAGTCAGCCCCCTGCCCACTGAACAACACAGACACGCTGCCAGAAAAAAGGCACGTTATCTGGCTGGAATTGCTCAGCAGTGCGTCTCTCCAGCCCTCTGTTTCTAAGCATTTCTGCCTCCCAACAACAAACGTGCTGCTGTTGGAATATCCCTTCCCATGCCTCTTGCTGGGCACCTTGAAATGGTATCAGATCGCTTCTGCAGCTTACGCAGCCCTTTACGATCAGTCGCTTCTCATCATCTGCACTTTCACCCCTTTCCAAACTCCTAAATAAATGCATCTGCTCCAGTTTAATCCATGTTAGCCGTCCCCCCTTCTTGTATGAAACTTCATGCAAACTTTCTGAATAAAAAGGAAAGCTTACCTGGACAATGCTTTGAGTATGAAGTAATAACTGATAAAGCCAGACACCCCAACTCCAGTGCAGGGATTTGATTGCAAATTTCCATTGCAAAGGAGCAGAGGGAACTGGAAATCTGACAAATGCCTTCAAATTGACCTGTGTTTTCACAATGCACGCTGTGTTTAAAATGAATGGCAGACTTTATCATTTGGAGCTCCTTCAAGGACTCCAGCCTTCTACGCTTTGTTCTAATTCTTTAGACATATTTCCAAGAAGCACAAGGCTCTGCAAGTGGATGATATTATGGAGATTTCTTTTTCTAACCAGGATTTTTTTTTTCCACAATAATTTTTAAAGCCTGAATTTAAAAAGATAGCCTGGAACTTCTTCCCTACTATACACATCCCACATCCATACATTCACCCCTAACGTCAGTTCAGTGAGCAGGCCTCTTGCACCTTAAGGTTTTGGTCCAATTCCCACATATTACTGAGTGGAAACAGGCGGCATGCAGCCAGGCTGGTGACTGAGGAATGTGATATGGTTGTGGCTCCCCCCAAATTCACAGTAGTCAACTGCTTTCACCACAGCCGCCTGCAAATCTGGCCCACTCTTGCCTCAGGATAGATCTTCTCCTAAGATGCTCAACAGCCCAAGCGTGTTTCTACAGGAGGACTTGGGCTCCTCGCAGAGCCACGGGAACCTGAGGCCGCTTACCCCTATGCTACATGTCAAAGAAAACAGCTTTTTTTTTTTTTTTTTTAAAAGTTATGTCAAAAAAGCCATATGTGCTGCCTCAGAAGCTGAACATTTTGCATTAAAATTGTTCCTCTTAATTAACAAATAGTAGAATTTCCCTTAAAACACTGGTATTAGTTTCATTTGTTCAAAGTAACATATAAATGAAACTATATGATTCTGTGTACAAATATGTCACATATGCTGCAAGAGAAAAAATAGGGTTAATTTAATAATTCAAGTGTCTTTAACAAGTTTCTCATGGGAAAAATCTGTCTTATTTTTCCTGCAAATCTGATACTGAGAGATTTTTTCTAAGCACAGTAAAAGGCATTTGAACCAAAGATCCAATCCAAGGATATGTAAAGCTACATATATAGAAAGAGGCATCCGTAGTATTACAGATAAGGTCACATCAAGATTTCCAATTAAAGCAAGGGTAGGCTCCCTGTATTTTAGAAACTGGTTTGTCTTACCTAGAACAAAGAAGTCTTAATGGAAGTTAATTTTCTAGAGGAGAACTGTGCGCACATATGTGTTTGAATGTTTTACCTAATGATTACTGTACAAATTACTCCTTAATTCCTTCGACTTATTTTGCTATTTGTACAGTTGTCTGGCTGGCGCTCCAGTTACTGCTTGCTCGCTTCCTTCTTTGCGCGCACAGACACACACACACCCCGCCACCTCTTTTTGCACCCCAGTAAAAATGGGAACTCTTCCATTTCCCAGCCTCTGAATGCCTGTGGTCAGGACGAGGGGCAAAATCTTTGTCGTCCGCTTCATCTGGCTGCATTTCTCTTCGCAGCTGTGGCAGCAGTCGCTGCCTCATCTTCTGCCCTTACCAGGAGGGGGGCGAGATGCCCTAGGACTTGACCCCGCAGCAGAGGCTGCTCTGGCTGGACCCAGCACCCAGGAGGGGTGTGGGGACGCGGTGCGCTCCCCTCTTCCCGCGCAACCCTCCCGCTCCTGGGTGCAGCCGCGCTCCCGGCGCCTCTGACCCCGGCGACCGCTGCCCTCCTCCCTTTTGGGGCACTCGGGATCACCGTGGGAGCATAAAAGGACAAGAATGCAGGAGCGGCGAGAGACTGTCACAGGAGGGCACAGCGCAGCACAGCCAGAGGAACAGCAGGATTGCCGAAAAGAGGGATGTTTGGTTTGTGTTAACTACCCAGACAGACGCACTTCGGCATGTTTGCGTTTATGGAATCCATATGTTGTCATGGGAAATTAAAGGACAGCAACACAAAACTAGAATTTGCGACGCAAATGCAAAGAAAACGTACATGACTACCAGACTCTGCATTTGCACGTGTTACTGCTAAGGTGCCTATTTCTGGAGGATCAAAGTTACTAGATTTGCTCGCCACCTTCTCCACATGTTTACTTTTTCTTTCCTCTGCAAAGAGTGTACACAGGCAGCACCCATTCTCAGACGGGTCCACTGGATCTACAGCCTCTAGTGAATATATGCGCTTCTTGTAAGTTATACCAACTACTAAAAGAAAAGGGTTACTTTATTCTTGCCTCAATTTCATCGTCAAAACACGTTTGTTCCATATTCAGTAAGAACAACAGTTACAAATTACATGCACCTTTATAGATAGCGCACCAAGCAGCCCTGAGAAATTCTACTTGCCTCAGGGCTTGCTGGGTTGGGGTTTGTCTTTTTTTTTTTTTTTTTGAAGGGAAAATAATATTACAGTTACTCCTCCATAAAGCTGGACGCACACATTTTGAGCAGGAACAGACAGATTTTTAAGGGCAGCTTTTAAAGACAAACAAGCAATGCATTGGAGTCTATTCATTTAACAAGCCATAAGACCTCATACACAGCATGCGCATTGTAACCGTACACAGTCAGTGCTGCATTTATAATATTCAAATAACCGTGGCACATATTAAACCTTGATTCTTAAATCTTCCAAATGCAAGACACTTCCAGTAACGTATCAACTAGTACAGCCTTTCTTCAATTTCTAGTAAGCTCTCCTCTTCATTTACCCCCCCATCCCACTAAAGGGACTTGTCAAAATTTCAAATGACCACCACCAGGCTAAGAAATATGGAAAGCTTGATACATTTCATTAGAAATACTAACAAACATGCAGTTTATTACCTTTCAGTATAAAATACATCTACATTAAGGTTCTCCAAAATGGAAAAACTGACCGCAACCGCATTCCTTGTTCAACGCTATGAAACAAACCGGGAAGTTAATTATTTAGGTTACCATTTAAAAGGAAGAAAAAAAAAAAGGAAGAAGAAAAAAGAAAAAAAATACAATTTGAAAAGCTTCTTTAGGTTTTCAAAAGAGATGATTTAATTCAGCTGCATTTCTGCCAGTAACAAAACAGTCTCTTATAGGAAGATGAAGAAAACATATTCCTGAATCCTGGATCGAAGCTCTTTACTGGTTCAGTTCCTAAAATTCAAATCCCCCATTCCCAGCAGTCATCTACATTTTTCACCAAGGTTGGCTTGGAGAGGGAAAAGCTGCTGGAAATAAAAATTTTTTAAAAATGTAAATAATAACTAGAAATGTCTGCAAACAGAAAGGGGAAAAAAAAAATGTTACCGTAACACCAGAGAAGTATTTATTTAATCAAACCAGAGATTCTGTTGGGACTGGAGGAATGTTGCATCCTTTCCTAAAAAAAGGGAAAAAAAAAAAAAAAAAAAAGGGGGGGTGGAAGAGGAGGGGGTGGGGGGAGAAAGGAGAAAGCAAGAAAGAAAAAAGGCAGAGGCACAGCCGCCTCCTGGAGTTCCCCATTGTCCGGGGCTATAGAGAGCCCCAGAATGGCATTAAACTCACAAAAGGCATATTGTGCAGGGGACAAAAAAAGCCCCTTCTTCTACAATAACTTTTAGCTTCTTATTTTTAGAAAATGACAAAGCTGTTGCCAGCGATGGCTGGTGAAACCTGTAGCCCGGCTCCCAGCGCGGCTGCCCGCGGCCGTATCGATCAGCTGTCCCGCTCCGAGAGGCGGCCGCAAAGTTTGCGGGGAGCGCGGCCCGGGGCCGCCCCGCACCGGGGGATGCGCGGGGCCGCTCCTCCGCGCCCGCCCCGCGCCGGGGGCGCCGCGGGGGCCGGGGCCGGGGCCGGGGCGCGGGCACAAAGTTGCGCTCGCCGCCGGCCGCAACTTTCCCGGCTCCTCCCGGGGAAACTTCGGCGGCGGCGGCGGCGGGGGTCGTCCTCGCCCTGCCCTGCCCTGCCCTGCGCGGGGCGGCGCGGCCCCGCCCGGGGCGCGGGGGCAGGTGGCCCCGCCGAGCGCCCGGCCGGCGGCGCGGTGCGGAGCGGAGCGGTGCGGAGCGGAGCGGGGCCGGCCGCGCGCCCCCTCCCCGGCCCCGGCGCGGCGCTGCGCGGAGCGGCGCGGAGCCCCCCCGCCGCGGGCTGGGGGCCGGCCGCTTGCCCCAAGTTTCGGTGCGGCGCCGCCGCCGCCGCCGCGCTCCCCCCGCCCGCTCCTGCTCGCTCGCTCCCTCCCCCGCCGCCTGGGCTGAATCTTATTGATCCAGAAGGTGGCTAATTAGCCCTTCCCGTCGTGCCTGGGTAATGAGGCACATGCGCACTGCACTAATCAGCCATTTTTTGCAGGAAACTAATTAGCAGAATAAAGATCCAAAGAGTTTTTTTTCTTCCCAATCATCAGATCTGAGTCCGGGCGCTTCCTGCTCCGGCGACCGCCAGCCCCGCCGCCCGCTCCGCTCCGCGCCGCGCCGCTCCGCCCCGACCCGACCCGAGCCGCCCGCCGCCGCCGCTGCTGCTGCCGCCGCCCGCGGCCCCCTCTCTCCGGGGGGCTGCAAACTCCCCGACAACGATGCTGCTGCTGGGCAGCGGCGGCGGCGGCGGCGGCTCCCGCTCGGCTCCGGCTGCTGCCCCCGGCTCCCGCTGCTGCTGCCCCGGGCCCCTCCGCGGAGCGCGCTCCTGCCGCCGCAGCCGCCGCAGCCTGCATGGGATCTGTAGCCCCCGCGCCGCCGCCCGGGATTAAAAGCGCCGCCGCCGCCGGAGCAGCGACCGCGTAAGTGGCAACTTTTCTGCCCTGTCCCCCGCGCGGGCTCCTCCTGCTCGGGGCGCCCGGGCTGCTTTGCATGGGGCTGGTCCGGCCCCCCCCTCCCTCCCGCTCCCACCCACCGCCCCGGATCCCCCAGCAAACTTTGTGCCGCTCGCCGGCCCGGAGCCCCGCCGCCGCCGCCGGGGACGCGCAGGTGCCGGCGCCGCGGGGGCCGCTGCGCGCCCGCGGAGCCCCCGCCCCGCCCGGCGGCCGAGAGCCGGCGGCCGAGCGGCGCTGCCCGGCTTTGTGCGGCCGCGGGGCCGCCGGGCGGCGCGGAGCGGCGCGGAGCGGAGCCGGGCGGCGACCCGCGCCATCTGCATAATCGATGGGGCGGCGGGCGGCGGGGGCCGGCGGCCCGCGGGGGGACGCGGCCGGGCGCGGGGCCGGCGAGGCCGCGGGGCGGAGGCGGCGCTGCCGCCCGCCGGGACCCCCCGCCCCGGCGGGACCGGGCGCGCGCGGGGCTCCGCGCAGCCGGGGCCGCGGAAAACAAAGGGGCGAGGAACTCCGCCGAGCCGAGCCGAGCCGCCCCGGGCCGAGCGGCCGGCCCCGCGCACGGACCCCGCCGGCCGCGTGGCCCCGTCCCCGGGACGTGCTCCGGAATAGAATTGCAAATGAGAGTAATTATTATTTTTATTTTCGGCGGGCAGGCTCAGTTTTGGAAAGAATGCGGCTAGGGGGATGGGAGAGGTGAAGGCAGCAAACGCCACTGTAGGCCAATCCCCCCTTTCTCAGTTTCAGTTTTTAATTACTTAATGCCGAAGCGCACAGCGCTTATCTAAATATTTGCAAATGCTCTTTCCTATTGATTCCTCTGAATAAACTGCTCTCCTCGCCTTCGGAGGGAAGGCGAGCCGTACTCTTCTGAAACTAAACCTCAGAGGAGAGTATGTGCTTGTGTGGGGGGACACGTACGTGTGTGTGTATATGCGTATGCATGTAGCACGTACACATGTTTTTTTAAAGTGTGAATTATTTATAAATTGGGTTTGGGGTTTTCTTTTTTTTTCTGAAATTGCTAAACTCCTTCCCCCCGCTCTTTTTTTTGTGTCCCCCCCCTCTTTTTTTTTTTTTGACTCTGAGAAAGGTCTGTTTCTCTTTCAAGCTGTGCTTGAAGCTGCTCCTGGGTACGTCCAGTACTGCGTGGCCGTGCAATGTATGCGCGTGTCTTCCTCGTCTGTCTGTCTGTCTTTCTCCTCTCCTCACTCCTGTTTAATATGGAGCAATTTTCTGGAGGCTCGGTGACTCCCTCCTTAGGGTCACATTGAGTTCGAATCTGACTGAAGGTGCAGGAATCCTGCGACGGGGGAAATAAGAGAATAGAGAGAATGGGGTCAAGTTGGCTGCTTAGAGGCCAAAACTCCCACAGCTGCCTTTAAAAATATATATATAATATTTGGCTTTCCTCGCCATGTTACGAGTCGCAGCCTCCCCTTTCAGGTATTTTCTTTACAGCTTAAAGCTTGCTTTTCCTTTTGCCCCCCCCTCCCCTTCTGGGGGAGAAGAAGAGGGGGGGGGAATAAAAGGAAAAGAAATGGGGGGGGGGGGGAGAAAGGGGAAAAAATAAAACCCATTGAGTTTAGGCAAATAAGGTTTGGTCTCCGTATCCTATTACAAAGCACTTTGAATATGCAAGACATCACACAAGACCAGTTATTCCAGTTACGACAAACTTAAAAAGAGAAAAGAGAGGCATGTTTAGATTGTAATTTGTTAGAGCAAGAATCGTATTTAAAACTCTGTCTTTTAAATTATTTTTTTTTCCAGCTTCGCATTGTATCCGGCCCTTTTCTGATGTCAAGGGCTGGTTTTCTTTCCATCATCATTATTATTAAAATCTTTCAGCCGAGTTTAGGAAGACCGCTGCGAGCAACACATTTTCTGTATTTTTGTTCCTGTATCTCGGAGGAGAGTTGGCAGGGATTCTGTGGTTTGCAGTTACACAATATGTTATCGTGTTTTTAATCACTAAATCATTGCAGCGGTTATAGATTTACAGTCCCGGGGTATTACCGAGCGCAGCGCCGGGGCTGCGGGGCCGTGGCCGGCCGGGAGCGCGCCGCCGCCGCCGCCTTGTCCGTGCCGCTGGGTGCGCCGCGCCCGAGCCCCGCGCCCCGCGCCCCGCTCCGGCCGCTCCCCGCGCCCCGGCCGCGCGCCCCCCGCCGCCCCCGCCGCGCGCGCCCCGGCCAACTTGGCGCGGGCCCGGCGGCGGCGGCGGCGCGCCCCGTCCGGCCGGGGGCTGCGGCGGGGCCGGGCCGGGCGGGGGCCGCCACCTGCGCCGGGACGGGCCCGGGGGCGCGGGGCGGCCGCGGAGCGGGGCCCCGGGCGGCGTCGAGGCGGCGCGTCCCGAGCGGGGCGGGCAGGGCCGGGGCTGCCCCCGCGGCTGCCCCGCGGGGCCCGGCCCCCGGGGCTGCCCTCGGGCCCGGTGCCGCTCCGCGGGCGGCCTCGGGCCGGGAACAAAAGCGAACAAAAGGCACGGGAGAGGGGAGAGGGACGAGGGGCTCCGCTGCCGGGCGCGGGGCTCGCCCGCCGGCCGTGTCCCCCGCCCCGCCGGTCCCTCTCGGCCGGGGCGCGGCGGGCACCGGGCAGCGGCTGCAGCCCCGCTCCGTGCCCCCGCCTTTTGTTCCCGGGGCGCGGGGCTCCGCGGGGCCGGGCACCTCGGCGCGGCCTTGTCACGGCCGCTGTCACGGCAGGGCCCGACGGCGGCAGCCCCGACAGCAACCGGGACCCGCCGGCCGCCCCCGTGCCGCTGCGGGAGCCCCGCAGCGCCGTGCGGGAGGCGAGGGGCAGCGGGGATGCAGAAGCCCCGGCCGACGGACGCGTGGCCGGCTGCGGCTGGCTCCCTGTCAGCGCTTCCCTCCGCTTTCCCAAATAGCGATAGTGATAACAACAATAAAATTGTTGCGTGGTCAAGCTGAAAAACAAACAGCAGGCTTTTGCGTGGACTTCATTCAAACACCGCGTTTTGCTGGCGCCTCGCTCCCCCGAGCGAGCGTTCCCTCCCGTCGGTGCCAGCCCTGCTCGCTGCAGCGGGAGCCGTTCGGCAACCATCTTCTCGTGGCCGCTGGCGGTGGTTGCACGAATACCGGGCCGGGTGCGGTGTTTGAAGTCGAAGGTATCTTTGCACGGGAGAGATGAGTACGATTTCAGAGAGGCCAAGCGTGTCACGGCTGCTGCTCTCCTCCGCCGGAGCACGCCCGAGGTTTGGCCTTTGTGCGGCGGTGGGGCTGCCCTGGCCGAGCTGGCACGCGGGTGCCGTGGGCTCCTGCCCCGTGCCCTCTCCGCGTGCTGCTGTCGCGCCTGGGGCCCCTCTGGTGCGGTGCCGTGACCGACCGTCGCTGGGGGCCACGGCGTGGGAAGCCTGCGGGGCTGCTCCCGTTCGCTCTCCCTTTGTTTTCCTGCAGTGGGGTGTCCCCTCCCAGCCCCCCACCCCGCTGGAGCGGTGTCATGGCCCTTGCGGGAGGTTTACACCTCCGTGTGCTGGAGGAAAAGAGCGGCCTGGTGAGAGCAGCGCTGCGGCCGAGCGGAGCTGCCCGGGGCCGGCAGGGCCCAGCGCGTGGCGGTGGAGCTGTCGAGGGCCACAGCGGAGTGGGAATCGGGACAGCTGTGCGCAGGCCTGGGCGCAGCCGCCCCTAATGGTTTTGACGGAGCTGTTGTGGTCTGTTGTCTGGAAAATCTGCATTCTGCGTCGTGCCCGAGGGGGGCCTCGGCACCGCAGACCGTGGCGCGTACCTAAATATAACCGCCTCGCGCCGAGGGGTGAGGTGAGGGCAGGAGGGAGCCCGGCCGCCGTCCCGCCTCCTGCTTTGTCTCTGATCTGCAATTCATGCATTTTTATTTGCTCCCGAGGTCGGTTTTGTGTGTAGGCAGGGATTGGAGAAACAGATAAATTCCAGCTAGTTAAAAAAAAAAAAAAAAAAAAAAAAAAAAAAGGTGGATGAGGAGGGCTTCCCTGGCGGCTGGGAAGCTGGGGCTCCTCGCTCGCCTGCTCTGGACGCGGGTGCCTGTGTCTGCTCCCAGCCTGCCCGGTGGGGCCGGCAGCGGGCCAGGCACCAGCTTCTGCTGGTGTTCCTCCTCCTCCTCCTCCTCGTCCTGCCCCAGATGTTGTGGGTCCCGCTGGGGCTGGGCAGCATCTGCCCTGCTGGACGGACGTGTCCGTCTGTCGGCGCGGGGAGGTGGGTGTTCATCTCCACAGCAACCGCCGGCTGGCGAGCGGCGGTGCTCCGCGCCAGGTGCGCGCTCTGTGTATTTTCAGAGACGGAGCGTAAATATTGTTAAAAGTTGGTTCCCATCTGAAACGGCTCCCGGCCGGGGCAGGAGGCCCGCGGTGCGGCGCGGTGCGGCCCTGCCCGGCAGCAGCACGGAGCCGCCTGCAGCGGAGGCGCTGGCTCGGAGGCCGCTGGACGGCCTCTGCCCAGGGCTCTCCTCCGCCGCCAGCAGCCCTGCTTCGCCCGTGGGTTTGCTGCCGCGAGGAAGATACTTGGCTGTTGATTGTAATTTCATTATGTCACAAGTGCCGAACATGCCTCTCGATAATAAAAGGCAAAGCGGAGCAGCAGTGATTTCCCCCCTATCCCCAGAAAACAAACATTTCCCAGCGATTTGAATCGTACGGTTCACACTGCTGCGGAGTAGGAAGGTGCAATCCCTGGCTTTTAGATCTGAAGTCTCGTAAGGGCTGAGTTATTCTGGTGCCTTTGATGGGAGCTGATGCTGGAGCAGCCGATGCATTTAGCAGCTCTGGTAAGAGCTTTTCTTCCAGCCTCCCCCACCCCGTATCTGGGAAAGTTGAGCCTTCGCGGCCTGCAACACGTTAGCTCTCAGTAAATGTTTATTTTGATGGCACAAGCAAACCTGCGGAGAGCCAGTCCCTGCCTGGGGGGAGCAGTGACGCTCCAGGAGCGGCTCCTGACCCCGCAGCGTCCCCGCAGCACCTCGGGGCCACCGCAGGACCCCGCTGCGCTGCGAGCGAGGCGCCCGACACTCCTGGGGCTGGTGTCGGGCTCGTGGCCGTGCTCGCCTGGCTCCAGCGTGGCCGGGCGGCTGGGGTCGGTGGCGGGGGTTTTAACCCTCCTCTCTCCACTGCCTTGCACAAGCAGTACAATGCTCGCCGTGGATTTCAGAGCGTGCATTTCAATGCTCACAGTAACGTCGTGGTGAGGTGCTTGATCACACTAGGTGGGATTGCCAGGTTTCCTGAGTGGCTGTGGTGGCTGGGGATGGGCTGATCGCTTTTGGACTCCCTGACCCCAAAGAAGGGGGGAACCGAGCAGCACGCGCAGGTGCAGCCGGTTGAGTTGAGGTCAGGTGCATATTGTTTGGGATGAGGGTTGAGGTCAGGTGTGTATTGTTTGGGATCCTTCATCAAGGTATTTTTGGTGAGATGTTGCGTAATGGGAAGGTGTGCTAGAAGGCCTGGAGGCTGGCTCAGGAGACCGAGTGGGGGGCGTGCTTGGAGCACAGAGCTGTGTGGTGTCACAGGCTTGTGGGTTACAGGGCTCGCCGCTCAGAGCTGTTCCTGCAGGTTGAAGGCGTTTTGAATGCAGGCTGTGCACAGCAGCTCGTGTGTTTCACCTGTACCTCTTGTGTTGCAGAAGCTGGGACCCCTCCAGAAGCAGAGCAGAAGGGTTGCCCCTGAGGCGCTGGGGTGCTGCTAAGTTCCTGCATCCAGCTGCTGAGACGACGCGATGAGGCCGTCGCTCTCCTTAGGTTTTCTCCGTTCGACAGCGTTAGATGTCGATATGTGGTGGTGGGAGCTGGGCGCAGATGAGCTTGCGTGGTGGCACCGCACAGCGCCGTGGTTCTTCAGAGCCCTCCGAGGAGCGGTGCCGGGCGGCCCTTGCTCTGGCCTGGGGCTGCTTTGTGCCTGCCTGGTCCGGGAGCCAGCACACCCCTTTGGAGCCGGAGTGCCTGGCCGCCGTGCCCGTGTCCTTGCGTGCATTTCCGATGAGCAGCCCCTGACTGTGCCAGACAGAACTGTAGATGTCAGGCTTTGCACAGAAAGGAGAGCGGGGAGGGAGGGCGAGGGAGAGCCGAGCGCGCAGCAGCGGGGCTGTGAGTTTCAAATTAACCTTCTGCTTTGTTGATGTCTAACGCGAAGCGCCCCCCGGCCCCCCCAGTGTAATGCACACTGGCAAATTGCGAGAGTCGAGTGTGATTTACATAAAGCTATTAGGAGGAGCCAGCAGCGGGAAGAGCGCTTCGGCGGTGGCCCTTGGGAGCTGGAGCCGGACGCCCGTGCCACTGGGCAGAGCTGCTCCGGCACTGGGGGAAGGGAGAGGGGATTTTCCCGTCCTTGGAGCAGCGGTGGGGACGAGGGGCACGGACAAGCGGCCTGGGCGTTGTTTGGCCCTGCCGCAGCCGCCGGAGGTGAAAGGAGCCTGATGGATCCTCGCCCTCAACTCACAGGGCTCGGGGCGCTGCTGGCTCCTGCAGGATGCTGCAGTCGGCTTTTTCGCCTTCGGTTTTGAGGAAAGGGAATCCCAGCCTTTCCTGGTGGAGACAGGCCTGCAGCGTTGGTGCGTTCGCTCCTCGAAAGCTCCTACAGATGTCTGAGCCTAAATTTGTCCTCTTTTGTTTTCTCCTGTTAATTTTGTCCCTTTTAGTTTTGCATATTTCCTTTCCAAGTTCCTTTCTTCTGGCTGTTTTTCATCTTCGCACAGTTAAAAGCAGCTTAACACTGTGAGCTTGTTTGGAAGTCAGAGGATCCGTTTTAGTTCTGACGCTGGCTTTGGGCAAGCCACCAAATGTTTGCCTCAGCTGGAGTATGAAATGGGATAATACTTGGTTCACATGCAGAGACTGTAAGTGGGGGTTTGTTATGAAAAATCATAATGTATCTTAAATTCCCGAAGCATTGTTACATCCTTAAATTTTGTTCTGTTACTTTCTCCCCCCCCCCTTTTTTTCTTCTTCCAGACAATTCACAAGCTGTTGTGCTTTGCTCCTGCTGCTTTCAGGTACATACATAAATATCTTCCTACCTGGAGCTGCAGGGCTCTAGCTGTGATTGTGTAGGAGGTCCTGGAGAAAGACGTCCTTTCCTCCTTTGTCCACGTTATACATAGAAAATTAATTCATTCTGTAGACCTGCTTGTTTCCCCATGCCTTGAATGTGCTGCGGGATTTTGTCCTGGCATCTCAGAAGAGGAGGGTGGCCAGCTGGGGTGACAGCTGTGGTGATGTCTCGTGGTGGCAGCTCCTCGTGCAGCCAGAGCCGCACGTTACCTGCCCCTCGTGCGTGGCCGTACCTCCGGGCTTCTCGGCAGGCGTCCTGTTTCCCTGCCTTGCAGTGGGCGCAGTTACTGCTTGCATTTGTTGCAGGCCGTATTCTGTAGGCTCGCTACGAGCAGATCCCTGGAGTCCTGGTTTTGTTGACCTTGCCTTGCGTAGGGGTTGCGTGTGTGTGAATCTCCCCGCCTGAGCCGGGTTTTCCGTCAGCTCCGTGATGCACCCGCCTCCAGCGGGATGGGGAGAGGAAGCAGGAGCCTGGGCTGGGGGCTCAGGAGCACCCGAGGGGCTGAGGAGTGGGCCTGGGGGCGGAGGGGTTCTCCTGGAGGGGCCTCCATGAAGCTGGGTCGTGCCACAAACCTGTGCTCTGGTGCTGGAGGAGTGGGCGCTGGTGTTTGTTTGGTAGGATCTCCTCAGCCTTCCTGTTTCTGTGGCTGTCTGGAGCACACCGCACTGGTGTGTCAGCGTTTGTTGTTCTGGAGGCTCCGAGTCTCAGCAGTGCGATGTGTGAAATCGTGGCAGGTGAACTGCCCAAACTCGTGTTCCTCGGGATGAGCTCGTACGGGAGTCCTGCTGGCTCCTGTCCCGCAGGAGAGCTGCGTGGAGGTGCGGGCCGGCAGCTGGGCCGTGTTGGTGGCCATGGGGTAGGGAAGGGGGAGAAGTGCCCGTGGGGCCGGCTGGTGCTGGAGGAGGGCAGGCAGGGTGCACTGGGCAGTGTGGCAGGCTCTGTGCCCTCCACGTGCTGCACAGTTGTGCGTGGAGTGGGACGTGTGCTGCGTGCTGGTCGAGGATGCCTGGCCCCAGGGAGGGCGCCTCACCACCCCGTGCCTGCTGCTGTTTCAGAAACCGTTTGCTTGGCCATTGGCAGGAGTGCCTGAGAGAGCTGCCACAGAGTTTTTCCTTGGCTGTCTTATTTTAAGCAGTCTCTCCCCTGTTTTCTTGTTATTTTGAGCAGAATGGAAGTCCTGGAGGTTTGCATGAGATCCTGGAAATTCCCCAGGTGGGTCTGGTGCCAGAGCAGCCCTGCGTGAAAAGCTCCCTTCATGGCAGGCTTGCAGCGGTTCCACCTGAAACTGCAGATGTTTAAGCAGCGGAGCAAAATTCTGAAAGTGCCTGGGGAATTGCTCCAAACAAGCCGAGGAGGGAGGCTTAGCTCTGTGCTGCGGAGCGCGGGCTGGCTGGGGTCAGCGTGCAGGCAGGGGGAACGTAACTCGCTCTCCCTTGAGATGTCCCAGCTGTGCTGGGGCCATGGACCTGGTTGCCAGAAGCCCCCTGCGAGGTCCTAGTGCAGTTGGCGACGCGGTTGGGAGCGTCCCAGCTGACTGTTCGTTCGCTGGTGCTTCTCTGGGTAATGTCACTGCGCGGTGATGGATGCTGTCTGCAGAAGAGGTTTCCATCCATCTGGTAAAACACGGTCTGGTTACTTGAGGCAGGACCTGGATGTCAGGACTCTGTTTTTTCTTCCTTCAGCCGTCTTTTTCACAGCCCCGCCGTGCTTCTGGGTATCAGGCCCCCGAAGCAGCGACGATTAGTGAGATGCTTTTGATGAGATTCTGCAAGAAGCCGTGGCTATGCTCTGGAGATTGTGGATTATGTGGTTTCTCTGTTGCTGGTCTTCAGCACTGATACAGCTGTCTGCCGTGTTCAGTCCTCTGTCAAAAGCACGTTCAGGCCTCTTCTGGTGAGAAGGGGAGGGACGGTGCAGGGCACAGCCTGTTGGATTGCTGAGGCCACGGAAGAAATATCCGAGTGCGCGGCTCATTACAGAAAGCAAAGAACGAGAGCAGCCACCTCCCTCCTTACCGCCTGCCTCGGCCTGTGCGGAAGGAGCTGGCTGCCTCTCGGAGCTTTGCAGAGGGTTTGGACCTGCTAGGCACAAGCCAGCAGCGGCTCACTCAAAGCAGGGAGCGCGTTCTGCAGTCACAGCTGTGAGGCAGGCAGGGAATTGCCACCTCGACAGAGACCAACTGGCAGAGTAGGGCTTGGGAGCAAAGTTCCTGTTTGCTGCAGGATTTGTTCTGTGCCTTCAGCTTTGGGCTCTGGCTTCCCTGGGCTTCTACTGAGGCCGACGGGGTTTGGGTTCAGGACCCTGGTGGGAGCAGGGGCTGGCTCTTGGGGGCTCCGTGGGTGGGTCCTGGTGATCCTGTCCCTCCGTGGAAGCTCACCAGCACCGGCCCAGGATAATGTTGTGGCTTCCCTGAAGCCTGGGTAGAGGTGTAAGGCAGGGACACAAGGGATAAAACATGGGAATCCCAGGGTCGATTTTAGCTGCAAAGTTGCTATTCGTCACTACTTTTGGGGATTGCTCATGCCTTCTTGACAACTAGATATAAAACAGGACTCAGAGGCATACGGTGCAGATCGTTCGCTAGAGCAGATCGTGGTACAAAAGGGCTTGTCTTGGTGGAAGCAGCTACTTTGGGTAGCAAACAGAGAGGACAGAGGTTTTGTTCTTTAGCAGTTTCATTGTGTTGAGTGTAAATGTGTTTTGTTTTGTTTGAAGGTTCCTTCTTCCTTGTGTGAGCCTCCTGCACAGCAGAGGAAGAGAAACACAACAAAAATAGAGCATGTGTTTTCTTAAAACGAGATTGCTGTGGCATGTTTAGGACTTGAAACTGTGTGACTTTGAAGTTGACTTCATTTCACGCTGGTGATATCCTTTTAACTGTCTTAAATAAACAATACAATTCAGCTCTAAAAGTGTCTTGTGAAAAACTGTGCTTGGTTGCTAATTCTGACTGTTTCAAAGATTTTCGTAACAAATATGCTCATCTTACTAGCAAACCTTCCTACTTAGAGAAGTTTGCGTTGATTTATTATTATTTTTTCAAAGGAAATACTTACACATTAGAATGCCCCATGGACATTATTTTCAGTTCAAGAATGGTTTATTTTAGTTTGGCTTAATTGAATTGGAAACAGTTATAAGCTGTACCAAAGCTAGTTGATTTCAAACCAAAATAAGAATGTCCGCGAGCAGGCTTATACCATGGTGAGAAAATCAAGCTGCATTCGCATGCATGAATTTGTCATTTACTCATGTATACACAGACTTGGCAAGGAGATCTCTCGCAGGGCTGAGCGCTGGCTGTGTTATTATGCAGGGGTAAGAGGAGTCAGAGGCAAGAAGTGTTACAGAGGCCATAGTTTTTGCATCTGTTTGAAGCCAGTGCTGCTGCTTAGAGCAGTCTTGCCTTGAATGCTTTTTCTTTTTGCTGGCACAGGACTTTGGTGCCGTGGTATAGGGAAGTAGTTTAGGGAAGAGACCTGGGTAAGAAAAACTCTGCCAAAGGAGAGGAGAAAAAAAAAGCTTCCTCAGTTTTTTTTTTTTGTTTTTTTTTTTCTTCAGCTTCCCTTTAATTTGAAATAATCGTGTGATACGGTGTCACTGCAGAAACTGCTGTGCTGAAACGCAGTGGGGGTAGCGCAGAAGCAGAGCAGAGTGCCCTTCCCCACGAGTGGTGGCAGGGGCCGTTCCTTTTTCTACCGTGTGAGCTTAAAGTGTGCGTTGAAACAGGGCCTGAATATGCATCTGGTGCGGGGCTGCTGTAGAGGAAGGCGCTGCTTTTAGTGATCTGTATTTCTTTGTCTCCTTTTATTTCTTTGTCTCTTCTCCTTTCAGGAGTGCAGAGCAGTGTAGCTCAGAGGATTTCTGCGTAGCCTTGCAGGACTCTCCCTGCAGCAGCTCTCTGGGAAGGGGGAGCCGAGCCCCTCTGAAGGTTCTTCCCCATCTGGGGCCCTGGCTGCTGGGAGCCAGCAGCTCTGCTTGTGGCTGCAGACAGGAATTGCTAAAATCTGCAGTGGCAATTCTTCCGCACTCGGCTGTGTGGGGTTTCCTGCCTCTAATCATGAGTTTCTCCAGCAACTTTCCCTCCAGAGCACGCGTGCAGCTGGGCTGTTTGCAGGCTGAGCTCTTGCCCACGGGCAGTGCTGTGTTTTGCACCTGTGCAGCTCCAGCTGTGCTGTTGCAAACCTCTGCTGCAGGTTTTGTGCCCCACTGATTTCTGTCACTACCTCCCACTCCTGCCAAAGGCAGGCATGTCAGAGCGGCTGTTTAGCCTAGATTACTTCTGGTTTGGTCCCCTTAAATACATAAATAAAATGAAGTCTTTGCTTCCCTCTGGTCTTCTGCAGTAGCAGTGGTTGGTGTTGCTCTGAAGGAGCTATCTCCGGTTCTCCAAGGCGTTCATTAACTGAGTATCTCCGTGTCCTCTTTCCTGTCTCTCCAGCCAGACTGACCTAGAGACTTCCAATCTGCAGGATTCTGATAGTCCCAGTCGTTTTTGAACCCTTCACTCTTCTCTTTAGTGTTCTTTGCAATTATAAAACAAATACTTGCTGCAGGTTTTAAAACTGATTTTGTTTTTATTTAAGCAATTGCAAGATAACGCTTAGAAGCAGTCTTACACATCTCTGCAGCACCCTGGAACATAATTACATGTAGTGGAGGGGGGTGGCAGGGGGACGTGCAGGCCGCCGGTGAAAGCCGAGAGCTGCCTCGACCGGCACATGTCATGTTCTTCTCCCTGATGGCAGGTTGTACTGGGGCTGGATTTTGCTCCTGGATGTCAGCTGTGTTTGCATAGTATTCCTGTTGTCTTTGTAAGTCAAGCGTGTTTCGGCTGCAGCAATACACATCTGAATACCAAAGGCTGACGGGGAGCTCGCTCGAGGCGAGGCGTCCGCCTGCGTGGAGCCGGGTGTAGTGCCACGCACCCGACAGTGCTGGGTACTGCTTGTGCAAATGTGATGTTGGACTTGAGCCCGTTGGGACCTCTGCTTTTCTGCTACCTGCAGCAGCAAAGGGCTCTCTTTTTATTGACTCAGAGCTGAACTTGTGTGATAAGGCAGGCCCAAGTGAGAAAATTTTACCAGGTTTGTTGAAACGTTTCAGATGGGGATAAACAGATGCAACCCCAGCCCGTGGACACGCTTGCTTGTGTGCAGTGCTTTATCGCGTCCTCCTTTGGCTGATGATTGAACGTCCGTGTAGGGTGTTGCACTAATTTACCTCCATCAGTTGCTATAGTGATTTAGCTACATCGGTACAACATTCAGCTCAGTTTCACATCACTTCAGCTTTGTCCTCCAACAGTAATGGACATCTTTATATAGATGCCCATTTTCCTGGTCATTAAAGAGTAATTCCTGTATAAAGCCATCAGATTCTGATTGTTGCTACAGATTGAAGATTTCTTAGTGGTTTATTCTGTACAGAGTCATTAGTGAAGAAAAACTTTATACCCCAGAGTGAAAATGTGAGCTTAACAACTGGCTTCCAAGTCAGGACTCATTACTCCTGCAAACACATACTCGAGAGGTTGAACAAGAAGGATGGTTTCTAAATCAGGTGGTGAAGGACACGAGAGTAGGAGCTGCTGTTAGAAGCTGTTGTGATTTCTTTATATTCAGGTGGAAAAAAAAATAGTCTAGAATATTTCAACTTTAATACTCTTAAAACCATGTAGGCATGTGTTATCTGTTGTGGTGGAGAAGCTCATCCTTTCTATCTTGCTTGATTGTTCAAACTTGGCTCCTGTTTAGTTGTGTCATGCTGCAGCCTCTCTAAGAAACCAGGCATGCTCACTGACTGCAGATAAGGAGGTAATGAATTTCTAAACACTGTTCTGAAAATGCCTGCCTGGGCATAGTTTAATGGATGGTTCCCATTTATGGGGGGCTTCGTGTAATCCATGGGGGAGACGTGGGCAGTCCCAGGACAGCCTGCAGACCAGGACATTGCTGGTTTGCTTTGTTAGAGCTGACAGACCGCTGCGAGTTACAGTGACGAGAAACTTGCATTTAATAAAAGTCACTGTGGAAGGGTTCTTGGGATCTTGCCAGGGAGAGTTTCCTGTTTAAAATTAGAAAGTGGATTTTTTTTCTTTTAAGCCTTGATGTAAACTGGTAATTGCTTGAGTTTTCTTTTAAATCCTAAGATGCTAGTTGGAGGGGGGGAAGAATGAGCAGAACGCCCCCCAAAACAGTGGAGTTGTAGGCTTTGGCTTTTTGTGAGAGGAAAAATAGTGAATTTCTTACAATAGCGAGTCTCTTTCTGTGGTAACAAGTGAATTGTTAGGCAGTGGGCAAATGCAAAGAGATCAGACTGTCCTGCTCCTCACCAGGGGCTGGGGAGGACGTGGGCTGAGCACAGCTGCAGTGCTGCGGGCGCCCCAGAAGTGCCAGGAGTTTCGGGAGCAGGGAGGGAAGCTGCACCGAAAGGCAGTGTGATAAAGCAAACCGCTTTTGTTCTGGCGTTTGGAAGGGTGAGCTTGCGGAGCTGCAGGTCATTTTTACTGTTTCTGGCTTTGGGACATTCTTCTGGTGTCTCAGGTGTGGGATTTGTTATTAATGATTTGTGCCGCCTTCTGCATCCTCCCTGGAGGAAGGCTCCTGCAGGTGCACAACATCTCAGGGAATCGAGCTGATGGATCTCCAGGTTCCCCTAAATGCCCTTTGCCCACCTTTATGCTCCCTGGGCCGAGACTGCTGTGGCTCGACCCAAGAGGTGACACACAGACGTGTCCGGCCCCGGCTGCTGAGGGGTGCTGTGACTTGGCTCTGAGGTGAGACTGGAGAATTTATCCCATTCCTTTGTTGCCATTTTTTTTTTTTTTTTTTTTTTTTAACGTGTGTGGTTGTGTTTTGTTTTGTTTTCTAATATGGAAAGAAACCTTATCCCTGTGGCTTCTGTTGCTGCTGGTAATGGGAGTGTTCACCGAGATAAGGCCCCTCTGCCCCCCAGGAGGAGGCTGGCAGCCTGCCTCTGCTCCGACCCACCTCGCGCGGCTGTCCGGGCTGGATTTGTATATGCTAATGGGCCCGGCTTGTCCTAGCTTGTTTGTAATGATTTGTGGCTGCATTTATATGCAAATACTAACAACTTGCTGCTGAGTTAATTAGCGTTTTTTCTCTTTGCTTCCTGGAGCTTTAGCAAAAGGTCTTTATTCTCCCCATTTCGGGTGTCTGACCTGCCCCCCGCTCCCCCAGCAGCACTGCACGTGGCTGCCGGGTGCCACCCTGCCGCGGGCGACGCCGGGAGCAGTGCCCGGCCCTGGGTGCAGGCCCTGGGTGCGTGGAGCCCGGGCCTGGCCCCACGGCTGCTCCCTGGGGTCTGCCCCTGATCCACGGCCTCCACAGCCTGGGTGAGCTCCATGCCACGGGCACACGGTGAGCGTTTTGCCGGCTGGCCCTGGTGGCTGTGGCTGTGCGGATGGGGAAAACCAAGGCAGCCTCCCTCCCTGGACAGGGCGGAGTGTTTGGTTTTGAATGTGGAGGTGGAGAGCGATAGCTGCGGTCGGATGAATGACTCTCGCCAGACAAGAGGCTCCGAAGGCCTGTCTGGTGACCTGGACATGACAAGGATGGAGTGGGAACCGCTGGCCTTTGACATCAGCGTGGAGTTCGGTTTTCACTTTTGGGGAGGGGCAGGCAGGCATTTCCTCTTCCCGGGAACAGCGTGTCTGTGTGCTAGGTCAGACTCGAGGTTTTGCTCCTTGTAGTCTCTCATTCCGTCTCGCTTCTTGCGGTCTGTGCAGGTGTTTGCTTTTCCCAGAGCTGCACGTCGATGAGCTGCTCACCGTGCTCAGGGCCAGAGGGAGGAGGGGGGTACAGCACAGCGCCCCATGGCCGGGGCAGGGGGCTGCGGACACCCCGCTGGGGAGCTGTGCTGCTGCTGCTTCTTGCTCTGCTTGCTCATCCCTCCCTTCCTGCAAGCCAGGGCCTTTTTCAGTTACTGTGTCAGAACATTTGTCGGTGTTGTTAAGCCTTTGTGTTCGCCCTGAAAGGTAGGGCCCTGGCTTCTCAGCAGCAGGGGCAGGGCGGAGGAGCCTGAGTGCTGCAGCCTCTGACCGCTGCCGTGGCTCCCCCTGGGCAGGGGCAGGGGCTGATGTCCCTGGGCTCTGCGTGCTGACAGCCCGTGCACGAGGCTCTGTGTTTTAGGCTCTCGGCTCTATTTACTGATTTTTGTATGTTTTATTTGCATGCTAGTTAGCTTGCAAGTTCTTTGGGCAATAAAACTCCTTAAGTGGAATATGATATTCTGAGGTCCCACCTAGATACTGGGAAGGAAACGAAGTGTGAGGCCACTGGGAAGTCAGCAGCAGAAATTGGTAAGCTTTTGTCCCTAGGTTGTCTCTCTTCAGTCTCTTCCACTGTGCTAATGTTTAGAGCCTTGTTTTATCGTGGGATTGTGGAAGAGTGAGTTTGTGGTGTGATAGAGTAACTTCTCCAGCGTTGGAGTCAGCAAGAAGAGGGGCATGTTCCCAGGGATGGAGCTCTGCAGCCTGATATGAAAGTGACTAGAAGTGGTGGCTGGCTGGTCAGGAGTCTTTCACCCTGTTTCTGAAGCCCTGACTGCCACATATTTTCACCATCACCTTATGGCTACTAAACAAAAGAGTTTTGGTATTTTATTTTGGTTTCCTGCTGTAACACCCTTCTGCATTGAAGAACCTCTTAACCCAGTGGTGTTTGTCATTGGCTGGGTTTTAGACCGAGATGATGTGTTTTTCCCCTGCCTTTACTTTTACTTTTCCATTTCACATCCTGCAAGGCAAAGGGATGTGGAATTGCAGACCTGTCCTGCTGCCATGCTGAATAACATGGTTTTGATTAATCCAAGGGGAGAAAAGTCAGTTTCTCGTAGCAACCCTGATGATTAAAGCTCCAGGAGAGGCAATTATTCCTGGTGTACAAAACTCTCCTACCACACTTGTCATGGGTGTTTTTTTAAAGCTCATCCACTGTAGCAAGTCAATGCTGCTTTTTGTAGCAGTGCTCATGGAGGCTTTGACAGACAGATGCCTTCCTCCTGCCCCTCTTCCTCTCCTTGTTGTTTCTAGACTTTTCTGTGCAGAATGTGTGCTTCCTGCAGGAGAGCTGTCACAGGAACACAGGTAGCAGTGATTG
Organism: Aythya marila; assembly: GCF_965140915.1. Taxonomy (NCBI): domain Eukaryota; kingdom Metazoa; phylum Chordata; class Aves; order Anseriformes; family Anatidae; genus Aythya; species Aythya marila. The sequence continues at coordinate 21,240,836 of NC_139053.1, forward strand.
TTTGCCCCAGGACAGGGCTTTGTCCTGCTGGCGTGGCTCAGAAGGCTGTGCAGCGCTTGGTGTAACGCTGAGCTGGTGGCTTTGCTCTGTCGTGCAGGCAGGTCTTGTGGCCACCTGCCTCAGATGGGCTGGAAAGAGGAGCAGAAAGGGTTTGCAGCTGGGCAATAGCTGGGACGGTGCCCATGGGCTCCCAAGCTTTAGAAGAGTCGAGCATCCCTGGTGCTCTCTGTGCCTGCCTCGGGCTGCCCATGTGTCTGTCCTGTCTGCCAGCCTTGGTGCTCAGTGGGCCGCACGTGGAGATGCTTTGGGTCTGGAATAAGAAAAGTGGCGACTTCTGAGCGGAGGCCTCTGATCCCGTGAGGCGATGGGAGCGGTGTGTGGCAGCTGCCTGCTGCTCTGTGTGGGGTCTGGGTGGCACAATGCCATGCCGGGGCCAGGGGAGGCCGTGCAGGGCCTCGGCTGTGCCCACCGCCAGCACTGACGCTGCCCTGGCACCAGTTCGTACCTGGTGGCACCGTGAGCGACATGGCCGTTGTCACCTGCAGAACCAGAATTCACGTGCCGTTACTGTAACAGCACTGCTCTTTTTAAAATCTTTTCCAAATACTTCCCTAACAGAGGTAAGACGTAAATACCTGTTTAACTTAATGAGCAGCTGGACATCACGTCTTCTCCCTGGGAAAGCAGGTGATGCCCTTCCCCGAGTAGCAGCTTTGAGCATTACCGGTCTCGGGGGCTGGCTGTCTCCATACCACAGGCTGGAAGCGCTGGGTTGTGCTCTGGGCTGTAGCAATCTGCTTTAGCTGTGGCTGTGAGAACCCGCTGTGGAGCCCGCGGTGAAATGGCCCCTTCCAGCTCAGGGGTGGATCTCCCAGGAGACTTTCCTTAACTCTCTGCTTTCTGCCAAGCACCTCCTGACTGTGCCGAGGTCGGGACAGCCTGGCCCAGTCACTTTTGCCCCGGAGGTGTGAGTTTCCCCAGCAGAGCTGCAGGCACGGGGGAGCCTTCTGGCACTGCCGGCAGCCACCTGGGGCCTCCCCGCACCCTGCGCGCCGCTGGGGCAGAGTGGCTCTGGCGCCTGGGCCCTGCTGGGGCCGGCCGGGCTCCAGCTGCCTGACCCTGGGTGAAGAGTTCAAATCTGCATTTAAAAAGAGGAGGGCCATTAAGCAGTTGGGACAGTCTCCAATCAAGTTGAAACTTTATTTACAGCTGAGCTGGTGTCTTGCTAAGACACATCCAGCCCCTGTGTGCTGCCGGGGTGCTGCATGGCCTCTGCTGCCGATGGGGCTGAGGGGCCTGGAGGGCGCTGAGCGGAGCGCTGGCCAGCAAAGGTGGCACCTGGGGACTTTCTTTCTGAGTGTGAATTCCAAGGCAATTCAGATTTTTGTTTCATTTGTAGTCTTGCACACTCTTAGTGGGAGTGGAGGACTTCACCGAGGCCCTGTTCCACTCGGATGTGGTGTGGGTGCAGCGCTGTCTTCACACACACCGTCCTGCTGGTTGGCCAAGGTTGGGTGCACAGCCCCAGCCTCTCGGGTTCCTCTCCTGAGACAGGTGTCTGCTAAGCTGGTCCTTCAACCAAGTCCTGGCCGGCAGGGCTGGAGCATCCTTCTGAAGAATGCCCAGAACCACTGGGGTGGAGCTGCAGGGGCAGCCTCTCCCACTTCCCTTCACGTTCTTTGGGATGGATGGACGTGGCTGGGAAGGACTCATGTTTCCCTGCCTATGCCGTCTGTCCCAAATCGGGCCCAGGAGTGCTCCCCGTTTTTTGAGGGGCTGGCTGCAGACAGGAGTAGTGTGAGCACCACCAGAGCCATCCTTCGTGCCCCACAGTGCCTGGCCTTGCCCTGGGCTGCCTCCAGCCGCAGCACCGCAGGGGGATGCCATGGGGGCAGCAGCAGAGCTGGGGGCTAGCACTCTCTGTAGCCTTGCAGTTGTGAGCTGCTTCCTTCCCAAACCTGTGCAGAGCTCTGCAGAGGGTCTTGGTAGCACCTCGTAGCTTTCATTTGTTTACAGGAGCGTTAAGCAAATATAAATAGTTCAGCTACTGTCCTCCTGGCATCAGGTTTCCCCTGTTAAAGACTCGAGTGTGATTGTGAATGGGGATGAGGAAGGCCCCCAGCGTCTCTCGCGTTCCTGCTCCATTCTGATGCTAAACACCCAGTTTGTAACTCCCTAGGAGCAAGGGCGGCCCTGTCCAGTGAAGTTGCGGGATGTTGTCCTTGAGGAGGTGGCTTTTGTGACCCCTGCTCAGGGGAGAGGCCAGGGGGATGAGCAGAAAGAAGAGGTCTCACCCTGAACGCTTCGCTCATCGCCTTCAGCTTGGAGGTGGGAAGGGATGTGTTCCCACCCGCTGGTGATGGACCTCAAAGTTTAATTTGGGTTAATTTCAGCAGGCGGTGCTGCCTGGTGCAGCATGCTGCTGCTCTGCTGAGGGCGAGCGTCCGGGTGCCCCTGGAAGGATCCAGCCCTGGCGCGGTGTCTGCGGGCACCATGGCCTGGGGCAGCCGGTGTGGCTGGGGGGGCTCCGGAAGGGCCCCAGCCATGGCTGTGTGTGCTGAGCACTCCTCTTGGTGCAGTTACTGCTTTGGTACTGTTTGTGTCCTGCCTCACAAAACAACAGTTAAGGAGATTTGTGGGGTTGCCGAGGTGCTTAGCGGAGAGGGCAGGCGGTGGTTCTGCTGGCTCCTTCCCCGCTCCCCAGCACAACAGCGCGGCCCCTACCCGCGGCGATGCAGGTTGTCTGTGCCAAGGCTGCCGGGTGGTAACTGAGGTAAGGAAGTGGTCCCTGTGCATCCAACTCTTCGAGAGTGGGCGCTAAGGTTTGGGGGGAAAATCTCCCCCTTTCTCATTTTCTGTATGTTTGTGGAAATGATGATTTTTCTGATCCCCCTGTGAGCAATTTTGCAGCACTGTAGGGGTCTTTTAACTTCATAAAGCTCATTCTATAGGAAATGTTGTTCGGACTGGGTATGGTCCAGACAGGAGATCTGAATTTAGGGTATTGCAGTGTAAAATACATTTTTTTCTTGTTTTCTTTGGGCTGGTTGGACTGTTTCTGTCCTAGTGGTGCTCTCAGCGCAAAGGTCTGAGGTAAGAAGCGACTTGAAAAGGCTGCATGGCATGTGAGGAAGCAAGTTAGCTCTTAATCATATCATATATTAGCCTCCTTTGCCGTAGATACATCTGCTGTAAAATGCTTAGTGCTGAGAGCCTGATTGGGCGGCCTATGCTAAGTGTTCAAACTCCTGCTGCCTTTTTTCTTCAAACAATATCTTCTGGCTTCCAGATTTCTGATAAATTGATAAGAGGAATTGCGTGAGTCAATAGAGTTGTAGACACTTTGCCAATATAACCCTAGCGCTATTGATCTGCCAGTAAATTAAAGTCTTACTTAGAGGCTGCCGATATTTCTAATCTCCTGCCTCACCAATTACAACCTCCCAGCTACCTGGCAGAGGCAGCGGGCGGCAGACCAGGCTTCCCAGGCTTTCCCGGCGAGCCGGCGCGGGGCTCGGCGCGGGCAGGAATCGGGGTGGCCGCGCGGGGCTGCGGGTGGGAGCACTGCAGGAGGACTTCCCTGCGCCTTCTGCCCTTAAACCAGGGCAGAGCAGAAGCTGTGTGAGGATGGAGGCGGTTTAGGGACGCGGTGAGCCCCTGTCTCCAGGCCGCACGTTGGGGTGCTCTGCCCCGGTGCTCAATAACCCCTCGCATGGCACGGAGCTTGGGTGGCCAACGCCTGCAAGCCACGATGCAGTCGGTGCTCAGGTCAAGAGCGGCCTCGGCTCTGCCAGAGGGAACCTTCCAGGAGAGGAAGGGAGGCTGAGGAGATGATTTCGGGAAGGGATGTGGGAAAACCTCCCTATCCCTGCGGTTCTCGGGTCTCTTGTCCCTCGGCTGTGCCCTCCTGGCTGTGTGTTTGAAGCTGGGGACAATAATGGCAGCTTTCAGATGTCCGGAGAGGAACAATGGCATCATAGAGCTCCCCGCCGGGGCTCCCACTTTCAGCGATGATGGTTTCAGCAGATCGCTTGCCCGATAAGCCCCTTTCAAGTCTCATTTACGTTTGAAAGTCCGTAGTTAGCTTTGGGAAGAAATCTCCAGATAAATGCTGTGTTCTTTCTAATACCCCAGAGCGAAAATCAATGGGAGGGATAATTCCTTCCCTTGTCCTACACAGACTTTCATGTGTTTCTACCTCCAGCAGCACCTTTTAAATAAAGAAAAGAAAAAGCCCTCCCTTTCCTGCTCTGCCTTTTGGGGCAGAGCCCTGGCTCCTGCCGAATCATCCCCAAAGGAGAGCAGCACGGTCGCATCTCACATCGAGGCTTTCCAGGACCGAGTTTGCAGGTGGGGCAGAGGCAGTGGGAGCAGCGTGGGGCTCGCAGGGCTGGAGGCAGCCGGGCTCCTGAGAGGGCTCGCGGGGTGTCCCAGCGGCCAGAGCAGAGCACCAGGAGCTGGTGGCGAAATCGGTGGTAGCGTAATTTAAAAAGTGAAGAGATTTAAAATATATAATAGTAGTGATGCTTTCATTAAATCCAGTCAAGTGAAGGTACTCGCTGTAGTAACGCTGTGGAGCTGGTGGAGTGTATACCCATAGTATTATAATTTTGTTCTGAAGTTTGTGCAGAGTGCTTTGGTCAGTAACTTCTCTGCTGCTGTGCGTCCTGCAGTGCCCGTTTTGTGGCAGATCCAGTTTCCAGAAATATCTCGGCAGGAATTAGTGGCCGAGACTGGTACGAGACAGCTCCTTCAGACTGCCCGGGAGCATGCTCGTGTTTGAAAGACATATCCTCCAGAAATTAAGTTATTTAGATGGCCACCTCTGTGCTAGCTGTATTGAATTGTATTTTCCCTGATGTTGTGAAGTTATCGCAGAGGATGTACATTAAAAATTGTAACTATTCCAAGTACTGCTGTCTTGGCAGGGATTTGCTGAGTCTCATGATCTATCCGTAATGGAGTGGAGATGCTGAGCTGCAGTTGGATATATTTACCCCGAAAGGTTTTTTTTTTTTTTTTTCCCCCCTCTGTGTGTGTATGGAGGAACCATCTGAGCAGTCAAACTGTCTGAGTGCTTTCTTTAAATTTCTGGTAGCTTAATGTGTAATACAAGCAGCAATGGTGAAGTTAGAGTACCGGGTTTTCAGGCATGAGGTTTCCTCCCCTGGTTAAAGAGGTGTATAAATTACTGAAACGGTGACAATAGGAAAGCTGAAGAAAATCTTCAGTATTGAGCAGATCCTCAAAAAAGAAGACACAGAAGTTGAAGCTGACTCAGTTCATTGTGTAAGATTTGAGATATTTGAATCCTGTTCACCCTGACGATGCTGATTCCCTATGCGAGGTCAGGTAGGTACAAGGTTTCTCTGCTGTTTCCAAATAAGTTTTTAGGGTGTTGTTTTTTTTTTTCTTACCCCCTCCACACCCCAGTCTTTAATTGAAGATGCAAACTTTGTTTCAGCAGCTTTTTGACACTCAGTTACTTCACTAGTGGATGGCCTGAAATAGCGAAGGGGTCCATAGTGCTGACTCGTGTCGTTGTGGTCAATACAGAAAAGGGCATTTCAGCACCCCCTGTGCTGATGTAATTGTTTCAAGGTAATTGGTTGATGTACTTGGAGGTAGTGCATGCTCGCTCTGTCTCAGCGGGTGCTAATCCCTGCTCCTGGAGGCGTGGGATGCGCAGGCTGGCTCTGGCCTTTGGGTTGTGCATCCATGGGCCCGTGCCCAGGCCGTCAGTGCCCGTGTGGTGCAGTGTCTCCTCTTCCAGGCCTGGTGGGAGCATCTCCCTGCCTCCTGCTGCCTCCTGGGACCCTGCTCCAGGGCCCAGCTCCCAGCCAGCTGCTCATGCCACGCTGCCTCCGCGGGAGTCCCAGGGTTGAGTGCCACCCACAAGTTTTCACAGCTTAGTCCAGCAGGTAACTCCTCACTCATCTTAAGCAGTACAAGTCATTGACGAGGAATTCCGTGTGCTTTTCTGCATGTTTCTGCTCAAAAAGGCTGGTAACTACTTTCTGCACCTCTCAGTGGAGCAGAGGAATAACCCAGGATGACTTCCATCATGAATATTACGTGGCATTTGACAGGGATAGACAGCACTAGGATGAAAACTATTCATTAGCAGCATCTCTGTGTTTATCTGGGTTTGCTTTTAGGATCGGGATCAGCTGAAACATTTTTCTGGTTGGTCTGTGGTGATTTTGTTTCAGCTGTTAAAGGAACAGAGCATGATTCAGCAGCCAGCCCTCACATTTTTCCTTTAAATCCTGAAATATTTAGTGCTCTGTATGTGAACTTAACGACTGAGCAAGACTATGAACAGGTTACAGTCCCAAACCTCTAATTTTTGACTTGCAGGAAACCTAAGTTTGGGATTTTTATGCTTTTTGTCCAGGCTGGTCCGTCAGACAGCATTCCTAATTTATTTCCACAAATTGATGAAGGCTGTAATTTACTATTTCAAGAAGCATGTGGTTCAAAAGACCTTTAATTAAAAAAAGAAAGTTCAGTGCATGTCTGAAACTACAAGAATCACCAGACTGGATCAGAACGGTAATTTGTAGTAATTTGATCTGCGTGAAGTGTATATTTCTTCCTTATTTTCTTCTTTTCCAACCTGTGTAGCAGTATATTTATAGAGTCCTAAAACACAGGTTTTGAATGGAACTTTTGCATTAGCAAAAGAGTGATTTTGCTCAGAACAAGGCTACCTCTCCTTAAAGCCTAGACAGCTTGTGCCCATGCTTCATCACTTGTAGTTGGAGGGAAAACCTTAACTCCTAACCTAATGCTTGTTCTGAGGTGATATGAGATAGCGCTTTTTTATTTTTTTTTTGTCTTGGTGGATAAAGACTAAAATAGGTCATAGCTGTTTATAACAATTATCTATATATTGGAAAATGTATCACTGTTCTTTTCCAAAGTTTTACAGGACCAATTATTCATTGAAACAGAAAGGTTTGCATAACCTTCAGAACAAACCTTGACAGTGTCTTACTACAAATCTAACCTCCTGTATGTTCTCAAGCCTCTGTTGCCTCTTGGCTGCAGCGGTGGCTGGCAGCATGGTGTTTCCTAATGTGGCCGAGTGTTGCCTTTCACTGTTAGCAGGTGTCGCTTTGATTTTGGTAGCATAAGGTAGGAGCACCTGATTTACTTCTTTCTATCCCTTGTTACATTTGAATACCTCTGTTTTATTCATGCCTGTCCTTTTGACTTGTGCTCGCCCTCCTTTCCGAAATCTCGGGGTTTCCGAGCTCTTTGCATGTGCAGCGTCCAAGCCACCTGCAGCTGGGCTGGGGCCGGGCTCTGCTCTCCAGGTGCTCTGCGGCTGCTTCCCCATCCTGCTGCACTGCCCTGCTGCAGAGGTGTTCACTGCTCTGCCCCCAGCGAGGCACAGGCTTTTGTCCTGTGATGCTGCGCCTAATTAAAAACCTAGAAATGCACACGAGTAGCTCATAGACATCTCTTTGTGCATTATCTAGCAGAAGAACGCCATATAGAATTACCTGCCACTGTGAGGTTCTCTGAGGCTCCTCTCTGTTCGTCTCTACGCGTGACTGATCTAATTGTTTAATTTACAGATTTTCCTGCCTGACTGTTCAGCGGGTCTCCAGGAATCACTAGTATATTTGAAGCTAAACATTGTACTTGGTGCATACAGCCTTATGGTAAATGCTCCGCTGCCATGCAGTAATAAATGGCTGATTTACAGTTCTTCTATTAGTCACCGAACTTAATGTTTCACCTTGAATATGAAAAAGGAAGTTGAGGCTAAAAGGAAAGCATCGATGTTGTAAAATGGTAAAAGTTGAGTAAAAATAAACACTCCCCCAGGAACAGTAACTTCCAGGGGCACAATACTCACCGCAGGTTCAGACTGAGGACCCACCACGGTGCGCTAGGCTGTACGGGCCGTGCTGGGCCTTGTCTGCACCGTTTGCGCCTTCTTTCCACGATGTAACCTCAAGGTAGCCAGGCTGGCACAGCCTGTAAAATATTGTCCCCGGCGTCCTAGCGGAGGTGTGGTGTGAGCTATAAAGAGTGCAAGATGCCCAGCAGTGTATTAAACACTAGTTGAGTACAGGAGGGCAGCATATCACAGGAGAGAGATAAGCAAAGTTCTCTGATTGTGGATCAATAAAGGTTAGTGACATCATATCTCAAAGTGAGAGAACCTGCTTTCTGCAGAGCCATTTATCAGATCGCAGGCTGGAACAGCATTAACCTTTTCCTAGCCGGATCTCTGCTCTTCATCTGACTCCAGGCACAGTAACCTTCCCCGCTGGCAGCAGAAGGCTCCCTGACCTTGCCTTGTAATCCTGGCAGGTTTCTGTGCTGGGCGCTGGAGGGGTTCTCCGGATGCTTCTGCTGGCTCCTTGCTGAAGCGTGCTGCATACAGCAGGGCAGTGCTGCGCTGCCTGGAGGCTGGGGTGCGAGGTGTGCTGCAGCTGGGAGCGCTCCGCATTTCAGAGCTTGTGGCTCTTCTGCCGCTGGTACGGTTTTGGCGAGGAGTAAGATGCTACGCATGGGTGCTCAGAGATAAGGGAAGTGAATCAGTTTGGTTAAAGGTCTGGCATTGTGCCAGGCATCACAGGATGTGGTTGCAGGATGAAAAAGTGTACTTGGATTAGCTTGGTTTACATGGCAGCAGTGGCAGTGAAATCACTGGGACTGTCCTTAGGAGAAGTTGTAGGGGGCGGCAGGAGGCCCTGGGTGTGTGGCTGTGTGGCTGGCCTTCCCCGAAGTGTCTGTCCTCCTGTTTTTGCTGTTATTGTTACCAAAATAGATTAAAGCTAAACTGAATGTATCAGCCCATTCTGCAGTCCCGTTCCTTTGCTGTGTGCTGTGAGGCACCAGCTTTCCACATGAATGCAACTTCTCAATGCGGGAGCGCGGGGCCGTGTGCCCGTGCCGGCTGGATGTAGGGCAGCGAGCAGCGGCTGAGGCCGTGCGTGCTGCTGGCGGGGCCGCGCCGCTGCCGCCTTCACGTGCCGCCAGGGCAAGCTCCCGGGTGGTCGGTCCAGCCCGAGGGGACCTCCTGGAGCACCCCTGGGGGTTTTCACTTTCTGCTCTTGTGTTCGCGTTGTTGCAGATGAGCAAACTGACATTTCTGTTACTTAATTCAAGGTGATCTGCACGGCTAAAGTAACCAGTAAGTTCACTAGTAAGGCAACCAAGAAGCTACAGCACAAATGTTTAAGATCTGTTTTTCCTGACATACATGTGTTTAGCAGTGGCTGCTCACTCCAGAATGTCCCAAAAGCTTTCTGGTGAACCTCCAGGGCCCTGTGTGTTGCCTACAGCTCTAGAGCAGCTGTCTTAAAGAAAATCTGTATTTTCTGGTGGTTCTGTTTAAGACTTCTGCCTTGCAACCAACCTCTGTGTCCAATTACCAGTTAGAACTATGGCTTGTATTCTTAGAAAGCCATCATAACCTTTTTGGAAACACTGTGCACTGTGATGCTGCCACTTAGGAGTTGTACGCATCGTAAGATACAAAATTCTCTACAGATGTAGCTGGTGAAGTTGACTGACATTTTTTGACGCTTTGAGCCCCACTTTCTCAATGACATTGAACTTGGAACACAGCTACAACTTGTAAAATAGGGCCACTTTTCCCCTTCTTGCTGTGTTGAGGTTTATGGGTGACAGCACTACATTAGGACAAAATAAAATACCCCAATGCATTTGGGACCTGTTGATTTCTGTTATACAGCCCAAAACAAGTGAAAAAACTAATTTTTGGTGAGAGCACTTCATGAAGTCATTGCAGGGAAGCTCAGTGTTTACGTTAGAGAAGCACACGGGAAAACACAGGAGTGACAGAAGATGGATAAAAAGGGTTGTGGTGTGGTGTGACAGCAGCTGTGGGAGAGCCCGAGAGGCTTCCTCCGGGTGGATGCCCTCCAAGTGCCCGGGCACTTCAGCGCGGTGGTGTCCCTGCCGGCAGAGGAATGGGACCGACCCCCGGAGCGTCTGTGCCCCGTAGTGTGGAAGTTGGGTGTAGGTATTTCTGCAGTGCTGGAGCAGGCCTCTGGTTTTCAGTGAATGAGAGGAGAGGCTCCTGCCTGGAGGAATCCATGGTCTGAGTTCAGAGATAAGATAGGAAGGAAGGATGACAGATGGAGGGTAAGGGGCAAGAGAAGAGTTAATTCCCTGAATGAGCTTCTGTTGTCCGGCAAGGAAATGCCTTTCCTTTTTTTTTTGCTTTTTTTTTTTTTTTTTTTTTTTTTTTTTTTTTTTTTCAGAAGCTACAGAGATTTGAGTTATAAAGACTTTTTGATTACCTTTCATCCTTTTTGCACTGGTGACTTCTCATTGGAAAAAGAGCCCCTTTTCTGTGGTTCTTTCGACTGTGCTTCAGGGAGCAGCTGGGGGCTGTGCCGTTCCGCATCCTGGCGGGTCGGAGGAGATGCTTATGATTCGAGCCTGCACTAATGGGCTGATGTCCAAGTGGAAAGTGTATTTTCAATGAGGAAGTGCTGAGATATTAGTGGAGCCTGGATTACCCTGTGATTGTGCTGTCAATACTGCTGTATTGAGTCGGAGAGAGCCTGCACAACACAGGGAAACACTTAGCTCACTACTGCTGCTTATTGAGAAGCCAATAGCAATTTACTTGCTGACACTTGACATCGAATCCATTCCCAGAGGTGCAGCTCCTGCTAAACCACTGTTGGGCTCTCCTTAACACCTGCTCCTTGCCTTGACTTCAGAGATGCAGGTGTGAGGGAATGAGCAGAGCTGATGCTTTTCCAAGCACACCCACCCGTGGGGGAGAGCAGAGGACCAGTTCGTGCCCCCTTCTCGTGTGCCTTGTTCTGCTGTGACCGGCGGGTGTAGAACAACTTCCTATGGGGTGAAGGGAAACTTTTACGCTGGAAAGGAGATGGGATTAACTTCGTGCATATTCATTTCATTTTCATGCATGTATTCTGTGGAAAAGGGGAGTGCTGAAGGGGAATGAGAGTGTCCTGGCCCTTCCATCTCAAAGCCTGACAACTTGAAGCATCGAAGACCTTTGGGTCAGAACAGATGGATTCCTCCTGTTCTGCTGCTCTGTTTTCCTGGGACTAGTGCAGACAAGCTCTGATGGTTTTTCTTGCATCCATACGTACCTTGTAAGAAACACTTAGGACCATTTGCTGCCAAATACTTTTGAGAAAAACAACTTCCAGGATATTTCTCTGAAGAGTCAGCTCCCTAAAATGGAGACTAACACCTGGAGGAGTAAGGACAGGATGGAAACAAAACTAAGAATGATGATACAAGACAGCTAGAAAGGGGACAGAGAAAATGGGGAGTCTGTATCTTGACTTTGTTACCTGATGGTGTATTCTGCTGTGGGACATCAGGTCCTGGTGTTGCAGTTCTGCAGTGATCCTGGTTTTGAGGACTTAAAGATGTAAGTGGATAGCTCTCTCAGCCACTAATGCAGTGGGACAATGAAACTCTCTCAGTTTTCCAATTGTGGCTCTTGCTGTCTTAATGTGTTACCTGGCACGCAGTTCTAAACAGTGCTCCCCCACACACACCCCCCCCCCAAATAAAAATAAAAAAAAAGAAAACTAAACCTTCCCATTAGCTGTGGTGTTGCTCTTTGGTGCAATTCCCTGCGCATTTCATTTACCCAAACTACCAACTGGGTAGGAAACCTGTGTCCTAAATATAAAAAGAATCAAAGCAAATGTGATGCCTGAGGAAGACACTTGGAGCTACAATTTACATTTTGCAGAAGTAAAATTTAGGTCATCTAGCAGGTCATGTTTTAAATATATTCGTTGCTCTGTGCTTGCAGCTGCCTTGGCTGGCAGGGTGGAGAGGAACCGGAGTGCTCTGGGACCCGGGGCAGCAGCTGCTTGCAGCACGCCGTGCAGGAGGGCACCTCTGCTGTTGGTGTGGCACAAGCTGTTCCCAAAGGCTTGCGGAGCTACAAGCGCAAAGCAGCCGGCGCGTGGCTGTCACGCAGCCCCCTCCAAGGACAGGGATTGGCGGCAGCCTGCTGGGATGTGGGGGGACACAAGGTGACTGTGTCCCTTCCTTTAAACTTCTGCCGAGGACAGGGCTGAGATGGGGAACGCCACTAGGTAGGGTTTTCCAGGTTGCCCGGTGTCTGCGCTGTGCGTGTTTCCTCCTGCGGCAGCGCGGGCTGCCTGTGGTCCCAGCACGCGGTAAATCATGTCGCGTCCTTGGCTGCCAGTCAGGTATTGACCTGCTGTCTTCTCTGAACGCATCTCCCCTGCCAGCCAGCCCCAGACGCAGTGTGCCTGTTCCCCTCTCCCCCCCCCCAGCCTGACCCTCATCCCGAGGCACGTGTTCCCGTGCGCGGTCCTGAGCCGCAGCAGCGCCCGTGCTGGAGACTTGCTGCCGTGTCTGATGGCTGTAACCAGAGCTAGGAGACAACGCGGCTGGGGAGCCGAGCTGGGGAGCCCCGGGGACCTGTCTGCTCAGCATCAGCAAAGCCTTTCAGCAGGGCTGGCTTCCTTCATGAACTTGAGTAAGTGAGGTGTCCAGCAAAAAGCAACACAAAAATGGATTTGGTGCCACGTAAGGAAGAGCAGCAGTGGCATGTGGTGGAGGGGAGTGCAGGATGTAAAAGAAATAACATCGGATGCCTTTTGAACATCGGTGGAGAGGGTGAGGGAACAGGAGCATACTTTAGGATGCTGATGGCCAGGCTGGCAGGTTAACACCACGGTGCCTGCTTTAGCAGAGGTCCCCATTGCTTATTATGTTTTGGTTTAGTCTGTTGCTAATCTTGTTCAGCAGTTGCTCCTCTTAATTACCGAAGTATTTTACAGCAGTGTAACAGATTAATCCTTTCAGTTCAGCTCGCTGCCAGAAGAGATTGTCACCATTACTCTCACATTATAGTAGGAGAGGCTGGAACAGGGAGAAGCAGAGTTAAGTTTAGAAAGCCTATCTGCATGTGCGTGCTGTCCTGTGGGTGCAGGAACGTAAGCGGTGGCAGGTACCCGGCAGGAGCAGTGTGAATGCGTGCAGGGGTCGGGGCAGTGTGGCTGTCACCTGGCTGCAGGCTGGAAGGTTTTTGAGGGGGTCACAGCCGCTTCGTGACCTGCGTGGATGTACCTCTGCGGGCCTGCAGAGCTGCTGAGGCATCAGTTATCTGGTCCTTGCCTCACTGGAACACAAATATTAACTGACAAACAATTGCATAATAAACGACACAATCACTTTGGCCTGTTGACTTATCTTCCAGCAAAAGAAATAAACAGGGGAAAGTAGGAAAGTTAACTTATAAACCAATAAACTGTTATTGCACTTGCGTTAGCGTGGCCTGAGGCTTGCACGATGACTGCTGGCCTGATGTCTCCCAGAAGCTCAACTTAAATGAAACAGAGAAATATTTACTTGTTAAATATACAGGACAACAGGACTGCGTTAGGCACAGTGTAACGGGGCTCATACATGCCGCTGGTTGTAGTGCAGTCTCCTCACTGCGTGCTTCTTCAGGATGCCTCTGCAGTGCAGCTCTGAGCCCCGTCTGGCTGTGTCCGCAGGAACCTAGTAATTTTCTTGAGCAGAAGCGTCTAAGGCTGAAAGCTGCTCAGTCAGTGTTTACTAAAAGGTATCTAGAGTGGAAATGTAAATCTGCCAGAACAGATCTTATGTATATTTAGGTTGCCTGAGTTACCTCTTGTTGGAAACATTAATGCTGGGTCATTAAGACTGTCTCCCTTCTGCTGCTGGTGCAGGCGTTTCTTTCTAAATATTGATGTAACAACTTCCTCGCTCGGACGTGGTTTGCAGCCCTGCTGCTTCCATTGGAAGAGTTCCTGAGCTCGGCCGCCTTGCCGCTGCTCACGTTCCCGTGCACGCACACGCCGGCTTCCAGCCGGGACGGTTCAGACCCCGTGGGTTTGTGCTGTCCTGCGCCGCGGTCATCCTGCGAACATCCGTCCCCGTGGCCACTGCTCACTGCTTCTGCGTCTGGTGAGGCCTAAGTTGTTTTTTCTGTGATGTGGCCACACTTGTACATGCAATTCCAGCTGAGGTTTGCAGTGCCCTTAGGATGCCATCTATTGCTCCCTTTCCTTTAGGAACACCCCAAAGAGCAGACTCGGATCAGACCTTGCCATTTTCACAGCTGCGTTGCGTTGTTTATTCTTCCGTCCTGCCTGGCACAAGTCTGTCTTCTCCTTTATAATTCCTTATTGGTAAACCCTGAATTTATTGCAGAAACTAATTTTTTCCCCATTACATTATTGTGTTTAGTTCCTTTCCTGATATTTTGGTGCTCAAATCATAACTTCTTGTGTAATATTTTGGTCTTCCACTGCATTGGTTGTGCTTCCCAATTTAATTTGATCAACAAATATCACTCTGCTCGCTGTTGCAGCAAGGCCATCAGTGAAGTTGGTTAGAAAGATGATTCCCAAGACCATTCCAAATAACTTCCACCCCGGGCAGTATTTTCTTTAAATCATCTTGTTGTCCTCTCTAGATCTAGTTTTATGTCTTAAATTTTAGCTTCTCCCCCTCTTCTCCAGTTGAGTTCCCCACAGTACAGTATTGAATAAGGAGCAGTTATTTCTTTAAAGAAAGATACTGTGTTAATGTGCACAGTGCGTCTTGGATAAACCTGCCTTATCTTTTATCCTGATTTCTCTGTATTGCTGCCTCTTTAATTATTCTTCCTTTCAGAATACTTACAGCTTTGTTTGTTACTGAGATCCCTTCCCTGCCAGCAGCGTTCCTGCACGTGCTGGCGGCTCCCTGCAGCATCCTTGTGTTGGGTGGTACAGGTGGACCCGAGGGGATGTGCCTGAGCAGTTGTGTTCCCTCTGCTTGGCCAGAGCTCGTCACCTCCAACACCCGGTGCAGGGCAGCAGGTGAAGGCCACCTGCAGCAGTTTGCATGCTTAGGAAGGGCCCTACCTGACACCTGGGGGCTGCCAGGAAAGGGTTTCCATCTGTACCCAGCCTGGCCCAGGCTGCTTTGAAAAGAAATACTTCTGTGAGCAGCGGTGCCTCTTGCTGACAAGTTTGTGTCCTCTGAAAAGGAAGGTCTGAAGAGCAGCAGCACAAAGTCTCTGGGCTGTAAATTAAAGCCCTGTGGAGCTGAGTGACCTGAGATCAAGTACAGGTACATAACTCATCCTCTGGTTGGGGTGAGCACAGGCAGGGCCGCTCTGCATCCTTCTTCCCCACCCAAGGTGTAGGCTGGGGAGCAGCCACTTCTATTCCCACAGCTCCCCCAGGGTTGCAGCTGTGGGTCTGCTGCTATCAGAGAAAATGCGAGGGTTTTGTAGGGTCTGGGGAGCTCCACACAGCTGAGGGTGTACAGAAGGAATTGCTTGCGGGTGGGAATACCCAGAAAGGATGCTGCGACACTGCAGCTGTACCTGGATTCAGTTCCTAAAGGAGTTTATTTCTTAGCACACTCTGCTAAGGTGCTGGGTGAAATGAACTGACGTGTTCTTACCTAGCAGGAGGAGAGCAGCTCTGTGTGCTGCTGTTACCCTGAGGCATACGCTAGGAAAGAACTTAAGAGATGCAAGTTTGGGGGTTTGCTCTGCGTTAATGTTCCAGTACCACTGAATTTCTGGAATCTGCTGAAGAACGGGAGAACAGTCCTTGGGAACTCAAGAGCCCAAGGAATGCAAACACATAGTTAGTTCAGCAGTAGTTCCTCTTTCCTTTGGTGTAAGCTTTGCAGCCCGTTCTCTCCCAGCAAGCTACAAGGCCCAGGGGTTCCTTCGAGTCCGTGGTAAATCCCATACCACGATCTGCTTTTGCCATAGGATCTGGATGTGAGCTTTGCTGTTGCTTGGAGAATCAGCTGAAGATGTGCAGTCTGTGGCATAATGTGTTCTGCTTAATACCTCAGTTTCTAAATAGCAAGCTTTCATTATTAAGTCACCTGATGGGGAGGAACATCTTTCCTCCCTCTTGCAGTCACGAAAAAAAAAAATACATTTTTCCCCACAGGCCTTGCTGTGAGGCCAGTGAATGTGGAGCAATTTTTTTGGCTTGATTCTGAGGTTGTTTTCGGTTGTCTCAGCTGTAGCTCCGTGGTGCTGGGTGCTGCTGCTTTGGGGACGGTTCCTTTGTACCTCCCCACCTCCTGAACAGCAGAAGGTCTGTCTCTGGAGCGAAAGGAGCCACACAAGTTCCTTAATTTTGTGGCAGGCGTGTTTTGAGGCTTAGGTAACTTGCTGGATTTGAGGGAAGCATGAATCATGTTGGTTAGCTGGGAATCTGATGAATAACCCTGCTGTGTGGTTACTGGAATTGAAGGCGACGTGCCCGTGTCCCTGAGAGGTGCTGCTGCTCTCCTCTCTGAGTTCAGCCTTCCTGAAGAAACGTGGGGTAATCTTGGACCTGTGCTATTTGTTAGGGCTTTTTTTGGCTCATGATCTGTCAATATTTTGGGGACAGTTGTTGGGAGGTGTTTACTGTGTGTTGGGAGTTATTGCCATCTGACTGCTGTGGACCTGTCGGAGTCACTCACTTAGGCTGGACACAGCCCTAAAAGGCGGGGGGAAGAGTTCAGTCTCCTGTGCTGCCTGCGGACAGGCCTAGCAGAGGAGTGGTCATCGTGTGGTGGAGCTGCTCCGGGCTCGGTGTTTCTTTGGTTTGCTGCAATGAGCTGAGGGTCAGGAAGGGTGAGGACCCAGCCCTTCCCTCCTGAGCTCCAGGCTGTGTGGGTGCTCCTGCAGACGCACCTCGCCGTGCCTGGAAGGATGCTGTTAGCGGTTTCCAGGGTTTGTGCATATTTGTCCCTAGATCTTCGTGCAAGACCCCTAAATCTTCAAATGCTGCTACCATAGAATTCCAGAGGAGACAATTCAGAGCAATACTGGCCAGTTTAGCACCAACGTCACATTTTTTGTGCTGATCTTGGGGGCTCTCAAGAGGCTTGGTGCTGCAGCAGACCTTGAGGTTCTGCTGGCAAGTGGCTGTAACTTCAGCACTGTGTGCTTAAAAGTGAAAGTGAAATTTCACTTTTCTCCCTACTTTCCTCTGAGCAAGACAGTAAGCATTAAATACATAAGTGTAATATTGAAACTTAATTGTAATCACCTATCTTATTTAAAACGTGAAATAACACAAATCCTGGTAAAGCCAACGTCCTCTGGAGGGATCTCCCAAACGTGCTGCTGAAGGAGCAAGTTAAAAGCAGCAAGTGGCCAGGACAAAAGTAGTTTTATCCCAAGAATTTCTTTAGGCATGTTCAGCGCCTACCCCGTGTCGCAGAGCTGTGCCTTGCATCTCTCAGAGGTGGATCTTCAGCAGCTTCCTTGTGCTCTAGGGCTCCTTGATCTTTCCAAGCTGGTTGCTGTGTACCCATGCCAGCTTCTGACTTGTATGGCATCTCATCACCAGCAGTGCTCGGTACATAGACCGAGTTGTGGTTTTGACTGGTCATTCTGGCAGTTGCAGCTTATGATCAAAAAGGAAATCAATCACTGTTGCCCTGGACCCCAGTGCCAGTGATTTCACAGCCCACAATACATCAGCTTCTTCCTCGTCAGAGGATCTTAGACTCAGGACTGGCCCAACGGTTGTCTTTGATTCAGGCTGCTACCAGAAAGCTGGTCTGATTTTATGACTAGTACAGTTAGCCCCAAGTTTTCCCTGCCTGAAGACACGAAGGTGAGACCCAGGAGACCCTTGGATTCTGATTTTTGGTTGTTCCTTTGGTGCACTGGTGAGTAGCTTCAAAAGAAGGCCAGAGGGTAAGAAATGCAATTTCTTGCAATTACTGTTGCTGTATGATGACACCCAGGAAATTCCCTTACGTCTTTGGCCCTCTGGGGATTTCAGAGCCATCACATCAGCTTTTGGGCTTGTCGTGGTTTAACCCGACCGGCAGCTAAACACCACGCAGCCGTTCGCTCACCCTCCCCCCTCCCTCTCTGGGACGGGGGAGAGAAATGGAAAGTGAAGCCCGTGAGTTGAGATAAAGACAGTTTAATAAGACAGGAAAAAAAATAACAAAAATAATAATAACAATAATAATAATGATGATACAATGGTGATAATACGAAAGTAATAATAGTATGTACAAACAAGTGATGCACAATGCAATTGCTCACCACCCGCTGACCGATGCCCAGCCTAACCCCGAGCAGTCCGGCCCCCTCCCCCCGGCTAGCCACCCCTATATATTGTTTAGCATGACGTCAGATGGTATGGAATACCCCTTTGGCTAGTTTGGGTCACCTGTCCTGGGTCTGTCCCCTCCCAGCTCTTACTGCACCCCCCAGCCTGCCCGTTGGCAGGACAGAGCAAAGGCTGAGATGTCCTTGGCTTAGTATAAGCACTGCTCTGCAACAATTAAAGCATCGGAGTGTTATCAGCACTCTTCTCATTCTAAGCCAAAACACAGCATTCCACCAGCTACTAGGAAGAAAATTAATTCTGTGCTAACTGAAACCAGGACATCTATCCACCCCTTATTCCATACCATTTATGTCATGCTCAGGTTACACTCTTTTCCATACATTCTAATTAGTCACCTATAGTAATCATGGTAGTGATAACATACAGTATAATATACTATTTAACATGGTGCAATTCAGTTCATGGGCTATTCTCACCCAGTATTAAATCTCCTTGAGGTACACACCGGACCTCTCCGTTCTTTTGCATCACCCACCAAGTATATCCAGGTCCCTGAGCGAAAACAATTCCACGAATAGGTTTGCCTTTTCCTGAGGCAGGAGTAGCCCAGACTGTTTTACCCAGCATATTTTTTACATGCACTACAGGAACTTTATCCCCATCTACAGTACGTAACAGGTTTGATTGGGCAGGTCCAGCTCGGTTGGTAGATCCCCTAGTATTGACTAACCAGGTGGCCTTTGCCAAATGCGTATCCCAGTTTTTGAACGTCCCAGCGCCCATTGCTTTCAAGGTAGTCTTTAACAGGCCATTGTATCGTTCAACTTTCCCGGAGGCTGGTGCATGATAGGGGATGTGATACACCCATTCAATACCATGTTCTTTGGCCCAAGTGTCTATAAGGTTGTTTCGGAAGTGAGTCCCATTGTCTGATTCTATTCTTTCTGGGGTGCCATGTCGCCATAGGACTTGCTTTTCAAGGCCCAGGATGGTGTTCCGGGCGGTAGCATGAGGCACAGGATATGTTTCCAGCCATCCGGTGGTTGCTTCCACCATTGTAAGTACGTGGCGCTTGCCATTGCGAGTTTGAGGGAGTGTGATGTAATCAATCTGCCAGGCCTCTCCATATTTATATTTCAGCCATCGTCCTCCATACCAAAGAGGCTTTGACCGTTTGGCTTGCTTGATTGCAGCACATGTTTCACAGTCATGAATAACCTGTGCTATAGCGTCCATGGTCAAGTCCACCCCTCGATCACGAGCCCATCTGTATGTTGCATCTCTACCTTGATGGCCTGAGGTGTCATGGGCCCATCGGGCTATAAATAATTCACCTTTATGCTGCCAATCCAGGTCCACCTGAGCTACTTCAATCTTAGCAGCCTGATCCACCTGCTGGTTGTTTTGATGTTCTTCAGTAGCCCGATTCTTGGGCACATGAGCATCTACGTGGCGTACTTTCACAGCCAGGTTCTCTACCCGAGCAGCAATATCTTGCCACAATGCAGCAGCCCAGATAGGTTTGCCCCTACGCTGCCAGTTGTTTTGCTTCCATTGCTGTAACCATCCCCACAGGGCATTTGCTACCATCCATGAATCGGTGTAGAGATAGAGAACTGGCCATTTTTCTCGTTCAGCAATGTCTAAAGCCAGCTGAATGGCTTTCACTTCTGCAAACTGACTCGATTCACCTTCTCCCTCAGCAGCTTCTGCAACTCGTCGCGTAGGACTCCATACAGCAGCCTTCCATCTCCGATGCTTCCCCACAATACGACAGGACCCATCAGTGAACAGGGCATATTTCTTTTCATTCTCTGGCAACTGGTTGTACAGTGGGGCTTCTTCAGCACGACCCACCTCCTCCTCTGATGATATCCCAAAGTATTTGCCTTCTGGCCAGTCCATGATCACTTCCAATATTCCTGGGCGACTGGGGTTTCCTATTCGAGCCCGCTGAGTAATCAGTGCAACCCACTTGCTCCATGTAGCATCAGTTGCATGATGCGTAGAGGGGACCCTTCCCTTGAACATCCAGCCTAGTACCGGTAATCGGGGTGCTAGGAGGAGCTGCGCTTCAGTACCGACCACCTCCGAAGCAGATCGAACTCCTTCATATGCTGCCAATATCTCCTTTTCAGTTGGAGTATAGCGGGCCTCAGATCCTCTGTATCCCCGACTCCAAAACCCCAGAGGCCGACCTCGAGTTTCCCCAGGTTCTTTCTGCCAGAGGCTCCAGGTGGGGCCGTTCTCCCCGGCTGCAGTGTAGAGCACATTCTTTACATCTGGTCCTGTTCGAACTGGCCCAAGGGCTACTGCATGGACTATTTCCTGCTTGATTTGTTCAAAGGCTTGTCGTTGTTCAGGGCCCCATTCAAACTCATTCTTCTTACGAGTTACTTGGTAGAGTGGGTTTACAATCAGACTGTAATTTGGGATGTGCATTCTCCAAAACCCCACAACACCTAGGAAAGTCTGTGTTTCTTTTTTGTTAGTTGGTGGAGACATAGCTGTTATTTTGTTGATCACATCCATTGGGATTTGACGACGTCCATCTTGCCATTTTATTCCTAAAAACTGGATCTCCCATGCAGGTCCTTTGACTTTATTTTGTTTTATGGCAAAACCGGCTTTCAGAAGGATTTGGACTATTTTCTTCCCTTTCTCGAAAACTTCCTCTGCTGTGTCACCCCACACAATAATGTCATCGATGTACTGCAGGTGTTCAGGAGCTTCCCCCTGCTCTAGTGCAGACTGGATCAGCCCATGGCAAATGGTAGGGCTGTGTTTCCACCCCTGGGGCAGCCTATTCCAAGTATATTGGACTCCCCTCCAAGTGAAGGCAAATTGTGGCCTGCACTCTGCTGCTAGAGGGATGGAGAAAAATGCATTAGCGATATCAATTGTGGCGTACCACTTGGCTGCCTTCGATTCAAGTTCATACTGAAGTTCCAGCATGTCCGGCACTGCAGCACTCAGTGGTGGCGTGACTTCGTTCAGGCCGCGATAGTCCACTGTTAGTCTCCACTCGCCATTAGACTTTCGCACTGGCCATATGGGACTATTGAAAGGTGAATGAGTCTTGCTGATCACTCCTTGGCTCTCCAATTGACGAATTAGCTTATGGATGGGAATCAGGGAGTCTCGGTTGGTGCGATATTGCCGCCGGTGCACAGTTGTGGTAGCAATTGGCACTTGCTGTTCTTCGACCCTCAGCAACCCCACAACAGAGGGGTCCTCTGAGAGACCAGGCAAGGTAGATAATTGTTTAATGCCCTCTGTCTCTAAGGCAGCAATACCAAAAGCCCACCGGAACCCTTTTGGGTCCTTGCAGTATCCTCTTCTAAGATAGTCTATGCCAAGGATACATGGAGCATCCGGACCAGTCACAATGCGGTGCTTTTCCCACTCATTCCCAGTCAGACTCACTTCAGCCTCCAATACAGTCAACTGCTGAGATCCCCCTGTCACTCCACAAATATAGATGGGCTCTGGTCCTTTATAGCTCGATGGCATTATAGTACATTGTGCACCGGTGTCTACTAAAGCCTTATACTTCTGTGCGCGTGATGTGCCAGGCCATCGAATCCACACAGTCCAATAAACTCGATTGTCCCTTTCCTCCCCCTGGCTGGAGGCAGGGCCCCCCTAATCCTGGTCAGAATCTTCCTCGTTTCTGTGTTTGAAGGACTGTCTGCTGGAAGTTGGAGCAGCAAACTTTTCGGAGAATCCCTTTTTCCTGATTGTTTTCTTTTGCAACTCACGTACCCGTGCCTCTAGGGTCGCGGTAGATTTTCCATCCCACTTTCTCATGTCCTCTCCATGGTCTCGTAAGTAAAACCACAGGGTGGCACGGGGTGAGTACCCACCATATCGTCTTCCTTGTGTGGGTGAACGCCTACCCCTGACAGCTGAGACACTGCTTTGTACAGGTGCGAAGGAGAATAATCTCTCTTCAAGTTGGTGAACCTTTTCAGAAAGTTTCTCCCAAGTGTTCTCCTTTGGTCGGTGGGCACTGGTTGGTTCAGGTGGGGAGGACAATAGATTCTCTTCAAGTTGGTGAACCTTTTCAGAAAGTTTCTCCACAGCTGAGACGCAGGCCTGTAAGGAAGAGGAGAGACTTTCTTCGTACTGCCGGAGTTGTTTAGCCGCTTCACCCACTGTGGGTTCCTCATCCTCTTTCCAGGCCATTATTGCCAATGAGCTGGCATATGATGATGGTGCACTCCGTACAAACTTCCGCCACATGGGTCGTGTACACTTGACTTCATCTGGATCTGTGGATGTTTGTTTGAGGTCTGGATCCTCATAAATCACTTCCCGTACGGCTAATTCCCTCAGGTACTGGATTCCCTTCTCCATAGTGGTCCACTTGCCTGGTAGACATAAAATATCTTCCTTGAAGGGATACCTTTCCCTCACAGCTGAGAGGAGACGCCTCCAGAGGCTGGTGGGTCGTGCTCCATCTGCAATTGCTTTGTCAATGCCGGCGTCTCGAGCAAGGGATCCCAGCCGCTTGGCTTCCCTGCCGTCTAATTCCACACAATTGGCTCCAGAGTCCCAGCACCGGAGCAGCCAGGTGACAAGCTGCTCACCTATACAGCGACCAAAATCTTTTCGCACATCTCGTAGCTCGCGCTCGTTTAGGCTTCGGGTAGTTACTGTTGCTCTTTCGGCATCCTCATCTTCCTCCTCCTGAATCCTTGACGGCCCAGCGTCGTCATCATCTTCGTCATCTCTGTACTTAGTTTTGGCAGAAGCCTTACCTGGATTGGCAGAAGACTCTCTGCGTTCTAAACGACTTGAATTTCTATACCATATTTTCACCTTCTCTACAGGGGCAGCTTGCACTGCTACTGCTCGTTTCTCTGACTTTGTTACAGGGTCTGCCACAGGGGTTGGAATGCCCTCTGCAGGGTCAACTTGCACTGCTACAGCTCGTTTCTCTGACACGGCCACAGGAGCTGGAGCAGTTGCAGGAACCGGAGCTGTAGCGGCTACAGGAGCTGGAGCTGGAGCTGGAGCAGTTGCAGGAGCTGGGACTGGAGCAGCAGTAGGAGCTGGAGCTGGAGCGGCTTCAGGAGCTGGAGCTGGAGCGGCTTCAGGAGCTGGGACTGGAGCAGTTGCAGGAACTGGGACTGGAGTAGCGGCCGGAGCTGGAACTGGAGCGACTGCAGGAACTGGGACTGGAGCAGCTGCAGGAGCTGGAGCTGGAGCGGCTTCAGGAGCTGGAGCTGGAGCAGCTTCAGGAGCTGGGACTGGAGCAGTTGCAGGAACTGGGACTGGAGTAGCGGCCGGAGCTGGAACTGGAGCGACTGCAGGAACTGGGACTGGAGCAGCTGCAGGAGCTGGGACTGGAGCGGCTGCAGGAGCTGGGACTGGAGCGGCTGCAGGAGCTGGAGCTGGAGCGGCTGCAGGAGCTGGGACTGGAGCAGCTGCAGGAGCTGGAGCTGGAGCGGCTGCAGGAGCTGGGACTGGAGCGGCTGCAGGAGCTGGGACTGGAGCGGCTGCAGGAGCTGGAGCTGGAGCGGCTGCAGGAGCTGGGACTGGAGCGGCTGCAGGAGCTGGGACTGGAGCGGCTGCAGAATCCACCGTAGGGGTCACAGTGGCCGTTGGATCTGTCACAGGGTTTGGAGTGGCCGCAGGGTCTGTCACTAAGTTGACAGCAGTATCAATGGCAGCTCGATAGGCATGAGCCAGGCCCCAGCACGTTACAATGATTTGTGTTACTTTGGAACTGCCAGAATCATTACACCTTTTTTTCAAGCATTCTGCCAGTTTTTGAGGATTTTGCCATTGTTCAGGGGTGAATTTCCAACACACTGGGGGTGCCAACTGCTCTAGATGCCTGCCCATATCCACCCATACTCCCTGCCACCCACAACTATACTGCCTCCGGGCAGATCTCCGGATGAGCTTCATAAGTAGTTGTTTAACTTTAAGCAGAATCTGAAGTGCATTCATGAGGCAGAACAACAAGACTATGGTATTCTGAGTATTCCAGAAATATTCAATATCTTGGAGAGCTATTGTGACAAGCTCAGGGGGTAAGAGGGTGGTGAAGGAGGAAGGCAGAGTGACCCAGGAGGATACAGGGGTGGTGAAGGAGAAAGGGAGAGTAAGCAAGTAAGGAAAAATATCCTCCCCTTTCCCCTCCACAGATTGACTCTCTAATGGAGAAAAACAATAGGTATAATTGCTAATAGTTCCCAAGATGCTGTTTCCAAAGTACAGAGTCCACGATGTTACTGAGTATAAATACCAAGTTAGAGTCATGACCAGATATCTTATCGTCTCATAAGCCATTGCTATAACACTTAGTACCATAATGGTCTGAAACCAGGGCCCGGAGAGGAGAAACAACACTACAGAGAGCAAATACGGAAAATAATGTACTATAATACTCAATTTGGAAAACAGGCGCAGCAGAGTTGTGATTAAAGCAATCAGCATCATGACAAGTGACTATTAAGCAGGTCTAATCCTTCCACCAATTTTAGTTTAACACACTCTGATCAGATCTGCCGTTATCTCAACCTTTCGAGCCCCACGTTGGGCGCCAAAAAGACTGTCGTGGTTTAACCCGACCGGCAGCTAAACACCACGCAGCCGTTCGCTCACCCTCCCCCCTCCCTCTCTGGGACGGGGGAGAGAAATGGAAAGTGAAGCCCGTGAGTTGAGATAAAGACAGTTTAATAAGACAGGAAAAAAAATAACAAAAATAATAATAACAATAATAATAATGATGATACAATGGTGATAATACGAAAGTAATAATAGTATGTACAAACAAGTGATGCACAATGCAATTGCTCACCACCCGCTGACCGATGCCCAGCCTAATCCCGAGCAGTCCGGCCCCCTCCCCCCGGCTAGCCACCCCTATATATTGTTTAGCATGACGTCAGATGGTATGGAATACCCCTTTGGCTAGTTTGGGTCACCTGTCCTGGGTCTGTCCCCTCCCAGCTCTTACTGCACCCCCCAGCCTGCCCGTTGGCAGGACAGAGCAAAGGCTGAGATGTCCTTGGCTTAGTATAAGCACTGCTCTGCAACAATTAAAGCATCGGAGTGTTATCAGCACTCTTCTCATTCTAAGCCAAAACACAGCATTCCACCAGCTACTAGGAAGAAAATTAATTCTGTGCTAACTGAAACCAGGACAGTGCTCAGACTGCCTGCAAAGGCCTCGTGCATCTCACAGCTCGAGCTGAGGGCAGTGGCTGCAGCTGAGATCATCTCCCTCCTTTAGCAAAGGGAACTGGTCTGCAGCTCAGCTGTCAGAGCATCTAACTTGGCATCTCGTGTACCTGCTGTGAAGAGAAACTGTTCAACGGGTGGTAGAGGTCTTCGGGTGGTTCTTGTTATTTCCGTCTGTGCAAACTCGGGGAACTTCCTCCAGCCCTGGTGGGAGTGGTGGAGGATGCTGTGCATGGGATGAGCAGAGGGAAGAGAAAGGTGTGCTTCTTTACCCAAATAACTGGCTAGTCAAGGATCCCCAAAGGTCTCAGTTCACGTGTATTTTATGGATACTGAGCATCTCCAAATGCAAAATACTGACAAGCTGTTTTTTTTTTCCTGTAACTGTAGTCCTTGGGGGAAAAAGGGGTTGTTGTGCAGTCTTAGTTTTCATTTTTCTTATCATTCCCACTTTGTGATGTGTTGTTTTTCCAACAACTGTTGCTACCAGAGACTTTTTAAAGTAGGATGGAGCATTATCCATGGCATTACCTATAGTAATACAGGGTCACAGAATCACAGAATGGCTGAGGTTGGAAGGGAGCTCTGGAGACGTCTGGCCCAGCCCCCCTGCCAAGCAGGGTCACTGCAGTCACGTTGCCCAGGATCGCATCCAGGTGGGTTTTGATATCTCCAGAAGAGGAGACTCCACAGCCTCCCTGGGCAGCCTGCCCCAGTGCTCTGTCACCCTCCCAGTAAAAAAGAGTTTTCTGCTATTCAGCCGGACTTCCCGTGTTTCGGTTTGTGCCTGTTGCCTCTTGGTCCGCATCAGGAAATGATTTTGGTAACAGACTTAAGGAAATTTTATTTGTACAAAATTTATAACTTAATCGCATCCCTTTAACAGTTAGGGGGTGAGGAGAAGATTCTGCCGAGGCCTGAAAAGATGGTGTATTGGTGGGTGCCTAGATCCAAAGTGCTAGATCCAAAGTGCATTTCCAGATTGCAGAGAGCCCAGGAAAAGGTCTTGGCATCATCTGTGGCAAGAGATGAGCTGTGTGGTCCACCAAACGCTGCTGTCATGGGTTGGACTGGTTTCAAAGGCTTGAATGCTGTTTTTATGTCCCCTTGGAGCTCAAGGAAGATCAAACGCACGGCTGGCTGGGCTCCAGCTGACTCTTGCTATGTTTTGGCTCATGGTATCACTGAAAGGGAAGGAGCTGAATCAAACTGAGGAAAAAGGGAAGGACGTTTGGACAGGATGAGACGGACGGTCAGAAGGTGCTGCAGGTCTGTATATCAAAACTGATCATCTCAGGGAATAACTCTGACGAAGAGTCACGGTCATTTGGCCTTTGATATGCAGGAGGCTGACTGGATGATACGATTCCTTTAGCCTTGCTTTCTGAAGGCTTGCTCCTTATCCTCACTTACCCAAGTAGCTAAAACCTGACCTGCAGGTACATGGCAAGATGCCTGCTGATTCGCCCTGCCTGGTAGGGAAGAGATGTGGTGAGGAAGAGAGTTTGTAAATTAAACAGTTGTTTTGTAAATTAATTCCTTCTTTGTCTGACTTGTGAAGCCGGTACATCTGCCTTGCGGCTAGAGAGGAGAGAAGTGCAAGGAGAGAGCAGCAGAAGGAAGTCATGCAAAGGAGATGTCCTGCGTGATTAGATGAAGCTTCCCAGGTGGGGCTTCTTAGCAATCCCTAGGTTTGGGATTTGGACCTTCTTGACTGCGAGATCAAGCAAATATTGCTAAATACTCATGGACTCCTGCCTGTCTCTGAAAGGGCTCGTTGAAGTATTGCCCACTTGGTCCCAGTGTTACAGGACTGCTTTGGCTCTGGAGCACGTGCTGTGACTATTCACCCTGCCAGGGGAAGAAAAGAGATGGCTTACAAGCTTCTCTGTTGTTGGATGGGTCCGGGAGGCAGCCACAGGACTTGAGCGCTGGGCAGGGCTTCTCCGGGATGAGCGAGTTTGGAGGTAGTTATTCCTGCCTGCTTCTGCTAGGAAGGTGTGTGAGCTGGGAGGTGTTCCTGAGAAAGAATTGCAGGGCAGCGTGTTCCACGGGAGCTCTCCTGGTGGATGGCTGTCCTCAGGTCATCCTTTGAACAGGCTTGCTTCATTTGGTGGCTGAAAACCCTCCAGTCCCCTAGAGCTGCAGAGATGAGGATGGGAAGGCCAAGGTCGCTGTGAGGTTAGGTGCCCCGGGGAAGGGGTGAGGCAGGGGCTCGTTCTGGTTCTGGCCGTGAGTCTCCCAGCGATTTGGCTCCCATCTTCCAGGTGGGAGGACAAAAACTCCTCTTCCCCTTGCCGTGCTTTTTGTCACTGCCTCTCACTGTGTGCTGACAGATGCCCTCAGCCCTGCAGAAGGATTTCGCTCTGCAGCACGTTCTGTTACAAAAGGTTTAAGAGGAAGCCCGGTCTCTCCTAGCCCTCGTGTGCTGATAGCTCAAGGGATAATTGAGAGTTTTCTTGTGTAATTGTTGCTGACGCATATGTCTGGCCTGGAGCAAGTGTGTCAAAATATTAATGGCAGAGCCCTGGAATTTTGAGGTTGAGGAAATAAAATCAAACGTGCAAATTCTCACAACAGGTTAATGCTGCTCTCAGCTTGGGCAGCATGTGGTTAAAGTGGACCGGAGTGCCCTCAGTTTTCTTGGGGAAGCTGTTGGAAAGCAAATGCATCTTCATTGACTTGTAATAATGAAGTTACAAGTCTTGAAAAGGTGCACGGTGTTCCAGACTATTTTATGGCTGAGATTTTTTCTTTCAGTGAAGGTGACCTGTCTGACTTCTGCCAACGTCAGAAGTGTTGATCATGGTCACTGTACGTATATAGTGATCTTGCATTATCCCTGCAGCACAGTGACACAGCTAGCGGTTGAGTATGATTTATGCAAGAGTTTCATTGTTCTCTCTATTTTGAACCTTGACAAAGAGAGAGAAAAAAGCTATCTTTAGAAACGGAGACTGGATTTTAAGCCTCCTGTTCAGATTGATGTAGAAGTGGGGGATTTCTCGGGTCATTCTCTTCCACCTCCTTCCTTTGTTTATATCAGTGTATAGATTAGTTCAGTTGTTGAACAGGTTTTTTCCTTCCCACCTGTTTTTTTATCTGCAGTTTTTCTTATTTTTTCTCACGCTTTAAAGAATTTCTCAAGGAATAAATTATTTGTACTTTGTTGACACTTCACTTCTATTCCAGTTCACAGTTGACTTTGTCGTTAACCAGAAACATCTCTGCGTGCTGTGCTGCATGGATTTCCTTAGGTGGCTACACGCTGTGTTGGGGAGTTCTGGCTTTAGTCTAAACTGTGCTGCTCTGGGTCCTTTGTAGATCCCATGGAGGGGTTTCCATCACTGGCACTGGTTTTACAGGGGAGCCCAGGTAATCCACTGTCCGTTCCACCACACGTTTGGGAGTTTTTCTTTGTGACTAGCAGTTCACTTCCTGCAGGGGCAAGCTTAGTGCGCATCCCTTTACTTGTTTTCCTTATTTTTGTTTTCTTAAGCTTTTCCTCCCATCGCTCCAGCTAAGGTATGGCTGCTGCGGATGCACGTCTTCCCCTGAAGCCTCCTAGAAAGCTGCTGAGAGCTTCATCCTTAAAATGTTCATCGTACAAGGAATTTTTGTTGCAGTAAAAGCAATGATTTAAGTGTTTTCAGTGTCTGAAGTCTGTGAGATCACTGAGACGTTTCTGTGCTGGACAGTGAGCCTGTAGATTCACTGCCAGGACTTAATTCGAAAGGCAGGCCAGGCATTTAGTATCATCCTGGGCGAACACCTGTGCTGTGCTCCAGCTGCCGCAGTGGTGTTTCTGACCCTGGTAGCACATGGTGTAGGTAGGTCTCGGTGCGCACAGACCACGTTTTAATCTTATCAGAGGGGAAAAAAATCATCTGGATGAATGACAAAACCCACCAAAAATAGAATAAAACCATGCAGTCGTGAGGCTCTTTTTTAAAGTTGTCTCACGCAGAAAGCATTGCCCTCCTGGAAGGGAGGTGTGGAGGAGGCTGTGTTCAAGCTCAGTAGCAGAGGCTGGATTTATTTTATAGCGAACTTCATCCTCTCTGTAAGGGGCTTGTTGCCATTTGGCCTGGGCACAGAAAAGTCAAAGGAAACGCTGCCTAAAAAGTTTTTTTGTTCCTTCTCCCCCAGGAGCCTGACTGAGCCCTCACCTGCTGGAGAGGAGCCCTGCGTTCCCAGGTTTGGGAGCCAGCGCTGTCGCCTTGGGGCTCTTGGAGCACGTCCCAGCCTCCGCGTGTTTCAGTCTCCTCGCGCTCTGCCGTGCACCTTCCCTTCCCTGGAGCTAAAACAAGAAGCCAAGAATTAATTGTTTTGTGTTTCCTTTTTTCCCCCTTGATGCGTTGTGGTCTGATCGGTATCTGGGCTCGTTGGACACTGGAAGCATTCAGTTCTCCAGGGAGAGGTGTTGGAAATGCAGCCTGTGGAAAGCTGGGGAGTCCCTGAGCACAGGGCAGGGGGTCGGAGCGGGTCACAGGGGGATCCTTGCACTTGAGCACTCGCTGGGCTCCCCGTGGCTCTGCAGCTGGCGGCAGTGGGGTAGCGTGGAAGTACACCCGTGTTTGGCAGGACTGAGACGTGTTTAGCTGCCGGCACGCAGGAGCTTTGGAAGAGCAGGATGGAGCAGCTGGTGTCAAGCTCTGCAGCATCCGAGCCTTCACCAGTTTCAGGCAATGAAAACAGCGGTGTGCGTATTCTTACCGGATTGCAAGTGCTGGATGGAAAGAAACGATGTTCTCGAGAGTAGGTGGCCCACGGCATGCCTGGGGAGGGAGGGCAGGAGGCTTGGAGCTGGTACTCACCCGGGGTGGGGTGGTGCAGGACGTGTGAGACCTGGTGCGGTGCTGAGGGGTGCGCAATGGGCTTCCTGCTGAGTCTGCCTCTGGCTCCCGTGTGCTTCTGGTTTCAAAACAAGCCCACAGGATTTCTTGTGCTGTCTCTTGTCCATTACTGCAGGCTGCAAACAGATAATATCCCTCCGGTGCAGGCTAAGTAAGCTTTCCAAAACAGGAGGTGGAAACAAAGTTTAAATAAGTAAAGTTTCTTTTCACCATCTATCAGAATTTCACTGACACAGAAATTAACTTAGTACGCAGAAAAGAATCATGAAGGGGGAGGAGAGAAGAGTGCAAGGAAGAAAATGCAAAGGGGAACAGCATTACAGATCTGAGTGGAAATGATTACGCTGGCGTTTTAAACCTTCTCATGCTGTAAAGTGTGGGATTGTCAATATGGGTCTGGAATACCCTGTCTAATGGATGTCTTGTATTCCAAACACAAAGCTAAATTGCCATAAATGTAGTGGTGTTGGGTAGCTTTTGCTTCAGTGGAGCTTACCAAGACACAGAATCTGAGGGAAGGAACAAAACGTACCTCTTAGATTCAGCATTCAGTACAATTGTAATAACAAAATGAAAGCTGTTCTTTGTTTTGGTAACTTCGTTAGTTCTTTACCTGTTCACTTTACATGCGTTAGACCTTTGGACTTTATTGTGTACATGAAGTCCTGTAAAATTAGTTAGTAATCTGAGACAGGGACTGGATTTGTGGAAGATAAGGGAGAAGCATCTTTGTCACCTTTTATTATTTCTTCATATTTTGTATATATATATTTTTTTTTATTCTGCCCTCCTGGCATGGGAGTGGAGTGCTGAAGGTTCAGGTGAAGGTTCTTAAAAGAGCACCCAAGTCTCATGTGTTTTAGGACAGTGTGGTGTTGCAATACCAGTCCCGACTGAACAGGAGAGCAGGATATTAGGTACGGCCAAACCCTTATTTTCATCAACGTTGACTGAAAAATGTTGGCCCTTCATGGCTTGTTTCTAACTAAAGCTTGATCTCTATGCTTTCCTGCACAGCTCATCTCTTGATACCCTGTTGTGTATGAATGCTGGGGATGGGGACATCGTGGTGCCCCTAGGACAGCCCTTTGCTGTGGTGTCCTTCTGATGCCTTCCTTCACCTTCTCCATCCTTTTGCTTTCTTAAAAATGGCCAAGGCAGCCTGTTGGGGCTTTCTGTGGATGTTCTCATTTCTGGTTTCACAAAGAAACACTTGATCTGGAGACCACATTTCTGGTAACTGTGCTTCATATGGACCTATTTTCTTATGCATTTAATAGGGCTCTGTCATTACAGTTTGTACTTGGCCTGAACTCTGAGTAAATTAAATTGACAGGGGCCTTCCACAGGTGAGATGGGCATTGAAATCTTTGACTTCCTCAGGGCAATTACCGTGACCAGGTGAGGAAGAGGAGGCCACTCAGTGAGTGATGCAGGGCAGCAGCGTTAAGACCCTTTCATTAGCAATGCTGAAGTTCAGTGTTTTGAGTTCCCGACTTCAGCAGCCCGCTCAGGCGGTGGGAATCCCAGGGTGACCCGCAGGCTTTGAGCACGGCCTCGAGATCCCCCTTCAAGGGAGGTTCGTTTAACCGGGTGACTTGCCTTTTAGCTCTGCTGAGAAAGGCATTTCTGAAGATGAGAAAGAAATTCCCCTAGTGCACCTTTTAATTGTTCATTTAGGAGCAGAACTTTCCTCCAGCTGTGAGGGCTTAAGGCTGCTGTAAAGCGCTAATTAAAAGCAATAGTGATAATGAAAACAGATGTTTTCAAGAGAAGTAAGTGGTGCTGGGACACCCCTCTGCTGTCCCTGGCTCCTCTGAAGCTGGAGCACGAGCTTGGGTCCGTGGTGCTGCGCTTGCAGGCAGGCCAGGAAGGGCCGCGGGTCCTGCAGGCTCAGCAAGGGGGTGGCGCTGGGTCAGTCGGGAGGTGCAGAAGAAGCCCTTGGGGCTGGCGGAGCTGCTCCTCTCGGTACCAGCCATGGCAGGATGGGTGCCGAGGGGGCTGTGAGCTCCCCGAGCCTGGGGCACGGCAGGCAGGAGGGCTGCTTCTGAGCGCGGGTAGCCCGGCACCACTGGAGTCTTCTGGTGCTGCTACAGCGTGAGCGATAAATAACGTTGAAAGCAACAAGGGGCAAGCATTGCCTGATCCATGGCAGTCAGCTGAGCACCTCACAGTCCCGAATTCTGAGCACAGAGTATTAACGAGACAGGAGGTAGAGAAGACTACATGGAATTTTATTGACCCTTTTTGGCTGCTGTTAGTTTTTTGTTTTGTCTTTAGAAAATAGATCTGTTTCCCCCGTTGCCTGTTTTTTGTGGATATGGTGACCTTTCCAGGCTGTAGAGGGAGATGGTGGGTGTCTGAGGGAAGGGCTGCTGTTCTGTAGTCACCTTCAGGACTGTCATCTGGCTTGTCCTCGTGTGCTGCAGGACAGCCTTTTCTCACTGCCAGAAAGGGTGTGAAAGTTGATATCTTTTGTAGAGCTCTCAGTAGGTGACAGGGGACATACTTGTTACTTGTCCCTCCTTGCCTTTAAGCTGTGCAGATGCTCCGTCCATTGTTAGAGTGTCCCCTAATTCCTCTGATTGCACGGAGCAGCAGAACAAAGTTGTTCACAAAACAAGAACTGTTTTACAGAATATTGTTCTAGAACAGAGGAAATAAAAATCCAAGCAAGCCTTCGGGGAAGTGCTTCTGCCATGTGTCTTGGTGAATACGGTCAGTGGTGCTCAGCACGTTTCCCGGGGCGGACCTGCAGGGCTCTGGCTCTGTGGATCGTGCCGTGCCATGCCATTTGCCAAATGCTGTGTGAAGGGGGGGGGTTTGGCTTGCTCTGTGGCAAGGTGTCGATAAAACAAGACACATTATGTGTAGAGTTGAGCTGCGTGCTAGTACTTCAGATGGAGAAGTCAGCTCTCAGAAGGCTTGCAGCTGTGGGCTGGTGTGAAGCTGGGGTTGGCTGTAAATGATAGTGGATTTCCGAAGAAAAACAAAGAATGCCTTGTCCTGGGGAGCCTGACACACTGGTGCTTGGTGCTGGCTGCAAGTCGACTCTTCGGCTCCTTCTGGCCCTGGGGGGAAAGGGAATAGTAGTGGCTGGCCCTTATAGAAATGATGGGGAGGGATATCTACTCCAGTTCATTAGACTCTAATTATAAAGGATTGTTTTGGTCCTGCTTATCTTCAGGATTGCTGATAAGAAAGAGCAGCCTCAGCCCCCTGAGACCTCTGTGATGAGTTTTGTGAGGTTCTGCGGCCTAGCAGCGGTGCTTGGGGGTGAGCGGGGACAAATTTTAGAAGCTCTTGGCCAGGTCTCCAGTCTCTAAAGCAGTGTCTGTGTGCTGTGACCTGTTTGCTCATTGAAGTGCCAGTTTGATCACATTGTCAATTCCACCGTTAACCTTTTGCCTGCTCTGCAAGCAAGCTGGAGAAGTAAAATACCTTCCTCACCAGTTCCTGAGGATACAGATGTGCATGGGAAAGACCAGCCTAGACAAAAGGGTGCTTTAGCAGTAGTAGGGTGGGAGGGTTGTATGATGTCCTGGTTTTCATGCTGAAGAACGTGGCTTTCCACAGTCCGTGTATCCTTCTCTGCCTGTGCTTGTGGCAGCCTTTACAAAGAGGGGAGCGGGGAGGGAAGGGCTGGGGAGAGGCACCAGGGAACAGGGGGCCTGGGGCAGGGAGGTGCTAGGGAGCAGGGAGGTCATCCCGGTGGTGGTGGGAGATGTGAGGAGGAGGAAGGAAGGGCTAGAACATTGTCCAGAAGCACCATCGGGGGTGTGATACAGGTTGAGGCCAGTCCGTAGTAAGACTGCCTTGACTGGCATGATGTTTATTTAGCAAATATAGACTCGGCTTACTTAGAGAAAGTGACCCAGCTTGCCTGAAAGCAGCTAAACAGAATAGTGGGGTGCTGCACCAAGTACCGCGTGCAGCCCGTAGCATATGGTCCTTCGGGTTAATACCTAAATGAAGCTGTCAGAGCCTTGTCCATACTGGGAGATAATGGGACCTGTGCTTCATAATTAGTTCCCGTAGAGCTGCTGACAGAACCCTGGAGCTTCAGTCCTTGTTAAAACTCATTTTCAGCTGTGATTTGATAGCAGCGTTAGCATGGAGCCCAGTTATGTTATAGTTTCCATTCCTGCTCCTGTTGTTGAAGTAAGAGATGCTTTTGTCAGAGGAGATGCAGTCTTGCAGTTTGCATTTTTGCTTATTTGCTGTAGGCTAATTGGTGCATGTTACTGTGTTTGGTTCAGGAGAAGCTTTTTGGTACTTGTAGTGTTGTCTTACTTTTTCCAGGTAGATAAGTTGCTCACCTTGCAGACACCTGGTGCCGAGCTGCTGCCATCCCCCTTGTGGTATGGCCTGCATGCACATATGCCCGGTGTTACATAGGGGTGAATCTCCCAAATTGAATATATCTGGAGTTCAGTTATCTAAAAAAAATTCTTAATGTATTGCACAATAATTTCAGCCCCCGAGGGAAGAATTCTGTTAAACTTCTTAAAAAGTAGGTAGATAAACTGGGAAGTCTAAAGAAAGAAGTTATTGAAATACTGGAGAAAATTTTTTGAAGTGGGAAATTTAGGAGTTATGATTTTTAGCTGATCAGAGGGAGGATTGAGAACTGAAGTTAGAGGTTTTGGTATTTCTGTTCCTTCCCTGGAAGGGGTTGCTCAAGAGAAAGGTGAGCACAGGTCTGTGCCTGTAAGAGTGGTATCACGATGTAGGGTGTGCGCATGATAAATAGTTCAGGGACTACCTCTAGCAAGGTGACCTTCTCCATCCGAGCAGGAGCTTGGAGGTGAAGGTGGCTCAGGGTTAGTGCTCCGGAATAGCAGAGTGTGGAGGACTTTTACCGGGGTCCAGGAGGTCCTCAGACAGAAGATTAAGACCTGGCAATGCTTATTTTTGTAAAAAGCTCAAGACAGCGCTAGAAGCATCTTGCAGGCACCCTGCAATTATCATAATAAACAGTTTTATCATCTGCTTGGCAATCAATAATGTGGCTTATGCTGCTTTAGTATCTCACTGGTATTGATTACCTTAACAACTGTGCTGCGGTCAGCTTCTGTTAACCCGTGCTCTCCTGGTGGGGTTGGCCGGCCTGCTGCAGGAGGCAAAAGACTTGGGTTTCAACCTCGATGTTTGCAGATGTTTAACAGTGGACAGGGTCAAAAAGAGCTTTTATTTGGAGATGCTTGATGGTAGGATTTTAATGCGGGAATGTGAAATTAAATACAAAAGATCTGCATACGCGGTATTTTAAAATAGAAGGATTGAAATGTGATTCGTGGTTTGGGCTCAGATCAGCGTGGGCCTGTAATGGAATTTTGTCGTGCTTTGTTGGAAGGGGTTTCACCAAAGCAGTGCACGCGCTGTGGGGGCTGTCCTTGAAGAAGAAAGGCTGCGCTTTCTGCAGTGAGGCTGTAACGCTGTGCCAGGTCCTGGGCTCAGAACGGGACTGAGATGGGAGCGTGTGCTGGGCATGCCCTCGGCTGCTTCTGGGTCTGCTGGGACTACCTGAGGGCTGGGTAATTCATGGGTGTGCTGTCACATCTCGTACCCGCCTGACCTCTGACAGCAAATGCTATCTGGTGGCTGTGGAATAGGACGTTTGCTCGTAAAACTCCATTGATCCTGCAGCAGCCAGCAAGGCTGAGCTGGGAGAGCTAAATGCTGCTGTGTGTACCAAAGACTTTGTTTCAGCTAAGTGAACCCTTGGGGGTGTTTTGACAGCATTGCCTCAGCTTCCAGCAGAGCAGTCAGCGATTAAGAATATCGGGTTAGTTGCTTACTCCATTTTGGGAGGAAGAAAGATGACTGTGTCAGGATCCAGATGGGACTTTAAGACAGGACTTTGTGGGATTTGGGTGTACCTAGATAGTTGAGTCTCATGGCCCAGCATTTCTCCTAATGGAATTTCCCATCATTTACTGCCCTGCTGATTTCTGATCAATGAAAATAAAATTGCATTGCCTCCTGAGAGGCTCCATGTATGGCTACAGCCTCCAGCTGTGTCAGTTCCGGTAAGATAATCTCATCAGGCGTGCAAGAGGGTAATAGGAAATAAAAATAAAACCCACAATTAGCAAGAGGGCAAGCATCAGCGTAACGCTTTCAGTCCTGGAGGTCTTGAAGCACGTGTAGCAAGTTCCTTCCCCACCCCTGAAGCGACAGCTCTGAGGATGCCTGGTCCTACGGAGGTGTGCCGTGGTGCCCATGGGCCTGGGTTTGGGAGTCTGTACAGACCCGCCGGGCATGTGCTTTGGAGCTTGTATTTATCTGAGTCCGTGTCAGTTCTCCCTTGTGAGACAGTTAAACTTTCACAAGAGATGTGTTTGTTCTGAAGTGTTACAGGGATGTAGCTGCTGATAGAGTGGCTGCATTCTGTGGACCTGGAGAGCATGAACTTGAGACTTTGAGCCCGTTGAGCAGCGTGTAGTTATTGACGCCCGTTGGTTGCTGCAATCAGAAGGGTTTATTTTGACCAGATAAAGAAAATCCTCACGCTGTACCTGGAGTCTAGAACAGGGCAGTGTGTTTTGTAAGCAGATGAGTGTGCAGATGCTCTTTGTGGGAACCTGGGACCCCCTGGACCTCTCTGATCTGCTAAAAGTTGGCATAAAATAGTCTATCCAAGAAGCTTTCCCAAGCAAACTGAAAGATTTCTTCACCTGTTTTGGGCCTCTCTATTTATTTATTTCTGAAGGTCTCGTTCCAGCACTGTAAAACGTGCTCCGTGCCAAAACGCTGGCAGCGCATCCGAGCACGTGTGCTTGTGACCTTTGCAACTGGGCTTCGCAACACCAGCGTGAGTCAGTGCGAACACGTCAGGCAGCGGCGGTGTTTGTCGGGGTAGCGAGCGGGATGGTTCCTGAATGACCGAATGCTGAGCTCCTGTCTCTGAGCGTGCTCTGCTGGTGCAAAGCACAGGCTTCCCCGAGGGGTGGGAAGGAGTGACCGAGCCCGGGACCAGGCAGCGCGTCTGTTTCCTAACAAGGACTGGATCTGAGCCCTGGCAGAGAAGATCGGCATGACTTATGAATCTAACTCTTACCCTCTGTTTGGCCCTTGACACTAGTCTGGAACACATATGTTGTTTGGGTAAAAGAGCAGAAAGGAAGGAGCGCTGGCAGGCTTCTTCCCAGGCATGAGAGTCTGCAGGCTGTGTGCTGCGAGGAGCATTGCTGGGAGGGTGCTGTCTAACAGTGCAGCGTTGGCTTTCCAGGCCGGACCATCTGAGGCTGGCTCTGCCTGCTTTTGAAGTCCTGTTGAGGGTCTGGTTGTAGCTTGGCTGTGGTGGTTTATAAGAGTTAGCTCTCCGTACAGCAGTGCAAATGCCTCCAGTTTCTTACTGGGTGGGACTGCCCAGCACGTCGAGTAACTGGAAGGAGGGGAGAGGATGAACCATCAGCAAAGCCACAGAAGCCAGCTGGAATTTCTCACTTTCAGGAGTCGCTGCTCTGGTTTGCATCCTGCGGTCTTACTATACGTGCTGCGCTGTGGCAGAGATCTGGTGATTTAAATGCGTACAAACTATCAAAGTTAGTGTTTAAAGCTCAAGTTTTAATTCAGGGTATCTGTGTGGATTGGATGAGTGTAGGTGTTACCGGGTGTGTGGTCTTGCTGGGTGTAAGTGTGCTTCGTGGTGAGGGACAGGTGGCCGCAGAGGAGCTGGGACAGGTTACTAGGATAAAGGTGAAGGAGGGGCAAAATAGGGCAAGTTTCAGACTGCAGCAAAAGGAGCAGTGAGACCACTTTCCCTAAGTATGGGATTTGGGGAACTGGAGTCCGTGCAACTGAGTGAAGCGGCTTGTCCCCGATAGCTCTTTGGTTAATTTTGGAGTTAGGTCAACAACACTGCACTGAATATGTGAACCAGATGCAAGTGTAGCTATTTATTCAGCAACATAGTCTGGAAATGACATTTGACAAGAAACGCTGGGGTTTTAGAGCAAAGGGGTAAATTGCACAACTGAAGAATCAAGGAATGTGCAATGTTTTAAAACAAACCAATGTGGGAACACAATCTGAAACTTTTGTCATGAACAACACAGGAGAGGCGAGGTTCATGCAGGACATGGAAAACAAGCTCCGTGTCCTGGGAGCATGACAATAACATGTCACTTATAAATTAAGCAAGTGTTTGACTTTGTTTTGCAGAGAAATGGGACTTAAGCTAGTCTACCTCCAATGCAAAATACTTCCACTCCAAAGAGTGCCTCTGGAGGAATAAACGCTCTTTTCCCCAGCTGCTCACTTAAAACCCTCTGGCACTCATCTGGATTACTCTGCTCTCAATGGCAGTGGGTTGGTGATTATATAAATATTTTTGTGTGTAGTACAGTAGCTGGCTCAAAGGGATCAGCAAACTTGGAATAATAGTTCATAAAATGTTTTCTGAAAAGCTCCCTGAACCTTGCATTTCCCTCATTGGCTCAACTTTAGCTGGTGTGAAGGACAGAGGAAAAAATGTGGATAATGCAGAAGGTTCACCTTCTCAAGGAGACCCTTTCTCTTAGTCTCATGCCAAGTGCTTGAGCCCTACAGCTTTCAGTCCTGTTTTGTTCAGCATTTCCTTTGCTTCCTGCTGCTTGAAAAGCTGTTTATGCTAATGATCCTGTGAAGATCTGAGGAACTTGCTGTGCTTATGCATGTGAGCCTGTGTGTAAGAGAGCGCTTGTATTCTCTGCCGCGTTAACGAGCGTGCGCAGAGCAGCGCCTGTTTGTGTTGTCAGCACGCCAGTCCTGGAGCTCTGTCGGCTGCCAAAGGCAAGCCCGCCATGTGGTTGTCTTCCTGCAGGGAGAAGACCATCCTGTCCTTTAGAGGTGCCTGATGAATCTTGCCTTTCTGTAGACCGCCGCGTCCTGCCTCATCCTTTCCGGGGACCTTGTGCCCTTCAGGACCAGCTGGTTAGAAGGGAGAACGTGTGGTTTTCACAGGGACTTCTGCAGAAGCATGTGAGCTCTGGGCTTTGGCAGGATAGTGAGCTGGTTCGTGAGTATTTGTAGCTCCAGGACTCTTGTCAACAGGTATTTGAACCTGTGGGGCGCTGTTGGTTGGACCCTTCTTCCACCAAGGGGCACGTCTGCTGGCTTCCTGGTGCGTGGGCATGGACGTGTGTCCAGACAGAAACAGCAGTGCTGAGCAGGGTCTGCAGAGAAACACCAGGAGGTTCAAAGCAGCTTGAGAGCTTCTGGTTGGTAAACCCAAACCTTAGGTGAGGAAGAAGGCTGGATAGAGAGTTTGTTCAGGATTTGGCAGGGCTGGCACCTGGTTGTGAATATTCGGCAAAACTCATTTGTTGATGAGGCAACTCCCGTGTGATGAGGTGTATGCCAAAACACAACTTTGTCTTGCTTGGAAACATGCAAGATGCAACTTAATATGTGAAAAAGGGAAATGAGCTTAAAACTTCTTTTTTGAAGCATTGAACTCAGCAAATAAATATCCTTATTTTCAGTCCTTTTGTTAGGAATTGCTTAAGAAGAATCTCAGAGCGCAGACATTGTAAAATGTGGACAGAAAACCATAGCTAGAAATCATTCTTCAAGCCATGAATCCACATTCACTGTTGTATGTAATTTTTGGCTCATTTATACCATTTTATCCTAATATTTCAAGTAATGTAGCAGACTCGTCAACATTCCCCTGCATAGTAATAACACCTTCCAACCTTTCTGGTACCTCAACGAATGGGAAAGAGCTGGCACACGTATCTTCTGTATGTTGGAACGTAACGCGTTTTGTTGAAGCTGGGAACTGAAGCTATCTCTGTGTTGCCACCAAGCTCGAATATCCAGCCCTTGTTGCTTAGGAAATTGAAAACGATCTTTCTATTCTAGGAAGTGAGTTTCCACGTATTTGTGTGATAACAGCTACTGTATAAATCTTGCAAAGTGACAACATGCTCACGCAACTTTGTTTTACCCCTGTATGTGACCCTTCTCCTTACTAAGTGAGGCAGTGCGTGATCGTGTAATTAAAGGCAGTGTCGTAATGCATATGTATAGAGGAGAAAAATTAAAGTTGCTTAGGCAACAACATACATTCTGTTTTTCCTTAGTTTTTGGATTCTTGATTCTAGGTAGTGATTTTTATCGTGTTTTTCCACATGCAATTTCCTAAGTGTTACGAGAGTGCTTTGTAGCACGCCAGGTGCTGGGAAGTGACGCAGGAGGCTTTGATGCTCCGTGTTCGTTGTGTCACCACTCCAGACGGATTGGGTAACCGCCTTCTCCCCCCTCCCAGGCTTTCTGATCCCAGGAGCACTGAGCTTTGAGTGTACCTGAACTTAGGGATTACACAGTTATTTGGCTACTCAGTAGTATGTCCATCCCTATTTTTTTAGGCTGAAACGAGTGCCATCCCGTGCCATTCCTGAGCCAGGAGCTTCTTGGCTGACCTGGCCATTAGCATCTTGCCATGCCGTGCCCTTCTGAGACATCTTAAAATGCCACGATGAGCCAGTAAGGAGGGGTGTGCGCAGAGCTTCTAAGGCCACTCTCAGTCCCCGTGCTTTCTTTGTCTTCTTGCCTCTGACCTGTTCCTCTCCCCCTGCGAATCACCAGCACCTGTGCTAGAGCTAATCTAGGGTAGTCTCTCAGCCTGTGTTTATGGTATTGATTTATAGAGCGTCTGTTGGCACAACAGGTAGGTGTGTGTTTGCAAAGTTTAGAGGCCGTTGTGCAGTTCTCTGCAACAGGAAGCACTCGGGTCCAGTTGCTGACTGTAAGCGTTTGCATAAGCCATGTCT
This sequence comes from Aythya marila, assembly GCF_965140915.1. Classification (NCBI taxonomy): domain Eukaryota; kingdom Metazoa; phylum Chordata; class Aves; order Anseriformes; family Anatidae; genus Aythya; species Aythya marila. Next base: position 21,281,747 of record NC_139053.1, read on the forward strand.
CCTGTGGAGCCATGGCATAAAGCTTAAAAATCAAAAGCTGGCTGGAATTTGTGAGGCTCTGCTGCTTGCCAGGATGCTCTGAAGGAGCAGACCCTGCTCATTACAAGGTTGAGCACTTCTCCGCACCGTGTGGGCTGTGGGAATAGGCAGGGGGTGGGGTGCCTGGCTGGGTATCTTCCAGGGTAATGGCCGTGGATGTAATGCATCTGCTTGTATCTTTTCCCTGTCCTCAGCACCCTTTTTTCATGGTGCCATGTGGGTCATTAGCTGAGGGAACAGTTTCTCACTGTCTCTTTCTCCTTTTGTTTTCCTCCTTCCTCATTGCTTCCAGTCTTGGTTTACTGCCAAACAGCCTCTTGTGAAAGGGCCGCCTAATTAACCCTGTGCTAATTAACAATTTAAAATTACACAGCACGGCTGTTCATATTTAATTCTCGGGAAGCCTGGGCAACAGCAGGAGCCCCCTCCTCCCTCCCGCTCTCCCTTCCCCGTGCCGCTGCCACGCTGGGGAGGAAGATGCGCGGCGGTGCGGGCTGGGGGCTGCCCCGCGAGCTGCGGCCCCCTCCTCGGCGGTGGAAGCGTTGCTGTAAGGTGGCAGTTCTGCAGGTGTGGAGGGTGGGACAGGAGCTGCAAGGAGGTGACGGGGAGCAGCGGGGGTCGACTTCACTTGTGCCCTGGACAGAGCACGGCTGCAGACGGAGCAGCCGCGGTTGGTAGAAACTCCCGATGAAAATGTGGGGCCCAGCGCAGTGCTTCTGGGCACGCCGGGCCCTCCAGCTGTGGTTCAGCTCTGGGCCGCTGTGGCCGCTGCTCCTGCCCTGCTAGGAACTCCCTGCCCGCCAGTGCCTGGGAGAGCTGTCCCACTGGGTCCCAAACCTGCTCCAAAGGGTGCGAGGTGCAGCGATGCTGTGGGGCTGGGTGGGCTGCCTGCGGGAGGCACAGCAAGCACAGCCATGGGAGCTGCGGGTGGCTGCAAGCTGCGTGGAGCAGCTCGGGACACGAGGATGGAGAAGGGAGCGAGGGAGAGCCCTTCCCTGCCGCAGGGGCACGGGGAGGCTCTGGCGCTCAGGCTGTTCTCTCTGTAACTGGAGTTCATTGATTTTACGGGAAACCATGTTTACAGACAGAGTGCTGATCGACCTGACGAGTTGACTTCTGCCTCCTTAAGTAAGAACTACCTTTTCTTATTGACTGGCTGATAAACAGAGCAAAGAGGGCGGGGGGCCGGGGAGAGGATGGGGAGGTGTGGAGCGCACAGGGGTTGGTCTGTCCTCGCCAGCTCTGCGCGTCCCCTCTGGGTCATTTAGGGATGGCCTCAGAGGGAGATGCAGGGCCCCTGGTAGTGGCCTACATTGTCCTCCAGCAAAAAGTCTGCTTTGCGTTAACAAGGAAATCACCCTTTTCAGTTTAAAGGGATGATACCTACAGTTCGTGTGTGTATGGAAACAAATCCACGCCTTTTCCTCCTTCAGCATCGTTCTTTAGGAATAGCTCTGGAGATGATGCTGGGTTTGGAAGGGGCTTGGCACGTGCCTGGGGGCTGTGCAGGGCAGGCAGGCCGTGCTCTGAGGCGCTTTCCGCCTGCCCCAACAGGGCCACGTGCCGAGCAAACAGAGGAAGGATTCCTTCAGAGCAGCACCTCCTGAGCTGGTTAACTTGGAGTGGGGGAGACATGTTAAAGCAACCCAAGGCAGAAAAGCCCACCAATTAATTGGTAAGCGCTTGCAGGTTTGCCTGGCCTGGCCTGGCTCGGAGAAGAGATTGGCTTTCTTGTCAATAAACAAGTCCCCAGTGCAGCATCAAAGCCGCAGTCCTTTATCAATCGCGGCCTTCTCTTCCCGCATGTTCCTGTAACTTACCAAGCATTTATTACATTGATTTTACAATCAGGCTGTTAACCCTCCCACCCCATCAGCCCTGCTAACCCTTTTGGCCCAATTGTCAGTCAGGCATCTTCCTGCCAATCAAGAGTTCTTGATAATGGAGATGCTCACATTCATGGTGCGTGTTGTCTGTGCACGGTTCCTGGGGAGCTAGCTGTGCTTTGCTATTTTACTGTCTTCTTAATGATGATTTTTTTATTTATTTGATTTTCAGATTTTAAATTATTTAATGCCAGGGAATTTTTGTCCAGGCTGGCAAACTGAATGCTTTTTGTCAAGGTGTTTTGAAATTGGGGCACTCTTGTTCCACATCGTATTTTGAAGTCTGCACAGATATTCCCAGAACTTTTCTTGGTAGAAATAGAAGGCTTATGGAGTTCCTCATTTACTCAGTTTTCACCCAATATGAATGTTTCAGTTTGATTTGGATCACAGTTGTCAATACAAAGGTAGCAGTTAGGAGGAGAGGATATGTCACATTGTGGAAAGATGGATATGTAACCTCATTACAGAAGAATCTGGGATCAATTTGAAGAAAATGCATAGCTAAAGACAAATGTTTAGTGGGAGAGAGCTAGTAAGCAAGAGCCGTTACAAGGCACTGTTAAAACACTTTAGCTAAAGGTAAGCAAAAGGGTGTCTAGGATGCCTGAGCCTTTTGTCAACAGAATCAGGGTATTCCTCTTTCTTACTCCATTCCATGCATCAGGTTATTTCTATTGCAGATCAAGCTGCTATTTATTCCCAATGCAACCACCCAGATAGCAGTTCATGGCATAAGGTCCAAGGAAAGCGGGAACTGGAAATGCTACAAAGCCATGTGTACAAACGCTTCGGATCATAAAACCATTGTGCGTGTGTCCCTGCGTAGGCAGCTTCTCTGCGCTTGCTTTGAGAACTGCTACTTTCTGACCTCATAGGTAGCAGTAAATAGTTTTTCTCAGGTTTCACCTGAACTAAAATAGAATGGAAAACTGCCCAGGTACCTTCAGGTGGGGATGTCCAGAATCCCAATCTGTTGGTCAGCAGTGCAAAGAAGAAAGTCAGACTTGCTTTTGTCTGATGATTCCACTTCTGATTCCCACAATGCAGGAATAGCGTTTGGGTGCTGCGGAGTGTTATCCCTGATGCAGGGGTGAGGACAAAACAGAAGATGCCTCCCTCTGAATGCTGGAGGGCTTTCTGGTGCTAGCATCTGTGCAGCAGCAAGGTGCTGGCACAGTTGGATGCAAGGTGTGCCTGTGTTACAGGTACACTGCTCTAAAGGAGCTCTCAGGAGTCTGCTGTGTCTAATGGACTCAGATCAATCTAGAAAGTACTGGAAAAACTTTCAAACTCTAATTATAGTATTTAATGTTTAGGTAGCATTTTAGGTTGTCAAAACACTAATAGTCTCTGAAAGAGACAAAGGGTGGTAGCAGGCTGTTAATGTGAATGGACTTCTCAAAATAAGAGCTAAAAAAAAAAACAAAAAAAAACACATCTGTTTGCATGTACACAAGCATGCTTGCATTTGCATTTAGTTGGTAGAAGATAGAACTCTATGTAGAAATTCCTCCATGGCATTGATAACCACAGATCTAGAGTACCAGTGTTTTGTTGACCCTAAGAATGTGGGGTTCTCCTCTGCTTTTAGAGTTTTGACCCTGAGTTGTTTTTTGTTGTATGCTTTTATCTGTATGCAGAAGGAAATCTGTTCAAAGGTTGAACATCGCTATTGCAGCTGAGGTAGCAGGGTTTTAATTTCTGTGGGTGTTTCTTCCCATTTGGCTTGCCCGGCATTTCTCTATAGGAAGGTGACTATAGCGACGTGTCTTTACACGCAGAATTCTTACTAGGTTTGCAGCTGAACTGGCAATCTCTTACTGATCTGTGCTCTAGCTAATAACAGTAGCATTTTGGGGACCTAAGCTCATAGGTCTGTAACCTCTAGGAAGGCTCATTTTGCCTAACAGACTCCATTAGGATTGCAGCATAAGAGAGAACCCCAGGCTGCAGCGAACCTGGGAGCTGTGGATGTTGGCCATGTTCAGCAGCCTGTGCTCACCGACTGCTTGGCTGTTGGTGCGAGTTCTCTGGGTCTCATACTTGGTGGAACAGAAATAGTGGGAGGGGTGTCCATCCTTCTCCTCCAGGACCTGTATCTGTATCGTCTATTTGTGTTTGGGGGCTGAGGGGAAGCAGTTTGTGCTCAGGCTGTGTCCTGCAGGATCTCTGGGAGCTTCCTGAAGCATGTTGAGCTGACCACTTTCCGATCCCCAGGATGGACCCTTGTCAGATCTGGAATTTCCTGTTTGGTTTTTCTCCTGACGTCTCTCCTTTTAAACTCTGTCCAGAAAACAGCAAATAAATCTCCTGTGCATACTAAAAGCTGTGACTCCAAAATTCTTGCTCTGGGTCTCATGATCTACTACAGAGGTGCATGTGTGAGGCTGAGCCCAGGGTGCTTGCTGTGCTCCCAGAACAGCTAACAGAGGGGAACCGCCTGGACATAACTGCATCTGACTTAGGAAGCCACAGACATGGGAGCACAATTTTTTACAAAGTTTTGAAGTTCTGACAGTGTTCTTTTGTAGCTTCTGAACTCTGCTTCTCTCAAAAGCTTTTCTATTAATCTTTTTTATTTTTATTTTTTGAAGGTCTTTCAGGAGATCTAAAGATTTGGGGGTGTCAATGCAGTTCCTATGATCTTCCCGTCCCCCTTCAGAGAGGGTGAAGGGGGAGGTTTTCCCCACCCTCCAGCTTTCTCTGATGAGCCTCTTGCCTTCCCTGCTCCCCTCGGTGACTCGGGGAAAGTGGAAGGGGGCGAGCACCTTTTGGTTGCTGCTGCTCGTTTCCTGTGGTTGTACTCCCAGCGCAGCATCCTCGGTTGGGTCTTCTGTTCCTGGAGCCTGTTTCGGGAAACCAGTTCTCATGCCATCCCTGCTGATCCCAAAGAGCGGGATCCCCAGGGTGTTTGCGGTGCACGGTCTTTATATGGGAGCCGTGTGGTCTTCTCTCTGACTCACCTGTTTTTCCCTCTCTCCCTGCCTGCAGGTCCCAGCCGTACCGGGTGCAATGAGCGCTCCGTGCCGGCCCTGCCATGGAAGGCTGTGACTCGCCCGTCATCCCCGGGAAGGACAATGGGTGCGGCATCCCTCAGCACCAGCAATGGACTGATCTCAACAGCACCCACCTCCCGGACACGGCCGGCAGCATGGAGCAGCCCGCGGCGGAGAGCCGCGGACCCCTGGACAGCCTGAGGGTCCCTTTCCCTGAGCGCGTCCCCGAGAGCAGCGCCGCGGCCGGCCCCGGCACCGAGCCCGCTGGCAAGGAGGTGAGCTGCGGCCAGTGCGCGGCCTCCTTCGCTGGCCTCCAGAGCTACATGGAGCACCGCTGCGCCGGCACCCGCCCGCCCCCGCCTCTGAGGGGGGAGAGCGGGAGCGAGAGCAGCGAGGACGGGGACGAGGAGAGCGACGTGGAGAACCTGGCCGGTGAGATCGTCTACCAGCCGGATGGCTCGGCCTACATCGTGGAGAGCCTCAGCCAGCTGGTGCAGAGCGGGGGCGCTTGTGGCAGTGGCAGCGGGGCTCTCCCCTCGCTGCTCCCGAACTCTCTCTCCAAGCAGGGAGAGCCCTCCGCCGCCGCCCCCGTCTACCCACAGATCATCAACACCTTCCACATAGCCTCATCCTTCGGGAAGTGGTTTGAGGGCTCAGACCAGGCCTTCCCGAATACCTCAGCCCTGGCGGGCATCAGCCCCGTCCTGCACAGCTTCCGCGTCTTCGATGTGCGACACAAAAGCAACAAGGATTACCTGAACAGCGATGGTTCTGCCAAAAGCTCCTGCGTATCCAAAGATGTTCCCAACAATGTGGACCTGTCCAAATTCGATGGCTTTGTGCTCTACGGGAAGAGGAAGCCCATCCTGATGTGTTTCTTGTGCAAGCTCTCCTTTGGGTATGTCCGCTCATTCGTGACCCATGCGGTGCACGACCACCGAATGACTCTGAGTGAGGAGGAGCGGAAAATTCTTAGCAATAAGAACATCTCCGCTATCATCCAAGGGATAGGCAAAGACAAGGAACCCCTTGTCAGCTTTTTGGAACCAAAAAACAAAACCTTTCAGCACCCTCTTGTTTCCACAGCTAACCTCATAGGCCCTGGACACAGTTTTTATGGTAAATTCAGTGGCATTCGTATGGAAGGCGAGCAGGCCCTCCAGGCTGGGCCAGCCGGCGGAGCGGAGCCGCCGCCGTCAGGTGTCCTGGCCCCTGGTACGCTCCTCAACCTGGGTGGGCTGACCAGCTCGGCTCTGAAGACTCCAATTACCTCAGTCCCCCTGGGCCCGCTGGCTTCCAGTCCCACCAAATCCTCAGAGGGGAAGGACCCTGGGGTGGCAGAGGGGGAGAAGCAAGAAGGGGGCGACCAGGACAGCCTTTCAGAGAAGGCAGAGCCAGTTGAAGAGGTAGAAGAGGAAGAAGAGGAGGAGGTGGAGGAGGAGGAAGAGGAAGAGGAGGAGGAGGAAGAGGAAGAAGATGAGGATGATGAGGGTTGCAAAGGACTGTTTCCAAGCGAGTTGGAGGACGAACTGGAGGACAGGCCCCAGGAGGACTCTGGGGCTGTGGCAGGCGGCAGCAGCAGCAGCAGCAAAAAGGACCTTGCTCTCTCAAACCAAAGCATTTCTAACTCTCCCTTAATGCCTAACGTGCTCCAGACCCTGTCGCGGGGCACAGCTTCTACTAGTTCTAATTCTGCTTCTTCCTTTGTCTTTGATGGTGCAAACAGGAGGAATCACTTAAGCTTTAACAATGAGGGCGGTGGAGCCAACGTGGCAGAGGGCAGCAGGAGGCTGGACTTTATCGATGAAAGTGCCAATAAAGACAATGCCACAGCACCAGAACCAAATGAGAGCACAGAGGGCGAGGACGGGAGCTACATCTCCCATCACCAGCATGCTGGCCCCCTCTGTGAACTTGGGGGTGGGGAGTGCCCCTCGGGGAGCGGCGTGGAGTGCCCAAAGTGTGACACGGTCCTGGGCTCCTCACGGTCGCTGGGTGGCCACATGACTATGATGCATTCTCGCAACTCATGTAAGACACTCAAGTGTCCCAAGTGCAATTGGCACTACAAGTACCAGCAGACGCTTGAGGCGCACATGAAGGAGAAACATCCTGAGCCGGGTGGCTCCTGTGTCTACTGCAAAAGTGGGCAGCCGCACCCACGGCTGGCACGGGGTGAGAGCTACACCTGTGGTTACAAGCCCTTCCGCTGCGAGGTCTGTAACTACTCCACTACTACCAAAGGCAACCTCAGTATTCATATGCAGTCTGACAAGCATCTCAACAACATGCAAAACCTGCAGAACGGAGGGGGAGAGCAAGTCTTCAGCCACACCGCTGGGGCGGCAGCAGCGGCTGCAGCAGCCGCGGCCGCTGCAGCCGCCAACATTGGTAGCACCTGTGGGGCCCCCTCCCCCACCAAACCAAAAACCAAACCCACGTGGCGGTGCGAGGTGTGCGACTATGAGACCAACGTAGCTAGAAACCTTCGTATTCACATGACCAGTGAGAAGCACATGCACAATATGATGCTGCTTCAGCAAAATATGTCCCAAATCCAACACAACCGGCACCTGGGCCTCGGTAGCCTGCCGTCCCCTGCCGAGGCCGAGCTCTACCAGTACTACCTGGCACAGAACATGAACCTTCCCAACCTGAAGATGGATAGCACTTCGTCAGATGCACAGTTCATGATGGGTGGATTCCAGCTTGATCCCACCAACCCCATGGCAACGATGACTCCATCTCTAGGTGAGGTTGAAGGGTTTTCCCCTGTTCCTGTGTGTGAGGGAGGGATTGTGTTTGTGTTACCATAAAACCTTCATGTGTGGGCTGCGTGCTGCGTGCCAAACTCTTTGTTCTGTCTCTGCGGCTCGCTGTATGCTGCAGTGCAGTGAATTGCCTGTGTGTGATGGTCAAGGATGGAGTCTGCACGGTAGAGACTTGTCTTCTGCATTCCCTCACGACAGTTTCTCTCATCTGGGGAAAGTATGTCGCTCCTCGGTATGTTTTCTAAAAGTTCTGGTAAGGAGGTAATAAAGCAGTAGATACAGATTACAGCTAACATGCATTAAATGTTCCTCATTACTATAGAAAGGATGCTTTCCAAGGGTTTCCTGATGATTTTCTCTTGTTTCGGTAAGGGATGCAAGTACTGTGTGGTGGGTGGCTTTGTGAGGCTTGTCCGCTCAGCAGCTAGTGCTCTCAGAGGCAGAGATTGAGTTGGTGTCTTACAAGTTGTGTTGCCCTGAGAAGAAAAGGTAAGTGTTTTGAGAGTTGTGATGAATTGGGTAGAAGGGGATATGTTCCTCTGCTGAAGAAGCTGAACTGAAATGTTCCTCTGATGCCAGCATGATATACAAGATTTGAGGCTTGACCGGATGAGAGTCATTAATCTGAAGAATGGCTATAGAGAAAGAAGATTATTTTGCTCATCAAATGACAAAAGCACTTTGAAATAAATTACCAAATGTGTTTTTCCTGAAAACAAGCATTCATCATGTTTGTCTTGGCACTGTGGGGAGCACACCCTATCCCCACACAATTTAGCCCAAGAGTTAGAATGGGGTAGGGGTGGTTTCCAGTTAAGTTCTTCCAAAGTGCTGCTTACGTTGCACAAGACTGGTGGCAGCCGCTGCAGCACTGTTGTATTTCAGCTTTCATCACAGAGTCCCACACAGCACTTAGGGCATGGCAGCTGAAAGCTGAAATGACTTTTGTTTCTACATTCTTTTGTTACTGCTGAGGATTTTTCATAGTGCCTACAGAAAGTATGTGAAAAGAAATCTGCCACTTTACCTGCTTCCCTCTGAGCTAATTTCTTTGGCTGCACTCTGCCCTCTCTAACCTTGTCCATCCATTGATGCTATTATTACTGATGCGCTACGTTACTGGTTCGTTGGTCTCATGCATGTTCTCCTTTCCTTCAGCTATTCATAGTACAGCTTATTAGTCCAGAAGGACGTGAAAGTCATATGAGAGAACAACAACACAAGATACTAAAAAAATGAAAACGGAGGAACTCAAGTGACTATAAATTAATTATCTTAATTTTTTCTTTGGTGTCCCAGCTTGCATCTTTGGGAGGTCAAGGACATAATCTTTTCCAGTATATTTTCAGTAGTACTGAGTTGCCAACAGATGTAACTGACAGCCATTTGCAATGTAGCTCGTGGTAGCATGTAAAGTTAAGGAGTCATCTGTGGGTGGTTTCTTGGAATGCACCCCTTTTGTAGCTCATAGCGTCTCCTTGCTGAAGTACAGGGAGATTGGCATGAGAGAATTTGAGAGTATTTTAACTGAAGTCTCTTAAAGTGCAAGACAAGGCCTTGACTGTATACGAGCTTGCCTGGAAAGTGATTTGTGAATAGTACACTTGATGGTTACAGATCTCAAGCTGAAGATCACGGAGGGAGGCCCTTCCCCATGTCAAAAAGCACTTGACATAAGCTCAGCTCATTTAACTCATACACACACTATGGACTTTGTTAGAAGTGAAACAGATTTTTTCCATTTTTACACTTCAGTCCAAAACTGGGTTTGAGTAGACTATTAATATATCAGAAGATACTGCTTTCATGTTTTTACTGTATGATGTGTTTAGAGTAGGCTGATTCACAGAGAAGATTTCAGGATATGTCTTAAGCAGAATGCTTAGGAAAATTACTGTGATTCAGAGATGTGGACTATAGAAGGCAAGTGGTCTGTTCCTCCTCTTCGTGTGTTTGGTGAGCAGGTATGCAGGAGTAACTGTGTGCAGGGTGTAATTCTGCTGTGGCAGGCAGGGATAGAGTCGACTGAGAACAAGGATCATGACTGCTTTGGCCGAAGGGCAGGTTTCTGGCACTGGGGCTTGTTCCACATGAATGGGACTTTTTTTTGTCCAGCCACTTCTTCCCTGTGTGAGCACAAGGTACCCTCTAACAAACTCAGCAGTCAGGTTTTCTTGTAAGCTGTAGTTCTTGCTGCTTATGACTGTAATGGACATCACGGTATTGTATTTCTGCAGGAAAGATAGTAGCATATATACTGCCTAAAGCTGCAGCCTGCACCAGCTGTGGTGACGTGCTTTCAGAAAGGTCAGTATGGAGTTAGGGTATCTGCCTGAACTTGGAGTGTCCTCCCACTATTAGCTGTTTCTCAGCAAACAGATTGAAATATAGGAAACTTTTTGATTGGCTGAGTAACTGCTGACCTGAAGGTTCCTTTGATAAAATAAGACTTTTACGCCAAGCTATGACATAAGATCAAGGTAAAATACCAAAAGGCTGCAGGATGAGAGCACAAGTGTCTTCGCTTATGGGAAAAGAGAGCAAGGTGGAGCAAAGGTCCTAAGAAAAGGCTGGTGGTTGGTCTCTGTGCTTTGACATAAAAAGTTAATGTTAAAAAAAGTCTCTGTCCGTATCTTCAAAGTAATCTGATGTAAATCAGACCTTGCTGTACTCATTTACTGTAGCTGAAGAGAGTTCAGCTCTTGGTTTGAAGAGGAGATCTATGACGCTTAAAGACAGCAAGCATCCTGCTGGCTTTCCTTGACATGTTCTTGCACTCACATTATTAATAATGGTTGTCTTTTTCTTGTGCGTTCAAAGCATTTATCAACATTGGTTTTAGAAGACTGTCTTCCATTTTTGAACTGTTGGATGAGAGAACAGGTCTAATACTGCAGGAGTGGCACCTTTCAGACGGGTTTTGTATGTGCCATGTTCTGCACATTGCCCGTTTCTGACTGCAGCATGGTGTCTTACCTATGTAATACTCATATTGCTTGAACTTGTGGCCAAGATCATGTTGAGATAGTGCTTAGGTACTGCATGAGGTAACGTTTGCTTCTTCAGGTAGGCAAGAAAAACACAGGAAAACCCATTATCCTGTTCTTGATATGGCCACAGAGACTTGCAGTGCAATGCTAAGGAATTTGTCCTCCTCAGGAACTGTTTCTGAAAGCAGGTTTTTTTTAACGTCACCTTTCATGGGCAGAGAGTTGGATGCTTCTCTTTCAGAGTTTGGCATTTACAAGGTAGGTAGCAAGGGCTACTGCAGTCCTTTCCCAGCCTTACATGCTGGCTGCTATTGCTTTTTTTTTTTTTTTTTTGTCAGATATGGTACTGGCTAGCAGAAGAGGAATAAATGAAGGGACGGCTATGCTTGGCTTGTGCTGTGGATTTGGTGGATGCAAGAATTGCATTGAGCAGATTTCCATTCTATGCTTCTCTTCTGGCAACTAAAGAATTTAGATTTTCTGACCTCTTTTTTTCCCCTTTTTCCTTCGTGCAGTGGGTGGAGAGATCCCCCTGGACATGCGGTTAGGCGGTGGACAGCTGGTGTCTGAGGAGCTAATGAACTTGGGTGAGAGTTTCACGCAAACAAATGACCCATCCCTGAAGCTCTTCCAGTGTGCTGTGTGCAACAAGTTCACTACAGATAATTTGGACATGCTGGGCCTCCACATGAACGTGGAGCGTAGCCTCCCTGAAGACGAGTGGAAGGCAGTGATGGGAGACTCATACCAGTGCAAGTTGTGCCGCTACAACACGCAGCTCAAGGCAAACTTCCAGCTCCACTGTAAGACGGACAAGCATGTGCAGAAATACCAGCTGGTAGCACATATCAAGGAGGGTGGGAAGGCCAACGAGTGGAGGCTGAAGTGTGTGGCCATTGGGAATCCAGTACATCTGAAATGCAATGCTTGTGACTACTACACCAACAGTCTAGAGAAGCTGCGTCTTCACACGGTGAACTCGAGGCATGAGGCCAGCCTGAAGCTCTATAAGGTAAGGGTTGGCTTTGCTTCATCTTTCGTTGCCCAAGTGCTGGAACAAAGGAAAATCTATTTTGATCCACAGTGGGTTGTGATCCTTTGGAGACAAGCTGCTCAGATCTCTCAACGGGACCCAGTCTCACTTGCATGATACAGCTCCTCAGCTCGTGTTCTCATAGCAGCTGTGGGTTTTAAAGCCTTAGGCCATTGACTGTTCATTTCAAGGCACTTTACATGGGGGCTTGTAGGTCTTATAAGTATTGTGTATGCGTTAAACTTCTACACACAAGGAATAACAATCACTGTTGAAAATATTGTGCAAGACAGTATTAGCCTCTGTCGGCTCTGTTCCGTAAGGTGGGTCGTTAAGCTGTATGAGATTCTTGAGGAGAACTTGAAGGCCTTTGCTGCTCTCAGCGAAATGAGTTATTCTGGCTCTGAGAGGGCTGGGTGGAGGGAGCAGGGAGGGAAGGAAGAAGTGGGCTGCCATCACTGTGCTCTAATGCTCTGTGTATGTTAATGCTGGGATCTGTGAGCAAAGTGGACGTGCTTGCTGCTTGCTTGAAGCTGGAAGAAGGTGGGCAGAGAAACCTGTGTGTGCGTGCATGTATTGGCCATGCTATGGCCAGAGTTAGGAGGCATTGCAGGGTTTTCTCCGTGGTAACATTTGGCCTGTGACTGCCATCTTGTTTTCCTTTCTTAGTTGTTAGTTTGTTTGTTTTGGCCTCATTTTGTGTCTTTATCGCCATCTTCTTTTTCCTGACATACTTCTCTTGTTCACAGCCCCTCTCCCCTTGCTTGCTTGAACCCTCTGGGCTGTAACCCAAGAGGAGCTCCGGATGCAGTAAATAGTCCTTTCACTCGCGCAGCAGAATTGCTCCAGACGTTTCTATTGATTTTCACTGGACTTAAAGCTTCACCTTTTTCTCTAATCATCCCATAATGGCTTTAGTATGAACAATCAGGTACGAATTGCCATAAATCTAGGCAGCCGCATACCTTGCATTCACACATGCTATCCCACTCATTGCCCTCTTGTTTCTCTCATTTTTTTATATTCTTTCTATCCTCATCCTTTTTTTCCCTGATTTTCCCCAAATTGACTGAGATTTCCTTTATGTATGAAGGTACATATACAAGCAGATCATATTTTTTACTTCCTAATTGTTTTTCAATTGTTTTTCTTTAAGTAATGGGACTTTAAAACTTGACATCACGCTGTACAATATCCCACCCATGTCACGGTGCAGGTGCATTAGATTTCAATACTCCTGGATTTTTCCTAGGAATGCACCGTTCCAGCAAATTCAGAGGGGTAAGATGTGACCAGGAGCATTACAGCAGGTTTGTCTAGAAATGTGGTTGTTGGACTTGCCTGGAGTTGGTAGGGGACTGATCAGAAGAACAGCAGAAAACATTTCTAGTGAGTTAGTTGTTGAGACCAAGGTTTCTGTGACGATCACTGTTACCATAATCAGCTGAGAATCAACATAGCGCAGCAGTCTGGCTCTAAAAGTGATCACACCTCCCTTTATGCCTCTGCTCTCAGGTATGCAGGAGACCTGAGAAAATAAAATCAGCTTGGAAATTGGGGTCATGAGTATCCCACTGAGGCTTTAAAAAGCCAGCCGAGGAATCAAATCTTCTCAGTGATACTGAATTCGGGGTACAAAAGAGGTATTTGAAAGCTCTATTATGAGTTTTAACACTTAACATTGTTCTCTTAAAAATACTAAAAATTCTAGGTCTGGACCCCTTCATTTCTAGTGGTTTCTACTGGGGAACTGGGGAAGAAACAATTGAAGCACTTCAACTGGAATTCAAAAAAAAAAAAAAAATTTTTTTTTAAATCGGATTTTGGGGGCCAGCCATAAATCTATGTAATAAAGATTCCTGAAATGCTTTCCTCAGGTGAAGAGGAATTGTCAGTTTTCAGGTTCATAAGAGGCCTGGGGAGGTCTCAGAGTTGCTACAGTACTGCTTTGCTTCTGACACAAAAGCAGTGAGACACTAGACCAAAAAAAAAGAAAAAAACACATTTCAAAGAAGTGAAGTCTGTTGTGCAGTCCACATATTAGCTTTCTAGTGTGTCTGCATAAAGCCTGTGAAATGCACAGTATGGGATTTTCTTTGTTTTGATAAACCACAGACTATTTTATCGTGAAGTGTAGCTCATGTTGCTCTGCGTGGCTGCTCACTTGCCTGCTGGGGTAGGGGACAGCAAAAGGTGGGATTCGCAGTGTCTCACACCAGCATTGCTGGAATCCGTGACTTCATGGAAAAACCTTTCTATGGATAAAGCGAGCTGTTTGCTGAGGCCTCGGTGCAATTCTTGCAGTCTTCAGAGTGATTGTAATGCTGTGTCTCTTTTGATAGCTGAAAAGATGCAGTGGGAGTGGGGGTGGTTCACAGAATGGTTTCTCTTCTCTCAGGCCTTGGTGTGGTCTGCAGTAAATTGAGATTGATTGGATGTTATTTTTCCTCTTGCTAATGTAATCCATTAGCCTGGCACATGCATAATCAGTTTAGAGCACAGTTAACTGGATGTAATCGAGTTCTTCCCTGCCTGCTGGAGAAAATCCTCTCCAGATGCTGCTGGGTGAGAGAGCGCACTAGGCTTATCACACACAATCCTCCTTATTCTGCTTTTTTGCCATTTTCCTCTTAAATTACATGTTATTGGCTGCTTGCATTGCCCAAGAACCTCTTCCATTGGTGCTACTTGTTGCCAGAAATGTGGTCTGGAGACGCTGTTAGCCCATAGTCTGGTGAACCTTTTAGTTGCCTCCTGCAATGCTTCCAGTGCCAGAGGAGGAGGTTTGGTCTTCTGCTGCCATCTTCGTCCAGCACATCGTAATAGCTTGCAACAGTCCTTCTCCCCGGGCAGCGACGAGGGGGCAGCGATGCAACTGTGGGGTCCATGCTTACAGTGAGGAACTGGAAGGATCTGGTAATCCTTTATCGTCTTGTTCCCCTAAATCCTGGGACTAAATAGGAAATTCTGTTGTTTATCTGGCACTTACTTGGGGGAGTGCCGTACTTGTGCCTCTGAACATGATTTCTTACCTCCTGTGTGCGGTTTGTATTTTTTATTTTCTCAGAGAAACTACCAGGAAAGCAGGAGCGCCACGGTAAATGTGAGTTTAAATTTCTGAGATGTCAAGACGTGGTTGTGCTGCTTTGAGGTAGATGACAGATTTGAAGGCCCTTCATGTCCTAGCTGGGACAGCCAGATGAGTATCGTATGCGACTGGGGCTGGGTTGTGTCAGCAGCTGTAATCAGAGAGGTGGGGATTGTGCAAACTCTTGACAAGTGCAGGGCTGCTGTAGCAGAAGCGAAGTCTTGGCTCCTCGTCAGCACAAGGCCAGGCTTGGAGCACAGCAGCGTGCCCCACATCTGGAAGAGGTCAGGCACCAGTTCCCAACATCTATTGCACAGGTGGAATTTCCAGGAGGGATTAATCTGCTAGAGCAAGAGCCAAGTTTGGATATTTCCTACAACTTCCTGAGAAGCTAGTTCAAAACCTGTAACTCAATCAGAAGTTCAAACAAAGAACTACTGAAGAAACGCATTGCTGGCCAGACTGCCACATGAGTGCACTCAGTGAGTTCGTTTAGCGTCCTCATTTCTCTGTCTTTCCAAGTGCTAAGTAACTTTTTTAGGGACTGTGGGGTCTGAAGGAGGGGGTTTGGGCAACATGTTACCCTACACAGAGCTTCTTTGTTAAGTAGGAGAGGCAGAGCATGTAGGAGAAAGACTCCTTAATATCAGTACTCAAGATACCAGCAATAATGAAACTTTCTGGCTCTGCGCTGACGTGGAAAGAAATGAAGATGGCCAGTGAACCTTGTGAGAGCACAAGGTGCAGCTGCAAACCCAGCCGAAGATGGTGGAGCTGCTTTCCACTGCAGCTCCTACCGAGCGTCTCCTCCTGCCTCTCCCGTGGGTGCCGCAGCAGTGTTCGCATCTTCTGCGAGCAGAGGCTGAGCAGGAGCAGCTGCAGCGAGGTGCTGAGCTGTGCTGGCACTGGGGAGGCAAGCTTCTACAGATCCAGTTAAGCTCAGCATATGAGGCAGACCAAAACCAAAAGTTTACGTTCTATGTGGTGTAAATTAAAGAGCTATGGAGGGACTTTTTGTCGTAAATGAAGATACTGATCAAATAGGCACTTGAGAAAGCTGGTGGAGAGGATGGTAATTCCAAGGACACTCCAGTGTGAGAGTGCAGAACACATAAGTGTGACAGGAGCTAAGGTGACAGTGCACATTAACTTACTTGACTCTAGTAAGCAGAACTCCAAAAAGGTTTAATTCTCAAGTGATATGTGGAATATTGTGTAAGAGGCAGTTACTGAATAGCAGCGGTGATAATGCATTCAAATTCAGTGTCCTTATGTAATAAAAATAAGCAAAAAGACCATCTACTGTAACCATATCAAGCTTTGAAGTAAAAACTACATGAAAATGGGTGAGCTACTGCTAAGGAGAAATTAAAAGGGTGCAGTGTGCGTAGGTCATAGGGGATTTACTTGAGTCCACATTAGGTATTTGAATTAAATGTGTGCTACCCATGAGAAAAACTTGAAAATAGGAAGAAAAAAAAAAAAGGAAAAGTCCCCAAAGCCTAACATGATTAAATAAAAAAAGGAGGGGATGTGTAGAAAAGGAAAAGAGGACAACCACAGTACAGGGTGGGGAAGGAGTGATACTTTTGCCCATATTTCACAGAGAAGAATTCAAGGATGTCTCTTTACGTAGGATAAATCTGGGCAGCGGTCTCAGGTGGAGGTGCCAGTGCAGGAGCAAGTCACTGGGGTTACCACGGCTCTTCACTCAAGAGTTCTGCAGGAGCCTGCTTGCAAAATACAGACTTTGGGCAGTAATATGTGCCAGAAACTGCAAAGCACTGAGTAAACAAGTGGATAAAAAGTGTAATAAAAGTCTTAGCAGGCATATGGATTAGAAAGGGAAGAAACAGGCATTTGGAAGAGGAAGTTCTCTCAGTTATTTGAAAGAGTCAGCCAGCCCATAGATGGGGTTGGTGTGGTTCGTGCAGGCCAGGGGGTTTTCCAGCATGTTTGCCAAGGTTCTCATTAAATAGCTCTTAAACAAAGGTGCAGGTATTGTCACTGGGAGAAGAGATCCATGAATGGATAGCTAGATAAGGATATGAAACAAAAGGTAAAACAAAAACTTACTTTCACCACGGAGAAGAAAGGCTAGAAAAACGTGTGGTTTTTGTTTGCAAGTGATCTAGAAATGGTTTAAAAAGCAAGCTTAAAAATCTGCTATAAGTTTAAGAAGAAGGAAAAAAAAAAGTGTAGATCACTTCAAGACCACTTCAGTGTTAAGCTGGATGGCAGTTGCAAGAGAAGTTTCCATTGCTAAGTGCTTTCAGAGGAAATGACAGATGAAATTTGGTGGCACAGTGTTAGAGGAATGGGGGTAGACAGCCCTAACATGTATGTCTGTGTTTCTGTCCCTGCTCCCCCATGATGCTAAAACTGATCTTCCTGCTTATAAGTGAGAGGTGGAGTCATCCCCACTCTCTTTGAAAACATTCTCAATGGTCAGTAGCAAGCACAAAGGCAAGGATAAAACATGGGAACTGTATAAATCCTTGGTTTTCCTGATCATTGAATATTTTTCCTGAGATGAGCTAAAAAAAAAAACATTACTCCCCCCTGGTTTTTGTGTTTGTTTTTTTTTTTTTATTTTTTAGAAAAAGCCCAGAGAAAGCAGCAGAGATAATAGAGATAATACCTGGATAGAATGACTTCTGTGAAGGCAATAAATAGACTTTGGGATTAGCCTGATGCACAAATCCAGAAGGGAGCGGAGGAGGTGAATAGGCAGCAGTTGCTCACTGTACTGTCCTAGCACAAAAATAAGGAACATCTGGTATGATAAGCAACAGGTTTAAAATAGAGGGGGGGGACAACAACAGCTTTTTGTACAGCACTTCATTTACATGTGAATTTCATTGCCGTGGGATGTTGTAGAGAGCAGACGTGCAGGTAGATTGAAAAAGGAACTGGACAGATACATGAGGGGTTGGTGCATTGGTGCTCATTAAACGGTAATTGAGATGCAAACTCTGGCTCAGTGAATTCTCAAATAGCTGGTAGCTGGAAACTTTGATTATGCACTGGGAAAGGATTGCTTTATATCCGCCCTTCTTCCTTTTAGAAATTCCACTGCTAGTGGCTGCTCTCTGAATGGATTTTGGATGGATCAATCCTTGACATCACCCATTATGGCTGCTGTTACGTTGTTATAAATACTCCTGCCCACCAGCATCCACATCATGACCGCTTGCTGCTTGTCCCTGACTTCGTATTTTGTTAATACTGTTTGTCATCTTTGGGGTTTTGTGTGTCTTCCTTTACATAAGATAAATGCTTTAGGTATCAGAAATTGCTAGTTAATTAAAATGTGGTTGCTGTTCCTTTTGGAATTAATGCAAGTTAAGCATGCCAATGTTCTGCAGTATAGTAAAGCTGAGAGTCATCTCATCTCACCGTGTGGCTGACAGTAGATGTTTCCTGTAGGGCATCAGTGTATAAAAGCTCTACATTTTATCAGGTAAGGAGTTTTATAAAGAATTATCATAGGTTTTTGAATTTTGTAGAGAAAAATTTCAGAAAATTAATGGCATCAATAAGAAGCGAATAAAAGGAGTACTTGGCTTTTGGCTAAATAATACGAGAGACTGAAGTGGAAAGCAGTTTGTGTTTCTCCTCTTTATTTCCTCATGCATTTTAATCAGCCTACCAGAAGTTTGGAAAACTGTCTACATATGCCCATCCTTCTGCACCTGCTGGCAGAGATCTGTCGTCACACACAGTACAGAAAACTTTAATCCATGGCTGTTGCCATCAAGTGGTGGCTTTGCTTTCAGACCCTGGAACCAGCCCAGGCTGCAGCCTCACCTAGGGGTCCTGCAGGAGAGCTCCTCTCAGCATTGCCAGAGCTGTGTGTAGTTCGCGTGATTCAGCTTTGAAATACTGAAATGATTTAACATAGGCAAAAGGAAACGTGTTTGGGTTTTGATTTTTATCAAAAACTTCCTTCAGTCTCTGCATTTTAAGGTTCTTAGGGTAAAGCTGCCCACAAAGAGTCTATCGTGCGTGTTACAGAGGATTTAGAGATGTATTAACCTTTGATTTACTCTCTGTCTGACTTCTGTGTGTTTTGGGTTCGTTTTTGCAAGTTTATCTTTTGAACTACAGATGCAGCATCACAGCTCTGAATTACACTCATGAGTAACATGGATTTTGCCAGAAGCCTGTTTAAATTACAAATTATAAGAGACTTTTAACTGATTTCCTGCAAGGTCTAACTTAAAATTCCAACGGTAGCTTCACAAGTGAATATCCATTTAAAAGTCTCCCCACAAAGTTGTTTTTAAAGCTGGTCTCTGAAACCTTTAATTCAAATCTGCCATCCTCTAGTCTGGGATAAACTCATGATGAAAGATAAGCTTGTGAATCGAAACAGTTCTGAGGACTACAGCGTGCTGAAGTCTGGAATGGACTTTGAGCCTTGCTGAGCTCGTAGCCTGACAAACTTTCTGAGCTGCAGCCCGGCCTGCACAGATGGTGGATCTCAGAGCTGAGGGGGGCTCTGGAGCCGGGCCAGCCTGGCCGAGCTCCTGGAGATCAGCCCAGAGCCTTGGTCGCCCCGCGAGGGGTGGGCAGCTGAGCTGGAGCGTGCGTCTCGGCGGCTCTGCCTGGTGCCTGCCTCCCGTTCAGAGAAATGCAAACTGTGACGGGCTTCTACACAGAACTGGCTGCTTCTACAGGAGGAATGAACCCCGATGATCCAGTTCTGTTTTAATATCCTACTGGGTTCGCTGAGTATTTTAATACAAAAAACAGTCAGGTCCATTTAACCCTTCCAGTAGCCTCCCTCATGGGATTGCGGTTTTTCTGAAATCTAATTGAAATCTGAATTATTGAAAATGCAAAGCACTGCCTGCTGAATGCTTTGTTCGTGGACTTCAGACGCTTACATTCTTCTTTCAACAGTTTTCCAGTAAGTACTGTGCCATGTGCCTAGTGAAGAAATGACCTTATAACAGCAACAACTGAGAGAGAGAGAGATACTGCAACTGGAACAGGAGCCAGGAGCAGGTGCTTGGTGTAGCAGTGTTAGGAGTTAACTGAAATAGGTAGCCAAAAGCTCTCTGTGAAACAAGATTTAGAATTCAAAACATTTGTGAAAATGGATTAAAAAAAAATACCAGAGACCATCTTGACAAGCTGTTACCATAATCTGTGTAAATTTGAGATATTTTTTATGGCTTTGTAGCAGTTGCTTGTGAACAACTGCAGATAGCTCAGCTTGGTTCCTCTCTGGCTCACCAAGACTGGGGTGTGCTGGGATGAGGCAGGGCGCTGGGCAGTAAGATTGGTCTTGTGAAGTTGTCCTGGACCTCAGCCCTCATCTCACTAGATTCTGATGAGGCTGAAATGTGCACCTTGCATGACCTTTTTTCATGCATGATGCCAGTTTTATCTGCATTTGTGGGTTTTGTGTGTTTGTTGTTTTGTGTGTTTTTTTTTTATCCCAGTAGCTGTAGAGCACATGGATGGATATTTAAATTTTGCACACCCCAGGCAGGAATTTCTCCCCCATTGGATGGTGTTTGTCAGTACAGATTTTCAGATGGTGGGAGGATGGAGGATAAGGTGGTTGTGGCCATTGCTCTGATTTGCTGACAGAAGCTCTAGGAGGCCTTGGGTGGAGGTGTAAGCTGTTGGGGAGCCTGCTGTCCCTCCTGCACTGCTGTGGGAGGTTGCTTCTCTGCAGAGGAGAGCGTGGAGGGTGAACGTGTGTTTAGAGATCCTGGTCTGGATCCAAAAGACCTGCTTTTTATTTTACTTTTCCAGGCAATTAGCCACTGTGAGTACAGGCTGATGCAGAAACGTCTGCTTGCTCTCCTGCCTGCAGATGTAGCGCTGTGAAGAGGAGTTTCAGTCAGAACAGCTGGGCTGAGATTGGTCTGAGACAGGGACTGAGCCTGTTTGGTGGGGCCTCAGCCTGGTGTCCCTGCATACACCTGATGCAGGCGGTCAAAGACAAGAGGATGGGACTGGAACAGCCTGGGCGTGATAGTGCTGGAGCGAGTGGGTCGGGGAGCTGGGCAAGTGATTTGTACAAGGCTGAGGCTGGCACGTGGGGTTGTGTGGCAGGGCTGTAAGCTCGTGCTTGCCAGGGTCTGCTGAAGAAGTGCATTCAGGTGGTTACCCAGTCCTGTACCCCCAGCTGGGTTTCTGCTGTGGGTGGTGTGCACTGGAGACCAGGAGGTGCTGTTAATTCCTTTTCCCACTTCAGGGGTAGAGGGGCATCAGGCTTCCAGTGCGGCGGGTAGCAGACCTTGCCAGGTAACTAAGTGCAGCTGCAGGCTTTTTGATGACACGCTTTGTTAAATAATGGATGTCTGCTTGTTAATGCCCATCTCGAGGAATGGGTTGATTGGCAAGCTGGGGAGGACCTATCGAGTGCTTTCCCCAGCCTGTTCAACGTGATGTGGGCTGGAGTCATGGTTTCTGTTGGGCTGCATTAGCGCTACCAGGTTACAAGGTGCTCTGTCTTCTGCTCTCTCAGATAACTGAGCTATTTTTGAGTAAAATTTTCGAACAGCTAAACTTCCAAAAATTACAGTGCAAGTGATATGGGAGGTTCTAGGTTTGCTATCTCCAGGAAATTGATTAGATTACAATAAATAATGTATGCATAATGCATAACTTAATACCGTGGTGTTTTTTTCTCGTACTTGCCAGTCCTTAAAGACTCTGGTCTTGCACTGCATTATGTGCAATCAAGTTCTGCAATTCAAATTAGGCAATAAGTTATGCTTGTGCAACAGGTTCTTTGAAAGTTGTGCCTTCGGGTACAGTTGGACAAGCTCTGGTAAACCTTATTGCAGCTGTTTGAAGATACCTGTCTCCAGGTTACATTGCCTCCCTGCCAAGGACTGCTCCCCACGCTGCAGAGCTGCGGGGCAGAGCACGAGCCTGTCGCTGCTGGAGCACGCGGCTGCGTGGGCCCTGCCGTGCCCCAGGCACTGCCTGAATGGTGCTGGCAGCACCTGGGAGATGGCAGCAGCATTCAGTGAGTGTTTCTTTAAAACCTCACATCAGTTTGTTCCTCCACCGAGTTTGCAGGTCCCTGTGCCTGGACACAGTAAGCCAGCGTGGTGACTCATTGCAAGGAGTGGACTCCTGCTCGCATGGCTCTGGGAGGGACTTGACGTGCCTGTGCAGAGTAAAGATAATAAGCAGGCATTGGAGTCAGTTGATTTTTTACAGAGTGCTGTATCATTGCTCTCTAAAACTGCCTTCCCTCAGCTGTATTTTGAATCCTTTCCATCGCCAGAAGCCGCAAGGAATTAACAGTCTGGATGTTATGGTACAACATGGTAAAGCTGATGTGATCAACTTGCAGTAAAAATATTTGTTTCAGTACTAGTTTGATTTATGTCAGAGTTGTCTTACACCTCAACTGCTATACTGCTTTTGTCCTGACACCAAAAATGCGTGGTTTTTGTTTTTGTTTTTGTTTTTTTTTCCTTCTGGTTCTGCATTTAAAACGGGGACGTGGATTTTTAAGGAGATACTTATTGGCCATTGAATTATCAATGAAGTGCAGTTAATCCCAGGATCCTGGTTGCCTCATTGCTCTAAACATCAGAATTTTTCTGTGCTGCAGAACAGGTTGCAATGGCTTGGGTAGAGATGTGGTTACTGTCTTGTCACACAGCTTTTTGTGGGCCTGATTTGACTCTTCTGTTGTCAGCTTGGGGTCTCCCACGTTGGAGATGTGGGGAGAGTGGAGAGCTGATGCAAGAGGCAGAGGCCAAGATGCTCTATCTGATTTGAGAGAATGTAAAAATTTGCATTTTATCCATTCATTTCATCCCTTCTGCAGGGCCACGCATGGTTACAGAATTTGCAAGTATTGATGGACGTGATTTGTTTGGATTTCAGCACCTTTGTTTGGTGGTTATGGTGCTCTGACCTGCTGTCACTTATTTCCCTTCAGCTGCCTAATGGCCTCTAGACTTTATTTCTACCTCTTTTTCTGAACGTGCATTGCAGCCCTGTCTCACCCACTCCTCCTATGCTTGGAGAATGATAGTTACAAAGAAAATCACCTGGGGAAGTTTCAGGCAGCAGTAACAAAGCCTATTTCCACAGAGGGGAGGCTAATTACACAGCTAATTAATCCAACAGATGTCACTTTAAATGCCTGTTTCTTTGTGATTCTGTTGCACACATCATGCTGGTTAAACAGACTTCATGGACCCTGTTCAAAATGCCTGCACAGGCTGTTGGAGACTGCCGCTTCAGAACCCGGTGCGTGCTGTGAGTTCCCCAAGGTTTGTTTCGAGAAACTCGTCCTGGAGAGCTCAGTCTAGACTTCACTCAAAACAGACTGCACCCAGAGTGAAATGCCGTTCCGTACTTAGGTTTGTTTTGAAAAATCTGAAATAGCAGTTGCAAGTATTAAAGCGATTGTTTACATTCCTGCTCTAAATGTATGGGAGAGAGGTGGAGACGCCAGGGAGGAGAGACCCCTGCCTGGGGTACCGGGAGTGCAGTCTGACTGGAGGAAAACAGAATTCGGAAACCTGAGCCTCTCCTTGAGGTCAGCAGTTCAAATCCACTGCAGCCCTGTAGTGCCTGAAGCCGCTTGACTGTCGGGTGAGCAATGTGGTCTGTCTGGTCCTGCAGCCAGCAGCTCCTGTGCCGTCAGGAGGGTTCCCTTACTCTGTCTCCCTGGGGAAAGAATAAATGAACATTTCTCCAACATCCCGAGCCAAGTGTCTTCTTGTAAGGGCAGTGAATGCGTACGGGGTTGTCCACCAGGAGAAGGGAACAGTTTGTTACCCTCCAGTGGAGCTGAGGGTCAGTTGTCACTGCGTGACAGCTCTTGTCGCCTCTTCTGACACTCCCTCAGTTTGATCTGCTGCTGCATTTGATCACCAAAGTGGAGAATTTGGGGATGCTTGGAGCATGGTGCTGTTGGCACTGGTGATGCCCAGCTGTTCGCTGTGCTTCACGCTGTTCTGAAGGCTGGTAACACTAAGGCAAGTTGTGAATGCTCAAACTGCATATCTAACTGTCAACCCTAGGTAAAGTATGTTGTTAAATACTGCCACACTGTACTTGAACAGTAATCTGATTTGAGATTGTGATCCTTAAATGTCCCATTTTCTGGGTGTATGCTCTTCTGACTTGGCATTTTCTTCCACTTTTAAGAAGTGGGCAGCCCCCAGCTCTGCTGGTACAGTGAGAACATACCTTCTGGGGACAAAAGGCTTGTACAAAGCTGTCTGCAGTGCTGGACAACGGCCAACAGCACTGTACTCAAAGGGTGGCTGCTGGAATCTGAATATGCACACACTGCTTTGAATATAACAAGTGACACAGCCTTAAAGACTGGATAGAGCTGTGTAGTATGAAAGGAGACATTCGAGGGGGAAGAGCATCTTTCTGGGGTCTTAACATTATCGGTAAATCACAGTTGGCGTACTTGATTCAGCGTAATGGATGTGTTCTCATTTCCCACAGCTGATGAGGATTATATCAGCTTGGTTTAACAGTCTCATTTTCTGCTCCCAGTGCACACTTGTTTTAATGCGTTTCAGTTAATGAGGTAGAAGAGAGAATGAGGTGTTACTGTTTATGTACAGACAGCAAGTCTGTGCAGAGGACTCTGGAGTCCATGCAGTCCCTTTCCATTGCTCTCAAAGGGACAGCATTAGCTGGCATTTATAGAAAATTTATTGGCTGTGGTTTGCTCAGGTAAGATTTTTCCTGCTAGAGCATGTTTCTCTCTCGTGCCTTCCTTGTGCATTACTACAGGCTACAAGTTGTCACCAGCAGCCTGACTGTGGGCAAGGGCTGCGAGCAAGTCAAGGTGGCCCAGAAGTATTGTCTCACAAGACAGCACAATATGCGGACCGTGGGCAAAGCCGCTAAGATCTACCTGGGGTAAAAAGTTCACGTATGCCCTAAACTAATTTATGGCTGGGGCAATTCACTCCTCCATTGTTCTGCTGCAGCGGTGTTTGCAGGTCTCGGTCGGGGTCAGGGCCACTCTGTGCCAGGCACCGTGTCAGCAGCGCTCGGTGAGTCCCTGCCCGCGGTGCCGGGCATTGTCCGCCCCCGGGGAGCGGAGCCGCGCCTCGGGCATGTGCGGCCGGGCTCCGAGCTGCGCCCGAGCGAAAGTCTGCTGCGTTCGTGGAAAAACAGGTTGTCCTTGCCGCGAAGGCAAATATTTGCTGTGGCCAGGACGGAGCTGCGTTTCTCAGAGCAGCATCCTGCCTTCCCCGGCCCCGCGCCCTCTCGCTGCCGGTGAGAAGTGCCTATAAATAGTTAAAGCCGTTATCTAATGCCTGGCCGGGCGCCAGCTGCTGGCATCGCTTGGCTGACAGCGCGCCTGAAAGGCCTGCACATTGTACCGCCTTTGAAGGTAAAGCTGCTGTTGGTTTAAGCGGGAATTAAACAATTACCGCGTCTTAGTTCTCCCCACCTTCGGTGGATTGGCTCTATAAATTGTCAGCCTGTTGACATTTTAATGTGAATTATGTCATATGGTATCCCCTTTGATTTCAACATGCCTCAGTTTGTAAATACACGAGCCTCTCAAAGGATTGTGGTTAGCGTACACGCAGGAGGCCTCGGGGTTTTTGGTGGGGAAGGAGCACAATGCTCGTCTCTCGCAGCCGGCGCGCTGGCACCGCGTCTGGCAGCTCCGCAGCCCGAGCTCGAGGTGCGCGTGGCAGCGGCCGCCCCAGGGCCCGGCGGGGCACCCTGAGGTGCCGAGCGTGTGGGCGGCCTCCGCGGCCCCAGCCGGGCTCTCACGGCGGCAGTGCTGGGCCTGCTGCCCTCCTTGGGCTGGGCAGCCTCCTTCCCTGTCCCTGCGAGGGGCGGCCGCTTCTCTGCGCCTGCTGCTGGAGTCGTGCCGGTGTCCAAGGGCCGGCTGCAGGCCGCCAGCGCCTTGCTGGTGCCATGCTCGGCCTCGGCACCAGGCAGTCCCCGTGTCCCAGTGCCAGGGTGTGGATCGGCTCTGCCATCAGGAGCGGGAGGGCGATGGCTGGTCAGGGAGCAGCTGTGCAGTCACACCGAATACTTGGCAGGAGGCGTTTCGCTCAGCAGGGAGCAGCGCGGGGCTGGGAGGAAGGCAGAGGCAGGAAGGGCTCGTGTGGGTGAGGCTGGGGTGAGGCTGCGGCCAGGTTCCTCAGCTGCCCCTGGGTCACACTGCAGGCGGGCAGGTCTGTCCCTTGCCTGGTACCCTGCTGGGTCTCCTTGCAGCCTTGTCCCCCTCTGCCTGTCCTTACCTTCCCCAGCAGGTGCTGCAGAGAAGCTCCTGATTTAGCAGGTCATGACTTCGTGGTCAGCTCTCCTTTCTTTTTTGAAACTGGCTCAAAGTAGTTGTTTTTCCATGCATGTGCCAGGGGAAGGAGGATCCCTAGACAGGGCAAGCAGAGGAGTGAAGAGGACGGAGCTCTCATGGAGCAACCAACAGCTCCCTGCACTCAGGTGTGACTCGCTGCCTCTCCAGCAAAAAGCCTGAGGGTGCCCCAGCGCAAGAACTGCCAATGCGAGCTGTGATGCCTGCAGCGTTTGTGGAATTGGTTCACAGCTCCAGGGGTGCTGCATACGGTCATGGCACGTTGGGATGGTGTTGTCTGTATTTGCACAGGTGGCCACGGAGTGTGGTACCTGTTGGTGAGCCTGGGATCAATGCCCAGAGGAGGAAGCACAAAGAAAGATGGTACTTGTGAGCATTTTTGGCCATTGGCCACCAGCTGCATTCCTTGAAATTGAGCAGACACGGACACATGTGCACTGCTGCAAGTCCTCTGGGGGAGCTCAGGTGTCCCAGAGCCACTTGCTGAGCTTGCACTGCCAATAGGTGGGAGAGAGTCAAGACTTTGGAGCCCTCTAGATGGTGTTTCTCAAGTCACAGGGTCTGTGTTACAGACAGCTTCTGTCTGCCTGTGCGTGTTTCCCGTTGTCCCACAGGGTAGGAACTCTGCTATGCTGTATTGCCCAGCAAGACCTATTAAAATGTCTGTCTCTGGGCTGGGCAAGTAGATCAGGCAAGCTGTGAAAGCAGCATACCGGCCTCTTAATAGAATGTACCAGCCTTGAGCAAGTATCTTTGCAAAAAAGTTAATCCCACATGGTACTGGAAATGAGAATCTTAGGGCTACTGAAGTAAATGAAGTTACACTTGCAATTTATTAAATAGGATTTTAGAAATCTGCCATTTCTTTGCACTTCTCCTCTGCTGTGAGTGGACACTGTTCCTCCAAAAGGTTTTGCTGCTTCCGTTTTATTTCTGAATTGCAGTAGTCAGTAAGTGCTCTTAATGCTGCTCAGTACTGCCTTCCTAGTGTTTCCCGTTTACCCTGTGTATGTCTTCACAGGCTACACACTGGATTGCAGATCCAGAATTCTTAAAACCAATAAATCGTGCACCTTGCTTTTCCTGGGAGCTTTTTTTACCTCTATAGAGCAAGTACAAGTGGATGCAGATACACTTGAACAAAGAGAGCACCAAAGAGCAGAGGCATTTATCATCTCAGATTTTATTCTTCAGTGTTCTTCCACAAGCTCCATATTTTCCATTTTTGTAGCCTCTCTTGAAGGGAATTGCTGGAACCAATATTCAGAGCAATTTTCACCTCAGGTAGATCCTTCTGTAGAAGTATACGACAAAGGAATTAAGTTTTAGACACACGTAGGAAATTTTGCACACAAATCAGTGTTACAGTTATACCAAAAAAAAAAGCACTGTATAAACTCGGGAAGGTAGAGGTTCAGTCTTAGTGGAAATCTAAATATGTTCAGGCACAGAAATCCCTCCTCATTTTTGGTCATGCCCAACATTGTGTGAGAGCTGTAGGATAGATAGCAAAGCAATGGTCATTTTTCCAGGGCTGAAATCCTTTAAGGCTGTGATTTCTGTGTGTGTTCCTGTGGGGTGGAGTTTCTTTGTTGTAAAAAATAAAAATAAAAAATGGTGGGAGCATTACAGTCCGTGAAGTGAAGCTGTGGTATCTTGCCTTTTGTTTTCTGAATGAAATCTCAAACTTGTTTTCAGTTCTAAAATCTCACATTAAAAAGCCCTAGGTAGAGGAGAACTTGGTGTATCCTTTTGTTTGATGAGTTAACTACTGACCTTGTTCAAAATGCTCGCACCACTTCATGTCTGCACTTACTTAGCTTCAGGTTATGAGCACTGAATTTTGCTTTGGTTTTTCCTAAAGATAAAAGAAACCTTTACTATGGGAAGTTTCTTGTACAGGTGCTTGCCAACTATGATCATATTGTTGTTTAATTTCTCTTGAATGAGGTAAAAAGATTGAACCGAAATCTCACCGTAAGGCTTACTTGGCTCTGACCTATACTGAGAGCATAAAACTAGGAATGAGGCACGAATGTGCGTAGTTCATTCTACCCGAGATCCGAGTTTGCTGAGTATTGGAGTCCACCACTCCCTTGGGCTGCGCTAGGCTCGAAGCCTTGCCTGTGTGTTTCTCAATTGTCTCAGCAATTCAATAGTGCAGGATGCACGTCTGAGGTTTAAACGCATCATATGCCTGTAATGTTTTAATGGCAGATAAGCCCTTACCTTTATGCTGGCAAAGCTTTTGCTGGGAGCTTTTGTGGTGTTTTGTCATGCTATCATGAAACTGATAAAGAAAAACAATGGGGAAAGGAAAAGAGTGTCACATGGGGCATTTCTAATGATTTGAAGGAAACTTTGGGTTGTTTTATATTCATCCTCAAGACTAGAGCATATTGAGTGGTTTGAACTGAATTTGCAGCCAGCAACCTTTTTTTCAGAGCTACACAAAGCCTTTTTGTCCTTTGGACAGTCCGAGCTGGTGTTTTCATGTGGGCGTGAAGAAGAGCAAGATCAAGCGGGCTGCTCTGATCATGAGCCCTCACTTCCAGTTCCCACTCTCCTCATATGCTTCAGCTGCTTTGCATGGGCTTATACTGTTCAGAAACGAAGACTGAGAGCAAGGAAAGGGGCAGCAGGTATCTTTGGCTGTCTCTTATTTCAGGTTCAGTTTCCTGTCCGTGTGGTGCTAAGAGGTTGCGCCAGCACTAAGTTTGTCAGAAATCCACAGGCTGCTCCCTAGCTCTGTACAGTCACCCTCACTGTTAGTTTTGTGGCCGTGAAATGCAGGTTGTTTAGCTTCTGCCCTTCTGTTAAGGATGGTGTCTCTTCTGGGTGTTGGCTCATGATGAAGGGATTTAGGGGAGGAAAAAAAAACAAAAAACAAAAAACAAAAAACTACTGCTGGTGCAAAATGTTGACCTTTTCCACTGAGGAGCTTGGAGAAGTCTGCAGCAAGGATGCGAGGCTGTACAGCCCCAGCCGCTCAGGGCGTCCTAGGCTGGGTTTTCACTTACTGTACCAGTGTCAGTTGGGGTTATGGGAAAAACATTACCCCTACTCCTGGCGCTTGTGCAAGCTGAGAGCCTGTTGTAGGTGAAGCTAGAGCAGCAGAACTTAACCCACTTTTGGATTACAAACTGCTTGGGAGACATGTATGTAATTCATAAGCCAAACAGTTCTGCTGCTGTGAATTGTTATGGGCCATAGACGTGTCCTTTCTGGTGGAAACCAGACCTGAGAATGTGCTGGTAACCATTGTCTGTTGCAGATATTCCAGGTAAATATGGGACGAGCTGCAGCTGGAAGGCTTCTCACCAACAGTACTTGGTTTGGTGGCTTTCCTTGCAGAGTGTTTGCTCAGTGGTATGGGCCATGGAACAATTGCCTGAATTTATATACACAGTTCTTGTGACACATTAGTGTCCATTCAGTTCATGGAACTACTCACAGCCATCTTAAACATAGAAAATTATACTTCAGGTTGCCTTAATTCATCCCTTTGTGTGCAGGCATTACGATAGTTTTTAATTATAAGTATTTCCATACATATTTTTCCAGTAGGATTCTTGCCTCATTCTGTGAATGAGTAATTATTCCATTTCTTTTTATCTTCCTCTTTCATTACATTGCCCCAGGCTTTGTCTAATACAATCCAAAGCTTTCACTGAATGAAGAATTATTTATTTTCTCATGGGCATTTCTGTGGTGTTCTGTGTTCTGTTTGTATGTTTCACAGACACTTAATGAACTTACCTTCACAGTGCTTGTCTGAAATCAGATGGTGCTCTTATCCTTGTGTTTTGGGTATACTGAAGCACAAGAACTGCATCAAAGGTTGTAATTTTAGATGCCCAGCTTGGTGCCCAGCCCTGTGGTCTATACCTCTGAAGAAGGGCTGCTCTACTGGGAGGGCTTCACTGGTTTTATCTTGCTCTGCTAGTTTTCATTTCACCTTCAAGGCCCAGCTCTCATCTCTTGGAATTATTATATATCTCCTCTTTCCACTTCTGTTCTGTCACACTCATTTAGTGCACCTTCCTTTGGGCAATATGGGAGGAGTCCCAGAAGTGCAAACAGTGCATTGTATTTCTCCAGGGTTCTTGTGTATCCTGAGCTGATCCTGTAAGCCCCACAGAGGCATTGGATAAAGGGAAGGTGGGTGCTCTGTGGGATGCTGGAGAAGGGAGCAGAGCAAAGGTTGGTGATGATCATAGAATGGCTTGGGTTGGAAGGGACCTTAAAGATCATCTAACTCCAACCCCCCTGCCATAGGTAGGGGTGCCACCCACTAGATCAGGTTGGCCAAGGCCCCATCCAACCTGGCCTTGAATATCTCCAGGGATGAGGCATCTGCAACCTGTTCCAGTGCCTCGTTACCTTACAGTGAAGAATTTCCTCCTAATGTCTAATCTAAATGTCCTCTTTTAGTTTAAGACCGTTCCCCCTTGTCCTATCATTATCTATCCGAGCAAAGAGTCCTTCTCCATCCTTTTTATGAGACCCCTTTAAGTACCGACAGGCCACAATGCTCCTGATGACGTTGAGGACGTACTGCAGCAGATGGAGTTCTGGAAGGGCTGATGGCTTTGTGCCTAGGGGTGTGCACTGCTGCGTTGCAGGGGTGCTGTGACGAGGCAGGAGGACAGAGTTCAGGCTTTCATTGGCCAAGGTTGCACAAAGTTCTCCTGTTGACTGGAAACAGTGAAAAGCATTTCTCACGAGTGTTTCTCTGCAAGGACTGGTGACGAAGGATGAGCTTGGTCTGTTGTTCCTAAATGCATTCTCGTTGGCCTGTGTGAAGGGAGGTTGTGTCATCCATCTCTTTGATATTGATATTCTTCGATTTATGGAGAGGATTAAAAAATTGTCTTGTGTATTGTTGTTATTGTATGGTTATCTGTTGGGATTCAATGTGGTACATTGCTGTAGGAAGTTATAAAGAAGCTATATGAAAACAAGGAAATCTTCAGTCTATCATAACGCTTGTAACTTCTCTAGAGATAGATGAAACAATAAATACCGGGCGAGGGAAGTTAATCTGTGTCTGTAGTATTTTATTAAATAACGTGAACTCAGTGTGGTTTTCTGTGGCTGGTTCAATTTCCCATATGGTTTTTGGAGTATTATTACAATGGTCTCTTGCAGTGCGCATGTCCGCGGGAGCGCTGCCAGCATCGCCCTCCTGTGCCCCGTGGCTCTGCAGGAGGACGCGGCCGCCGGCACGCTCCATGGACTGGCTGCACCATCCCTGGGTGGCTGGGGCTGCACCAGAGCTTGAAAGGACTGGTGAGGGCTTCCTGGGGAGCATCCCACGTCTTGTCCCTCCCTCCGCATGCCAGCGCCTGGGGTTCTCAATGAAATTGGAGCAAATCAGCAAATTGCCATTGGGGCCACATCCCCCTGGGCATGAGTGTCCTTGCGGCGTTCCCCAGTGTGTTGCCGGTGCCTCAGCTTTGGGCTGGCTGTGGTGAGCAGCTCACAGGGTGCGAACGGTCCTCAGCCTTGTCCTTCAGGTGACAAGCAAGGTGTCAAAAATGTACAGAATTCTTGAAAGCCTTGGAATGGTGGATAATGGCTTTGAAGAAAGGAGTGCTCTCTGAGCTGTGCTCTCGATAGGGGCTTTTCCCTGCAGGGTAAAGTGGCTCTTTCTGTGGGGGACCAGGGAGCTTTTCTTTTAACAGAAAGAGCAAGGAGGGCTGAAAGCGAAGAGGAAGAATACTGCACCTGCTGCTGGAGGGGTCTGAGAAGTAAAATCAAACATGGGAGCTGAAACTTGTTTTCAAGAATAGCATGTGGACTCCTACTTGTTCTGGAATTCCTTTTCATAACTAATTATTATATCTTCAAAGTAAAGAATTAATCAACTATGCCAACATATCTGACTTCTGAGTTTACTATTTTTAGTGAAAAATCAAGTATACCTGCAGCAAATGGCATCAAAGCAATATCCATGTCCCTCCAGCAGCAGTTCTTGGCTTAGCAAGAAACTTGAAGTTTCAAGTGATGTTAAAGCACAAGTTCCACTGTTGAAATAACGTTATTTCAGTTAAGTGGTGGTTTCTTCCCCAAAAGACTTAATATGGGGGAAAATGCTATTTTAGTTTAATTTTTATATTCTCAAAACAGTCTCCACACATACAGAGGGTTTTGGATACTTGCTTTATATCTGAGCCAGCCCTGTCAGCACAACACCAAGAGCGTGTTGTGGTTGTGCCTTCGTAGTGCATGGGGTCTCCTCGGAGGTCCCTCACAGGGTAACACATGGATCATTCCTATCACTGTTGGAGGAAATTATACATCACCTGTACAGATAGTCCCAGTCTTTTTCTGTGTTACAGAAAGCCTTTTTCAATCACTCAACAGCCATATAATTACAATATGGACAACAGATTTTTATCCTGCTGACTTTTCAGATTTCTTTCCAGCTCTTTTGATTTTATAATTTGCTTTTTATCCGATGCTTTTCCGTATTCACAGGCTGCTCCAGTTCACCTGACTGTTCACAACTTAACAACTTGCGCTGATCTCATTATTTTCAAGTATATGTACAAAATATGTTAAAGAAAAACTGTTGGTAATGGGATATTTGAGCCTGCTTTTGGTTACTCTCTTGTCTTCACGTTAACTATTCTTTTCCTGTTTCTTTTCCAACCATTGGAAGAGGGAAGGCTTCCTGAATTCCTCAGCTCTTGGCTGTCCCCAGGACTGAGAAAAGCCCTGACCAGAAGATTGACCTACTGCTTAGTGATATGACTCTGTCATGGCAAAAATTTTGTTGCTGTCTTTGTAACTTCATCCTGTTGCTGTCCATACAATACTTTCCAGGCACTGCTTTTAAAAACAAAGCACGGCTTTTCTGTCATATTTCCCCAAGGATGACAGCATCCATGGAACATATGAAAGGACAAAATGGTAGTTTCCTGAGGAGCAAAATGTCACTGATCCAGATGTTGGTTAGCTTGCAGCGCTCCAGAGGAACCCCACCATCACCAAACCACTGCGCTGCCCTGCAGAAACTACCAAGTAAAGCTCCACTTGGGTTTGGCACTCCTCATTTGTAACAGGAAAGTGTGTCTCATGTGAAATTTATTGGGACCATGTTTGCCAGAGTGAATAGCAGTAAATCCCCTTGCAGGCACCCAGGACTGTTCCGGGCCCTGCAGTGGGAGCCTGGAGAGCTCAGGCTGGAGCAGGAGCATGCAAGGTTGAGGGCAGCACTTTCTAGAACAGCTGATAGGAAATGTACTCTCAACTGCACTTTATTTTTATCACTATAATTAGCAAGATCAATGCACACACTCCCCTATTCATCTCCACATATAGCAGTGCTTACGCCTGTGCCTCCCTGGGGAGAGCTGTGTAGATTTTGGGGATCTGGAAAATTCGAGGAAGTTGCAACTGTCCAGGAGTAGAGCTCTTGTGACGGCAGCTCTGATAAGGCAGTATGGGAGACAAGAAAGTGTTGTGGTGGTGCAACACCGACAGACATTTCTCTTTGATCCTTTTCTCGGCTGCTAAGGCGTCTGCTTAGTGAGCAAGAAGCGTACTGCCCAGCGGTACAGAGGGGTACATGTGTGCTACCAGAATTACACACAGACAGAAAACTGCATCTTTGGCTGTTACCTTTGCTCCACTCACATCTCCCCGCCTCCCTGAGAGGTTTTCAGGTGATGTACCATCACGGTTCCTCCAGCGTGCTGGTGTCTGTGCCGCAGTGAAAGGGGATGGCTGGTACGGCTGCCCATGTGGACTTGTCTTGCTTCAAGCATACAGGAGAAATCTTAGTGATGAAGCCTTTGTATTTCCAGTGGTCTTATGCAGATTTTCATCTTTTGGGATCTCTTCTAACGAATGATTAATTAGTACTTTCAAGTCTGTTGCACAGTTAAAAGGGGTGGGGGGAGTGCTGTGAATGCGAGTTCAACCTTTCTTGGCTCTTGTTTTCTGTTAATCTGTGTCATTTTTTTGTCCACCGACCCTGGGGGACTGTAAGTATGTGGGGATTCTGCTCATCACAGCCTGCATAAACAATGTCCTCGTTAAGAGCTGATCAGCTTAGCAAGGCCCTGTGAAGAAGTTAGCTGCCAGAGATGAGCAGGAGCTGGGACTGTTACCTCCCTCTGGGCTTTAGCCCCTCCTCATTAAGCAGGTCCGGGCTATTGATTGGGAGCTTGTGTTTGGAAGAGTCTTACTTACTCCATGCATTATCTTGACAGATTGATCAGACCTGATTGAGAACCTCTTAAAGGAACGAACAGCTGTAATGGGAAAGTTGGACTCTGTCATCCGTTAGGATGATTCTGGGAGCGAGAAGAACGAGGCTGACATCTTGGAGCAATTGTATTTACAATTAACATGGCTGAAAACGATTGCCTCTATTGATCCCCCCTTCCTGCAATTACAGCCCCATTGTTTACATTCCAGCACTTCAGTTATAAAAAGGAAATTCAATAATTATTGCATTATTTAAAGTTAAAGTGCCACAGAGTTTGCTGGCTACGCTTGCTGGTTGATTTAACGTTCAGTAAAATCCATGCTGAGCTCTCCATCTTTAAGCTGAGCAATATTTGGCTTTTAATGAGACTTCAAGGGCTGGTGGAGCAAACCCAGTTTGCTGGATGGTTTTTGGGGCTGTTTGTGAGGGAACCCCAAAGCACTTCAGAATGGCAAGCACCAGCCTCACGGCCACTGGGGAGAGCATCTCTGGCCTGCACCACCTGCATGGCTCGGACCGAGACAGCTCTTCTGTGCTGCAAGGGTCATCAGCTGTCACTTACAGATACTGATAATTATTTTTTTTTTTTGGTTGCCCTTGGCGATATTACTGACATTTCCCTAAGTATGCCAGGTCTCTGCTAAGCTGCCCTGTGCATTGCTGCTGGGATCCTTCCTGAGGAAAGTTGCTTGTTGTTTCTGAATGTGAAAATACATATTCAGGAGGTAGGGACTGGTTGTTAGCTGGGGCTTTTGGTGGTATTCTTGAAGCCTTACTGTGTGATTCAGGGACTTGCATCAGGTATCTTGGCCTCTTTGGCAGGAGAGAGTACTACGTTTCTAGCCTTTTGAAAAGGAAAATAAAGATCAGAAACCAAAAAGTAAATCAAAATCCAGTTTTGTTGCGCAAAATCTCCTTGTCCTCATCTTGTGGTGGTGTTCTTAAGGACTTGGGTGACACTGCAAAGCTTTAGGGGCGGAGAGGAGCGATGCTCACCATTAGGGCCGCTCAAGTTACCGCAGGCTAGACTGCAAAAACTTGTGGCCACAAGAGTCTGCACTTCACAGCGTTTGCAAGCTGCTAGAAGGGAGCTGTTACGCAAGGAGCTGGAGAGGCTGGAAGGAGCAAAAGGTTTTGTAACATTACTTCTTCAGAAGCAGTAAACAATTGCAGGACGTTGAAGTACAAAAGATCACAAGTTCATCTTTTGAACCTGCTGCATGGAGAATCAATTTTTTCCTCCTTTCACAACATCTGGGCCGGGGGGCAGTTGTGTGCTCGCCCGCCCATTCAGCGCCTCGCCAGCATGTGTGCTCGCTGCCGCGCGTCCTCCCCAGCGCCTCCCTCGGCTCCAGGAAATTCCAGCCAGGCCTGCAGGTGTGAAAGGAGAGCAAGACGGATGGGTCAGCTCTGACTTTTATGGAGTACTTGGAACAGACCAGGATCAGACAGCTGCTTCCACATGACTTTCATTAAAAATTCAGATCCTTCTCTTCTAGGAATGTGTGATTTATCTCATGCAGCAGATCAGAGGCACATGGGGGCCGAGAGACGCTTCTGAGGTCTGCTGCAGGGTCTGGTCCCTTCCCCTGGTGACCTGTAGCCTCACCTCTAGCTCTGGTGTAAGGCTCATCTCTCACCCAGCTCCCTGGGAGTGCATCGTCCTAGGCTTGGTTCTTGCTGGCGTATGACACGCTTCCTCCCAAGCCCGTTACTAATTACCCGTGTCTGCCTACCCTGGGGAAGAGTGTCCCACAATATCCTTCTCTGCTGAGGATATGAGGATATGCTCATAGTGCTGGCGTGCCTCCAGCAACTCCTCCTGAACACAGGGGTGTTTGCCAGTGGTGGCTTTCACAGGAACCACATGTGGTTCAGTATCTCCCGTAATCTCTGCAGTGCTTCCCTGGTTCTGCATGCCTAGTGGCTACTGCAGGTTTGTTGGGGGTGCTGCTGGCCCTGGCTGGTGACTGGTTCTGCTGGCCGTGGGTGCTTGCAGGAAGACGTAGGAGCGGTGCAAGTCCACAGCAGTGCTGCCTTCCACAGCTTTTGTCACCCCTCAGCAGTTTTTTGGCTCCATCTTCCTCGCTTGCATCTGTCACATCTGTCAATTCTGTTAAATCATTATTAATTTTACCCATGCAAGCAGAATAGTTGTCGTCCCGAGTTCAGTGGTAAGAGGAATGCTACATGGGGGGGAAGAGACAATTTGATTTCTGATGCAGTTCACGTTCGTGTGTTCACAAGCTTCGTGTGTTCACGCTGCCATAGGAATTGAGCCCTTTACATGGTGGCTGTAATCAACTTGATGCAGAAGAGCTTTCAAGCAGGCATGGATTTGACTTCTCTTTAAATTTAAAGTACGTACAAAAGTTTTTAGAAATTGGACAAAGTAGTAAGCATTACATACAGAAAACACCTACAAAGGTATCCAGCGGGAGAGTTTATTACTTGTGTGGTGGTAGCCACATGAATCCTTAGTTCTTGTTAAAATGGTCTCATCTCTGAAAAGTTAGTCCAAATACATGGTGTGGGGGTGAGAAGGGCTGCCTGCAGCCAGACAGATTAACGCAGCTGTTTCATTAAATTCCACGATCATTGAAACATACTGTGGGTGAAAAAGTGCTAGATGGGGAAAAGATAAATGATAAAGTAAACAAAATTTGGGGTATATGGAAGATGGAGGTGGAGAGGAAGAAAAATGGAGTATAGCATCATTCCTTAGTTTGTTTAAAAAATGGATTTCCATAGTCATATGCTACGAGCACTTATCATGCTATTGTTTATTAGAAGAAAACAATTCCAAGCCAGATGTTAGCAAGCAGGGGCTGGAGAGGCAGCCCATCAGTCCGGCGTTGGTCACACGTCCCAGCGCCCGCGTGCTCGCACAGGTGTCTCCTGCCCTGCTCTGCCCCTTCTCCTGCTCCTCTGCTTCCTGAGCCAGCCCCCGTGCTGGTGGGCTGTTGGCAGCCCTGCGCTCCGATCTGTGTGTGTGTGTGTGTGTGTAGCCGCCTCCCAGGTAAGCACAAATTTGTTAAGCTGTCTTCATGTCCAAATCCTCTGACTAGGCTGCTTTTTCAAGCCAAGCCCAGAAAGCAGGGAAGGTGGGGTGGTTAGGCAGTACTTCCTCAGCCAGTCCGAAACGCTAACCTGGCGCTGATTTGGGGCAGGGCTGGAGCCGTCCTGGCTGCTGGCAGGTGCGTGGCCGCGGGAACTGGTACTCCTCAGGGCAGGGTCTGTGGTAAAGGTTTGGGGGGAAACAAGGTAAGATTATGGCAAAGGAAAGAAATTGGGTCTTTGAGTAAAATCTTTCTTTGTGAGAGCACAGCTTTGCACGGAGATCCGAGCATTTCCCCAATGGAAGATGGGCCGGATTTGGTATGATTTGTGTGTCGGGATAGGTGTTGTGAGCGGTGCGGCGGTGCGCTGCAGTCAGTGTACGAACAGCCCTTGTCCCCCTGGGAAGCTTTACTTGTGAGCCGTATGGTTTCCATCAGAGCGTTCTTCTGTCTGTTTCTGATTTAAAGTGGAGCTTTGACTAAACCTGATCAATATTTTGCATGCCATGCGTGAAGAACCAGATGTTGGAAGTTTCCTATCACTGAAAGGGAGGGGGGTGAAGACCCCACTCAGACTTGCAGAAATCAATGTTCTCTGACAGAAGTTGGTTGGTTTTCTTAGGAACAATGTATTTCTTTGATTTTCAAGTTGATTTGTCTTCTAACGAAGTCCTGGTTTCATATTTTGAACTTGTTTTCTGAGGTACGGGTAAATTCTCACAATGGGGAAGATCAGTTATTGCCCATCATACCAGTACGCTTACTGGCTGGTGTTTCATCATTTCCAGTAGCTTGCAGCAAGTACTTCCTCCTGTGTCTGGGCTCACTCTGGCCTCTGCTGAAAGACAGATGCAGATCCTGAGGTAGATGTGCCGTACACATTGTGGTCTTGGTGGTTTTGGCATCTCTGTGTCTCCACTACTCCAGCATAAGAGGCTCCTGGACGTAGCTCATATCCGTGGAGTGGGAGCAAAAGAAGAACAGAAAATGAGACACATCTATTAAACTGTTTAAAATAAATGTTTTCCTAAAATCGTCCTTTAAACCAGAGCAGTTCAGGCTGTGCTTCTGGTTCCCACAGAGACCACGTCCTTGCTATTTCCTTGACCCTGTGACCAGATTTTTCTGTAATTGCTCACCAGGGGTTTCCCGTGCCTTCTTGCAGAAGAGCTACTCCTGAGCTCTTTCGCACTTTCCAAGCCTGAACGTGCTGTCGGTAGGACTAGGGCTTCCCCGATGTGTGTCTCAGCTGAAGGAAGGAAGCAGAGGTAGTGTGTCTGCTGGAGCAGAAGCTCCAACCCACGGGGAGATGGGACAGTGGGGAGATTTTATTGCAGAAATTGGATCTAACGGAGTAGAACAAGGCTGGTTAAGCTGGGCCAGGCGAGCCAGTCGTGTAGCTTTTGTGACTGTCTCTCTAACCTTGGCTTTTTATGTCTTAAGCCATTGCTCTGTTTCTGGCTTAGGAAGAGGGTAATGCATGCAAACAATAGAAATAAGAGGAAGAAGTAGTTCTTATGAGGGAAAACAGCAAAAAAATCTTTTGAGGGCACCAGTGGGATTAGTGCCCTGGTGGATTCTTCAAATATTACAGTGAATTTAATTAAATACATCGTGATCCCCAAAGAGGCTAGTCTAATTAGCCAGATCTAGAATACATTTATTCTCTTCCCTCGCACTTCCAATCAGAAGCCTCAGCATCAGCGCCTATCCTATTTTTAATCATTCCTAGACTCAGAGGGCTCTCCTTCCTCCGTGTTAGCTAAGCATACAGAGCTGGGTAATATGTCTCTAGTCTTATCTTAGCTGTAGCTGAGATAATACGCTTCAGAAATTTTACCAGAAGGTCCTGGCTGCACGTAGACAATATTTTTGATTGACAAGCCTGGAGATCATATCCAAATCACCCTACTTATGTGCCTTGAGTGAAGCGTGTGGTGAGGAAAGAGTGTCATGAGGTGACTCAGGAGATGGAAAGGTCTTGAGGTTGGATGGTAAGAGCTGACGTGGATTATTTCAGAGCTGTAACACAGGTATGTGGTGGAAACACCAAACGGCGGTCACTGAGGAGTCTTTCATGTCGTTTGACTTTGGTATCCATTTCTCTTCTCATTGCAACAAGCCCTTACTGTGGGAGTCGGGAATGCTACTGGGCAATCTCTGGGAACAGCCGTGGCAGTACCCAAACTGAGGGGGAGCGGCTGTGCTCTGGCTGCCAGCATAGCTGTACGCAGTGAATTCTTCCCTGTGGTTTTGAGAAATAATTGCTGCATCCTTGGGATCTGTAACATAAAATAGTTAACTCATTTCCCTAGCAGTGTGGACCACTGTGCTAAGCAACTGATAGATTTTTGTCAAACAATCAGGGCGTCATACTCTCAAATTAGCTGTATTGGCTGTGATTGCACAGTTTTGGAGGGTGACAAGTGGTTTTCCCAAGCGCTGACCTCCTGTGGTGACTGCCAGCTGCGTGCTTACCGTTGTTTTTTCAGTCTGGGTTGCTGTCAGGACTGTCTTCTGGGCCAGACTGCTGCTTGCTTCCAGATTTGAGGGAGTGAAACCAAAACTCCAGGGAGCAGAGCGCCAGGTGGTAGGATGGCACACGCTCCGTGCTCTGCTTCCATACACTGTTTTCAGGACCTCTCTGTGTAATGGGTTCATTGCATTCTAAAATTGCTTTTATTTTATCCTTCTTGGTTTCCAGTGAGGATTTATTAAATTTAACTTTATCTGTTTGACGTGAGGTTGGATGCCCTCCCAGGAAAAGCTTTAAATATGAAAGGATTAGCCATGTGTATGTTGAGAATAGTTGCTAATGCTGGATCTTGTATCTTCTTTCACTGAAGATGATCTTGTCTATCTCAATTTTTTTTTCCTGTGCTCAATTCAGTGTGTTATGTTTTTCTCGCTTTTTAAGTGGGAGAGTGTGTGGTGTCTTGAGAATAAACAGTCTTGATCTCACTGTTTCTTTTTCAAAAAGTGGTTTCTTACCTAATTCCCAGGTTGCTTTTAGCAATTTGCAGTGGACTAACCCAGAGAGATTGGAGATGATGCAGGAAATTCACATCTCTCTACTTTGTTCTTCACAGCACCTTCAGCATCATGAGAGCGGGGTTGAGGGTGAAAGCTGCTATTATCACTGTGTCCTCTGTAACTACTCCACCAAGGCCAAGCTGAACCTTATCCAGCACGTACGCTCCATGAAACACCAACGGAGTGAAAGCCTGCGTAAGCTGCAACGCCTCCAGAAGGGTCTCCCCGAGGAAGAGGAAGACTTGGGACAGATCTTCACCATCCGCAAGTGTCCAGCTGCTGATGCTGGTGAGTGCTGCTTCTCTTGCACGAACAGCATTGGGCTCCCAGCCCGTGTGTGTCAGTATTTGGCTAGCAGCATTAGGCTGTCTGCAGAGTTTCTTGGCGAGCTCGGCGACTTTCTTGTTTCTCCTCCCTGTTGTGGGGTTGATGCTTCATTAATAATATGTTATAGAACATGTCCTGAAGCATGACAGGACCCCCATTGTACCTACAGTGTCAGGGATTGCTCTGCATCATTGGGCTTATGGTTGGTGGCTCTGAAGCACTGCCTAGTTATAGACATGCTTCATTTCATACTCGCAGATAATTTTCTCAGTTCCAGTAGGGTTAAATGTAAGTTTGACATGTAGAGAAGTGTGTATGTTCAGGTTATTGTTTTAAACTGTGGAATATTATGTGTCTAAAGATACAGCAACATACGGACAATTCTAACAGATCAGTGAACTATAATTTCTGTAGATATTTTTCATTGTGTCAGGTGACGTCTTGAGCACCACTGCATTCCTGTCCCAGCTTGTTTGTTGATTTTTAGTCTGTCAGTCACAATGGATCTTGAGGAGCTGGTTGAGAGGGGTGAGTGAAAGAAGGGGCAGATGTGGCAAATGGGTTTGCCAGTTTTCTGCATCTCCTCTTGACAAGTGGAGACATGGCATGGGGCAAGGACTTGCTCATGGAGAAGGGACATAGAGTGGGGAAAGAGAGCTGTGAATCTAACAGAAAATGTGCCCTAATGGGGATAGTTAGTGTGAGCAAAACAGAAATTACATTTTGTTTAATCATTTAAAGGATTCAGAAGCTTTTTATGTTAGGAAAAGTCAAGATCTCACAAA
This sequence comes from Aythya marila, assembly GCF_965140915.1. Lineage (NCBI taxonomy): Eukaryota > Metazoa > Chordata > Aves > Anseriformes > Anatidae > Aythya > Aythya marila. Next base: position 21,323,283 of record NC_139053.1, read on the forward strand.
GTCCTCTTTGGAGGGAGGAGGAGAGCCTGCCCAAGAAGGCTGGCACGTGTGTCGGGTACAGTGCTGGAGCGGGGAGATGCAAATGGAAGTCATCACAACCGTCCTCTGAGCTGCAGCCAGGCTGATCCATGACTGCTGTGGAAGTGGCCTTTTCTTACAGAAAGGTGTTCTGAGGAACTGGTGTTCTGCAATTAATAGCCATAGTGAGAGACAAGGAACCCGGATGTTTTTTTATTAGGAATTAAATTCAGTCTCATGGAAAAAAGTGACCGGTCCATGAACTCGGAGGCCCAGTGGAGTTAAGTGCATGGAATACGCGTTCCCAAAGGTCGCAGTGACAGGGACAGCGTGCTGTAGTTGCTGCACCGTGCTGGAGGGGACTGCAGCTCTTACAGCAGTTCTGCTTCTCCATGATGCTCCACTTAAAAAAAAAAAAAAAAAAACATATTGACCAGTATTGTATGGTTTGTGAGTTTCTTAAAAGGAATAGAGAGGAGACACCATCTGTGCCCTTTTGTGATACACAGAACAGTCTTGAAACTCTCTGTTTATACTTGCTTTTTACTTCAGAAATTTCCCCCCCCAATGTCTGCCAGGATTATGGCATTGCAGATACTGAGACTGCAGAAGCTGACTAGCTGAGAAGAGTTTGTCAACCATTTTAAGAGTTTGTTGTTTTGTTTTTTTTTAACTAAAAGTCTTGACAGATCACTAAAAGGGAATCTCAGTTGGAAAAATACTTCACTTTTTCAAATGGCTTGAGATAATTTCCTTTAAGCCTGTTGTGTTGTTTTTGTTTTTTTTTTTAACAAAAAATGAATTACAAAAAGGCAGCAAGAAGAGGCCAGAGGCCAAGGCATGCAGCGGGGTCGCTGCCGGCACACCCGAGGTGCTCAGCACGCTGCTCACCGCAAGCAGCACTGGCCTGGTGCAGGCCACACCTGGTTTCTCAGGTTGGGTTTATTTGGTGCAGTTTCTTCAAGCACAAAAAGATCTGCTCCGAACGGGCTGATCCTTCCTTTTTTTTTTTTTTTTTTTTTTTTCTTTTTCCTACAACTTTCAACCTTGCAGTGCTGTAAAATGCTGCTGTTACTTATTGTTTAGCTGGCTGTGGTTATTCTGCCGCAGTGATGGAGAGCAGGAGCAGACACGTACCTACGCTTTCCTGATGGGTTTGCTTTGTCTCGGTTTGAAGTTTGTCCATGTGTTTGGCCACCACGCACATGGCACGTGTAGTGCAGCCGCTCAGAAGAGCAGCATGCCACTGGGGGGGCTTCGCTCCCATCCCTGCTGGGCACGATGCTGTCAGAGCAGGACATGCTCTTCCTCCCAGAGCAGGGCTGCAGCTCTGTTTGCAGCTTGCTCTCTGCACTTATTCCTCTTGTATAATACGATGCTGTCTGTACTGTATCCCTCTTATGTTTTTTATCCTCTTTTCTGTGGGCTAGGCAGACTTTCCTCAGTGCTTTTTGATGAGAAGTCTCTTGTGATAACTGATAACACGAGAAAATCTTTCCTGTGTTTCAGACGCCTTGAGTAGAATGTGCTTTTCTGATCTGTGACACTTTGCTGTCGATGGGGCCCGCAGGGAGAGTGACTTTTTTCCTGGTTTGCTGCATTACAAGTGTAGTAGTTTGTTTTGATGCCTGCTATTACTCCCCGGTAATCATCGTTGTGATTCTCTCTCCCCTTCTAGTTAATTATATTTGTTTAGAATTCGTTTCCCCTACACATACAGTAGTAGCAGCTTTCATTTTTTCCACAGCAAGTCCCCTTTTGTTACCACTGATCTTGCTGTGGACTCTTAAAGCATTTTACTCCTTGCAGCTCATCTGCCTTCTGCAAAACCTCCTTGTGGATGGTGGCCCAGCCCTGCCCAGGGCCTCGGCCATGTCCCCGCACGATGCTCGTGGCAGAGCAGCTCCCTTCCAGGCCTTTCCGTGCAGGTGCTGCGTGGCCATGGCAGTGCTGTGCAGCCTCAACCCGATCCTGGTGCTTCGGTCTGCTGCGACTAAGAGAAGGCGGGCAGGTAGGGTGGTGGTGCACGGGGTCCCGAGTTCCCAGGAGGTGATGGGCTCCAGCCGGCTGCTTCCAAGGGAGGCCCCAGGCAAGCTGCGACCCACGGCGAGGTGCTGGCATTCCCCTGCTGAAGTGAGCACATGGCAGCCAGCATCGTGACCTCTGGTGCTGGAGATCTCTGTGGCTTTGCTAGAAGTGCTGAAAGATCCTTCACCGCTTTTCTTCTTCCCCTAAATTCTTCCAACTTTTGCCAGTCTCCTTATCTCTAACTTTACATAAAGCTGTTGGTTACAGCAATAAAAGGTAGCTTAGCCCTTTCGTTGTAGCCTTTCGTAAATGGGACTGCGTGGACCAAGTAAGTCGAGTGGCGTTGTTCCCCTTCCCACTCTGTCCTCCTTTGCCCTGTGGCAGGGACAAGGTGCCAGGGTTAAACGCGTGTCTGTGTGTACTTAACGTGCTGGCGTGTGCAAGTGTGTAGGGAAAAGCATTGCTGTCTCTGGGGTGGTACGTAGATATTTGCTTGTATAGAAGCATCTCAATCTGTTGGAAGAGAGTGTCTGATCATACCTTAATTAGTCCTCTAACAATCTGCAAAGGTCAGTGCCAATTGCCTGTTCATTTACATTTGTAATTGTGATGGTTCTTGATTGCACATTAGTTGCAACTCATTCCCTCCCACCCCTCAGAAAAACACATGCAGCAGTCTAAGCGGCAGCCTTGTAGACACAAGGACCTTTGTCTCTTTGCTTGTGCCAGCAGCACAGCCTTCACTGAAACTTTTGTGTCTTTTATGGAAAAGAGCTTTAGAAGCTACACTTCACTTCCAGTAAAGGGATGATGAAGTCATTGGCAGGGAAATTATATGGACATCAAGCAAAAAACCCAGTCCTCCTTGAACTCAATAATTAAAGACAATTAAACTTTTCTGCTTGCTCTGAGAAGTGTGCTAATTATGCAGGAGACAGGGAGGTGGGCCCAGGCTGGACGTTCGGCTGTTTTGTTGATCAGAATGAATACAGCTTTAGGGGTGGGAGTTTGTTTTCCTCTATGGGGTATTTTTGGACATCTATTGCTGTAGTATCTGGGCTGCTGCCACTGCAGATGTCAGCCCCTAGCTGCAGAAGCATCTGTATAACGTTACCCATAAGCTAATTGATTTTTAATGATGGGGGGGTTAGGAAAAAACATAATATAAAAAAAAAAAAAAAAGCTTCTCAAGATGTAGGGATGAATGCACTTATGACTCATTAGATAATGATAGAAATAAAAGAATGAAACAACCTGCAGCAAATTTTCATTCTGGCTTTGAAAGTGTTTCCTTCTAGAAGGCATCAAGCACAGGCAGCCCGTTGTATGGCTCAGGCAACCGTGTGTGGAGCAGCCAGCCCGGAGCGGGACTGCTGCTTCGCCTCCTGCGCACAGCCAGCTCACCCCGTCACATTGCTCTTTACGTGAGACGTGGATTTGTTACAGCCCCAGTAGCTGGGCCTGTTTCTCTTTAGGCAAGTGCTGCTCATAATTAATGTTTCCTCTTTTACCTGTTCCTCCATCTCCCTGTGCTCTCTCTTCCCATCGCTGTCCTCTGTGGGAGGAGCAGAGCAGGGTTTGCCCGCTCTTCGCGCTGTGTAGGACAGCGCTCTGTCGGGGGTCTGTCCGGGGGTCTGTCGGGGGTCTGTCAGGGGTCTGTCAGGTGTCCGTTCCTAACCCAGGACGGGTGCTTCCTCAAGCTGCGTGGGACAGGGTCAGCCTCACTCCTGAAGTCAGGAGAAAGTCCTGCTGCTTGCATCGAGCTTGACCTGAGCAGAGGCCCCTCAGGTGGCAGCACCTTGTGCTTGGGTTTAGCAGAATAACTAGAACCAGAAGGGGCGGATGAAGCTTAGTCAAGAGATGGTGTAGTCTCTTGTCCAGGAATTTTGTTTTGATCGTCCTCTTTGAATCTCTAAAGAGAAACAGAGATTTTAGTAGATTTAAATGCAGATAATAATACGGCACGGACAAGGAGTTTTGGTAAAAGCAAGCTCTGCAGTTCCTCTGTGGCTAGGATGGCAGGAGGTGTGCACGTGGAGGAGAGGGTCCTGCCCTGAGGTGCCAACCAACATTGGAAGGTAAGCATGTTGTCCAAGGAAGGAGCAGAGTGCAGCATGGAAAAACGGTGCACCTTTCTCGGTTTTCAAGGTATTTTGAATACCGTAGTCTGGACATAATCTATGTGACTGGTGAGAATTCTTAAATAAATAAAACACAGCAAGTAAGCTCCAAAAAAGTCAAATTTTGTGATCTTTACAGTTGTGCTGGAGGCCATCACAGAGTTTTGCAGTAGAAATAGGATAACTTGTAGAAGCCATGTAATATTTAGTGGGAAAAGCTGACCATATCTCAACGCTGTGAGTTATCCCGTAGACTATTTTGCAAAGGTAAGAGTATCTTCTATTCAGTGGGGTTGTAGATGGCTTTTCCTAGCACCATATGCTTCTGGAGAACTTTTGTCCTTTTGGACATGGGAGTGTTCCCCTGATGACGAGGCTACGTCAGCCAGAGATACCATTTGTAGTTTTTGAAAAATTATTTTCCTGGGCTTATATAAGGGCATGCTGCAGTCTCCTCATTGCACTGCTGAGAAGCATCCCTTATGTTGGACATACTGCTTCAGCAATTCTACTAGTGTCTGCCAAATCCTGAGTAGCATCTTCTTCCAACACACAAAGTCATTGTTAGGCGTCCTTGCATGTGAAGAACGAGGGCAGGCTCTCTGGAAGCAGTTGCTGGACTCAGCCAAGTGCATTCAAAGGGCCTTTTGTTTGGACAGGAAAGGGGCTGGAGCGTGGTGTCAGCAGGAGGATCGCTGCCTGCGTGTCTTCCCTTGCCCATCCTGGTCTTGCAGGAATGTCCACAGTGCTCACTATGCAGCAAACAGCAAGGAACTGGCCGCTCTCCCCACCCTGATCAGGTTGATTGCAATTATCTAGAGGAATTACTGTATGGCTGTGTGCAGAGCTCCTGGGAGATGGGGGTACCCCACTGCTCCTGCTTTTTGCCTTCCCCTGTCCCATGAGCAGAGGTGGGTGCACTGTCCCTTCACGTGTTGCTCATATTTCAATACTGAGCCTTCCAAAAGGCTGCAAACTGAGATGAGGATGTGAATTTCTAATGAACCAAGTATGTAAATAAACATAGCTAAAGCTGTTGCCAGATGAGAAAATCCCATGTGGTTTAAAATAGTAGTTACCAGGCTCAGCGTGGTTTTGTCTGTGGTGGTTGCAGACTGCTGGGTGCATATGTTTCTTGCTCCTCTGTTTTTACTCTGAGACGTGTGAAAGACTTTGGTAATGCTCCGCTTTCCTAAAAGCGGTTTCTGTAACTGCACCAAGGATACGAAGGCATTGCCGCTGGGAGGGAGGTGGTGGTAAATGGGAACGGAAGCAAGTTCCCACGTGATCGGGAGCAGATTTGTTATTGAAAGACTCAGGATGCGGTTTGCAGTATGAAGAGGCTTCTCTTAGACAAAAAGTTTCTATTTAGCAGAAGGGAGTCTTGATGTGAGCCACGTTTCCCTGTACAAATTTATGACTCAGAACAAAATGTTACCCTCGTCCTCGAGGCCAAAGCCACTGCTCTTTGAATTTCCCCCTCTCTTACCCAAGCTCTTTAGTTCCTCCCTTTACTTTCCTTAGTGGCCATGCCCTGTACTTAGGAATTGTGATCAGCTCATCTGTAAAATGAAGTGAAGCAAATTGTGGAGAAAGAAGAAGGAGATCTTCCATGGAAATCTTTGGTGAGGGGAGCCCTCCTCTTACTTTCTCACCTTGAAGAGTGGCAAACACATGAGGCATTTCTCATTCACAGTCATTGAGCTGGAGTAATTATAAATGTTACATGTTACAACAGGGATGTGACTTGCTCCTTTGGAGTGGATTTCCACAATTGTAGTCTCCATACTTCCAGTAGAACTTTAAGACTTTGGAAATTAAAATTGGTAATGCCTGATGATATTTCTCCCTGCTTGAAATAACCCAGGTTTATTAATATGTGATGTCCTGCACTTGGTCTCAAGTAAACAAGCTGTGGTCATTACTGATGCTGGAGAAACATGCGTGTTGCTCTCCTCCATCTGATGGAGGTAATGGAGGGTTTCAGAAAGGAATAATGAGTTTGTTTTTATAAGCCTCTCTCCTCTTTTCCATCGGACATAATTGCGCACAGCAATTAAAAACTTCCCAAAGCAGATTACATGTAGAGTGTCTGCCAGAGAACAGCGTGCAGAATGAATCCTGCAGTGTGCACGCAGCCAAACGCACGCCACGGCTCGGCTCTGCTGGTGCCGCACAGGTTCACCTGGTCGGAACATCTGACGGTGCAGCCCTTCCTGGCAGCACGACAGCCCCTGCGGTGGGCTAGGGAAGAGCAATGTGCAAGGTGCGTGTTGAGGAACTTGGTATCAGACTTCCCATCTACTGCAAGCAAGAGTTCCAAAATGAAGTTTTGCGTGCCATCTCCTCCGCTGCCTTCCTCCCTTATCACTGGAGGAGTCCTCCTGTCTCACGCTGCTACCAGTCTCCCTCTCCTCCTCAAAACTGGATTCCTCCCTGGTGTTTGAACTCATTTCACGTGGTTCCCCTTGCCATTTCCAGGCTTGTCCTTGATTGACACATTTAATAATCTGCCAACCAACATGACAATCTCAGCTCCTGTGTGCAAACATCAAATGCTGCCCAGCTTCATTAGCTTCTCTCAGGCTTTCTACCTCACTCTCTCTCCCCCTGCAACCCAATATTGTCTTTTCCCAATATGTTATCTGTAAACCCCTGAAGGCAGCAGCCTGCTCAGGCTTTGTTTCTGAAGTGTTGCATGTAAATGCAACCAAATCATTGGTGTATAAAGCATCAGAGGAGTGCTCCGTGAGCAGCCCGGTCTCAGCAGGTACTTGAGAGCAGGCCAGAAAGGCCACTGGGTGCCTGGTCGCGTGCACCCAGCTTTCTAGGCTGGGGGCTGTTTCCTACAGTGAGGGTGTGCAATGGCTTTGTTGTCTGAAGAGGAAATCCGTTTCTGTCATCTCGTCCTCAGACACAGGGAGTAAGACAAGCTATTGTCCTGTTTTGAGAAAACATTCACCCACGGTGCAATAACATACGTGAAATAGCAAGAGAGAGGAAAACAGCTCTTGGCGATATGTATGTTAAGCTGATTAAATTTGCAATTCTCCTTTACTGAAGCATTTCTGATCTCTGTGCCAACCCCACCAAATACCCCCACATGCAGGATTATCATCTTGTTTTCCAAGATCTCATGTCATGTGCGTTCATTTAAAACGGGAGGACAGCTTGTTGCTTTCCCCTTTGTTGTTCTGATGAACCTTGGAATTTTTTAATTTTTTTTTGTGGATTGAATGGCTTAAGGAACTTCTACCTTTTCCAGCAAGTTCCTCATGGGAGTCACCGTGTTTCTGTGCTGGGTCTCTCCTCTAGAGTGTGTGTTCGGAGACCAGGCAGGTAGCAAGCTCTCTCCGTTATGGACAGAGAGTAAGGTTGAAACTTACAGTTCTGCTTTAGTTTTGTGTCACTTTAATGGTTATCAAAATTCAAAAAATATACTACTGGCAGCCAAAGGTCAGGATTGCTGCAGACAGTTCTCTTGGAAGGTCTAACAATGTGAGGATAGAGCCACGTGTATAAGAAAGTAAGTCCCTTTGGAAGCCTGATTGGACTTCTCTGTCTTGGCGTTATTCTGTAGCATAATTTATAACCGTTCCCTGCTTCTGTGCATTCCCCTGCCCAAATTCTGAATGCTGTTCCAGTGGCATCTTTCTGTCTTTGTGCTCATGGGACATCATGGGACTGTTGAGGTCTGGTCTGGCGTCAGAGAACACAGGCATAAAGTTTGTTCCCCTTTAATATCTGGCAGAGGCAGATTTCCTTTGTTATTTATTTTTTGGGTTGGTTTTGAGTTTAAAGTAAAAAGCAGTTGTGCCCTAGCTCTGTTTTGACCAACCAGCAGCGTATAGATAATCTCTAAAGGATATGAAAGGTTTAATCATTTTAATTTTGTTTTTATTAAAGTTTATCATGACTTTTTCATGTGCCCCTGGTAATGCATTGGGGGGGGGTAACAGAAATCTACACAAACCCCCAAGCATTCGCTTAATGAAACTCTCTAATGGGAGGCGCCTGGCGGGAAGGAAGTGGTTAGATAGCTGGGCTGGGGAAGGCAGACCAAAGGCATGCTGTAATATCACTGAAACGTGGCAGGAATCTCATAAACTCCCCATCTAGCTCCAGCAGACACTTGTCATTGGGAGCTCATGGCTTTCATTAAGCAGAAAGAGAGGAAGCTCTGACGGCTGACTTGTTCCAGAATGTTTTTCTTGTTCAGCTGCATCTTAAAGCCCTTTCCACTTAAGAAAAGTAAAGGGAAAAACATCACCAGATGCTGTAGTAAAGTGCTGGGAAGATCTCGGTCCCTCCTCTGCTCTTCAGTTTTCTCCCCATCAAAACAAACTCTGGAGCCAGACTGAAGCCAGGTTGTCAGCAGATTCTCTCCTGAGTTCAGGCCAACAGCTGTTTCCTCTGGGACAGACGAGCTGTGTCCTGAACCTGCCATCTCGCTCCTGGTCACCAAAAGCCCTGCTGCTGGCACCAGCTGCACCTTCTGCTTCTCTCCTTCTTCACCCTTTTCCCCTCTCTCACTTTTAGAATAGGGAACTTCTGTCCTGGGGACTTACAGGTGGTTGTTGCAGTGGTGCTGGTTCAATTCAAGAGTGAAGAACTCCTTTTTTTTTGGAGTAAATCAGTAAACCCATGAAAACGTTACAGGTTGAATGGTTGTAGGTAGCACAACCCTGTCCCACGATGTGTTGGAGAAGGGTTAGACATCAGTGTGAGCAACACGGGATTCATCAAATTCAGCTCGTGGTTAAAGTCTCTTCTGCACAGCCATGCTGCTTCTGTTCAACCCTTGCACTTGGTCAGGTAGGGTGTCTAACGGAGCTCCCTGCCTTGACATTCAAGTTGCGAGGGGAAAAGGAAAGCTGGAGCACACGATATCGCTGGTTCCTTGGTGCCTCTGTCCTGCTAATTTGCCCAATAACGCATTAGGTTGGGGCAGTGGCAGAAAGAAAAATTCTTAGTCATGTTCAGTTGGAGAGAGGCTTTCTGTTAAAAGGAAATGAGGATGTTCAACTTGCTTATAAGTAAACAGTGTGCTAGGGTGAGGAGGGGCTGCACGAGGGAAGGCTCTGCCCGTCAGGCTTTGTGTTCGAGTCCTCGCCGAGGAGCTGCGGTATGGCAAGGTCCAGCAGCTGGGCTTGGCAGTTGCTGATTACTGGACGTAATTACTGACACAGAACAAGAACTCTGTTTCAAACCAACTGCCTTGCCTGACTCCGTGCGAGGCAGAGCAAACCTCCAGGCTCTCCCGTCAGCGCTGCACATGCTTCCTGGGTTTTGCTCTGCTCCCCGTGTGGAGGCGCAGCCATGCCCCATTACGGCGTCCGAGTGTCCTGCGAGGCTCAGCGACCAGACCGGCCTTCCTGGCCTCCTGCCGCCTCCCCGCTTGTGCAGCCCCAGCGCAGAAGCGTGCTGGGCCCGTGCCAGGAGGAGAGGTAGGAAATGGGAGCAGGACCCTAGCCTGCCAGATGGTACTGCAGGGTTTGCTGCAGCTGACAGTGTTCCACCCACACTTAATTTTGGTTTCTGGTGTCAGCAGCGTGGAGCCTCACCTAATGACTTCTGAAGAGTACTGGCAGGTTTGGGAGCGTGGTACTCAGCCATTTCGTCTCCCCTCAGTCGTGCAGACGCACCCTTAAGTAGTGTCAGAGGCTGAGACGGTTTCCGTGGGATGGGATTTGCACGGCAGCACCGCTTTAAGGTGGTTGAGTTTCCAGTAGCCCCATCCACGCGGCTGTTTCCTGCCCATCTGCACATGTCGTCAGTAATGAACCTTCCTGGCTGTTTGCTGTGATGGGCCAAAAAAATGAAAGTTGTTCTTGAAGCCAGATGTCTTGTGCAGACTCATGACCGTGTTCTGAGACTGCTGCTGTTCTTTGGAGGTTCAGGGTCAGGAACTGGGTTGAAGCCTCTGTGATGCTGGTGCCAAAGCCGTTCAGAACCAGCCACATCCCGCAGTTTTCTTTTTAGAGCAAGCATCAGCAGGGCATCAGGAGGCGGTGGGCAGGAGCTTGCCAACTTGAGGGGGCCCCAGGCCTGTCCCTGAGAGCCTCGCTCAGTAACTGGTAGCTCATACGTCGCATTTTGGCAGGACACTGCTAGGTAGAAGTGCCAAGCTTATTTACTAAGTTTTTATTGCAGCGCAGGAAGAACAAGGAAAGAGGATGTGGGATGGTTTCTGTTTCTCAAGGAGTATATGTGCGGGCTGGACGGAGTCTCCTTCAGTGTAGCTGTAATTCTGTAATTTTTCCTAAGCCCTTTTTCCTGAAAACGATGCACTTTTCTATGTAAAGGATGTCAGTTTTTCTTAAAAGAGTATCTGAGCCAGTCTAAATGTCGAGCTCTCCCTGAGACTGACGGGGGCACTAACAGATGTCCCCGGGCCATGGCAGTGCGTGCTGGAGAGAGCAAATCCACGCTTCCTGTGAAAGATGAAACTGTGTGGTTAGAATGGATGCACAGGATGCTTCTGCAGAATAGTTTCTGTTCATCACACAGTACGTTTGCACTGCATTTCTGGTCTCCAGCTCCATCTTTTCATCAAAGTGGAAATTGCAGAGCAAGATCCCTTCATTCCTCCTCCTGTGGTGCTTTTGCACCATGGGTTGGATCCAAATCTGCCTTTGGGTTTTCCAGGAGACCGGGTTCCATTGGCTTCTTGCCGTCAGTGAGAACTCCTGGCCAGGTGTGTAGTGCAAATCACAACGGACAGGTCACTGCATAAACCTGTGAAGGATGTGGTACAGGGTCCAGAAGCAACCTCCGGGCCTTGGATTAGAAAAGACACTAAGCACACATTAGCATTGTATTTGTCCTTGAAGTTTTAAACATTTTTCATTTAGAGATTATAAAAATGTTGCTAATTTGTTTTAACAGTTCTCAGAGATGTTAAAAGATGGGACTGAGACTCCAGAAATCTGAACGATGTCAGGGTTCTGGCATAAATTGATGGAAGAATGTCACTTCTCCATTTAGGGTTTCATCCAGGGAACGAGAATATTTGCTTACTCTTCAAAGCGGTTGTGAAACTGAATTCCTTGAGCTTTGCCGTGTGCTTTTTGAAAGCTGGATGGGAGAGGTGGAGTCCCTTCTAATGGTCTTTCCTTTAGATCTTCTGAGGCAGAAACTTGCCCTTCCAAGTGCCAAACACTCAAGGAGAGTACTCCCAGGCGAACCATTTCTTGTCCTAGCCAGAGCAGTCTTCTGTCACAACTGGTCAGCTGAAGCAATTCCACGAGAGAAAGCAAGCGTGAAAGAGCCTTTCCAGACCCTCACATCAGCACACTCGTGTGCCATCCTGCTTGAAAGGTGAATTTGAAGCTTGTGGCTGTTAAACATGCTGATTTGGGATTATGGTGCAGGCTTCATTTCCCTGTACAAGAGAACCATTTAAAAAGGACAATGCAAATCCACAGAGCCCAGCTGAATGCTGGAAGAGAACATACTCCACCTCCCCCCGCCCCCAAAGAATATTCTCTGCAGAGCATCAATTCCTTTCCCTTCTGCTTCTCTTTTCCCTGTGCTGCTTCTCTCATTCTTCATTCTGCTGCAGGAGCAACAGGTCTGCTGGTCCTTATCTAACTGGCAGGACTGGAGGACAGCGTCTGATCTCAATGAAGAAGTGCTGTGAGATCTTTGTTCAGATGAGGCGTTATGAACATGGAGAGTCTTCTCATCCTGCAGCTCATTTTTTAGGAGTATAGGCTTAATTGCGAGAGATACAGAGCTTGGTTTCTGAAATTGATTTTGTTTTTCTTTAAGAGCTGTAGGCAAAATGAGATTGTGTACCTTATCAGGGGGAAGATTTGTGAAACGAGGATTTACAGCAGCTGGCACAGGGCTAGAATAAGCCCTGGCCTCGCTGCCCCAGCACAGGCAGCGCCGTTGGGTGTACCTTGGCACGCGCGTCAGGGGGACACTCCTGTGTGCTTGCTGGCCATCCTGTGTCTGCGTATATTTCTCAAATGTATTTGGTTCCTTTTCCTTCTGTAAAGCCTGTTGATCCTCCTGGAATGGCACTAAGGTCCCCAGAACTGGTGCTAGTGCATTTATTTATTTGTTTGTTTTTCCATTAAAATCTTGAGATTGCTTAATAACTTGTCTGCCAACACCAATGTCTAGCTCTAGCTGCTTCAGAAGGAAATTTGGGGGCCCATAAACAAGTAATAGCCTAACTCAAAGAAAGGTGGTCTCCCTATTGACACTTAGTTCTTGCCCTTAAGCAAGGAGGTTTGTGTTTCTTCCAAATAGTTTGCTTTTTTATGTCTTTATTTTTATACATCTTGATGCCCTTGTCATGTATTTTGTTTTGACCTCAATGATTTCTTCAGGCCACAAGTTCCTAAGGTTAATTGGGAGTTGTATGAGAAAGAATTATCCATATTTGATCCAAATTTGCATTTTTTCCATGTTCATTATCAGTCCTCCACAGAATGGAAGACGAGAGGAGCGGTATTGGTCCAGCTCCTTTGAACCAGCCTTCCTTGGATGCTCCTGTCAAGGCTGCTTTGTTTTCTTGGCAGAACAAGCAGCCCGAATCTTCTCCTCTTCTGTGTAGATGCCTCTTCATACCCCTCTTTCATCCTTTTCATTCATCTGAGGCCACTTCATTAAATGACAGCGTTGAGTTTTTCCATCCCATTCCACGTGTGTCCTGACGTGTTGTTTCTTTCACACAGAGCACGTCAGATGTCCATCTCCTTAGCTGCAGCTGCAGGGGTGCCTGGCCTCCTCCTCAGTTGGCACGATGCACTGATGCATCTCCACTGCCTGCCTTCCTGCTCGTGTGCTGGGACCCCGAGCCCTTAAATCTCCTCTTTCTTCTGAAATGGTGTGTGCGGGGCCCCCGATCTGCCCCTGCTATTGCTCACTGCCAAGCTCAGATGACAGAGTGGCCCTGGACAGAAAGTGGGGATGGACTGAGCGTGACTTAAGAGCATTTTTCTTTGCTTTTCTGATTTGCTGGCATTCATGCAGAGTAGAAGCTTCTGCTCCTTTTCTGGGAACTACGCTCTCATTTGGTTACCAATTACGCTGAAGCATTCTGGCCTTTTCCATCCTCCTTTTTATTGTTACGAAGGGTGAATTAGGGCTTGGTGTTTAGGATTGTTCTCTGGCCTCCGCTGCTACTTTGCTGCCTCCTTTGTGGCAAAACAATGGCATTAATTTTGGCCTTTGCAGGCAGGCAGGCAATCTGGCAGCGCACAGTGCCTGTCCGTTCCACTTCACTTGTGCAGCCACCTCTCCTTTCCACATCACCTACTCACTTTTCTCCTTTTCTTTTTTTCCTTCCCTTTTGTGTGTGTGGTGTGGAGGATTGTTCGGGGTCTATTTTGTTCCAGCCTTGAAGGGGGTTAGAGGTCGCAGCCGGGATGCCGAGCACAAGGAAGTAGACGTGGGTAGTTGGAAGCGAGCAGACCTCTCCCTGCTGCACCCGGGCACTGGAGCCCTTCGCCAGCTCATCCCTGGCCACCATGGGACTGATGAGATTTGGGGGGTGGGAGACAAATTGTGCCCCCAGTACCCCTTCCCCAGATGCTCCCTCTTCCCAGGACTCAAGCAGTGCTGTGAGCAGACAGCGATGTGGGGAAGGCGGAGAGTGCAGAGAGATGAGAGCTTCTAGTTAATGGACGGGAAGATGCAGAAAATGCCCTAAAACAAGCGTAAGGCAGGTGTGAAATCACGGGGAGAGTGATTCCTGGGGGCATTTGCTCAGGCCCACCAGGGACCTGCCCCTGCAGGCAGCGTCCCCCTGCAGCCTCAGGCCCAGCAGAGTGGGGTCGGCGCCGCGGCAGGGCTGGGGTCAGGCTGCTCTTGTCGGCTGTGCCCCCGCACGTGGCCAAGCCCTGGGCCACCTCCGCTCGGTGGTGACCCCCGAGGTGGCCGTGAGGCGGGTGCAGGGCACGGCCACTGCCCCTGCTGTCCCTGGGCAGTGCCTCTGGGTGACTCTTACCTAAAGCCCAGGGCTGCAGGGCCGAGGTGTTGCCGATTCCAGATGCTGGGGAAAGGGAGGGAAGGGAAAGAGAGGTTTCACCAGAATCGCCAGGATCATTCTAAAATGGCAGCAGTAGGAAAGAAATGAAAGGGCAGGAAACAGCTGAACGTCAGGGGCATGCTGTCTGAACGATGCCGTGTGGGTTTGTCTCATCTTGCATTAGACAGAGCTTCAAGCCCCTCAAAGCGGGGTGCCATTGGAAAGGAACGATTGAGAGCTGCAACAAAGGAGAAAATCAACTTCTAGCCCCAAAAGGTAATTAATATGAAATAAGATGTGTGCTAAGCACCTGTCAAATGGAAGGTTGCTCCAAATGGTACAAGTTGCAGCAAGAAACAAGAAAAGGATGGCGATGTTGTATGAAGAGCAAAAATAAATGTTAAAAGTCGAGTAGAAAGCCAGAATGCTGTTTAAAAAATAAGGGCAGTTCTGAAATGAGAAGTTGATCAGTTCCTCTGCTTCCCCTCCCTTTCTTGCAGCGGTGTGGCAACAGCCCCATGCTCCCTCTCAGCTGTAGGGAGGAGGAATGTGGTGCTGGGGGCAGGTGGGGAGCTTGCGGAGCTGGCTGGGGGCAGGCACGACTCTGAAAACTCCTGCAGGTCAGAAGTGTGAAATAGAGACCTCACGTGTGGCTGTACCCCAGCTTCTGCTGTGCGCCTGCCAGGGCAGGGACACAGGCTACAGGGACGTGGTGACCCCTTGGCAGTCTGAGGCCTGGATCCTTTTTTGTTTTCTTTTAAATAATGTAATGAGGAATTGAGAGATTGGGTGCTGCTGCCCAGAGTCCATTGTTACGGTGACAGCGTATGGCCGTGCTCTGCCTCTGCACAGAGCAGCTCCAGCCCTGTATGGGCAGTGACAGACGGGGGACGTTTTGCAAGCTCTGGCCTCCAGCCCCGGCACGCGCCCTGTGCCTCTCAGCAGCCACAGAAACATGCGCCGGGTCTGCTTCCTGCCTCCAGGAGAGCCAGTGCGGGGCTCAGCTCCTGTCCTCTCTTTCACGAGTATTTTGGGTAAGAAGACTCTCACCTGCTGGTCCAAAGCCAGCTTTGGGCCCCAGCTGAGGCTCCTGGTCTGGAGGAACGCGGCAGCCCAGGTGATGCCAGGCTGTCCTTTGCCTTCCAGAAGGCAGCAGCCAACTGCATAAATGAAGCGCGCGCACGCAGTCAACAGTTTCCTTTCTTCTGCACAAATTGGCAAGGACTAACCTTGTCATATCTAGTGCAGCGCTAACGGGCGCCTGCCTCCAAGGGGTAATCATGCAGGCATAAATTCGGAAAGTTGCTAAGCTATGAGCAGTCTTATGAGCATTAAAAGTGTCCTCTTTGCCAGAAAGGTCATTCATAACTTGGCTGCGCTGCTGATGTACAGTCAGTGATATTGATTGATTAATGTATAAAAAGCACCAAATCCATTTGCTTCTATGAAAGAGAATAAAGTGCAGTCGACTCTCTCTTTATTTTCACCTCATCCTTTTGTTTGAAGGACGTTTTTTTTTTTCTTTTTGTTTTGCCAGCTAGGTTTAAGGGGGTTACAAAAAGCCAGTTTCTGCCAAGTAATGCGTTCACAAAGGGAACATTGATTCACATCAGTGTCGCTTGAATTACCCTTAAAGGTTTGCCAAGGAGTTGTTCTTATATTAACCTTCTGTTCATCAAAGACGAAATAAATAAATAAGTCATAAAATCAGCTTCACTGCCCGCACTGGAGCTGGATGCAAAACAGGAATTTCTCCGATTAGGAATTCGTGCTCGTGGTACCGCCGCGCAGCCCTGCTCCCTCGCGCCTTCGGTCCTTTGCCAAGCTGCGTTTCCCCGGCCCCGCGGCCGGCCCCACGCTCCCGCTCCCCACGCTCCCAGTTCCCCTTCACGGGGCAGGGAGCCGGGCTCGGGGCCTCTCCGGCAGCGCAGGGTGGGGAGCTCGCTGCCGGCGCAGGGATTAGTTCTGCCCCGCTGCCTCTCCTTTCACACTGCCCAGCACAGGGAAGGCTCCTGCGGGCGGGTGGGAGAGGGGCCGGGGCTGCTTTGTTGGGAAGGGCTGGGTGGCCGCGACCCGGGCACGCCAGCAGCGGGGGCAAGGAGTCGGCCTCGCCACTGAGGTTGGTGCGGAGCTCTGGGGGGCTGCTGGGGCTGGGCAGGGGCACGCGGTGAGCAGGGAGGAGGGTGAGGTCCCTCGGCACCAGGCGCAGGCTGCCTCCTCTGCTGGTGCAGCCTGCTTCTTGCAGCAGCGGTGGATTGTGAACTGCACGGCCGCGGGTTGTTTGTGAGTGAGCAAAGCGTGGGGGTTTGCTTAGCCTGGGTAGAGACTGGGGGTGAGGACCATGGGTGTCTCCTCCTGCTGCTTCTGCAGTTGCGATGTTGTTGTGGCTCTTTGACGCTTGGACATCGGGTCCGTGTGCTTGTGCAGCACTTGCTCTGTTCTGGGCTTGGACAAATGTTGTTGTTCTCAGGGGTGGGGGCTGTTGGGCTCGTCCTGCTCGTTGGGCAGCTGTGTGTCACCCCCCCTCCATAAAACATGGAGCTCACATAGCTCCTCCGCTTGGGAACATCTCTGAACGAGCTGTTCACACCTGGCTGTCACGACAATCTCCCAGCATGCGAGCTTCGTGATGGCCTCCAGGTTCTGCGTGTCATTTCAGATAACCTCAGTCGCTCAGCCACGAGCCGTGCACAAGCCCATGGCTTCCAGCCGCTGCTGCCCAGCCGTGCTAGTGGCTGCTCTGCTGCCGAGGCGCCAGCTGGGGCGGCAGCAGGATTCAGCTCCGTGTTCGTGGTGGTGTCGGAGCACGGTTTCTGCTGCGAGCCGTGGTGGCGCGGTGCTGACGCCGCGTGGAGCCGTGGCGGTGGCACAGCCGCGCTCTGCGCTACGTGCAGGTCTGGCACAGCTGGGTCGCGGGGACCTCCTCAGCACTGCCCGCCTGACGCTTGTATCCCAGCCTCTCTTACCCAGCGATAAGAAACAGTGGTGCTCGCCCCAAACGCGCTGAGGTGCGTGCTTTGGTACACACCAAGCGTGGTGGAGAGAGCAGGAGGGCCACAGGGCATCTTCCCACCCAGGCGTCCCCTACGGTGCTTGCGCCTATGTGTGCTTGCTCGCGCCATCGAGGAGCTGTGGCACGCCTCAGACCTCGTGCTGCTGATCTGACGCCCCCCAGAAGCAAGCCCCTGAGCCCCTGCGCACCCCCCGGCACGGCTGGCAGCAGGGCTCGGTGCCTCATGTTCCCAGGAAAAGCTTTTTTTCCCATGGCTGCTGCAAATCCTGAAAGGAAAATCACCTTATTTTTTAATCTTTTTCTCAGATTGTGGGAGAATTGCAGAAGTCTGCCGCCCCCTCCCCCTCTGGCGAGGCGGAGGGGATTGGATCAGACGGTACAGAGGGAGCATGCTGAGAGTGAATCCATTTTCTCTCCTCCATCTCCCCAGAATAAATTAGAATTTGCCTGATTTAATAAAATGGCTTCATCTCTCTGCCATCTTTTCTATCTCCCATGCGTTTCTTCCCCACCCCCACCGCAAAATAATAGATCTCGGCTGTACGGCTCCTTGTTATAGGCTGGCGATTTAACATGTAGGGTACGTGTGTGAGTGTCTGCATGCACAGCCTGCAAAAGGATCCGGCCACTGAAAGTGCACAGAATTTGTCCCTGTATCTCAATTTCCTTATTGTCAACTGTGATAGTTATAATTGCTGTCGAGGTCAGTGTAATTTACTGTCCATCTGTCATTAACCTGACCTCGTGGGTGGATGTGACTGCCATGCAGATATTGTTTGGGGACTGGGAGTGGTTAGCGATAGAAATTTTACAGCACAAATTTGCCCTAGCCACTTTTCTCTTTAATTGGCGTGTATTTGTCTATGCACATAGTGGAACTGTAGCTCTTTGCCGCAGACGGAAAGGAGGGGTTATTGTTAGAATTTAGATGGTTTCGCTGCAGCTGAACCTTTTTCTCTCACTTAAATCTGGTGTTTTAATTTCTGTTTCCTAGGTTGATTTTTTTCCTTTCCGTTCTGACACTAATTATGCCAGGCGCATTGGGAGCGGTTGCTGCTGAGAGGTACCCAGCTAAGTGTTAAGAAAGGTTTTAAAAACAGACTGAACTCTTTCTTAATGAGGCTCAATCGTGCTCTCCTCCGGGTGGTTTTGTTTTGCTGATCTGTCAGTTTTTCGAGGATTTAATTGCACTTTTTTCATATTAGTCTTTGAAATGGGGCTAAGCAGCTTTCTGTAATATAAAATATAAAAAAGGAGAGATGTTACTGGCTTTTCTATTTTCTTTTTTTGCTTTCATCACTCTAGGATCATCATCTGCCACTGACTCCAGGGACCCAACAGTAGTAAAGAACAAAATTTATGAGAGGAGCAAATGAAATGGCAGGCTAGAGCACTATGGCAGCTCCAAAATTGTAAACCCTTGTAGGCAATTTTCTTTGCTTTTCTGCTTCTCAGTTTGGCTCCTGTCATGTCGCTGCTTATGCTAATCCTAGAAGGCCTTCCAAATATTTATTTTGGAGGAAGAACTAGGAGAAGGAGGGATGAGGAGCACTGAGGTGGATTGTCCAGCATAGCTCATTTCCTATTGAAATGACACAAAACCAATTCCGTGCCAAGTTCTCCCGTGAGGCTGAGGAGCAGAGCTGGGGAATCACCGCTCCGTGGAAGCGTGCAGGTTGGCCAGGTCCAGCTCCTCTGCTCGGAGCTGGGCCAGCCATCGCACCGTGGCCAGGGCAGTGTCCACCCAGGTTTTAAACGTCTCCCAAGGACGGAGGCTCCCCTGGCTCTGCAGGCCCATTCTGGTGGCTGAGCACCCTCGAGGCATCTCCTCCAGAGCCAAGATTACAAGCGAAGGGATGTGAATTAGAAGTTACTGGGATGGGAAGAGGCAGGGAGAGAGGAGGCGGATGTATCCGTGATGCTATTATCTTTATGGCATACAGAAACATGTTTGAAGCAATCAGCATGGAATTCTTAATTGCTTCACTTACTTCTGCTCTCCTCGTGGGACAGATTGTACAAATGCAAGAGCTGCCAGGACCCTCATGTTAGCACACTGTCCCTGCTGTACACACTATTTTTAACTAGCGCTTTGTTTTGCAGAGATGCACAAAGCTGATGCTTTTTTTTTTTTTTTTTTTTTCCCAAGGATGCTAATAAACAGCAGAGGCAGTAAGTGCTTTCTGATCCGCTTGACAGTGGCTTTGCTGTCCTAGCCTGCAGTTCATTTTTCCTTCTCTTTGCGTTTGCATTTCCTTTTTTCTACTTTCCTTCTTTTCTCGTAGCTTTGGTTCTCTCCCTCTGCTTTTCTTTTTTCATCTTTAGCCCTTAAATATCTAAGTGTCTCTCTTCTTTCTTTCTAGTCTTAACCTAACAAAAATCCTGTTTTCCTTTCTCTGTTCAGATGTGTGCCTTCCTCTTTTAGTTCCCAGCACACCTCTCATGAGGGTGTAAAATCCAAGAACCAGATCTTTGAGATTTCAAAATAAAATAAAAGTAAACTCTTGCTTTAAAAACACTTTAGCAGGAAAGCCAGGCTAATTGTAAATCAATGAGTCTTAAAATGCAGCATTGATCTCCAGTTAGAAGTTTGAAGGGGAAAGCAGTAATTACTGCGCTGAAGGTAGTTTTTTTTCTCTTAGTAAGTTCTGGGCAGAAGGAAGGCTCATTAGGGCAGCACTTCGGAATCTGAGTAATTAGTTTAAAAAGTACTTTTGTGGTGTTATTCCCATGGCTGGAAATTATCGGAGTCTTCGTAGATGTATAGTTCAGCTCCGATAAGGTTTGATTTATTATTGTGTTTGGCGGGGAAGATCCTTCCTACACAGCCACCTGGGCGAGGACGGGGCGCAGGGATTGCCGGGGGGAGGAGGGCAGGACTGCTGCAGAAGGACTGGAAGAGGTTGGCGCAGCAAAACACCCCGTGCGTGGCAAGCGGCTCCTGGGTGTCCCTTGTGTACATGCAGCTGATTTAGGTTTTTATTCATCTTTTCACGGCGACAGTTGGTTTTTGTTTCAATACTCACGTGTGGTTGTTGCATGTAACGTGCGGCATTCCCAAGAAAGAGGAAACGCCAGCCCTGGAGAACAGTGCTGTTGACAAGTGGTTTGCCTGAAGGAGATGAGATCTTCATTCATCTGAGATTGACTTTCTGTTCTGTGCGTACAACCGCTGCCAGGCGCGGGTTCCCGGGGCTGGGTGTCCGAGCTGAGCCGTGGTGTGTTGGGGCTGCGGCACCTCGGGATGCCTGCCCCAGGATCTCCCTTCTGTTCTGGGGCTTTTCAGAAAGAAAACAAGTCAAATCCCACCTCTGCAGGATACAGCTTCTAAACATGCAATTTCCTATGTAAAGCATTCTGAAAATCCTCTTCCACTGCTGGTGGTGGCAGGGGGCTGTGGCCCACCTGTGTCCCGGGCCAGGGCGGTGGTGCTGGGCCAGGGACAGGAGGCAGAGAGGGCTCGGCTCAGGGCAGCGAGTGGAGCAGGGAGGAAGGGGAAGGGACAGGCAGGGAGGGACGGGCTTGGCCACCTCGGCAGCCCTGAGAGCAAGGGGCTGCTCGCCGTGTTGCCATCCCGCCGTGGTTTTGCTCCGTGGTTTCTCACCTGAGCTGGAGGAGAGGCTCAGCCCTGCACTAGGGCCCCTTCTTCCCCCAGCTACCCAGGCCAGTATCACGCAGCACTTCTTCCACGTTCTGCTGTGTAGAAGAATTTGGAACATTACGCTGTTGTCATGTTTTATACATCTGAATTAACTTGCTGCAAACATGGCTGGGGCAAGAGGTGGCCTTTGGAGCGAGGCTCAGGGACGTGGCCCCAGACCTCAGGTCCTGGAGGCGCAGTGTGGGAAAAGACCGGCTGTATCTCCTCCTGCTGCTCCTCAGCCCCATCCCTGCACTACCCGGCCACAGCCAACGTCTCACATCTCACGTCCCCACACCAAGCTCCCTGTGGTGCTGCCTGCACCCTGCCTGCAGGGCACGAGCACGGCAATGCCGCAGAGCACTCACTGCATCGCCCGTGGCCTCGTCCCCTCAGGTCACAAGCTGTCGCTTGGGGCAATACAAGCCCAGATGCTTTGGGACAGTCAGAGCAGGTGGGCGCTGAGTAGTGCACGCCTGGCTTGGAGGGGAGCAGGAGGTGCTGGAAGAGCAGGGGCAGAGAGAAGAGCTGCCTGCTATCATCTACCAGCTAGCCTGCTGCCACGCCAGTGCCCACGTAAGCCCTCACAGCGAGGAGGTGGTTCATATATGCCCTAAAGCTTGTACATTTATATTTTTTCCAAATTCGTCTGTTAGATTTAGCAATTACATCTTTACATATCCTCATTAACCTTAATTATCTAATCCCTTTTGTGAATATTGCTGAATTCTTGGCCACAGCAGCATCCTGTGACAGTGATTTCCACAGTCTAATTACCAAGTCTAATTCTATAGGAAAAATGTGTTTGTTTCACCTGCGAGGTCCTGCAGATCCATTAGCCGCTGGGTTTCCTTCGTTTGAGCAGCTGCATAGGCAGAACCAAGGAGGTCAGCAGCTGGGGAGGGGGGCAAAGGCCGGCGGTGCCGGGCAGCATGCTGACGTTTCCGTCCCGCGCTGTAGCTGCAGGACCATTTACCAGACTCACTGCTACAGTGCAAACGCCTGCTCCAAAGAAAAACAAAAACCTCCTGCATCAAGAGGGTTGATGTGACACATCTTCAGGCACACTGGTATCTTCTCTGGCAGCAAGCACACATCTCAGAGCAGCATCAGCCTCCTGGGCTACAGGATCTCATCATGTGCTGGGGCATACATGACCCCTGGCTGTCCAGTTGTGACAGCTAAAAATTTGGCAGACAGATGCTGAAATTAGCTAAGATCGCTGCAAAGTGTGGCCTCCCACCGGCAGAGGAAAACTAAACCGAAGTACAATGTATTCAAGCTCTTCCCAAACATGTTCTGCTGTTGAAATCCGGTTGGCCAGTAGGCCTTGGAAGATGGAGAGGGCCGACGGGGATGTTGGTACCTATGGACCCCTGTGACAAAACTGTGTGAAGATGCTAAGTCATCCAGGTTCGCTCTGGAAGGCGGCATAGGGCAGGGATCTTAAAAGCTTATTGTTCTCTGACAAACCGTGCTAACTGTGATGAACTGACCCTGTAATTAAAATCAATCTGCGTGCAGGGAGGCTTTCCGACATGGCTCTTGAACCCCTCGCATGTCTTTTGGGAGTGGGTTTGTACTCCTACCTCCCTGATGTGTTAAATTGGGACAGTTGTACAGGTCCAACTTCTTAATCTGACACCTCTAGCTGTCCTACTTGCATAACTTGATAAATATTTTTACAGAAATGATTTAGTTTGCAGTGACTGTTATAGATCTGATTCTGCAACAGGAGGAAAGGGGAAGGTCTCTGGAGGCAGAAAACCCTTGTGTGGCAGAAAGCCTGCTGGGAAGTCAGCTCAAGAAGAATTAGAAACCCTTTAAATAAATGCTTACTTGACATGACTCTGTCTTCCACAGTCTAACAAGCAGGGAAGCGAATGGCAGCCGCTGGCCAGAAATTGATTGCATTAATTGATATGCCAATAAGAGAGCTTGTTACATCCGCCATTGGTTAGGAGGCCGGCTAACAAGTCCCGCTGATCAATGGAACCAATAAAGATTTCATCCATTAATGAGCAACATGGTAATTAATGTTATCCATAAACCAATTAGCCTGGGTAGCTAATGTGCTGGTTAGCACAGTGAGTGGCAGAGCAGTGGGTGTGCGCAGACCGGCCATCCGGTGCGAAGAGGGCAGCGCGTCTTCGGTGCGATTGTGGGATTGAGAGAAGCAGATGGCTTCCTCTGGGCTGTCTTGAGAGGAAGAAAGTTGAGAGGATGGCTGATGGGATGGGTCCCTTTTTCTGGGAAGGGACACATTTCTCAAGATTTATGAGGCAATTTCAATGATTTTTTTTCCTTCTCTTTTTTTTTTTTTTAACCTTTGTGTAGTGCGTATGAGGATCTTTGCCATTACTAACACATTTTCCAGAGATGTGCAGGATTACTTAGTGTTCAGACAACAAAACATGATGTTTGTTTACCTGCGCTCTTTCATTGGAAAGCTGCTTGCGTGCTCTGCCTAGACCCTGAACTCTTCTGTCTAGCTTGCAGGAGCTGTTCTAAGCACTATTGTGTTATGCTTTCTCTGCACCATCCACATTAATAATTGCATTAGTGCAGAAAACACAATGAGTGTATCGAAGGCTGTTGTCTAAAAACGCTTGCAGTGGGGTTGCCTTAAGTTGATAACCACCAGCTGTTTATCTGCATTGCTCCTCATGTCACAAGTGTGGAAGTGACCTGGTTTATGGCAGGATCCCTGTGGGGGAGCGGTTTGTGTGAGCGGGGCCTCCAGGAGCTGCTGGGCACTCTCAGGTCTTCCCCTTTCTCCACCACGAGGGACAGCAGCGCACCGGGGAAGGAGCAGAGGATGCGGGGGCTGTGCTGTCCCGTCGGATAAGGGGTGTGAATTGTTATCAAACAACTCCCCCAGCCTGGGGTTCTGAGGGCAGCCCTCTGCCTGCAGCGCTGCCTTCGGTAGCTCGGCGGTGGCGAGGTGCTGAGCTGTGTGATAGGTTGCAAAATGCCTGCGAGTGCCTCCGTGAGTCTGGGCCATGGCTGTTCCCCGGTGTGGGTCGGAGCAGGGATGTCAGGAGGCCTCTCGGGCGTTTGTCCCCATCTGGGAGGTGGCGACGTGCGAGGGCATCTGGACAGATCGGGGGCAGGCGCTGCAGGAGCAGCCGTGGCGCCTGGCAGCATCAGTCCCACTGTTCCACTGCGGAGTTACCTTGCATTGTTAGGTATTGACCCTGGGAGACCCCTTGTGGATTCCCTAATTGAAAATTAATACCAGATCAATGCCATGGGCAATTTGCATATTGATCATAAACAACTTTGAAGGCACCAAGTGTGTGTTGGATCAATAGAGCTCTTGAGCAGCCTGCAGTGGGAGAGCATCCCCCGCGCCGCTCTCTGGGAGAGGTTAATGCTTTGGGAAGTTCGGCAACTGCTTCGTGCGGGCGGCGGTGGCAGCGATGCCAGGGAAAGGGGAGCTTGTGCTGGAGCGGAGTCACAGTGCTGTTCGAACTGACACCCTTTTCCTGTGGTTCACTGCGGAAGAGGAATTAAGGGAAAAGCTTTTGTTTGTTTATTTTAAAGCAACCAAGCAGAGCCCGGCGGCAGCAGCATCACACAGGAATGGCGAGGCTGCTGTGCCTGCACCATGTGCAGACCCGGGGACTTCACGGCCCGTGTCCCAACTTCATCCCTTCCCTCCTGTGATGCACAGCCTGTCACGCCTATCTTAGATAAAGGCTTCCAAAAGCAGGACTTTGTTTTTTTCTGAGGAAAGGAGAGATCTCAACAGTGATATTTTTTCTGACTTCTTGTTCAGTGTCTGCTTTTTGATGGCAATAGTCAGATTCCTTCTCTGTCCACCTGAGATATTCACAAGTATTTGAGAATGGTGCTGGGCTGAAGGAAACAAATCTTTCAGATCAAACTCCATTAAAAAATTAAACGCAAAAATTTCATCTGAAAATATGTGTGTATTTCATAATACATGTAATAATGATAGACATAATTTCACGTTACATAATAATTTTATAATACGTGAGCGCTGTTGGCAGCCTTCCTTTAAAGAGGGATGTGTGTGGGCAGCAGAAACAAAGCGTGTGGATGAGCGCTGCTTCGCCCAGCCACTCCTGGCCAAGTGTGCCCGTCACGTGCAGTGGAGGCGACGCCTCAGCCCTCGCAGTGAAACTGCATCTGCATTGGCCATAAAAACAGGAGCTGTGGATTGGGAGCAGAAGGGTGGCGGGGTTGGGAACCCGCTTCCAAAAGTTGCTGCTTGTTTCGAGAGCAGCACTGGCTGCGTGCGCGCAGCCGGCGGTTCCAGGAAGTCGCTGTGCATCTGATTACTGCATTACAAAGCTTTCATTGACTCGGCTGCGCCTCGCTGATGAACTGAGACTGGGGACAAGAGCTCATAATTGAAAGAAATAAATTCTTATCACAGGCCTCTGCTGGAGCCACCACCTGTACGTGCGCCTTCGTCCAGGTTTCAGGAACACTGCGAATCCCCGGAGCACCTGGTGCTCCCTCGTTAGCTCTGGAGAGCCGAGCTCAGGGGTGCAGGGGCTGAGCAGAGTCCCGGGCAGCTGAGGTGCTGCTTCCTCCCGGCTGGCTGAACAGGCACTGCTCTGCCACACGGCTGGCCCACAGGCCAGGCCCCTAGGAGCACCTTCGGGGTCTCCTTCGGAGCTCTTCCCTTTTACTCAGCCCCTGTGCTCCACTTACAAGTTAGAGCAGCCACGTAACACCCGTCTCTCTTTAATCTGGTGGTGAGTGGATGATCTTCCCCAGTTGTGTGACAGAGAACATGGGCACAGGGGAAAGTGTTTTGCTTGCTGCAAAAATAAGAAGTATGAATATGTAGTTTCTTTACCAAAAAAAAAAAAAAAAAAAAAGTAAAAGCAGTCCTGTTTTAATTTTAAAAGTCAAGGAGTCACCTGGGCTTCACAGATGCAACTTGCTGGCCCCTTATGCAGAGCCATAGCCGGTAGCCCTCCCTCCCTGCTGCAGATAAGCTGTGGTAGGGTTTCCGTGGCTGTTAGCAGCCCCTGTAATTTTGCACATTCCTCTGGGCTGTGGAGCAGGCTGCTGCCGTTAATGCAGTGCCGGTGGTACGGAGGTGAATGGAAAGGCTTCACTTGACACTGTGACCTCCCTGGTACAGCTGAATACTGGAGAGCCAGGGCTGAGATTGCAGTCGCTTTCAATTACTTGAAGCCAAGAGAGGTGGAGAAAAAGGGCCTGTTGGCTCCAGGAAGCTGAAACCTGCTGCTGCTGAAAGCTTATTAGTAAAAGTGGAAAAGCAATTACTGACATTCTGTTCGTGCCACTAGCCCAAACCTAGGGAAGGGGCAGCTCAGTCTTCGGACGTGGTCATCTCTGCCTTGTTGGGTGACATGGTGTTCCTCGAGAGTGTCCTCATACACGACTCCAGGGCTGTGAAACTGCGTTTTCTGGGTCGTCAC
This sequence comes from Aythya marila, assembly GCF_965140915.1. NCBI lineage: Eukaryota > Metazoa > Chordata > Aves > Anseriformes > Anatidae > Aythya > Aythya marila. The sequence goes on from NC_139053.1 coordinate 21,349,513, forward strand.
TGCCTGTGTGCGTCAGAAGGTGCTTGTTGTGCATATGAGAGCTCGTCTCCGTTATCTTATTCCCTTTTTGCACCGATCCAGATAGTTTGGTCCTGCTTCACGGGAAACTGTCAACGTGACAGCAAGGTCAGGAGTCACCAGAAATACGCCAGGATTCCGTCGAGTGTAACTGGTACATGTAGGGGAGAAGAATATAATGATTTACCATATGGATCACAAGTGCAGCTGTCTGTTCTAGGCTTCATGTGGGGGGCCTGCATGGACACACGTATCAGGACAGAGATATTTCAGTCCTCGCTAGCATGTTCTGTCTACAAATTACCAAGTGCAGGTGCTGGGGACATCTTACAGCATTTTACCAAGAGCAGAACTGAATCCTGAGGAGCATATTTCTGTGAAGTGGTTTGGGCCGCATCACAAACAGTACTCAGAGCTTCTCAGTTCCGTCTCTGTGCTGAGCCCTGTCCTCTCCAGCAGGCTGGCACTGGTGTCCTTTCTGTGCTGCTCTGCTTGTGCGAAATCTGGCTGGGCAGAAAGCTGAATGGGTACCAGGATGGGAATTGGCTCAGAGAGACAGAGGATGGGAAAAGGCAGGGAGAGGATGGCTGCAGGCGAAGTGGAGGGGCTGAAGGCAAAGGTCTGCCTCTGCGGGGCTGTGTTCCTGCCATGGCTCCTCTCCTGCAGCAGAGGGGTGGGACCGCAGCCATTCGCACCAAGAGGCTTTGGCATTCAACTTCACATTGGGCTGATTTTTTGCGTCTGGCTAACCTGTGGAGGTGGCATGTGGTGGTGATCCCTCAGCTGGCTGGCCGTAATGTTGGCTCTCTCCACACCCGCTGGGTACGTCTGCTTGTCCTTCTCATGGGCCTCAGGGGACAGTTCTAAACTGTTCGCTTTGAAACCTGCTTAGAAGCCCATGAGGCTCCATGCAGAAACAGGGGCGATTTGAGAGCTTGCCACCACCCCTCTTCTCTGCAGCACAGCTGCACTTCTCATCTGCTTTAGCAGAAAGTAACCTGGTTTGTTCCTGACCCCGGTGCTCAGGCGAGCTCTGCCCGTGGGCAGCAGCAGGTTCCAGCTACAGCACGTGCTTTGACTGTTGTAGCTGGACCCGTCAGGGTCTCCAGCAGGCTTTGGTCGTGTGGCAGTGCCGCAAGGCTTTGGGGTGGCTCTCCGTGAAGTTACCATCTCCTGCAAGGAGCCAGCGAGGGCTGGGGTGGAGGTGAGCCCCGGTGTGTGGTTTGTGCTCAGCGGCAGGCTGTGCCCCACGGCACGCGGCTCCTTCCCTCCGCACCCAGTCCTGCTCCTGCAGTGTGTGCACTGGCCAGCCTTGCTGCCTGCTTCAGTGTTCGCAGCCTCCTCCAGCACAGATGTATCTGTGCAGGGATTATTTTCCCCCAGATGAAAATGCTGATGCTCTGCAATTGCATCTGTATGTGCTGTGCCACGGCCCCTGGTACTGAAGTGTCTGGTCCTTGAATGCTATCAAGTTTATCTTCTTGGCACCTCTGGAGGACAGACAAATACTATTTCCATTTTAGAGCTAGAGAGTTGAGGGACTTGGGTTTTGCCTTATTTCCTGGGGCCAAGGGTCCTGTCCCTGGATCCTGTTACTCTCTCGTGTCGGGTCTCCCAGCATGAGATGAAACAGAACCCAGCTGAACGTCTCACCTTGCCTCGTCATATTCCACTGGCAAATTTTGTCCTTGAGCCTCTCTTACAGGCCGCTCCTGAAGAAAAATGTAAAATTGATCCTCTTTTGATCCTGAAAGACCCCATGCACCTATTATTTATGGCCATTTATGATTCTCTGCATTCAAACATATTGTTAGTTCCTGGAAATAAGCTCCAGGAAAAGCCTGGTTACACAACGTTGCAGCCAAAGTGGCTGTGATCTAAACAAGAATGAACCGAGTTTTGCACTTTAGGTGTGGGTTTTCTCCACTTCGTTATATATAGCTAGTATAGTAGGCCCTCCTCAGAACAACTGGGACGAGTCTTGGAATGTGAGATGAATTTCTTTGAGCAAATAGAAGTAAATCTGATCACAGATGCAGGTGCTCACACTAACTTAGAAATCAGTCTCATAGAAATTTGGGTCCTCATGTTTGTCCCAAGTGTTTTACAGGTAGAGCGCACACTTCAGGCTCCCCATGTCCTCAGATTCACTCTGTGCCACCATCCTGAAAGAAGTGCTCGAAACTGTTGATCACTTTTTCCCCTTCTTTGTAATGGAAAACCTTTCCTCACTGGGGAGCAAGGACCCTTACCCAGGGAAGCTGCATAAGGGAGAACAATGTGGATGTTTTATGTTGTAATAAGGATGATTTTTCATTATTAAAAATACAGAAGTTCTGGGCTTTCTTTCATCTTTAATTAAAAAGCATGAAAATTCAGGCACACCACACAAAGATGGAGTTACAGCAGGGTGTATGTCCATAACTTAGGGTATTATCATGTGTTGCAGGACAACACATTAATTGTCTCTGAACCAAGGCACTGTAATTATGGGTTTCCTAAGTTTTTCGCTAAGCTCAAAAGAACTCCAAACATGCTGAGGTCAGGAAACGCTTGAGGAAGGGGGAGAAAAAAGGTCAGCAACAAATTAATTAACTTTTCCTTGGAGCGGTACTGTGGAGAGTGAGACCAGAGCAGGATTTGTAGGAGTCATATATTTAAAAACAAAACAAAACAAAAATCAGAAAAAGGTCATTTTACTGTTTGATCCCAGTATGTTTCATGATGGTGTTACAGGGCAGCGTTAAGGTTGTTGGGAGCACTTCCTGTGCATATCCAAACCATAATGCTAAGCATGAATTAATTATAGCTATTTTTTGTTACACGTTACAGTATTCCTAAGATGTAACTTGTCCCAGAGTTGCTGAAGTTAGCTTTAATGTGAGCTCAACTTTAATGCAGCTTTTATTTGTGAATCCTAAAAGTTTCTGTAAGAGTGAGGTTATTAATACTCGCAACAAAGCACCTTGGTAAAACATCCCTTTAGACAACTCTCTGCGTCCACGTTGTCAGCTGAGGATGCGGTGGATGCAGAGCTGTTTTTCTCTGAAACATGGAACATGAATTTCCGGCAGCATCTTGGCCTTTCTGAAAGCATACGTTGGTCTTCCGACAGTTGCAGCAGGTCAGCAAAGCCAGTTCCCAGTGCAGCTCAGCCGGGCCCAGGCGGTGATGCAGAACTGAGTTTGTGGCCAGCCCAGAGCAGTTCAGAAGCATTGGCATCCTCCTGTCTCACCTCTGGGAAGCCGTGGTTTCCCACACTGACAGCTCCTGCGTCTTGGGCAGAGGGAGCTGGGACGGGGATGGTGAAGGGGGCAGGAGGTGCGAGGCAGGAGGTGGCACACGAGGGAGGATGAGAAATGGGCGACAGCGCAGGGCCTCTCGTGCAGAGCAGGTTTCTTTGGAGGTCAAATCACCAATGAGGGCAGCCCAGCACTGATGTTTCAGCTACGGGCCCGCCAGGGAGGCAGCTCTGGGCAGTGCCCAACACGTCTGGTCCTGGTGAGGTCACAGGGCTGAGAGGCAGTGGCCAGGGCTGGCACGGGTCCCTTTGTTCACTGAGACCGCACTGGGCGCTCTGCTCCCCGTCCTCCAGCACCCTCTGCCACAGTCCTGCCTTATCACCATTCTGCCACCCCATCTCCTCCAGGCTCTTTCCCCCGCTGGTCCCTTCCCTTTGTTTTCTGGCCCTCCTCCCGCACGTCTCCATCTTGGAGGCCGAGCTGTCCTTCCCCTGCAGACCTGAAGCTGGAGATGGGTTTTCTTTTGTTTTGCTGTTTGATCTGTGTTTCTGTTTTTGCATGAGTCTCCTTACCAGCTGATTCCGGTTTGGAGCTAGGTTAAACTGTGCAAAATGCTGTTTAAAAGAAAAAAAGAAAGGAACTTGTCAACATGCATTTGTTAGATCACATTTAAAATGAAATAGAATTGAAGGTAGTTTTTGTCCAAAGAAGCCGGGGGGGGGGGAGGGCTGGGGGCTGGGAGGGTGGAAAGCCGTCAAGCCGCAGGAGAAAGCCCCTCCTTTGTTGTCCTCCTGACATTGAAGTGTAATTTTTCATGGTTATTTGGACTGGAAAATGGGGGGAAAGGGAGAGATGGGCTTGCGATTATTTCCCATAAATGACAACACAATCACATCACGCTCCACTACAAACATGCTCAAGGAATTTGCCTTTTTTTTTTACATTTCATGTGTGAAAATAGCAGCAACCTTTCTAGTTCTGATGATATTCAAGGGGGCAAATCCCTATTGGGTTCTGCTGACTTAAAATCCAGACCAGTTTACAAAAAATATGGACACCCTCGTTCTCATGCACAGACAGAAATTGGTGCAGGCTCAGGGAACGGGTTCTTGGACTTCGGTCTCTTCACGTGGAGATGACAACTTCCTCCAGAGGTGCCTCCAGTTACAGTCACTGTGCTGTGTAATCCTTTGGAAGGTAAACTGAGGAACCAGCACTGCGAGGAGCCCTGAGTGTGCCTGAAGTATCGCCCAGATCCGTGGCTCAGTCATTCTTTGCTGGACAAACACGGCCCGGGGGTAGTGACTGTGAGCTGGGACCATCCCACCTCATTTGCTCTCATCTGAAAGCTGACCGTGTTTGCACAGAGCTATTTTTCCATACTGTGTTTTTTGCATGGTAAAACTCAGCCTGTTTTGCCAGGCACGTGAAGGTTTCCAGAGCAATCAGGGCCTTTCCCAAGCTCATTCCCTGCATGTCTGAGATCCAGATTCCCTTCAACTCCTACGCTCATAAAGCTGACCGCAGTAACTGTGTGTTGCATCAGTATGCTTCGTCTTTTTGTTTGGTGTCCTATTTTCATTTTTCTTTATAGAAGACAGTGGCAAGTTTCATTAATACTGGCTTCTTTTGTAAGATAGAAATTGTTTTTTTCTTATAATTAGCTGTTTTCATAACATTATTCTTTCGCTTAGTGCTGCTACGTCTTGTTACCAAAATCACAAAGCAAAAGGTTGCATGATTTTATCAATCCTCCCCGCTGTACCCTGACTGTGGTCACTTCTCAGCGGAATGAGCCCTCTGAGCAGTGCCCAGAGTGTTTGGAGATGGGGCCTCTGACTGGAGCTGGTAAATCAGATAAAGTGGCTGAATACAAAAGTAATAACCATATTAGTAAAAGCATCTGTATTTAAGAAGAAGCTGTCAGCATCTGGCAGAGGATCGTCTTATTTTGTTTGAGCAAGGAGCTTGTCTGGGAGATACTCGGTGACCTGGATGCTGTTGTAGGATTTTTCAGATTTGTTCATGGAAACTGGCCAAAAATTCTGAATTTTGTTCTTTGGATAAGAAAACAAAGGAATAGAAGCTAAAAGTTCTCAACTTTTTATTATTTTTGCTGTTGACTTTCTTGTTTTACTCATCTGAACACTTGTCTCTACAGTTAACTGCACAAAGGCCAGCTAAACATTCCCTGCCTTTAGAAGGTGGACACTTGAGGATGGCTTTATCAGCCTGGGACATGTTCATTGTCACTATTTTCCTTTTTGTCAGTGAAAGCAGCATAGGTACACTCAGACCGTCCTCTCAAGCAGGGCCATCTTGGAAGTAAGTGTCATTAATCCAAGGTACGCATGTACGTGTAGGTTTATTGTTTTTCTGCAGCCTTTTGTCAGATGATGGGACTCACCCACCAGCTTTTTGCATCAGGACTGGAGCTGCATGGCATTCTTCTCATGATCTGTGCCTGGTTCTTTCTTTTCACTGCTTGGGGTCTTGCTTTTCGTTTCAGGAAATAAACAGGTTTCTGTAGAACAATCCGGTTAGGAGACAGCACAGAGTGTATTTGTGCACACACACGTGTGTGTATATATATTTGTATATATACGTATGTATCTCGAATCTGAGCTGCAAGGGCAGTAGCTGCATGGTAGCCAAGGTTACCTTAGGAGATGTGGCCTAGATGAGTTGAGCACAGTGAGAAATACAAGAGAGCAGAAAAACCTGAACGTGGATTTACCTACGTTTCCATGTGGATGGGATTGTCTTGTCTTCACATGCAAATAGTCTGCAAGTCAGGCAGAGGTGGAAATGTTTTGAGGTTTGTTTTTTGTTTTTTTTTTTTTCTGTTGGGCTGGTTGCGAACAAATAACCTTAATTGTTTCCAGGGTGATGTTCTGTGTCCTAACCCAAGCCAGTTTATCTTTCTTTCACAATACTGTTCTGAGGCAGAACTCTTTCAGATTTTAACAAATTAGAGGGCAGACAGCAGTGGGGTTCAGCAGCTCGGCGTTCCCATCTCAGGTCACTGGCACCGTCAGAGGCACACATACCTCCTCTGCCCACCTGCGGCAGCGTGCACCAAACAAGTCCCCTAGCAGAGCAAGTGTTCACAAGTGCAGGTGAGGGAGAAAAACAAAAGACAAGCTGCTTTTTTCTCCTCTGGACTGGGTGGTTTTGCATGCCCTGTACAGGAACAGTGCTGCTCGGTGTGGGATTAGAGTAGTGGCTTAGCTCAGAACCCCCCTAGGTGTTTGAGGCACCCAGCAGGAGTGTAGATGGATGTGTGCACCACGGCTGAAGCCCAGGTTTGGCTGTGGCCATGGGGTAGCACCAGCCTCCTCCTGAGCACGCCGCAGGACGTCTGTAGCCAGTGTCTGTTTAAGCAAGGGAGCCGTCACCTCGCTCGCTCAGTGCTGAAGCAGCCAATCAGCCAGGCTCCAGGGAATCGTGCGTCCTTGTGTCCCAGTTCGTGTGCCTTCTGTTCCAGGATCTGTATTTGCTCTCCACCCCCAGTGCATGGACTGGGTGCGGCACAGGACCGATGCCCCCCAGCCCCCTCCCCAGTTGCACAGCGCCACAGCCACTTCAGCCGGGAGTGGGCAGCCCTCTCAGCACCGGTGCCAAAGTCCTGCGTGGTCACAGCCTGGGGGCAGCTGAGCAAAAGGCACTGTTAGAAGAGCAGGGGCTGTTCGAAGAGCAGGCGCTGTGCCCTGGAGCCGAGCTCCTCATGGGCTTCCCAGAGTGCAGGCAGAGGGCATCCACCCTAGGGGCTCCTGACACATCTCCAGAAGGACCTGGACCACAGCACATCTCCCTGGGCTCTTGGACCTCATGTTTAAATAGGTTTAGAGTAGCTGGACCCCTGAACCATGCCGGGACTGCCCTGGGATGTGTTGCTGCGACCTCCCCACAGCAGGGGAACGCTGCACACGGGTGGCTGTGGTGCCGGCTGTGTGCAGGCCATCGCTGTCACCGCTCCCTGCCAGGGTCGGCTTGCAAAAATCAGCCAGGTCTCAGTCCTGCCTTTCTTTTTTGGTCTCTTGTCCCAAAAAGAGGAGCATCAGAAATTCTTTTTGTTTCAAAGGAGAGACCCTGTGTACAATTAAAACTTGTTTCTGGTAAACCTCATTCCAGGAAAGATGAGCTTTTAACAAAAGGCTTTTGACAGCTGCAGGGTATTTCATTTTTTTAATGCCGAATGAAAAATCAATACATTTTTCTAGGTTATACATATTCAGAACAGGCTTGATATTTCCATTATAATGGAAAATGGGTGTCTGCACATCTCGCCTGTCAGAGCTGCACCACCGCATTTTCCAAGCCACTGCTAAATATTTCAAACCTGATTTGATTGTGGTTCGTGACAGCTAATGTTTCTCAGCTCTTGAGCCTGCCGGAGGGTGGGGAGGCAAATGCGCGCCCTTTCTCTCCCATCCCTGTGTTTCTGCTACCCCTGACATGCCCCTTATCCCCTTAGATAAGAGATCTGGGGTTGTTAAGGAAGACACGGCAGAGAGAGGGGGAGGTGGGAGGTCTCAGGCTGTTCAGCCTGGCTGGGACCGGGTCAGCATTTGCCGAGTTCTCCACACCCGCAAACTTCCTCAGCTTGGAAGGGGGCAGGAGTGCGGCGCGGCGATCCCGTGTGGTGGTGTGCAGGGACCTGGCAGCATTCTCAGTGCCTGACCGAGCTCAGAGATCCCAGCATTCACAGACGTCAGAAGATGCCCATGATTTTCCAGACTCCTCTCCCCCTCTTCTTCGCTCTCCCCTCCTTCCCTTAGTGACTGGTTTAATTTTAAATTAAAAGGAAATGCCACTGTCTAAAATGATTTATTCACAAAGGAAGAAAAGACTCTTCCTAGGAATTTGCATGGGGTAGGTTCTGTACGATGGAAGAACAGCCTCCTCAGCCCTCCAGGTGCCCTGTACTTACGGACGCTCACTCTTGGTGTTGACCGATGCTGGAGGGCTGGAAAATTCCTTTCAGAAAATTTATGAATAAAGCGTCACGTGCCTTGCGGATGACACCGGCACGGTGACCCATGGCCAGGTTGTAACATTTGTATTTCAATGCGACACGATCCCCCTCATGCAAATCCCATAGCAACAGCTCTTGAGCCTGTCCTGGTGAGTTGCTCGCAGAGGATGAAGCCCACTTACCCTCCATGAACTCATAAATCATGCATAGCCGGAGTTTATGGAAACCTGGGATACCAATCTGGGCCCTACATCCTCTGTGCATGGGCTGGAATAGCATCTCTGGCCTTCCAGAGCCCCTTCCAGGTCAGGAGTCAGCCCCATTGCCTCCTACAAAGCATCCTTCACGAAGGACCTGCACCCCTCTGCGTTCGGTGCCCCCACCAGGCTCTAGGTCCTGGTCAGAGTCTTTGACAGGCAGAGACTCCAGCAGGCTTCTGAAATGCTGCAGGGATATCGCACCCCCTGGGTACCAGCTCAGTCTGGGATGCTTTGTAGGACATACTTGGGATGTTTTGTAGGATGTACTATGAGTCGAGTACTTTTTTAATCACCAAGTGACTGTGGAGTCCTTATCAATCTCCTTAAGCAAAACAGAGTCAAGCTGCAAGGTGAACCAGTCCTAACAAGCAGTGTTTACAGGCTCAGGCTGGTGTGGTCAGACAGTAACAAAAGAATCACAGTTATTTGGAAATAAATTTCCATGTCTTGCTGACCATTCGGCCACGAGGTACTCTTGCTGTTCATCTGAAGGAGTGTCCTATGGGGCTCTTCAGACATAGGTAGAAGACAAACTCTGCTTGAATGCAGCATGGGAACAACGTGCTGTGTGGATTTGCAGATGATTAAAACAGAAAAATGGAGCTCAAAAACTCTGTGCTGCATGCACAGCGGATCAAGGAGAAAAACAGACCTTTCTCTGCCAGAGGTGCTGCTGGCCTTGTCCTCTCAGAAATACACCCCAAAGATGCAGGTGCAGTTCGCACGTGTTTGCTGCCCAGACCCGCTGCCTGCTCATAGCCCTGGTGCTGGAGCTGCTGCTGAACTCAGCAGCTGCAGAGCTGCCATCGGGGGACACCGTGGTTGTGTGGGCACAGATCTTTCGGGAGCACGAGTCCTGCTGCACTTTATTTCCAGTGTCGGAGGATCTCGTCGTTAAAAGCTGGGTCAGATCAGATCACACGCTCGTACGTGGTGTGCAGTCTCCTGGAGGCTGAGTGGTGTGGTGCAGGACTCTATCCCGACCATCCCTGGAGCCAGTTCACACACTGAGGGCTGCGAGACAAGTTAGGCTGAGCACAGCGAGCAAAACTGCATCCAGCCATCCAAACGGCTGCTGGAAGAGCATCACGAGGCAGCCAGCAGTTAACGCTGCCCCTGCCCCAAGGCTCCGCGCCAGGCAGCTGCTGGCTGCAGGACCCCCGGCTGGGCCAGGGTCAGGAGCAAGAGAGGAGGATCGTGGTTGTCCTCAGCGAGGGCCTGGCAGCGAGCAGCCAAGGCAGCGGTGCGCAGAGCTTTCCCTCCTGATACGGAGCCTGAACAAACCTCCCGGGGCAGGTTCATCTTGTGCTCTGTTCCCTTCCCGTTCTGCTTTAAAAAAACACCCTTCAGAAAAGATGTGCTTAGACCAGAGAGGGGAGGAAAAGCTTTGGGAGCATGCACGTGCTTTCTTGCAGCCCGCCTGCCCAGAGCAGAGGTGTTTGGGCCAAGGGGGCAGGTTGCATCCCTGGCAGGACCACGAGCTCGGTGAGCGCTCGGTGCAGGTTGCTGGTGGCTGGCGGGTCCGGCAGGCTGTGCCTGTGGGCGAGGGGGCTGCACACCGAGCAGGGCAGGAGGATTCGCCATTTGTAGCCTTGTTTTTTAATCATTTTCTATCTTTATTGGTATTCATAGCTCACATTTTTCCGGTTACCGTCAGCCCGGGCTTCCATCCATTCCAAGGAGCTATTTTTTCCCCTCGCTGATGATGATGATGGTATAAAGACAGATGGTGTAACTGCCTTTGAATGTCCTATTTCATTTCCCTCGAACCAGACAGTTTGCTGGAAGACGTGTATTATTTCCACATGCTCGGGTTAGAGCCCAGACAGCGCCGGAGCCGGGCAGGCAGCGCCGGCCCCGTGCTGCCATGCCGATGCTGACACCTCCGGGTCGCAGCCGGCAGTGCCGCCGCGCCGGGCGCCCTTTGTTGTCCCGGAGGGCCGGGGACACCGGGGGGGCTGAGCCGGGCCGGGGCTCGGGACCAAGGTTTTGCAGCGGGGGCGGCTGCCGCAGCCAAACGAGCGGCATCGCCCCGCGCCCAGCGCTCGGGGGGCGGCGAGGTGGGGCTGGGGGCTGGCTTTCTGCAGGGGGGGGTTGGAATGTTACCTTCCGAAATGGGAATGCAGCTGATGGCTTCACAGCCCTTATCTCCAGCAAACTTGATTTCGTCTCATGAGGTGGACTGCTCACCTCACCTCTGCACCAATAATTTGCATTTTTCTGCGTGTTAGATGTCTCCCTAGAGCTGCCACCCGTCACACTCCTTACTCTGGGGTCCTGCTTCCCCAGCAGAAGACCATTGGGGTCCCTGCAGCTCTCAGGAGCTTTTAGCTGTTTGAAAAGTGAAAGGGGTAGAGTATAAATCACTGCTGATCTCTGATGCTTTTCAAGTTCCTCCTTCGTTTAAGTTTCCACATTCTCAAAGTGCACTGCTGAGTATCTGCAGTCTCCTAATATATGTTTTAAACCGATTTCTAGCCCTGTCTTTGTTAGGAGGAGGCTTGGGGGGGGCGGAGGAGTGCTTTAACTAGTTACGTAGTTCAGATAAAACCTTACAGTAGCCTTGGATATAGCATGACCAGATAATGCAAGTTAAAATTATGAACTGTCCTGCCTAAAAGAGGATATAATGACTTAAAAGTACCCTTTCTTCCCACTGTTGATGTAGCCCCCGTCAATTACATGGTAGCTGTCGAGCTGCTTGCACTATACATAAATACCCAAGATATGACATGATAATGTAGTCGTTATACCCTGGTGTGAGAGGTCTGGCAGCTACAGCTGTCTCACTCCCAGTATCCTACCTAACGAGGGTGCCTGTGCGTGGAGCTGCACCGAGCCGTGTCGACATGCCCCGTGCAGCCGCAGCACACCAGTGCTTTTGTTCACGGCTGGGGCAGTGGCACTTTGTGTTTTGTTCCAAGCTTTCAGCACTTCACTTCAGCACTGAGTATATTTTTTTCCTTCATGCTTTTGCGCCAGTACTGATAGCACATGCGTGCTCAAACCCTTCCTGTGGCTGGGATGAAAATAAGACACCTCAGCATCTTCCTCCCGTGCCTTGTGTCAGGGCCATGTCTGCTGCTCCTTGCTTTGTCTGAGCAGAAGTGCGTCGTGTTGCTTCTGCAGTGGTTGTGGGGGTCTCGGTGGTCAGGTTCAGCACTGTGCTGTGCTATTTGGTCCAAAGAGCTTGAGCTGGGGATTAGGGGGAAGGATGAGTCCGAAGGTGCTGGAGGCACCAGTCAGACCTCAACAGTTCCCTAATCCATAGCATGGCTGGGTAGATCCTTCCTGCACCTGGCAATTATTTTGCTGTACCTTACACTCCGGGGGATATCGGTATAAGTGGCAGAGGTAGGTCAGGATCTTCACTTCATCTCTCAGTTTTTTCATCCGTAGTTTCCCTCTTAACCAGCTAGTAGATAGTCATCGTGAGAATGCTGGGTGACATCAATCCCTGCAGCTCAGTGCTTGTGCTCCAGCTTTGGCTGTTGCTCTGTTCCTCAATGGCAGTTAATTGCTCTTCCGTTTTAACTTTCTTTTTTATGTTACTCTTTCTGCTTCTTGTTTCTCAGAAGAAGCCATTGAAGATGTGGAAGGGCCCAATGAAACAGCCGTTGATGCTGAAGAGCCTGCCAAGGAGCAAGAGAGCGGAGGAGACAAGGACCAGAGTAAATGGACAGGTGGGTTTTGGTCCCTCTTTCACTTCCAATCCAGGAAAAGAAGATGGGAAGTTGTAGAGCAGTAGTCTAAAAGGAATCTTCCCTTAAATGACCATGCTGCTTAGTGCTGTCAGCATGACATACATGCTGCCCCCTGCGAAGCCTTGGGGCATAGCTCCGTGACACACGCAGGGAGTTTGAGCCATGCTCGTGCATCCCCACTGCCAGCCCCGGGCTCGAGGGTCAGAGCTCGCCTGTACCCACGTGGTGCTGGAGCTGAAACGGTCAGGGGGAACCTGCAGCTGGGAGTGGAGCAGGAAGAAAGGGACTGCCCCTGTTGGCAGCACAGTGCTTAGGCTGGACTAAATGTATGTCATGAAACCCCACCCTGTTGTTAAGACTTGAGAGATTGTTAGCCTGCTTCTCCATCATAGTCCTAGCTCCGGTAGCAAGGTTTTGATGCTGAAAAGACGAGCAAAGACTCTGTGCTTATGCTCTGCCAACTGCTTGTTTTCTGCTGGAATCATGACAACCTGAAACTGAAATTGCAGATGCTGAATAATCCTTATGTTGTTGTAGAGAAATCTGAAAGGTTTCCCTTTGCAAAATCCTGGCAAACATTTCACTTCCATTTTAAGATACTCGGTTACTCTGTCTTTCCCAGAAGATAGTTGCTATCTTGCAGGAGCAAAGGGAAGATTATTTTTAATATTCTTGCCTTTGAGCATAAAGAAGCTTCAAGGTTGTCCTCCTCTGGTGAGGGCCATTCTCCTCCCTAGCTGATACTTTCTGGCTGTTTCAGCATAGGTGCAGAAATAGAAGCACAGGTGGCAGTAGTCATTTTGGTTGACCCAGGACTGAGTGGTTCTGACTGCTCTTTTCTTTTTCAGCATTGTAGCCAAGTAGGGTTGCAGACTTCTGATGTTTGGTACAAGGCCTCTCTTAACCTGCACAGAGACCCTTCTTCCTGTCAGCGTTCTCTTGCCATGTTTGTGGTTGCTTCTTAGCGAGCCACAGCCAGACACTTCAGCTTGCACAGTCTTCAGAAGAATGAAACGTGCTATTTCACCTTAATACACTTTTAATCTTGAGCGTTAGAAGATGTGTCAAAACTGGTGAAGAGAGCAGGCTGTGCCTTAATACTTGTTGAAGCTCAGGTTCTCAGTCTAGATGGCGCTCGCTGAGTTTGCTCTTTCTGTCGTTCCCCACCACAGATCCATTCTTCAACCCAGAGATGCAAACTTTACTTGGCTGTAGTTGATTTTTAGTTTTTTGTTGTGTGGGATTGTGTAATTCTAAGTAAAAGCACACTTTGTGAAGTGTCACAGAAAGAAGCAAGCCTCGTATGTTTATTAAATCTCTTACAGGGTAAGTAGGGCTCTTAGTCCAAATCTGAAGCACTTGCAAAAACTGATCTATGTGAAAGGATTATTCTTACATGTGAAAATCATGTAAGGAAAAATGAAAACTTATTTTATAAACACCACTTCATCTGGAAAATCTATATGTGAATGTCTTATTTCTTCCTTCTGCCTGTGAAATTTATAACTCATTTTTGGTGTTTGTCAGTCAAATGGCAGATAAGAAATGGACAGCTTAACACAATGGAAAATGTAGCCTCAGCTGATGTGTATGTAAGCCTACAGAGCTCTGGACAGTGTCCAGAGCCATTGCAAGTCCAAAGTGTACAGCCTCAGCAAGGTTCATGCACATGGTTTTGTTGAATTCAGGTCCTGCTTTCAAATACATACCAACGCTATCCCTGAAATTGAAAGCAAAAGAATTTCTGAAATTGTTTATGTACAGTGGTTTTGAAAACAGCTACCACACCTCAGCCTTGCATTCTTTCTGCTTTCAAGCTCCGGTAGCACATGGCCATGTTGTCCTGTCCTTGTGGACCTCAGACATGAAAGGGAACAGAAACTAGGTCAGGTTAGTCATGACAACCACAGAACAGTGTCCACATGTATAGGAATATCAAAATGCTGTGGCACACATTGAGATGTAACCAGGGAGGAAAATAGGAATATCAAGGAAGCACTCAAATGCTGCCTTGCTGCAAGAGACTGCAAGGAAGGAGTTAGTCTGCAGCTTAGCAGCTGGGAGGCTATCAACCATGATGTCAAGAAAACTGAAGAACATGCCTCCTCCTTTGGGTTCAGTCTGACTAAATGGGCCGACTGCGTGAGGGACCCGAGCAGCCGTGTTGGTGATGCTGCGGGGAGAGCTTGTCCTCCAGCTGCGAAGGAAGAGGTTGCAAAGTGTTTTTTACTTCAGATAAATGTTTTCATACCAGTGACCTGCTGCTTCATGCTCAAGTGTTTTGAGGAAGCGACTAAAACAACCCCTGATCTGTCAGCTGCTCTCTCCTGTGAATTCACAGAAAACGGGGGAGGTACCGTGAGGGGACAGACACGGTACTTATCTTTAAATAGAGGAGTGGCTGGGGAACCGCACACCTGCCAGCTTCATTTGCCCCAGATTTTCCTGGGAATTGACCAAACAACTGTTTGTAAGTACTGACTGGAAGATAATGAGATGAGTAACAGTCGACACAGATTTGTCAAGAGCAAATCATGTCAACACGACCCAATTTCCTTCTGTGTGAAGAAGGCCTTGGTGCAGTAAGCATCTTCTGTCTTCTCCTTAGGAAGGAGTCTGGAACTGCTGTTCAGGACATTCTCAAAAAGAAGCTCAAGTATTATGCCATAGATGAAAATATTACAGAATAGGTGCACTTCATCAGCGCTGGAAAGCTTCCTCTGGAGGACTGTGCCCACTTCTGAGCTTGGGGGTGTCAAGAAAGTTGAGGAGCAATTTCAGAAAACCTGAACAGCATGAATTAAGACCATAGTCTGCATAACATCATCTGTGAGGAGAAAGTGGAATAAACAGGCTTATTTGACCCAAAAAGACAAGACCAAAGGGGAGTACTAGATAAGTCTTCTTGTGCATAAAATGCTTCTGAAAGGAAGGAAATAATTTGTTCTCCGTGTTCAGAATATAGACAACAAAAAGTAATGGCCTTACATTGAAGGGAGAAAGGTTGAGGTTAGATAATACTTTAAAAAAATCTGGTACAGTTTGTGAAGCACTGGAGTAGATTTTCTGGGAAGGTTCCTCAGAGGTCTTTCAAGAAGATTAGACGAGCTGCTGTCAGGAATGAAGCAGGCACAGTTTATCCTGCTTTGGATGGGCTGGCTGACCTTTTGAGGTGCCTTTGAGCACTGCAGTTCTGTGGAAGTGGGAGATAGGTGAGAAAGGAGTGCAGGCTCAAAGCCAATGAGCAGTGTGTTGAAGTGGAGGTTGATAGACCTGTTTTCTGTTCATCGTGCAGCAATTTGATCATTACGTTCCTCAGCAATTTACTCACCTTTTGTGCCTCAGTTTCCTAACTGCATACAAGCATGGTCATTTTTCCACTTTTTCAGTGAGATCTCTAACAAAATGGTTTGTATGTCTGCCCAAGCTCCTTTGGCACGGAAGAGCGAGTGATGAGTCAGGTTTGTTTGACTGCTTTACAGTGCATACATATGTATGTGGCAGGCTGTACTGGTATTGGTGTTTGCACTGAAAGGAAAAACCTCTGCTTTCATTGTAAATTTGCCAAAATGTTTCAGCTGCAAAATAAATTCATCAATTCATTTTTGTACTTATTTTAGAACAGAATATTCTTAAGAAAAAACATTTTTAGGTAATATTTTCCATTAAATTATACATGAGGAAAACGCCATCTCAAATAAGAATTCCTTTTACTAGCTTCTCACATACATCTCCGTAGCTCCTGAAAGAGTTGGCCAGAGTGCAGTGCAGATTGATTTCAGGAGTGCACATGCTGCCTGTGTTCCCTTGAAGTTGAAACAGGCAGCAGCAGCAGCGCTTCATGGAAACTAAAACTGTTATGTGCCTCCTGAAGTACTCCATATAGAAAAAATGGCTTATGTTTCCTGTTTCTGGACAGACCTGTTTGCTCTCTCTTTGCTCTCTCTCCGGTAGTGGGATTAAGCAGTTTCTTAGCGCAGTGCAGTGCAGCCCCTCGCTCCTCAGGCTGCTTTCCTCCTTCTGCTCAAGGAACCTGCCCACCTCCGTGCTGGAGCAGAGGGATGCTCTTTGTAGTGTCTGAGCTTTCGAAATTATCTCATCATGACTAACATGCAATTTATTGCAAGCAAGCCAGCAAAGATGAAAGAAATCATGGCTATTCCTGACTCCATTTTAAAGTCAAAAAGTAAATGATTAGTATTCAATGCATCGGTTTCTAGCTGAAGCCTGAATCAGACCAGTGTAGATGAGTGTGAGACTTTTAAGGTTTAGGGTGAGGCTTATATGTATTTTTTAACTAGCGAGACGCACTTCAATCTGCAGTGACCCAGCTATGAAAGAGACTTTCTTAATGCACTCTCATTTGTATAGATGTAGAATATCAGTTGTTTTTTTTCTCAGATAAACAAGAAACAAACTCTACTTAAAATATGGATTGAAATGAAATATTTCTGGAGGACTAGCCTGAAGGGCTTTTATTTTTTTTAATGATTTTTTTTTTTTAAATCCATGATGCTCACCTAACACAGAGCAATTAGTGCAATGGAGCGTCCCTGATTCGAATCCGTGGTAGATTGCTATTAAAGGAGGTATTAATGGGCTGCCGAGAGCTGGGAAATTGTTGCAGAAAAGTGTGTTTATGGAGTATGGTGCTGGCAGGCATGATTTCAATCGGATTTGACATGTTTAACATAAATGTATACTGCACAGCTCCTGCAGTTTATGAATAATTCCTACAGGCCCACTGCCTTTCTAATTACTGAAATTGAAAAAAACAGGTCAGGCACATCCTGACGGAAATATATTACTGCCCCTCCCCCCCATACTCTTTGGGGGGGGTGTTTGGTTTGTTGTTTTTTTTTTTAATATATGGCTGATTTTGATCACTTAATGGCTGGAATGTTCAGTAGGACCAGGGCAAAGAAAAGGAAGAGAGCCGGGGGGACGGAGCAGGGGGACGTGATGGAGTGTCTCTCGACCCTAGCTTATGTGCACAGGAAACCTAAAATGGGGATGGAGAGACTCGAAGTAATTGTGATTTTTCCTGAGGATTTACAAAGCACAAATGGCTCCTGGGTGCTAGCTCAAACTGAGGAAGAGTGTCCAGGCCTGGTGTCTCAGTGTCGGGGCACGTTTGGAAACTGTCCCCGAGGCACGTGCATAGGGTTCAGACCTGGGCAGCCCTTGGCTCTAGCAGTGCCAGCAGATGCTGTTTTTCTAATCTTTTTATGGAAGCAGAGGCGAGGTGATGGCTCAGTGGTGGCTCTGCTCCATGGCACCAGCAGTGCCCCATATTTCTGGCAGGTCAGTGGCCCACATTACAGACAGGAGCACCCTGAGGACACGTCTGGCCCTGCCGCGGGGCCAGGCGCAGGGATGCTCTGCAAGGCCTGGCAGCTGGAGCCAGCTCAGCACCCACACGTCCCTTGTGCCATCCTGGCATAGCCCAGCACAGAGAGGCATGGCACAGAAGGGCACAGAAGGGCACAGCACGGCACAAGAAGGCATGGCATGGCACAGCAGGGTGCGTGCAGGGGCACCCACCTCGCTGGCACTGCACACCCCAGCCACATGCCTCTGAGCGCTGGGTGAGCTGAGCCACAGGTAGCAGAGCTTGAGCAGAAACACCCAGGGAAGGAGGAAAGGGGCAAACCTAGTGCCCAGCCCTGGTGGAGCCTCTATGGCTCGGCTGCCTTGTGCGCCTCCGCCCTGGCTGTGCCCCGGTCTTGCTCCACCACGCAGCGTTCACACCTTGCTGCAGGGGATGGCCGAGCCGGGAGCTGCTGTGCTTTGCCACCTGTGTGGCATCTTTCATTCTACCTCGCAATCAGCGTTATCATTTTTGTGCCTCTTTTGATCTTTCTCTTTGTGTTTATACTAGCAAAGTATGGCTACTTAAAAAATAACAAGCAGCAAAATTACCAATCTGGTACTAGTGGAACAGAGAGTGGCTTCTAGCTGGGACAAATGGTGCATCTTGACCCTAAAAGTGAGCTGGGCCCTGCAGGCTCACAGCTGCCTTTGCCAGTTGTTAATCCTGAAAGCACCTCCACATGTGTTTACCACTGCAAAGCATGGTTGCTCCTTTCCCAGCAGTGACAGAAGATAGGAAAACCTGCTCATGCGACAGCCCACACTTCCTTGGATCCGAGCACAGATGAGGGAGCTGTGAGGGGCCATCTCAGCAGTGCTGATGTGTGAATGGTTCTGCTGTTTTCCGAAGCTGCTGTGTCGCAGAGGAGCCTTTCAAAGCACTGCCATAAACAGGGCTGTCTGTGCCTCCTCTTTCTCCTTCCCACTTTGCGTTGCTGTTTTCAGATACTTTTGGTTCTTCAGCAAGTGGAGTCTGTGCCTGCGTCACTGGAGCCTCCACTCTGCGTTCACACTCTTTCCTCGCTGGTAGTTCCTGCTCGCCGCAGTAACTGTGCTGCCTGACAGTACTGTTCATCCCTTCCTTGCTGCTTTTAAGGAGTTACTAAAATTACTGTTGTTTGTACCATTTCCCAAGCTCAACACATTGATTTTATTAAATTAGTTGATATGGACTCACATGGTAGGTTAGTTGGAATATTTATTCAGTTCAATTGGACAGTAATATTCACACAGATTGATAGCTGGTTCAAGAACCATAAAAATCAGTAAATATAAAAGATTATCTCTTGTTTCCTTTGTAATTTAAAACAAACAAACAAACATGATTTCCCACAGTTCTAAGCATGTAGTCTTCGACATCGTTCCTGGAAGAAAAAGTTCAGTGTTTTAGGGTACTACTTTGCAAATGTGGGGTCTTGCTGTGCGTGAGTTAGGGTGATTTCCTACGATCTACGTCTTTTCTCCTGCAAGTGTCTGTGAAACTCAGAATGGCAGAGGGAACTGTCAATCCTGCAGAGCTCTGGGCCAGGTCTTTTCTTTCTGGTATGTTTGCTGGAGCATTTTGCTGCTGGTGTGTCCAAGTCAGCCACTGCTCTGGTCATTACCATGTGGGTGTCTGTGGGCACCTGAGTCCTGTCCCAAGGGATTGGCATGGCAGTGATGCTGGTGGTTGCGTTCCCACTCCCTGGGTCACAGTCAGGTTCCCTGTAACCTTTGGGACTGATCCATAACTTGGCTATTTGTGTCGTTGCTCCACTCTCTCTCACCCAGCTGGTGCAGACCACTTTCTCTCCTCCATCGCCTTTGTTCTGTGCTCACAAGCTAGCACCTTGTAGAGCAGCTTACAGAGCAGGTCCTTCAGGAGCCTCCGGGTGTGATGCCAAGGGGAGCAAGAGCTTCTCTGCTGATCTGCAGGGCAGTGGGGAAGGTCTGTGGTGGTCGGGATGGCAGACAAGGTGTTGTCTCCACGTCCCCTCCATGTGTGCTTGTGCTGCTTGGCACCTTGCACCATGTTTTCTGGGTGCTCCGTGTTTGTGCTGAGGAGTTCTGTGGTGGCTTGGGCTCCTGGGTACTGTCATATGAATATTTTATAATAATTCAGTTGTTCAAGCTTACTGCAAGCTGCAAGGTATGACACAGCATTAGAAAAACAAATTACTTGGCCATTTTCAGGGCCATACTTCTGAAAGGCAACAATAAAAGTCTGGGTACAAAAGTGTGCTTGCAAATCTCTGTGTATTTACTTCTGTCTATCATACAATCACGTTATTTATCAAACACAGATTTGAAAAAATACTGTAGAGCAACAGGCAATATAGAGTCCTGTTAGTATGGCTACAACATCTTATTAGAACGAATGGTACCTTCAGGGAATAAAGATTGTAAACAGACAGCGTTTCAGAGAGAAACATTCAACCATATATTATTAACACAAGAAGTAACAAACAGGCAGCACTGTAGCAGTGTTATACACCAAAATGCTGTTTCTGGGAAGCCTGAGCTGTGCTCTCACAGCTTTTGTGTCACTGGAGTCTCTCGGTGGAGTTACTTTCTCATATTTATTCTTGCCGTATTAATGCCAGTTGTGTTTCTGCTGGATAGCAGCTGTCTGAGGGGAAGGCTGAGCCTGAAACGTGGTGCAGCTTCACTCCAGGCTCCTGAGCTGCCGCTCGTCATGCTGTGGAGATAGGTCCGGACCGCAGGGCCTGGCCTTCCCATCGCTCGTTCTACACAGATAAGAAGGTGAAGGCCATGCGAGCATAGAACAGATAAAATAATCCTCTCTGTTCTCAGAGTTCCCAGAGGAAAGCAAGACCCGTTTTAAGGATGCGCCTCGGCGAGGCCTGTGCCATGGCGATGCTTGTCACTGTGGCATTTCCAGCCACGGGGGTGTCCAGACGCGGGAGGCAGGTCTGTCTGGCCCAGAGGCTCGTGATGCTGAGTAGGAGCTCCAAGAAAACGTCAGGGAGAGCTCTGGGGAGGGAGGCGCCACCAAATATGGAATTTTATTTTCCATCAGTCGGTGAAAACACAGCTCCCCAGTCCAGTTGAAAACTTTTTCCCAGACTGGCTGCTGAACTTAGTAGGAGGGGAAATTTTTCAGTAGGCTGGATGTGGGGGAGGGTGTTGCTTTTTAAATCAATGGAGATAGCAGAAACCCCACTGTAAATTTCTAGGGCAAGTGGCAGGCTGGTTTACGGAATGCAGGGAGATGAGAACCTCTGGCTTACGGAAAGCAGCATGAATTAATAATCATTTAATTGGCTTCTCCATTATGTTGCTGGGTTGGGAGATGGAAGTTTAGATGAAGGGGCTGTCAGTGGTACTTTAGCTGAAAGAATCTGATGGCTGGGTGTTGGGGGTGGTGACTCCCTGTCCACCAGGATCGAGAGCAGTCAGCTTTTTGGGACACTTACATTTTTACCTCTGGACCTTGCAAAAGAAAGGATCCCATTTCATCTATGAAATAACACCTGGGAGGTTTTCTCTTCCTCTGCTAAAAAGCAGAGGTTCCTAAGGAAGCATGGGAAGAGTAGGCTCCGTGAAGTGCCCCAGTGGGGCAGCGTGCTTGCAGCAGCACTGTCCTGTTGCACTTGGCTTTCAAGTGCATTTGTTGAGAAATGCAGATTTTCTTCTGAGGTCAGCCAGTCTGAGCTAAATCCACTCAAAGAGTCAAAATAATAAAAGTACTAGTTGGTAAATTGTCACGCGTCGTACTTTAAGCACAAATTCCTCCTTTGCTGCAAGGCCTTTACCTGTAAGCCTCGTCTCACACAATTAGGGCACAGACACCGTGCTCCACCTTCTCCAGTGCTGAGCTGCGGTTGGAGGCAAAGCCTTTTTGACATCCTCAGTCCGGGACATTTGGTCCATCCAGTCCACTGCAGGCAGGGGTGCAAAGGCCCCACACAGCTGCCGGCGAGCTGGCAGGCAGCCGCAGCGCGTCTGCAGAGCGGATGGGAGCAGCGTGTCCTCGTTTCTCCAGATAGAAGAGAGTTCTTAATTCCTCTGATCTGTGATGTGGACTGAATGTGTCACTTAGT
The DNA here is from genome assembly GCF_965140915.1 of Aythya marila. Classification (NCBI taxonomy): domain Eukaryota; kingdom Metazoa; phylum Chordata; class Aves; order Anseriformes; family Anatidae; genus Aythya; species Aythya marila. The sequence continues at coordinate 21,371,131 of NC_139053.1, forward strand.
GTATTTGGCTGTTTATCAACAGTAAACTTTGGTCTCGGAGTTAAAATCCCCATTTGAGCTGTCAACTCAAAAAATCATACTTAGAAGGAATATTCAGTATGTGTTTTTCAGAACACTACAACGAAACAGTTTTTCTGGGGGCTGGACAATCATTTATAATTCTGATTTTGAAGGATTAAAGTTATGGGATGGATGAAGTGCACTTAGTAAAAGTGGGCACTTTGGAGACAGAAAATAAAAGTAAATTTTAACTGCCTTTTACTTTTCCCTAATTCTAAGCAGGCTGTTTCCCAGCAGGAAGGAAATAGGAAAATACAGTCATGATTTTAGAGGTTATAGGTAGTGTTCAGCAACTACAGGGTAATTGTCTGCAGTTGGGTTACTAAATTTAGTGACTGCACCTGAAAACATCACATCAGTGAGTTGCTAGAAATGGTGCACAATGAAGCTGGTGGCACAGAATAAGGACAAGGGGCTCCCTGAGCTCCTTGTACCTTGCTGTGCACTACACAGGTCCTAGCACTGATGGGGCCACCAGAGGTTTTGTAAGTTGTCAAAGCTTGAGCCTTAGGAGGTCAGATTTTTTTTTTAATGCAGTTTTGTAGTTTTCTAGTGGTTCTCGCTCCATTTCCAAAATTGGGAGTGTTTTCATCCTTTATTTGGAAAGGTTACCCATATACATTACCAGAGATTTCTCCTGTCATCCCTTGTCCTCCCTTGTGTCTCCTGCCACTGCTGCAGAGCTGTTGGTGCTAGCACGGCTCATTGCAGCACTCGTTGGTACTTCTGCAGAGCAGTTGGCACCCAAGGGTTTGAAGTGGCATTTGACGTATAAAAAGCTCACAGAGACATGCCCATAGCACATAGTAGACACAAGTGCTCTAGTACCAGCCTGATGTGGGGCAGGAGCAGAGCTCCCATGGCTGCGTGCCGGCAGACCCCGGGTCTCTGTGTGCTGGTCCCAACACCCAGCTGGCTGGTGGGGGCTGGCGCGTCCCTGTTCGAGGTCCCCCCAGGAGCGGACGAGGTCAGCAGCAGCAGCAGCAGCAGCAGCAGCAGCAGCAGACCGCCTTACTGGGGCCACTCATATCATGCAGAGCTCAGGCAGGGCATGTAAAGCAGGGTGGTCCACGGCCAGACACGGAGCTGGCTTGTGGCAATGGCCTCTGCCTTCCTTGACGGGTTTGGGGCGGTGCTGTGTTTTTCACACTCCAAGGATATTTTTATTAGTAGGAATCAAAGAAGGCCAGTTTGGGTCCTGTAGACATTTTCAGTGACTTTTCAGTGCTCGGCCCCTTGAAGGTTTTGGGCTCAGCCAGCAGATTTGACCTGAATGGAAGTCTATCATTCTGCACAGAGAGCAGAGTAGGATCTGCGTTACAGCATCCATAAGTCCTGGCATCACAGGCTTGTTTTACACAAAGAAACCCAAGGTTTGGACTTTTTAACAGAATTGGCAGCACAGCGGGGTCCTGTGCTTTTGGTTTCAGACATTGCCCAGATTTTGCGGCTGCATGGTGGCTGTGTAACAAGGCAGGGATGAAATACCAAGCATGCGGCACCACAGAACTCCAGGGAAGGAAATCACTGCTAAGCAGGCTTTGGCATGGCCAAGTCTTCTAGGAGAAATTGAGTATTACTAGAGCTCCTCCTCTCCCTGCCTCCCTCTAACAATGTTGTTATCTACGTGCAGTACCTGTCTTTTGTTTCCTGGAAGTTAGTTTGCTTCTATTTGACTGAACGTTTAGAGGTGAGGTCTGGCAGGGGAGGAGGTTAGAAATGTGAATGTATATTTCTTACTGTGATGTGGTACCTTCTGAAATAAATCTTGTGTCAGAAAATGGAAGGATCTTTGGGAAGGAAGCAGTTTAACAGGATTTTACTCAGGCTGCATCTTCTGAAACAAGGTGCAGATACCAGTGAGTTCACAAAGAGAATAAGAGAAAGGGAGAAGAGTATGGGGGGACTGGTCTAAGAATGCTACAGTGCCTTGTTAATCGGCAGCCAATCCATCATATTAAATATCCAGCTGTCATATATTACCTTTCAAGTGAAAATGAATAACTCCCATTAAGGGCGAAATGGGTTTGAAGTCGATTCGAGACAGATTAAAGTACTGTTATGAATGTGTGTTCAGGGAGGAGGAGACGGGGGCTGTGTATAATATACTTGTCCTTACAGTTTTTAAATAATAGATGTCCCACAAATTTATGTACTCCAGGCTACCAGGGTTCGGGGGAGGGGTAAAGGTCAGGGATGTGTGTTCTCGGAGTGCCTCAACTTGCAAAGTGTTTTTATGTTGACTTCTGGGCTCCTTTGCCTCTTTTTGTTTTGCTCAAATCCAGTGGCCTTTCCTCAGCTGGTTGCAGCATGTCGTTGTCCGGATCCTGTGCCCGCCCTGGCTGCAGGCTGGGTCCTGCTGGCGGTCTGGCGCGGGGACTGCTCGCTAGGGAGTACCTTCAGACGAGTGCATGGGCCGAGCTAGCCAGTGCTGTCCTTCTGGGACAACATGCCACCACGTCCACCATGGACTGCAAGGCCATTGTGTCGACAGCCACAGCAAACACTCCCCAGACTGTTTATATGCAAAACTTCAGGTGTTCAGAGCTAGGAGCGTGAATTTTGCTTTGTCTCATCTGTCTGACGGTTCATGGAAATGACACATCAGCCTTCACATCTGGTCAAGCATTTGTGTGTCAGATGTAAACACGGGAAAAATCTCTTCTGTGCCTAACAGGCTGTAAGCAACCCACATAAGTAGCTGTGATTTCTCTGCTTCTAGCTGTAAATTACACAGTTCCCTTTCTGTGGAAGATAATCAAGAAGGAATTTTTTTTGTCCAGGCAAGCTTTGTAGGATATAAGTTAGTGCACATACTCGTTTTCCCCCAGCTCTGTGGCATGTGTTTCAAGAAACAGAAGCAGTGTAAGTGGAAATGCTGTCTTCATCCAACTTAAGCCTCTTTGGGGATGTCCTGATGTAAATCTCTTCTTGTTGCAGCACCAGCCAGCCAGGCAGAGAAGGAGCTGACGGAGCCTCCAGCATCCTCTAAACGAATATCATTTCCCAGCAGCTCTGAGTCACCTCTCTCCTTTAAATGGTCAAAAACTTCAGAGGAGACCAAATCAGAGCAGGTAAGAAGCAAGAACACAGCTTTTTGTGCATCTACAAGTAGGCGATTTGTTTTGTATGTGCCAAAAGCAAAGAATAAAAGAAAAGAAGGAGGGTGAAAGGTGGTAACTGGCTGTAGGAGAAGGCATCAAATTCTTGAACTCTAATGGAAGGAGGAAAGCAGCTGCCGTAACAATTGCACAATTCCTTGTCTTGTTCTGCAGATGTACCAGTGCCCATACTGCAAGTACAGTAACACCGATGTGAATCGGCTGCGGGTGCACGCCATGACCCAGCACTCAGTGCAGCCCATGCTCCGCTGCCCGCTCTGCCAGGACATGCTGAACAACAAGATCCATCTGCAGCTGCACCTCACTCATCTGCACAGTGTGTCCCCTGACTGCGTTGAGAAGCTCATCATGACGGTAAGTCGCTGCGTAGTGAAGCGTGTCTGCTGCCTTCCTAGGAAATATGAGGAGTGAAGGCATGGCCTGACCTGCGCAGGCTAAGTTCGCTGTAGTGGGCCGCTGTGGGCAGCTCCCTCATCTGTCTGCACTCTGTCATTTATTTTTTTCCCATCCCTGCACATTTCATCTCCAGAGTTTAGCTTGTCTGTGCGTGAGCACTGTGGAAACTGGCAATAATGGAGTGCTGAGTAATTTCCTTGTGAAGAGATTGAAATAAACATGATTTCCTTTAGCTACTGACATCGTTGCACGGGACTGCATTTTGCACAGAAGCTTCTGGGAGATGCAGCAGCTGATGTGCTGTGCTGGTCCAGTTGCAGAGAAAGAAGGTGCTCATTTGTTGATTAGCACTTCTGAGGACAGCCAGGGTGATTAAGGTAACATTACAGGAAATTAGGTATCAGGTTTCTGCTTAAAATATGATTTTAAGAACCAATAGAGTAGCTTTCCTTGGCACTTTCACATTGTGCTGGGGAGATAGTCCTGTTGTGCAGCCCATGTTCTGCACTTTGTTCACTTAATGAGGATCATTGTTACGGTCACATGAGATAGACTGAATCTGTTATTCCAGTGAGAAATCACTCCATCCAAAATGGCAATGCTTTTGTTCTGTAACAAGTCACTTCTTTCAGGGTAACAAGCAAGGGATGCATCAGTGCTGACCCAAGGAAGGTGAAACCTTGGGGTATTGTTGAATATTACAGCTACTGTTTCAAGTGCCATCTTTAAAATGTTTTGAAATACCTGGTTTTAAATTAAAATTTAAGAATACGCAGTTAAAATTCTCTGAAGTAGGACGTTATGCCACCGAAGTGTGGAAAGATCACTGAATAAAGTTAACTGTCTTCATATAGATCTCAAAATCTGTAACAACTCCGCTTCTAGAAGTTTGTCAAACAACATTGTGCCTGGGGGAGGTTGTGATTGTTACTGCTAGTGCAGCTTCTGACATGGAGTGGAAACTTCAGACAACACATTGTGGTTCAGCACTAACATGTTTGCATGAAGCTTTTGTTGCCCTGTGTCATTATTTTAGCATCTAGCTTGGGAATCCTTCTTCATTGCTGTCTCTGAGAGACCAAAATTTGGCTTAAGAGCTAGTACTTGGTGAACAGTAGTAAATCTGCAGTGCAGTGTTCAAGTTGCCATTTGTGAGAACTGTTTTTGTGCTCTGGTTTGTTTTACCTCAGCACTGCTGACTGAGGATCTCTCTCAGGTACTGGTGCACACATGGGATAGTATGAATAATTGCCAAACCTCTTCTGTAGGACCTGTAAATACCATCACGACACAGACGTGCTCATAAAAGGCTTACCACATTCTCCAGCACTGATGTGCTTGCTCCAGTAAATAATATTTTGAGTCCCAAAATGTCTCTGTCATGAATTCCTTTTTCATGGGTTTCACATGAGTGTGCCTTTCCATTTGTTAGTGTCAGTCTAAGATACAGGTAGAATTAATAAGGCACATTTTCAAAAACCCTTCTAAATTCACAAATCAGATGTATTGTCAGTTTTCTACACTTTTTTTGTTGTTGTTGTTATAATCTTCAAGGCAAGGCTGTGTCTGCATTTAAGAACTTGTTGCCAAGTATAAGAAGTGTTTATTTTAATTCCTGACAGTTCTTCCTCTTTGTGATTATTTTTTTCCTGAACCCCATTTCTGCCTGTTTTTCCCTTCTTTGCTGATTCCTGATCATGGAGGACAATAATATGTTTGTCACACTACTAATTTTCTTGTCAGCTCCCCTTCTGTAGCATCGTCTGAGCAAGCACATGCAGTGTTACCCAGCTTTTCTGTTACTGTTCTTTGCTCTTCTCTTTCTATCACCCTTCCAGTCCTCTTGTGTCTCCTTCTTAAACACCTTTGTGCTTTTCATCTTCCCTCTTTGCTTTATGAGTTACCTGTCCTTTCATTTTTCTTCCCTTTGTCTTTGGCCTGTCGTGCTCTGCAGGAGCCGAAGATGCAGCCAAAGATGCATGCCAAAGGTTGCAGTGACCACTGTCTGACCAAGCACTTGCAACTGCCAGGAAGAGCTTTGTGTACCCAAGTAGGCACAACAGCTGAAAACATGTAAAAATCCAGCCAAGCTGACAGATCCCATCACTCTCTGAATAACAAAATATAAAGAGATTTTAGGAGAAAAGAGCAACAGCAGCTCACTAACACTTAAAAGCTGGCCATACTCATAGGCTCGAGTACGGGTGAAGCTCTGCTCTGCTGGCCGACTACGTGCATCTAGGTTAAGTAACTGTCCTGTCACAAAGGCCCGGGCCTCTGAGACCTACCTCTGTTTTAACTGATGGTGCCTAAGTGTGCAAGTAGCTTCTGAGAATTCGATCAAATCTTGTTAGCTTCTTACTAAATTGATGGAAGGCATTCTGACCTTATAAAAGCAGTAAAAAGAAGCTGATCCCCTTTCCCATGCCAGCACACGCAACCAGTTTGCTTAAGGGTATGCACTGTACTGGTATGCAGATGGTTTGTTTGAGTCAGGCTGTCTGCAGAGCTCACAGTCCAGAAACTGGTGTGGTTGAACTAGTGCAACCACTTCACCTACACATATGTATGTCCTCCAGGGTACAGAGAGACTGACGGAAGTCACTTGTTCAGGAGCTTAGGGGCACCTCACAGAGGACATGACCAAAACAACTGCTATAGTATGAAGGACAGTTTTCTTAGGTCATTGCATCTTCTGTGCTGGAGTGGGACCTCCTGCTGCTGCTGCAGCATGCAGAACATCTATTGAGAAATGTGGAGTTTGGCTTATCCGTGGAGCTCACCATCTCGCTTGTTCCTTTTTTATTCCATCTTGCCACTGCCCTCGGCCCTGGGTAGCTGTTTGCTTTGGTACCCAAAGTTATGTCGGGGTAGGAAGACTGCCTCTCCTGCCTCAAATCAAGTTGCGTGTGGGGCAAGAAGATGGCTCTTCTGTGTATTACATGACAAATATTTGGTGAGATCAGTACAGCTTGTGCAGAATGTGGCGGCATCAAACGTTCCTAATTTTGCGTATTCTAGATTCTTGTCTCAGCCTGACATGGGAATTGGGTCTTGGTGCCACTGAGAGTGAATTGGAGCCCAGTAAATGGGAGCCAGGTCCCTTTCGACACAGTGTCTTTGCACTCGGCATTTGGAGGAGGCTCCAGTTAATAATACCTTATCAGACGCCTTTCAGGAACCTGCAGTGTCTAATATGTCTGTTGCCATGGAAACGGCTGCTTGCTTATGCTCAGCATCTCATATCTGTGTGGTTCGTGCCCCTTCCTTTTCATATCAACAAGCAGCCCCGATGGCTGTCCCATGGGGAGCAGCCGCAGCTCGGGGTCCTCCCGCCAGCCCTGCCACTGGGGCAGGGCCCGGCAGGGCTCCAGCGATCCCCCACGAGGCAGGGGGCCAGGGAAGGCCCTGGTGGAGCAGGGGCTGCTGCTTGGTACCGTGCTGCAGGCTGCTCTCGCCTGTCCCTCCCCATCTCCTGCTGCTGCCGATTCACAGGGCTGGCGAACAAACGTGGCCAAGTTTGTTTATGTGGCGTTGCAGCCGCTCTGAACAGGTCCGATCGCCATCTTCCCACGTAGCAGCCTCTTCGCTAGTCCTGGGCCCGCGCCGCTTCAGCAGAGAGCCCCTTAATGAGGGTGAAGTGCAGTTCGCCTGCATAGTCGATTGACAAGACTGATGGGCTCAAACCGGGAGAAGGGACGGCTTCCCAAGAGCCTCCGGTGGCGGGAGCGCTCCCTCCTCCCCCTGCCTCCTTTATCGTTCTGCACATTCCTCTCTCATCATTTCTGTTGTCAGTTTTCTCTTCCTCGGTTTAAGGCGTCTCCTCGGCTGCCTTTTCATCTTCTTCTTTTCTCCCTTGCTTTAAGAGTAATTCTTTCCCATCCCTGCCATCCCCACTTCTCCCTCGTGCTATCTGTACATTTTTTCCTCTTTCCTATTGTCTTTTCTTATTGCTCTCCCTTCTGCTGTCATTCAATTTTTCTCTCTCCCTCCTTCTCGCCCCCTCTTACTCCCCCCTTTCCCTCTCACTCTGTGTCTCATTCTCCATCTCGGATGAAGGTAATGAAAATAATCGGGCTTCATTAATTCTGAGCCCTGTGAGATGATAGCCATTTGGAGCCATGTTTGCCAATTAGATGGTCTAAATTAGAAGTGACCTTGGTATACTGCCATCGCTTTGCCTCTCTGAGTCTAATGAAGCTTTTCACTCCAGCACCCTCTCTCTCTCTTTGTAATGGAAATTACCTCCTTTGTCTGGTTCGGGAACCTTGCATCGCATGTGTATTTCCCCCTAGGTTGCATGGACGTAGGGATAGTAATGTATCTCCTCAGACCCCTTCTGGAGATTTTCTTTTCAAAGCCACACGATTTCAGCACTCTTGGGCCATTTACAGAGGAACCACATGGACTGTCCACATATTGTCTCACTTTGTCCTGAGGAAAGTAAGAGAAGGCAGATCCAGTGTGTAAAGGGAGCTGGTTATTCACGCCATCCAAAGATTAATTTTTTGGACGTGACAAGAATATGCCTGTGTCACGCTGCTGGGGCCAGTGCAGGAGTGATGCAGCTCTGAGCCTCAGGCCTGTGCCGCTAAGCTGCTCTGCAGTTCATTGTCTTAAAAATACCGTAGATGCGGTCATAGCAGGAGGCATGCTTGTCACTGCTGGCAGTTGCCACCTGTGAGGAATGAACTTGCATTTTGTTCCCCAAACCAGTGACAGGTAGGTCTTCTGCTGATGGTACGTGTCAGAGCATATGCCGTCTGCTGAAGGTGTTCATGAGACCAGGAGGAAGGAGACACAGTGTGTCCATCCTTGTTGGTTTTTTGTTTTGTTTTGTTTTTTGTGAAAAGTCACTGGACTTCATTATTTAAAGAACAGGACATCGATTTGGGGTTTCTAAGCATGTAGGTAGATCTCTTCTCCCAAGGAACTTTATCTTCTCAAAGGGACCTGAATTTCATCTGAAGGGTGGGGTTCTTGGAGGCACAGATGTTTGTTCCAGCAGCCATCCACCCTCTGAGGCAGATAACTGCCTTCTCTGCAGCAAAGTCCTCGGGCCAGCACTCCCAAGCCCAGTGCAAGCTGCAGAGAGATGTTTCGGGAGGGGGGACGGGTTCCCTGGTGCGGCGAATGGGGCAGGGACTTGTTTGGTTCTGTGCTGCTGTCAGAGGCAGCGCTCAGAGCAAATGCTTGCTCAGCGTCAGGGCTTCCACACCTTCCTGGGGGTACCCCCTCCAGCTGTCCAAGTACTGATAAACAGGACCCAATCATTATATCTGTATCCAGTCACTGGGCTGTCAGAAAGAGCAGATAAGGGTGAGCCACTGATCCTTCCCCATCCCTCAGTTTCATTTGGTCAGAAAGATGAAGGAGTGATGCAGTCCGAGGGGACCGCTTGCATTCCGTGCAGTCGCACTGCTCGGCCTGGGCGAGACGGGGGCTGCACGAGCAGGCGGTGCAGGACGAGCACTGCGGGGCCATGCGTGGACGTGGATTATAACACCTGGCTGAGAGGGAAAGCTGAAAAGCCTTGCTGGTGGCTTGTGGACCAGAATATCATGGCTGCAGCTGCGAAGGGAATACAGTTTAATATTAAACGGAGCAAAAAGAGTATGTACAGGTGGAAAGGAAGAAGACAAATCACATTCGTCTCAGTTACATTTGTAGGATTGGTTTTTTAGTAACAGTTCAAATTGGCTGACTTGTTGCTGTTGTGAAACAGTTGGTGTTGAAGAGAAATTCAAGCCCAGAGATGCAGGCTTAGAGCAGTCAAGGATGGGTGCCAGGATTACATCCCAGGTATTGCCTGCTCAGGTGAGAGGGAGGTAGAGAGCACTTAACGACTGTACGAGCTAACACAGACAGTGCTCAAGGTAAACACGTTCCTCTCTATCACCAGAACAGTTAATGCCGTTTAAATACATCTGAAGTACAAAATGCTGTGTTTTATAGCACCACTCCTCGTTTATCTGTCAGGTGACCATGCCCTCCTAAACCTTCCTGTTGCCTCAGTACTCCTGTTATTTGTTTATATTAAAAGCAGCAACAAGATGCGAGGCATTTTCTGCAGATACAAGGAAGCATATACAAGGTATATACTCCAACAGGTTTGCAGTGTAAAAGGGCAAATAGTTCAAAGCTGGGAGTCTGGAATTCAGTATAAATGCAAAACAATTTGAGATGAGCAGCCCATTTTCTCTGTTCTTTGTCTCTGCTCTCTGCTTGGTTGGTGGACCGTGAGGATGAAGAAACAGTCATCCTGCCCAGGAAGTGGCATGGAAGAGAGGGGCAGCACTTCCAGGAGAAACTTGCGTGGTGCTGAATGGGTACAGAATGAAAGCAGGGTCCAGATCAGTTGCCCTATTTTCAAGGTTGTGCTTCACAGGGCTAGCCCTGTATGGCTGTCTGGACTGCCTGCTGTTGCCCTATATCCATACCCAGAATTTCTAGTTTCCCATACTTTTCTCCAAGCCTTTTTCTTTTTGCCTTTTGGGATTTTGTGTCTGTAGCAACTTAATGTACCACAGTCATAGTTTTTTTTTTCATTTTGTGGAGGGGGGGGGTAGAAGTAGGTTGAGAACTGTGGCTGTGGAGATGCAGGTAGATAAAGGTAATTACTTAAACACATATAGGGCAGGACTTATTGGTTTGGAGACCCAGATTAAGATGCAGAGGAGCATGTGAGGTTGATGATTATATTTCGGGGAGAGTTAATTGACGGAAGGTGAAGGCAGACAAAGAACCGCTGCTTACTGCCTTCTTGAATCCCAATCAGGAATTATGATTAAAGACGCGGCGAGACAACAGAGGCCTGATGAATTGGTGTCTTTTTTTTTTCTTTTTTGCCGTCATTCACACTTGATTGACTTCAACCTTTCAAGTGCAAAAGTCTCTCTTTTCCATTATTATTCATAGCCATCTGAGTTTTTCTAATTAAAGTGTATGAAAACAATTACTGATCCGTCGTACTGAGTCTGGTAGTGGGGATGGCTGCCTTACTGTAATGCGTATAAAAAGACCACAGTTTTCTATAATGATGTGCAGCTGAGGTGTTAGATAATTTTATTCTTTTTCTACTCTGTTGGGGTTTTTTTTAATTTCTCGTGATTTATTTTTCATAATTCCTAAAGATCCTAGGAAAGCACTCTCCCTGCTGACAAGGCTGAGAGGGACAGTTCCTTCATGCCTTTCCTCCTCAGCATCCCTGCCCGGCCCCCTCCTCAGAGCCCCACCACTGTGAATGAACCAGTGACCTTTCTCATCTCCTGACCACCCATAGCCGTCAGATGCTCCTGGTTAAAGTAGAAGGTGGAATGAATTTGCTGTGCTCAGCTTCCTTCCTCGTGATTTATCAGTGTCAGCTGCCTCTCCTGCAGACATCTGTAGGACTCGGTGCTTACCTTCGTGCACCTGCCCTCCACGTAAACCAAGGTAGCTCAGCATCTCCCTTTGGTACAGTTTGGATGTCTGCAGCCACTCATGTGAACCTTTGTTTCTGAGCTGCTTTTGCTTTCATTCACTTAAACCAAGGTCTAGTCTGTGTCAGTTTGGATTTGACATGTGTGTCGATAAAGAAGGTTTCGTGTCCTGCACAGAGGCTTACAGGGTTTCAGCTGCAGCTTCACCATGGATTTGTTAATAGCTCATGCAGTTTGGCCAGAGTCGTGGTCCCTGACTTTGCAGAAAGCAAGCTATCATGCGTGCAGGTAACAGCCTCACTCACACTCTTCTGAAATCCACGGTTCAGATGCCCTCTTAGTGTCTGGCAGAAGGACAGAGAGGCTTGTTTTAACATACCTGTCTAGGAGTGCTTGTTTCTGTGTCACTCTTCCAGCAGTCAGAGGTTGGGAGCACAAGCACTGTAAGCATTGCAAGTCAGTGTTGGTTTCTGTTTCTCCAAGTGCCATCACGCTGGTGAGAGGGCACGCTCCTTGAGCGCCAGCAGCAGGGGAGCAGGCGGAGCTGTGGAGGTGCCTTTGCTTGCCACAGGCACATAACCAGTTCTGGCACCATGCACTTGAATACAGCACGAATGGTCACAGTGACACGGGTTTGTCTGAGACAACGACTGTGGGGCAGCTTTTCAGTTGTTGTGAGATACTGACCATGAAGGTGAAAAGGGCGTTCCTTGTCCCACATCCGATAACAGCCACACACAGCCTGCTAGCTAGGTGGTTTGTACTTGGTGTGTATGACTGGATAAACTCAAAGAAACGTGGTTTTCCAGAAAAAGATGAGTGTAAGCATTTGACTCTTTCAAGGAGCATCTCTAGCTGAAGCACACAAAATCTCCAGCTCTTCAAAAATGTTGGTACTCAAGTACTGCAGTGGTAATGATGGTGCAGGTTCTAGACAAACACTTGAAGAGAGGCGAAGGAAACACAGCAGTCAGAGCAAGGAAAGGGTTACTAATAGCTTTTCATTTCACAGACAATTTGCTGTCTTTTTAGTCTTTCCTTATTCATCCTTCCCTTTGTCACCTCTCTCCTTATTTGTACTTTTCTTTCTCATGCCCCTCCTTTTCCTGCATCGATACACTTTGAAAACAGTGCTGCAATGCTCCCTAGTTCAAGATTACAGTGTACTTTACGAGGTATGATTTAATTAGGGGCCTTATTATGTTTTCAGCAGCTTAAGGTGGGCCTTTCAACTTATCTACCTAATTGGTTGCACAAGAAGTTTCACAGCCCATGACAAAACATTGTCGGTGATCAAAGTCTGAATTCTACATAAAGGAAAAATATTAATAATAAGATTATTCTTCAAGTGTGCACTGCTAATTATGTCCAGAATGTAACTGTAGAAACACTTTTGACTGATGTGAGCTTTGTCTAATAAACATGAGTCTTCAGTGAGCTATGAAAAGTGACGCCTCTGACTTTACAATACTGGTGTCTAATTTTGCTACTGAAGATGTTAAAAATATTTCCTTGTGCTTTTCTTTTCCCTACATCCCTACTTCCCCGTCTCCAGGTGACAACACCTGAGGTGATGATGCCCAGCAGCATGTTTCTGCCAGCAGCCACTCCAGAGAAAGATGGGAACTCCACCACCGAGGAGCTGGGGAAGCAGCCTGGTGAGTGCGGGTCAGTGAGGTCCCACCAGTCCCCCAGCTCCTGTCACCTGGCTGGGGACTGCGTCTAGGGACATCTCATGGGCAATCTCCACATACCCAGCTATGTCCTGAGGACCACAGTTGGCCAGCACACGGCAGAGCAGTCTTCCCTTACCTGCACCACAAACAGTGCCCCTGGTGTCCCTGCAGGGGGGCAGAGCAGCGCAGTTCAGAGCTGATGAGCACAGCTCTCACACCATTGCAATTCACATGGAAATTGTGGAAATTCTCCTTGCAAAGGAGAAGACCAGATGGGAGCAGCAAAAAAGAGACGTGGTAAGAGGGCTTAGAGAATTGGTAGAGAAACCACAAGGGTTGCTGCTGCTGGCCACAGACTGTACTAACACCTCTGCTACCATCATAACTCAAGTACGTACACTGGGGAGGTTTCAGTTGCTGCAGTGCTTATCCAGCCCAAACCTCCTCTGCCTTGTTCATTGCCATGCTGTGTTATGAAGGCATGGATTTAAATCAATGGCTATTTAGTCCTGGCTTTGTAGTGTGATGTGAGAACATCCCAAGAACGTCATTCTGCACTAGCAGAAGTGTCTGATCTTAAACTCAGCAGGGAAACAATGTTGGTCTTCCTTCCGTGCCCTCCTGGAAAGTCTGTAGGGAATGTGGTAACGAAGACAACCATTGCTTCCTTTCAGGCAGACAGCCCCTAGGCAGTGATGCTGGTGGGACAGCACTGGCATAGGCAGGAAAGGTAGTGCTTTACTGGACACTGGGATCCCCTCTTTGGCCTCCACCCTTACCACACTCTTCTGGCAGAACTGTGCTGTTAGGCCCCGGAAAAGTGGCAGTGCACTGAGTGCTTGTTCTTTCTTCTCCCTTCCTCCCTCAAACAACTTCCTTTGAGCTGCTGCTAGCAGGACCTGAATTTCATTCCTGTTTTTAGCTTTGTTGGGACCAAGACTCAAATATTACGTTCAGTTGGAGAAATCTTGCTGGAAATTAGGCAGGATATCAAAGAAAAACAGCAAAGACAGATAGGTGGCTGGACAGCCTTTGCTTAAAAGGGAGAATTAAAGGTGAGAAATGTAGTAAGGGAATGTGTATGTGTGAATGATTCTCAGATACTCAAAGTGAACAAGAAAGTAAATTGTGTAGGTTTATGTAATGGGCCATGATGAGGGTTAATGGGCTGGTATTAAAATAAATGAGTGAAGGTAGAGGAGAAATGTTGGAAATACCTATTTGTCTTGCAGAGAGAAAAAACTGACCTAGTTGGGGCAAAAATTGGTGTTGATCAGCCCTTGTGCACTGGTGTAATTTCCAGTTTTGTTGTGATTTTGTTTTCACAGAGATCTCTGAGGACTCAGGAAAGAGTGTTTTGCCATCAGAAGGTGCTGAGCACAGCAGCGATCCCAAACCTGTTGCAGCTGATCAGAGCTCTGCTCGGGACGACTCCGGTTTCCTCTGCTGGAAGAAGGGGTGCAACCAGGTGTTCAAGAGCTCAGCAGCCCTGCAGACACATTTCAATGAAGTTCATGCAAAGCGGCCGCAGCTGCCAGTGTCTGATCGCCACGTCTACAAGTACCGTTGCAACCAGTGCAGCCTGGCATTCAAAACCATCGAGAAGCTGCAGCTCCACTCGCAGTACCATGTTATCCGAGCGGCCACCATGTGCTGCCTCTGCCAGCGCAGCTTCCGAACCTTCCAGGCCTTGAAGAAGCACTTGGAAACCAGCCATCTGGAGCTGAGTGAGGCCGACATTCAGCAGCTGTATGGTGGTCTTCTGGTCAACGGGGACCTTCTTGCTATGGGCGATCCTTCGCTAGCAGAAGACCACACTATAATAGTTGAGGAAGATAAGGAGGAAGAGAGCGACTTGGAAGATAAGCAGAGCCCAACAGGTAGTGATTCGGGGTCGGTACAAGAGGACTCTGGCTCAGAACCAAAACGAGCCTTACCCTTCAGGAAGGGCCCTAACTTCACTATGGAGAAATTCTTAGATCCGTCTCGCCCTTACAAATGCACAGTCTGCAAGGAATCTTTCACGCAAAAGAACATTCTCCTGGTCCATTACAATTCAGTTTCTCATCTGCATAAACTGAAAAGAGCCCTCCAAGAGTCTGCTACTGGGCAGCCTGAACCTACTAGCAGCCCAGACAACAAACCCTTTAAGTGTAACACCTGTAACGTGGCCTACAGCCAGAGCTCTACCTTGGAGATCCACATGAGGTCTGTCCTGCACCAAACCAAGGCTCGCGCTGCCAAGCTAGAGGCAGCTGGGGGCAGTGGCAGTAGTAACGGAGCTGGCAATAGCAGCAGCAGCAGTCTCTCTTTGGGTTCATCCACACCAAGCCCAGTGAGCACTAGCAACAATAATACTTTCACAACTACCAACACAAGTAATTCGGGCACAACTCCCATTCCCAGCCTGCTCAACCAGGTATCCAGTGACAGCTTGGGAATTGCTCCCATAGGTAACCCGGTTAGCACTAATATCTCCTCCCCTTCTGAGCCCAAAGAGGTAAACCGAAAGAAACTGGCAGACATGATTGCATCCAGGCAGCAGCAGCAGCAGCAGCAGCAACAGCAACAGCAGCAGCAGCAGCAGCAGCAGCAACAGCAGCAGCAACAAGCTCAGACCTTGGCACAGGCCCAGGCTCAAGTCCAGGCCCACCTGCAACAAGAACTGCAGCAACAAGCTGCTCTCCTGCAATCTCAGCTATTCAACCCAGCACTTTTGCCGCACTTTCCAATGACCACTGAGACCCTTCTGCAGCTTCAACAACAGCAGCATCTTTTGTTTCCTTTCTACATCCCCAGTGCCGAGTTCCAGCTCAATCCAGAAGTTAGCTTGCCTGTCACCAGTGGTGCTCTAACACTGACTGGCACAGGTCCGAGTTTGCTGGAGGACCTGAAGGCCCAAGTTCAGCTCCCTCAGCAGAGCCATCCACAACTCTTACAACAGCAGCAAGGTCAGCTGTCCTTGTCACAACCTCATGTCCTTATACAGCAGAGCCAGCACCCAGAGAAGAAGAATAAATCTGTAGTGAAGGAGAAAGAAAAAGAAACCCCACGGGAAAGGGAAAGTGCAGAGAGGGGAGACAATAATGCAGCATCTAAGGAGTCTTTGCCTGATAACTTAAAGCCCAAAGACAAGAAGGACTTTGTACCAGGCAGCAATTCGGAGCCCTCTTTACTGCCTCCACGTATTGCATCTGATGCAAGAGGGAATGCCACAAAAGCCTTGCTAGAAAATTTTGGCTTTGAGCTTGTCATTCAGTATAATGAAAACAAGCAGAAGGTGCAGAAGAAAAATGGGAAGACAGAGCAAGGTGAGAACTTGGAAAAGCTAGAGTGTGATACATGTGGCAAGTTCTTTTCAAATATCCTCATCCTGAAGAGCCACCAAGAGCATGTTCACCAACATTACTTTCCCTTTAAGCAGTTAGAGAGATTTGCCAAACAGTACAGAGAACACTATGACAAACTGTACCCGCTGCGGCCTCAGACCCCAGAGCCACCACCACCACCTCCACCGCCCCCACCTCCACTCCCTCCAGCACCTCCTCAGCCAGCTTCTACTCCTACCATTCCTACTTCTGCCCCACCAATTACCTCTCCTACGATTGCACCAGCCCAGCCATCTGTGCCACTCACTCAGCTCTCCATGCCAATGGAGCTCCCCATCTTTTCACCACTTATGATGCAAACCATGCCACTACAAACATTACCTGCTCAGCTGCCGCCCCAGCTTGGTCCTGTAGACCCTCTGCCTGCAGACTTGGCCCAGTTATACCAGCATCAGCTCAACCCCAGCCTTCTCCAGCAGCAGCAGAACAAGAGGCCACGGACACGAATCACTGATGACCAACTCAGAGTTCTTCGGCAGTATTTTGATATTAACAATTCCCCAAGTGAGGAACAGATCAAAGAGATGGCGGACAAATCTGGGTTACCCCAGAAAGTGATCAAGCACTGGTTTAGAAACACTCTTTTCAAAGAACGCCAGCGCAACAAGGATTCCCCATACAATTTCAGTAATCCTCCCATTACCAGCCTGGAAGAGCTGAAGATAGACTCACGGCCTCCTTCTCCAGAACCTCAAAAGCAGGAGTACTGGGGAAGCAAGCGATCCTCCCGGACACGCTTTACTGACTACCAACTCAGAGTCCTGCAGGACTTCTTTGATGCCAATGCTTATCCAAAGGATGATGAATTTGAGCAGCTTTCTAACTTGCTGAACCTGCCAACACGTGTCATAGTGGTGTGGTTCCAGAATGCCCGTCAAAAAGCTAGGAAAAACTATGAGAATCAGGGAGAAGGCAAAGATGGAGAACGGCGGGAGCTCACAAATGACAGATACATTAGAACAAGCAACTTGAACTACCAATGTAAAAAGTGCAGCCTAGTATTTCAGCGCATTTTTGATCTCATTAAACACCAGAAAAAGCTTTGTTACAAAGATGAGGATGAAGACGGACAGGATGATAGCCAGAATGAAGACTCTATGGATGCAATGGAGCTCTTGACTCCAACCAGTTCCTCCTGCAGCACACCAATGCCCTCACAAGCTTACAGCACACCTACATCTTCAGCTAATGCAACCTCCTCAGCTTTTCTGCAGCTCACAGCAGAGGCAGACGATTCCTCCACCTATAGCTCTAAAGTAGAAGCTACAGATGAGAAACCAAAGCAGTCTGAACCTCCAAGTACACAGCAAAACCAAACTCAAGAGAAGCAAGTGCAACCAAAGCAAGAGTCTCAGCAGCAACAGGACCAAGGAGAACAAAAGACAAATTCAGCACACCAAAAGATTTCACAGTTATCCTCCCCCTCTTCATTACAACAGCCACCTCCCCCTCCTCAGCCCCCTCAGTGTTCTTTGTCACAGTCAAGCCCAAGTCCATCTCAGCTGTCACATCTCTCCCTCAAACCCATCCACACATCCACCCCTCAACAGCTGGCAAACCTACCTCCTCAGCTAATCCCATACCAGTGTGACCAGTGTAAGCTGGCATTTCCTTCCTTTGAGCATTGGCAGGAGCATCAGCAGCTTCATTTTCTGAGTGCACAAAACCAGTTTATTCACCCCCCGTTCCTGGACAGAACGCTGGATATGCCTTTCATGCTTTTTGATCCCAGTAATCCACTACTTGCGAGCCAGCTGCTATCGGGTACATTACCACAGATTCCAGCAAGCTCCGCTACTTCTCCATCAACTCCAACATCCACAATGAACACACTGAAGAGAAAGCTGGAGGAAAAGGCCAGCGCAAGCCCTGGAGAAAATGACAGTGGGACTGGAGGAGAAGAACCTCAAAGGGATAAACGTCTAAGGACAACAATTACCCCAGAGCAGCTGGAAATTCTTTATCAGAAATACTTGCTAGACTCCAACCCAACACGGAAAATGTTGGATCACATTGCACATGAAGTGGGCTTGAAGAAACGTGTTGTGCAAGTTTGGTTTCAGAACACCCGTGCGCGGGAAAGGAAGGGACAGTTCAGAGCTGTAGGGCCTGCCCAAGCCCATAGACGTTGTCCATTCTGCCGGGCTCTCTTTAAAGCAAAGACAGCTCTGGAAGCTCACATCCGATCCCGCCACTGGCATGAGGCCAAGAGAGCCGGATACAACTTGACGTTGTCTGCTATGCTCTTAGATTGCGATGGGGGACTCCAGATGAAGGGAGACATCTTTGATGGAGCAAGCTTTTCCCACATGCCACCAACTAGTAGTGATGGTCAGAGTGTTCCTCTCTCCCCAGTGAACAAGAGCATGGAACTGTCACCTCGGACTCTGCTGAGTCCATCCTCCATCAAGGTGGAAGGGATAGAAGACTTTGAGAGTCCCTCCATGTCCTCGGTCAACCTGAGCTTTGACCAGACAAAGCTGGACAATGATGACTGCTCTTCTGTCAACACTGCAATCACAGACACTACAACAGGAGATGAAGGGAATGCAGACAACGATAGCGCAACAGGGATTGCAACTGAAACCAAATCTGCATCAGGACCCAGTGAAGGTCTCACAAAAGCTGCCATGATAGCAATGTCTGAATATGAAGATCGTCTGTCTTCTGGCCTGGTCAGCCCAGCTCCCAGCTTTTACAGCAAAGAGTACGATAATGAAGGTACTGTGGACTATAGTGAAACATCCAGCCTTGCAGATCCCTGCTCACCCAGCCCTGGTGCAAGTGGTTCAGCCAGCAAGTCTGGGGAGAGTGGGGATCGGCCCGGACAGAAACGCTTTCGCACTCAGATGACTAATCTCCAGCTAAAAGTTCTTAAGTCGTGCTTTAATGACTACAGGACACCTACCATGCTGGAGTGTGAGGTCTTGGGCAATGACATTGGACTGCCAAAGAGAGTTGTTCAGGTCTGGTTCCAAAATGCTCGGGCAAAGGAGAAGAAGTCCAAACTCAGCATGGCCAAGCATTTTGGTATAAACCAAACAAGTTATGAGGGACCCAAAACAGAGTGCACTTTGTGTGGCATCAAGTACAGCGCTCGACTGTCTGTACGTGACCATATCTTCTCTCAACAGCATATCTCCAAAGTTAAAGAAACCATTGGAAGCCAGTTGGATAAGGAAAAGGAGTATTTTGACCCTGCTACTGTACGTCAGTTGATGGCTCAGCAGGAGCTGGACCGGATCAAAAAAGCCAATGAGGTTCTTGGTCTGGCAGCTCAACAGCAGGGCATGTTTGATAACACCCCTCTGCAAGCTCTTAACCTTCCTGCTGCGTACCCAGCACTACAGGGCATCCCTCCAGTCTTGCTCCCAGGCCTCAACAGCCCATCCTTACCAGGCTTCACTCCATCCAACACAGGTGGGTATGGATGATGGATGTTATCACACTACCCAGAGACACAGCTTAACCTGATGCATCTTTAGCACAAGTGGAGGTTCCCTTCAGAGTGACCAGTAATAGGATACTTGGCCCTTTAGTTAAGCATGTTTACTTGAGAGCAAATAGGCATCGGGTGTTTTATCTTTAATTCCTGAATTCATTTTTCTAGCAAAATCTGAAATAAAGCAATGTTGCATATCTATGTTATGCTAGCACAGACTTAAAATTCTGATGCACTTTCAAGGAAATGGAAAATAGAGGATTTATCAAATAGAACATGAAAAGGACTAATGTACTGAATGCATTGTTCATTATATCTTTCCTTTTGATATTAAATTCAGTTTATGCAATGCCATCACAAGTTTTCAGTAATTCTGAACTGTTTCCAGGGAAAATGTAATGTGCCTGGTAGTAGTGGTGACAGAATCTGGAGCATCTTTATGTAACGCCCTTATAGTGACCTCCAGGACAAATCCTGATGGGGTGGTGGGTTGTTTTTGAGCTATGAGCTGGGAACTGTCTGAAAATACCTTCCCAACCAAAAACAGCGTAGTTGTAGGATAAATCTAATTTGTGTTTTAATAGGATATTTCTTAACAATACTACATAACAATGAAATTTGGCCTAGTCCTTTGGATGGCCTAATTCCACATATTGGATGCTCTTTTCCCTTGTACCTGATGGCGGGCTGGAAAGCATACGATGTATAGCAAATACTATCAGTAGAAGGTACTATTCAGTACACTAGACCTAGAAAAGTTGATTCAAGGATTATTTCACCCCTGCTGCATCTGTGGCATCCCAAGGATACGCTTGCATCTGAATTGCAACTCGTGACAGAGCTAATTGATGTTCTCTGGCAGACCTGCTTTCAGTTGGCAGACTTCTCTGTTTACTTGATGATACCTATTCAAGTTGCATCTCACCAGGGCCACTCTGCATTTGCAAAGATATCCCAAGAACTGATTCTAGTGTCCTGTCTCAGCAACAGGCTGAGTCTGTCTCAGATGGAAAATGCCATCGTGCCTGGTCCTGCTACAGCATATGCCAGTATGCACCTTTGTTTTCTATACTGCACTGATACTGCTGTAACACCATCAGGCTGTGTCCAGAAATAATAACTTTCTCTTAGTGTACTGAACTAATTGGCTAATGATAAGTTATAATCCTTGGTATAAAGTATAAATATTATCTAAGCATCTTCCTGGCTTCTTATTCAGAAACTGGAGTGATAGCAGTCTTCAAAAAGACTTTTTGATGCTTTTTGTCAGCAGGCCATTTTGTAAGTTCTTTTTTCAACAGATTGAAGAACTGAGTGCTGATGCTGCCAGGTAACATGATAGTGTCATATTAATCGAATTGCCTTCTTCATTTGTCATGCAGGAGGTAAATCTTTGGATAAGCAAATCAAAATCTTAGTAAAAAAAATAGCTGGCTTGAGCGGTTAGGTGGAACTTGGAACAGCTTATCTGACATTTGCAAGGGAGGCTGGTTGCAGAGTTGTTCAGAATAAATCACATCACTAGAACCTGAAGTTAGTATGTTGTTACAATGACATTGGGTATAATATCCTAAAGAGAGCATTAAGGACCCATGACTCAAATCAGGCATCCTTCTATCCCCTGGGAAATGTCTCTGTTCACCTTTTTCTCCACAACTATTCATCTCTGAAGTATCTTCTGCTGGCAAATGGACAAGAGTTGGGTTCTGGTCTTTCCAAATATGATCCGTACTCTTGGAGTCAAGATCCTTCTCTCCCCTGGAGCAGCATGGGGATTACATTGTAGTGTGGTTGCTGATGTTCATGTCAGAAGCAGAAGAGATCAGAGTAAGTTTATCTAGAAAAGTTTTCTATTAGGAGTTAGGGCCTCTGCAAGGCTTTTTTGCATAGTTACAGAATTCCTTCCACCCCCACCCCACCCCGAGTAGATAAAATAGTTCCTGACAATGGGTGTAGGATAGTCCATTATAAATAGGCCATCTTTAAAAACAGTTGCTGTGAGATGTTCTTCTGTCTGGGGCTGCTGCCCATTCCTGCTCCTTGAGTGTAGTCTTAGGCATGTGCCTGATGGGGATCTTTGTGTGCCAGGATATTTTCATGCTATTTCTTTCCAACAGATCTTGGTTCAGTGGCCAGAAGTAAGCCAAAATGATTTCTTTGGCAAATTACATTGTCAGCCTATCACAGATCAGCTCTATGCTCTTTACTTAGTACCCCAAGTTTATAACAAGATCTAAAATTACTTTTTTGTGCTTCAATATATATGTTGCCTTTATTTTTCTCCAAAGATCAGTATGTGTCTTGGGGAGATGGGGCTACATACTATGAATGTTAAGAGTAATCAGTGACTGTCTAGGCAGGACTAAGCTATTTAGAAAGTCAAACAGACTATTTGTGGCCTTTAGATAAAGCTCCAAAGGTCAGGCCATCTCAGCTCAAAGCCTGTCGAAACAGATAAGGCTGTGCATCCAGGAATGTTATGAATTAGCTGCTGCTCCTGTGCTTGAACCTCTCAGGTACTGTTCAACTAGGGAACATCAGTTTCAATGGCATCTATCCATAATATCCCCTTATCTGAAATCTATAAGGCTGCTGCGTCGAGGCTCACTTCATACCTTTACAAATCACTATTGTCTCAATACAGCATCAAGAGCAGTTGCAGGTCTCAGAAGGGCTTTGCTTCAGTCATCGTTGAATTCTCCAGGGCTCTTATCCTGCCTCTTCCTCAAGCCCTGCTGCTCGCTTCCTTTACCAGGCTGTCCTCTGCAGAGCCACATCAGTTTTGTCCAGCTCTGCATGCAGGTCTCCAAACAAAGCCAGGGGGTGAATGCAACACCATAGCCAAATGAACCGTTTATACTAGGGTGTAGTGCAGCCAGGATTTGGAGACTGCTGTGCCCCACTTTGCTGCCAACTGCTACTCAAAATACGATGCTGCAAGAAGGTTGTTCCTTTGCTGTATTCTGAGCAGTACAAATTCAGTGACACCCATAGTTACTGAATGAGCTACATTCCAGGAAAGGAATGAAGTTTGATCTAAAGAGAACGAGTCCAGGGGACTGGGATAACTCCACTGTACAGGGGACAACAGCCAGAAAGTCTGGCTGAACTTACACAGGAAAGCCAGGTGCATTGTTTGTGTTGAGTAGTTTCTTCAGTACATTTGCATCTGTTCAGCTGTCTGTGATACGTGGAGGTTTTCTCTCTTTGGTTTACAGAATCACAGAATAAATTAGGTTGAAAAGAACCTCTGGAGGTCACCTGGTCCAAACACCCTGCTCAGGCAGGGCCACCTAGAGCAGGTTGTGAATAACTGACTCATTTTTGAAAAGGCAGTATTTTCTGTTTTGCTGTCACCCTGCATCTGTGCATCACAAGAGAGACGTGTTTGGGCTGCCTTGCTTCCAGCCACAGGAAGGGAAAGTGGGCACCCAGAGAGGCAGCTTGCCGGGGAAGCCCAGCTGCTTCTCCAGGAGCCACCTGGGCTCCCACACGCCAGCCCCCTGCCCCGGGTGCCTCCACTCTCAGCACCAGCTCTCACCCAGCAGCCCTTCTCCAAAGCTCCTTCTATCCTTGAGCCACCTGAGGCTCCTCATCAGCCTTCCCACACATCCGCTTTGTTCCCTCACCAAATGCCCTCAGCTGCCCCAGCCCTGAGGTCTCTCAGGTGTCCCTCTGCCATCTGCAGGGGGAAAACAGCCCCGTGGCTGCCGGCTGCTCTCTCCCTGAGCCGCAGGAGCTCCTCAGCAGCTCACCACTGGTGGGTCATGGCAGATGTCTGTCCGTCTGTCCTCGCCCGATAAGGGGCAGTGCAAGGATCTGGAATATTGAGGGGCACATCAGGCTTTATCCATGGTAGCTCTTCGTAGGACATCTCCTTATCCAGTGTTTTCCAACTAGAGAGCAGTGGATTTTGCCAAGCATTAGGAGCACACAGAAGTTGGCAGCTGCGGCTCTTCCCTGGGGAAGAGCAAGCTGATAAACTAGGAGAGAACAGGATGAGGAACACATCCCTTTTCTGCACCCCTCTGGCATTCCCCACCTTCCTCCTTTCCATTTCCCCTGCCCCACTCCTTCGCATACATTTTAAGTATTTTCATAATCCAGCACTAACTAGCTTACGTGAAATGGCAGATGATAACACCATCTCACCTGAAGCGTCATGGGCAGCCAGCACTGCGTGGCCATGGGTGACAGGGCTGACGGGCACCGGGGGGTGCGGGCATCCCCGTGCCCAGGGGAAGCGGGGCTGGCACCCAGGCACCCCAACATGAGCCACGCAGCACGGGGCTGGTGTCACTGTCCCTGCCACAGTCACTGCCCCTGCGTGGAGAAGGGTGTGCAGGGGCACTCGTGGGGTGTCCTGGGGTCACCCTGCTTCGTGCTTGCCACCTGCCCTGCACTGACTCCTCACCTCTCTCTCCTCCCTCTTGCAGCTTTAACTTCTCCCAAACCCAACCTGATGGGCCTACCCAGCACAAGCGTCCCTTCGCCCGGACTCCCCACCTCTGGATTACCAAATAAGCAGCCCCCGGCCGCTCTGAGCTCGCCCACTCCGGCACAAGCCACGGCGGCCGTGGCCCCGCAGCAGCCGCCGGCAACAACCCCACAGCCGCAGCAGCAGCAGCCGCCCCCGCCGCAGCGCAAGGAGAAGGAGAGCGAGAAGGCAAAAGAGAAGGAAAAGGCACCCAAGGGGAAGGGGGACCCCCTGCCGGGGCCCAAGAAGGAGAAGGGGGAGGCGCCGGCAGGTGCCCTCTCGGCCCCGCTGCCTGCCATGGAGTATGCGGTGGAGCCTGCCCAGCTGCAGGCACTGCAGGCCGCCCTGAATTCGGACCCCACCACCTTGCTGACGAGCCAGTTCCTGCCCTACTTCGTCCCCGGGTTTTCCCCCTACTACGCCCCGCAGATCCCTGGCGCCCTGCAGAGCGGGTACCTGCAGCCCATGTACGGGATGGAGGGGCTCTTCCCCTACAGCCCTGCACTGTCGCAGGCGCTGCTGGGGCTGTCCCCCGGCTCCCTGCTGCAGCAGTACCAGCAATACCAGCAGAGTCTGCAGGAGGCATTGCAGCAGCAGCAGCGGCAAGCGCAGCAGCAGCAGCAGCAGCAGCAGCAGCAGCAGCAGCAGCAGCAGAAAGCGCAGCAGCCCAAAGGAAGCCAAACCCCCGTCCCCACGGGGGCTGCCACCCCGGACAAAGACCCTGCCAAAGAACCCCCCAAGCAAGAAGAGCAGAAGAATGCACCCCGCGAGGTGTCCCCCCTCCTGCCCAAACCCCCAGAAGAGCCCGAAGCGGAAGGCAAGGGCGCGGACTCCCTCTGCGACCCCTTCATCGTCCCGAAGGTGCAGTACAAGCTGGTCTGCCGCAAGTGCCAGGCGGGCTTCGGCGACCAGGAGGCGGCCAGCGACCACCTGAAGTCCCTCTGCTTCTTCGGCCAGTCCATGGCGAACCTGCAAGAGATGGTGCTTCACGTGCCCACCGGCAGCGGCCAGGGCAGCGGCTCGTACCAGTGCGTGGCGTGCGAGAGCACGGTGTGTGGGGACGAAGCCCTCAGTCAGCATCTCGAGTCAGCCCCGCACAAACACCGAACAATCACAAGAGCAGCAAGAAACGCCAAAGAGCACCCCAGTCTATTACCTCACTCTGCCTGCCCCCCCGACCCCAGCACCGCATCTACCTCGCAGTCGGCCGCTCACTCAAACGACAGCCCCCCGCCCCCCCGGCCTCCCCCGGCTTCCCCCCACGCCTCCAGAAAGCCCTGGCCCCCGGCAGCCCCCCGCGCCCCGCCGGGGAAGCCGCCGCCGCCGCCTTTCCCTCCTCTCTCCTCATCTTCAACGGTTACCTCAAGTTCATGCAGCACCTCAGGGGTTCAGCCCTCGATGCCAACAGACGACTATTCGGAGGAGTCTGACACGGATCTTAGCCAAAAGTCAGATGGACCGGCGAGCCCGGCGGAGGGGCCCCGGGACCCCGGCTGCCCTAAGGACAGTGGTCTAGCTAGCGTAGGAATGGACACCTTCAGATTGTAAGCTTTGAAGATGAACAATGAAAATTTAAATAAAAAAGTTAATAACAAACCAATTTCAAAAATAGACTAACTGCAATTCCAAAGCTTCTAACCAAAAAAAGAAAAAAGAAAAAAGAAAAAGCGTGGGTTGTTTTCCCATATAACGATGCCGGTGGGTTTTACATTTCTTTTTTCCTTTCCTTTTAATAAAATAAAACTTAAAAAAAAAAAAATCTGTTACATTTGTCCTTTCGAAGGTACTGTTGGTCTGGGAGACGAAAGCCCGTGCTGCCTCCTTACTGTCTTCGGAGCTTAAGCCCCTTGTATATTGCCCCTTTTCAATAACGCCCCACGTCGATAGCACAGCAGAGGCCGGCATGCACTGTATGGGAAAGCAGCCCACCTTGTTACAGTTTTAAATTTCTTGCTATCTTAGCATTCAGATACCAATGGCTTGCTAAAAGAAAAAAGAAATGTAATGTCTTTTTATTCTCAGGTCAATCGCTCACACTTTGTTCTGTTTTCAGAATCATTGTTTTATATATATATATATAATTTCTTTTGTTTGTTTTTGGGTTTTTTGTTTTGTTTTGTTTTCGTTCCAGAAAAGGTTGGGTTTTTTGTTTTTGTTTCCTTTTTTTTTTTTTTTTTGTTCGTTTGTTTGTTTTTTTGTTAATTTAAAATGGGCAGAAAGTATTCAAGAGAAAATCAATGTGAACTGCTTTAGCTTTTCGGGGATTCTAAGGGTAGCTTTTCTGCTGAAGCCAATTTCAAGGGGAAAAGTTAAGCACTCCCACTTTTCAGAAAAAAATAAACCACAAAGAGTGTTGAGGACTCGGAGCTTAAAAAAATAAGTTTTAAAACAACTGACTTTCTGTATTTATGATAGATATGACCATTTTTGGTGTTGAGTAGATTGTTGCATTGGAAATGAACTGAAGCAGTATGGTAGATTTAAAAGAAAAAACCCTTTTGTGTACATTTAGCTTTTGTATGGTCCAGCTGACGGCTTCTCATTTGATGTTGTCTTGTTCATTCCTAGCCAGATAGATTGCAATCCATTGACTCGCCTAAGCTTTTCTCCCCTTTGTACCTTTACTCCCCGTTTTCCCCATCCTGTAATCTTCCACTTATGGTTGCTACCTTCATTTCTTAGAGGGTGGTTGCATAATTATTTTATAAAAACTAAAGAAAGAAGTTCAAAGGGTTTTGGGGGGTCAGTAGGATCCCTTGCAGAATATTTTTTGTTGGGGGTTTGAAACTTTTTAAGGCGTATACATACAATTTACCTATGTCTGTTACCCTTGTGCACTTATCTCTTTCTTATTTTCCATTTTTCCTGTTTTTGTTTTTTTTTCCTCTTCTTTTCCTCATTTTGTAAATGCTTCAAAGACTCTGTTCCTAACTATAAGCATTTGTTTCTGTTTGTGTAATTAGGCTGCACTCTGTTCCTTCTTTTGAAAAAAAAAAAAAAAAAGTTTTTGTTACATTTTTTTTCTCTAAAGAAAATTCATGCTTTAAATAAAATCCAAAGACATACCCTTTCACCACTGGTGCAGAATGAGCAAAAAGGATTCTTTTTACTTGAGAATTTGTTTCTGATTTAAACAAACAAGTCTAAGTTTAAATAAAGAATAAAAAAAGTACCCAGGTTGTTATCTGTGCTTCTTCTGCAAGCAGAGAGACAACTCTTAATAAAAATCCAGCATACCAAAAGGCAGGTTTCAGTTCTGAAGTTGTGTCCCTGTGCTAGGCAGCCTGAGCAGTGAGTGCCCAGAGACGCAGCTAGCGATGCACAGAAAGAGGCTCTCTGTGAGGCGTTTGTGCTTACGTTGATCTCTGTGCTCCTGTTTGTGGAAAACACGCCGACATACACGCACACACGCACGCACGCACTCACACGTCTTTTGTGGTCTGGACTTTGAAAGGAAAACTTTGTGCTGCTAAAATGTAGATTCTGGAGACAAATAGATGCTTGCTTTCACTTCCGTAGCCAAATGTCAACAGAAACGGTCTCCTTTCCCCCCCGTTTCCTCTTCCCCGAAAGTGTGAGAGCCTTCTCCCTGTCATCCTCATCCTCCTCCTGCTTCAAAGGGAACTTCGAAGACTGTGAACGCAGGTTCCTCCCGCCGCCTTCGGGCTTCTCCTCCCAGGGCTGAAGCCGCTCATCGACTCTGCAAGAGACTGGAGCATCCTGAGAGACGAACGTGGGTTTCATTTTTTAGCGGGACTCTTTTATTTTTACAGATTTTTGGTTTTAGTTTGATGAAAGACTAGATCCTGAACTGTTGTACATATTTCTAACTAGGCTAATGCACAGTGCAAATTCCTTTTTTAATTGTTTTTTAAGTAGACGATACTAAAGAGAATACCATCTAATATTCCTACCAGTATCCAGTTGTAGCATAAGGTGTCAAAAATGAAAACAAGTACACAAAATGCGTTTGCTGTTTTAACAAACTGTTTTCTTTTAACAAAAGTTCTTGTATTTCTCCCCGTGTTTGAGATGAACATTTTTTAAATTCTAAAGTTGTACAGTTTTGTTTTTCCATTATTTTATCTTGTTTGTAATTCTATGAAATATATATATATATATATTTTTTGCCATTTAACTGTTGTATGTTACTCTGTCTGTATCATATAGAAATTTTTCTGTTTGTTCTGTTTTTTGATTATGTGATACAAGTTAACAATTTAACACTAGCTTTATCTGTCAAATTCTGCGAGGTCTCTTTGAAATCCTTTTGTTTTGTTGGTTTTGTTTTGTTTTTGTTTTTTTTTAATTATATTGCTTGGTCATAGTGCAATTTCCCTCTCCTTCTTCCCCCTCCTCCTTCCCACCCACTAAAAGGTTTTATAAATTCATTTCCTTGTATTTTTTGTAAATGTTTCTAGAGACTTCCAGTGCGAGGTTGCCTCCTCCTCTCGCAGTCCCCACGCTATGGGGTGGGATGGCCGCGGGATGCGCCGTTCCCGGCTGCCTGAGGCCGACGGCTGGGACTGGATGCCCCCCGCCCGGCGGCCCCATGGGACCCCACGTCCCAGCCCCACGCCCGCAGAGCCATGGTGGGAGCAGGGGCGGCCCCGCGGAGCCTTTTTGAGATCTGCCCTTGTCAGCTAAGGTCGGAAGGCCAGGGGCCGGGCAGAGCGGGGCAAGCAGGGCATGAGGAAAAGATTTTAAACTTAGCATTGAGCGGGTTTCTGTTTTATTTTTAATAAAAAGCTTTTTTAAGTGGTGAAGATGGCCAAAGTTTCATACAACTGAGAATAAAGTAAGGCGTAAGGCGTGTTGGGGCCACCCGCGCCCGCTGGGCAGGCGGGGCGGGAGCTGGCGAGGGAGGCACCGGCACGGCCAGCACACTCGGTGTTCGTGGAAATATATTTTGCTTTAGAAAAAAAAAAAAAAAAAACTTTTAAATAGAAGCAGAAATTGGGTTGGTTGGTTGGTTGGTTGGCTGGTTGGTTGGTTGGTTGGTTGGTTTATTGGCGCTGAGATACTGCCCACTGTGAATCACAAAGCTTTGACTATTTTTTTTGTTTTTATTTCTGGGGGGCGAGTTTGGGTAGAACAGAAAGCATAAATGAGGTGAAGAGGGATATGAACAGCCTTTGCAATGTACAAAAAATAGAGCAAGTGAAACCAAAAATGATGTTCTTGGTGTTTTTCTATAATGTAGTCTTGTTAGCTTTTTTTGTTACTGTAACAATGCTGATCTCGAACTGTACCAAAATACATGGAGACTAACAGAAACAGAAACCACATGGAACTTTCAAAACTTTAAAAAGATTTGTCACAAAAGACTTTGTTGTCATAGTTGAGTTGACTGTAGATGGTAATTGAATATACTCCTTTGGAAATATTTCATCACGTATGTTTCCTGCTCATTGTGATACATTAAAAAAAAAAAAAAAAAATGAGCAAAAGCTCTCGTCTCCAATGTCCCCGCTTGTGCGGTGCAGGGTCTGCGTCGGGTGGGTGAGCGGCGCGCGGCACGGCGGGACTCGTGCGTCCACCTGAGGCCGCGCACCCACGCCGACGGGCGGGTGCTCGCACGGAGCCGCGTGTACGTGTGCACAAGTCCTCGTGCCGTGCCGGTACACGCACAGGCACACGCGCATCCGCTTTCTCCCCGAAGCACCTGGGTGTCCGAGGGCCCGCCAGTGTGGAAGTGCTTGGGCTGATGCTGTGAATTAATGCGAACGTGGAAGTAATGAGCCAAATAGCGCAATTCATATTATGGCTTTGGGATGCATTGTGTATGAAAAAGACATTATAAGTGCATTCAATTTTACTAAATGATTGTGTAAGAATTCTGGGCATACTGCTGTAATTAATGGTTAAAGGGAAAGCATGATGCCCATAGGAGCTGAGGTCATCTTGAAACCTGTAGACTAGAAGTGAACTAGAATCACCATCTGTCTTCTACCGATTAAACCAAAAGGAGACGAAGGTAAGAAAGGTGAGTAGCTGATTCACTGCTCCTACCTTTGCTTGTGGTACCTCTATCTCCAGAGCAGAGCTTGAGCAGGGACAAACACTTTTGAAACTGCCGACTGTTAAAAGCACATTTCTTTTACCAAAATTTGCCCCTTGCAGCAGAAAATGTTTGAAATTCATTAGTAAGGGCCACATCCAAGAGAGAGCCTCAGGGGCTACCATTCATCTCTAATTTATAACTGCAGCAATAAATAATTAAAAAAAAAAAAAAAAAAAAACAGGTGGGATGAGAAGTGTGTTTAGTGTGGGTGTCCTTGGATGGTCTGCTGCTGCCTTTGCAGCGAGGGGCTTCCTCTGCCTGGGGGAGCGGGAGCCCGGAGCTGCAGCTCAGCCAGAGCAAGGAGGTTGCAGGGAGGAAATCTTGCAGCTATTGAGGACATGGGGGTGTTCTTTAATTAATGAGGACAGCACATTGACTTGCAAGCCACTAAGTTCAATAATAGGGTTGCTGATGTGCCTTCATGAAAAAGAAAATGGAAAAAAAAAAAATAAATAATACAGATTCAGGCTCCAAAAATACATGAATTATGAAATAAAGCAGGTCAAAATTGCCAAGCCCCCAGTGACTCCTAGCAGTACAGTCTAACCTAACCAAGTCATCCAGGACTTAGCCCAAGCACGCAGCCCTGGGAGCAGGAGGTGCCGCTCCTCCAGGCTCTGAGAGAGCAAGAGCAAGTGCACTCAAATGCGCCCTTCAGCTCAGCACCCCAAAGCCATCAACAGCAACAAAATCATACTGACTGTGTAGTGGGCAGCTTTTGGGGCTTTTGTAGCTTTGTGTAATGGCTCAATGTTGCTTGCACATTTTTCCTTGTCAAATAATTTCTCTTCAGAAGGTCTATAGAAGAGCTTGGCTGGGTTTTCCACTAGTAAGTGCGCAGGGCTCTTTGAGGATAGCCGTTTCTGGCATATGGAGCTGCAGTACTTCAGGAGACACAGTCTGGCAGGCTACGTATCTATTCCACAAATCAAGTTATGAAGTGTGCATATTAGCTAGCTTCATATTTGTTAAAAAAAAAAAAAAAAAAAAAAAAAAAAAGAACAAAACCTAAGCATGTTTTGGGAAGAGCAGGTCTGGTGTGGTACAGCCAGGCTGAATTTATTGGGATTTATCGCCTGGCTCAGAGCCCAGGTACAAAAGCATTGAGCCCAGGCATTTAGCAGCGATATGGCTGCAAACCAACAACTTCAAAGAGCAGACACTGAGCAGAGGGGGTGTGTTCAGGTGCAGAGGTTCCTCCTCTCCTCCCTGCCCAAGGGAAAGCTGAGCCCCCTGACTCAGCCACAGTTTCCCATCCTTGCGGGCAGCAGCCAAGCCTCTGGCACAGGGCCTGCTCCTCCCTGCCACCGGGCTGCCTGCTCCTGTCCCAGGCTTGGGTCTTGCATTTCCCCTCTGCTGTGAGGTGAGGATCTGGATGGCCTCCTGGCTGATTTGTTGTGGGGTTTTTGTTTTGTTTTGTTGCTGTTGTTTTCTAATGGAAAAAATCCATTCTGCATTTTCTACAAACAGATGGGACTGCAGCAGGAACGGGGTCACCAGCACTACCCTTCCACTGGTGTTTGCACTGTACCGCGTTAATGACTTCAGTGTTGTACAGAGACCTGCAGTTTTGTAAGTTTATTATGTAACATTGCTATTTATTCCTAGGTTGAATTCCAGTTAAAAACAGCTATGCTTGAGAAAGCATCTCTCTAATGCTCAGAAAGGTGTAAATGGCTAGTAGCTGCACAAGCCGCAAACTAAAAACCGCTGCAAGTGCCTATCTGTTTAGAGTAGTGCATCAGCTGAAATTGTGCAAACCTCTGACAGAAATAAAAAGGTTTTTCCATGCTGTGATTCTGGTAAGAGGAGACTGGGAGTGATTTTTTTTAATAACCTTTCACTGCCATCACCTTAAAGACAAGAAAGAGACTTAGCTCTTTCTAGTACACTCTTACAGGCCCAAAGAAAAATAATAATAATAATAATAAAAGCAGAACAATGATCACTTGTCTGCTCAAGACAAAAATATTGCAGATGTGTTTTGAGCAGAGTTGCTGTCTGGAGGACGCTTCCACCTTCCAGTACAGCTTGCGGTTTGCTGTTATTCACAGAGGAGAAGAGGGGACTTTGCCATCTGTACAGGGCTCAGCTGGGCCGGGGAAGCGGCCCGGGCAGTCCCCACCACAGACCCAGGCTCCAGGTGAGGCAGCAAGGACAAAGCTCAGTGCCACCAAGTGACAGAAGGGCTGCATTTGTAGATGTGTCTTGGACACAAAGAGGCTGATCCCAGGGACTCAAGCAAGACCAAAAGAAACCCCCAAACCCTGCCAACTCCCAGTGAGACCATGAGGAAGTGCCTGCCCTTCTGCCTTTGCTGCAGGAGCCCAGCGCCCGGTGCATCACAGGAGCATTGGGGGGGGGGGGTGAGAGAGGACACGGATGGACAGAGAGGGACTGGCCCTGCAGCCCTCACTGTCACAGCAGCCCACGAGCAGCATGGACACCCCCTGTCTCTCCCAAGAGCAGCAGATCTGGCCATGTCACTTCTGCAGCCAGGTCCCTGCTGAACTGAGCAGGGTCCTGCATTAACCTCTTTGCTAAATGACATGTGAAGTCTGCTAAGAAAGCTGGCTTGTCTAATGCAGACAGATGCTCTGAGAAACTGCCACCAGGCTCAGGCTGTGCCAGCAGTGGTGAAGGGTTAACTCCATCAGTACTTAAACTACAAATGTGGAGCCCATTCTCTCCTCCAAGCTCGTTAACAATGTACACCTGATGATCTAAAGCACTAGAGAGTCATTTTAATTAACGCTCTGCCAGAGGGGATGTGGTGAAGACACTGATTTCACTCCAATGACTTTCTATTTTGGTATATTGCAGAATCGGTGCATTACTTCCCCAGGCTGATGCGGTGAGCTAATCTGACAGCTGCACGGGCTCTCCCGGGGCAGCTCAGTGCCGAGGTGCTGCCACCATCCCTGGCCGAGGACGTGGCTCCCCGCCAGGCTGCACAGCACTGGCCCCAGCGGCTCGTCCCTGCTGTATCCATGCTTGGTCCCTGGTGGGACAAGGCCGCCCTCCCCTACCACCAGTGGGGCGCGGGCACAGCGCAGAAACTAGAGGCAAAGCCTGGGCTGGGGGCACCCGGCTGTGCCCCCGTCTCTACTGGCCGCGGGCAGATGCAGCCCCCCCGAGGGAGCCCAAGCTGTGGAGGAGCTGCTGCCGGCGGAGCTCCAGCTCTCCCACGGCCTCTGCTGTGATGGAAGAGAGACTTCACACTGCGCCCCAGAGAAAAGATAGCGGTACCTATAAATGGTATTGTGCTGTTGGTTAGATGGTAGCATGATGTTACTTAATTAATGTTTTAATACCCTAGGCATCTTCTGTGCCGTATAATTCATATCGATTCAGCTGTGAGCATGTTCAGTTAAAAAGACTCTCTTTCCTAAGCAAACTTTCAATTATATTGAATTGTCACAGCAAAAAAGGGCCTTTTCTCAGCATGGGGGAAGGGATTCACTACCAAACTGCTGCCGGCCTGGCCAGGCACACACATGCACAAGCCCACACAGTCATGCACTCAGTGCACACCTTCCAGCCCCCTGAGCCACCAGTGCCAACTCCAGCACTGCAACACTGCCAGACGTCACCATGCCCAGTCAGCCGTGGCAATGGGGTTCCCTCCAGCCTGCGTCCAGGCAAAGCAGCCTGTCCTCTCCAGCTGCTGCTGGGCCCTGGGGAGGTCGGTCCCAGCCCTGTGCCAGAGCCTGCCACCAGCATGGGTACGCACTCCTCTGGGATGGGGCCAGGCGAGCGCCTTGATACACAGCCACTCTTGCCGGTGCCGTGGAAGCAAAATCACCAGCACCTAGCAAAGCAGTGCTTGGAGGTGCTGGCGATTTTTAAAAAAGATTTAAGTTTGCTTTCAGCAATGGAAGAATATCTTGTTATTGTGGAAAGAGAAAATGTCCCTGAGAGCAGAGAGACATGGCACAATGACTCGGCCACGTGTGTCCTGGCAGCTTTGTCACCAGCCCCAGCCACAATCACAGCCTGCCAGCCCCGCTGAGCTCATCGTGCCCGGAATGGGGGACATGCAGGCTGCTCCCCAAACAGGCCATCTTTCTACTAAGGAGCTTTATTAAAGACTTCTATGTAGTTTCATAAGTAACAAGGAAAAGATAAAAAGTCTGTATTTTCATTACTCCTTATTTTGACAGTCCGCTGAACAAAAACACAAAGCGCATCTCCTGCTGCCCCTTGCTCCCTGACTCTGCCTCTTTCTCCCATGGAGTTCAAATTAAAGAAGGCGAAAATTGAAGCTGTTGTACGCAAGGCGATTGCAACATGCATATTTGATTTTTATGATGGATCTAAATTGCTGAATAAGGCCGTGGAACAAAGGGAGACTGCGGCTTCCTGCCCATCACAGACAGGCAGCCACTGCAGAACAAAAGCGCCAGCCATTAGGGGCTCAGCAGGGAGACACATTATATAAATGACTTTGTTTCTCTGCCCCTTCCCCCCCACGGGGTGCTCCGATTGGAGCTGGGGGGCTCCTGATTTGCACAACCCGGAGAGAGCATGCGGCTGGTGCGGAGCTGCAGCCATGACCCAGCGCGCTGCAGGGAGCCCAGCGCCCTCAGCCGCCCCCGCCCCGGGTGAGCCAGCCATGGCGATGGCCTGCCTTCCCTCTCCTCTGGCAGCTTGCTGCAAATTCCGTGTTCCTCCTGCTGACAGGGCCATGGGTGTCAGTGCTGGCATCCCCGGGGCCACGCAGTGCTCCGGGTTGTGGGACAGCTGTGGCTGCGTGGGAGCCCCTGGCAGTGTGGTGGCCCTGGTGCCACGCCACGAGGACACCTTCATGCCTTGGGTGGCACGTTGGCGGGTGGCACCTGGGCACCGGTGCTGTGTGGTCCTGAGTGAGGGCCAGGCCAGGCAGCTGTAGTGGTTCCACGGTGGTTCCGGCACGGCGCAGTGGCGAGGCGCACAGAGGGACAGCCCGCGCCCCAGGACAGTGCGTGCGGGCCTGGCCGGGCAAGGGGACGAGGCTGCCCCAGTGGCAGAGGCAGGCTGTGCACCTGGCCAGGGCCGCTGCTCTGACCCCGCACTCACAGAAAATGCCTCCCATGCTCAGTACAAGGCACTGGCGAGGGAGGCGTCGGGCGGAAGATCTGCGACTTCTCAGTCTGCAGCGGAAGGCGCTTGACAGGGAGGGCTCTGGTTAGGCTCAGGGAGAGGGCTTCCCACCGCTTCCTTGGAGCTGCCGGGAGAGGCAGGCTGCAGGGAGCTGGTGGGCTCCTTGGTGAGGGCTGCAGAGAAGCACCATGAGGCCATTCCTGCCGGACTTGCTGGAGAGAAAACCCCAGAAACTATGCTCAGAAAATCAGCTGCCAGCTTGCACTGTTTTCTGCCCAAAGCAAATCTTGGTGTTTTCCTCTCTAAGCGGCGTGCAGCCTCCGTGCATAGCGACTCCCAAGAAAAGCCCTCGCTGAGTGCAGGTCCCCTCCGGCCGTGCTGGTGCCCCCGCGGGCAGCACGGGGCTGGCAGTCCCTGCGGCCTCCCAGGCCTCCTCCTGGGGCTCCCCTCCTGGCGCAGGCACCATCCACGCGAGGGAGGTTCTGCTTCCCAGGGCAGCCAAGGGGTGAGCAGGCGGCACAGGGGAGAGGAGGAAGAGGGAGACGGCTCAGTTGTGCTGAGCACAGCAGAAAGAACAGAGGGAGCTGCTGCTGCAGACACAGGGCTCTGTGTCCCAGCCTGACTCACGTCGGTGGTCTGGGGGACCAGCAACAGTCCTTGGACCTGTGCCTGAGTAATGTGTGCTGACAAGAAACTCTCATGCCCCTGGCACTCCTGGGGCCTGTCCATGTCCTTCTGTGCCAGCCGGGCACCGGTGCAAGGATGGGGCAGGATGCTGCCCTTTCGTGCCTGTCTCAGCCCTGAAGCATGAGCACAGGGATGCCCAAGGAGGGTCCAGGATTCAGCCTGTGTATTATGGCCACGGCTGTGTGAAATGCCTTCCATTCACCACGGTGGACCTGAAGGTTTGCTGCAAAGGGTTCCCTGAGCCCTGTGGACACATCAAGGCTGGTCCACGTTGTGTTGGTGCCCAGAAGGGCTCAGGAACCAGCACCATCCCGCTGCAGGGGAGGCTCGGGGCTGGGCTGGCTGTGGCCCTCATCTGGCTGCGTGAGCACTGTGCTGCAGGGTGCTGGAGTGCTGCTCAAACTCATCAGCTCATGCTGCAGATGTGACACACTGCTGGAGGAAAGAAAACAACTGGCCAGACCAAACACGTGCTTTCCTTCTCTAATGCATCCTCTCCTTGTTCCCACCTCCACTGCCCATCGTCCCCCCTCTGAGCTGCACCAGGGAATTGCATGCTTTGGTAACAGCATCCTAATGGATTTCCCCTATTCCCATCCCCACCCCCATGCTTCCAGAGAGGGGAATGAAGGCGTGAATTCAGATGAGAGGGCTGCCGGTGGCCTCCTGGTGCTGCTGCCAGGGTGCAGCTCTTCACACACACCACAGACCTCGGCACCCTGCCCTTTTGCAGCACCGCTCCCCACCAGCTGCTGCAGAGATATGACCGGCGGGGCTCTTGCCTTGTTTTTGCTGGGAGAACATTGGCAGTACTTGCACCAAGAGGGCATGGGAGACTCGGGGAGGTTTTCCTGAGTAAAATCCTGGGCTGGCTGGGGAGGAGATAGGAATACCCCTGCACAGAGGGACCAGAGGGTGTGGCTGCAGGGAAGTCTGCTTAGAGACTGGGAGAAAGCTGAGGTCAACTTGAAAGCCAGAGGGGACTGGGAGCACTGCAGGTGGCATTGCTATGGACTGCTGCATGTGTTTAGCTTTTTAAAGTTTGATTTCCATGACCTTTTTTGCTGCTGGCCGATGTTCCTCCAGTGCCACTCCCAGCACTGGATCAGGTTGTGCTTTCCCTGCTAAGGAGCTAAACTGAGATGCTGTGTGTAAGAAATGGGAAGTGACAAGATATGACCGAAGCATTGGAAATCAATCCAAACTAAATGTGCTTCTTAACTATAAGTGAACAGTTGAAAACAATCCTCTTTTATAGCCATGGAGATAAATACTCTGTTTTTATTAGGAAAAAATTGCTTTGGACTGAATAAAGTCGTTTGATTAACAAGTCAAAGCAGATGGTTTATTGATGTTTCAGAAAGGAGTTTACAAGGTCTAGTGAAAAAAGAGACCCAGCTCTGAATTAACAAATTACCCTGGTATATGGGACATTGACAGTTCACAGCTAATAGATTTATGGGCTACTGCTGGGTGTTTCATCCCCATTTGGTTTATTATGATAAAATATTGGGGCAGGAGTAACCTATAGCCTCATTGCAATATACTGTATCGACCCCTGACCCTGAGAACCTGACAGCAAACCTATATATTAGATTCTTAATTTGTCTTAATCTAACAGGATCAGCTTCCGTGCTGTAATTATTTTCCAAAGGCAATTGTGGGAGTGTGGGGGTGTAAGAGATGCAGGTGAAGGTGGATCACTTTGTCTATTGCACTGGACATACAGTTAAACTGCTGAAGACCTGAGAGATCACTGAAGGAACAAGGCAGAGCATCAATGTCCCATGAAGCAGGACATGACATTGAGAAATAATATAATTCTCAGGTGCAGTAAATCACTCTCATAAAAAAAAAAATACCATGAGGCACTAAAATACCATGAGGTACTAGCAGCACAGTCTGGAAATGTACACAGACCTTTACTGGAAACACAAAGACTTGAAGAACTGGTGCAGAAGAGTAGGGCCTTCTTCTGGATGCTATCACAGTGGCTTTGCACCCCCTTGCCCTCTCCATGGCTTTCCAGAGACCAGTGGTGTCCTGCAGGCAAGTTTGAGTCTATGGTGGCTGAGCCTTTACGTCTGGTATTTTGGGATTAAAATGCACTCATTGCATGCTTCGGTGTGAGTAGTGGTGTGTTAGCTAACAGCTTAGGCATGTGTGCTGCCCTCCTTTACGCTTTGGGACTAACCCAGTGGCTGTATCTCCAGCCCAGTATCAGTGCTTGGGGCTGTCAGATCAGGTCGGCTGCTGGTCAAGGAGAGCTCGTTCCTGTGGCTAAGTCCAGGCAACAGCTACTGACGCCCAAGAATACATTCAGTTTTCAAGCAACCCTCCCCGCACTTATGGCCACAGCACACAATTATAATCATGTGCTGTGTCCACCCTGCCTGCCGCTCCATAGCAGGGTCAGGTATGTGAAGGGGTGCCAGGCCCTGCCAGCCAAAGCACAAAGATGAGAAGCAGGAGGAAGGTCTCCAAGCTCTGCTATATTTGCTGAAGCAATTAGTCTTGAGGACTTGATATAAAACACTTTAGTCCTCCTCTTGATTCCCTGTGCTTACCTGCACACGGCACCTGCTGCAAGAGCGTTCTCACCTTGCTGCCTCTTCAATGGCTGCTCCAGCAGGTGAGATGATATGGGCATTCTGCAGCTCAGGGCTTGCAATTTTTTGTAAAAAAGGCATGCAAAAGCATGCCTTGGCTGGTGCCATTTGCACTGTACTGGCCCTCCCGGTCCTGTCCTGCCTCCAATGAGCTGGGCAGTAACAGGGCCAAGGGAGGCTCCCCAGCAGAGCTTATGGGGCTGTGGTAATCCTTACCTGTCCCCCACTCTGCTAAGCAATATCTGCATGCGTCTGAAGATGACATGGTGATAAATGGGGCACAAATGCATCTTTTATTGCTTCTACCACACGCTTGCGTTTGCTCTCTCTCTCTCTCTTTTTTTTTAAGGGACTGTTGGACTGCTGGATACAGGAATTCATATGATTTGTTCTGCAGCCATTTCTTCTTTCTCGCCTGTAATAGGATCCGCAGAAATAATTTAAAAAGCTGAAGGTAATTTAGTGTCTTCTTTACGTCTCTCCCCACACTTCCTATGAGTTCACCAGGTACCCTCTAGATGAACTAATCCTACTGTAAAATATTATTTCTAGGCTTTATTCATCTAATTTATTAACTGTCTGCAGCTTTATTTACCAGGTTCTGGATTAACTCTGAGACCAGTTACTACTCAGAGCTGCTGCTTGCTTGCTTGCTGTCTTTCATTCTGTTTATCTTTTCTTTGTAGAGGAGGGGCTCAAACATATACAAACTGTCCTGAGGTTTAGCAGATATTCCAGGGAATCACAGGGCTGCATCTCATCTTCTCTAGTAATTAGTTACTGTCTCACACCTCACAGGAATCACAGCAAACTTTCTTCTTTATTCCACTGCTCCCCAGAAAGCAGAAGGAAACTGACAAGATCATTTCAATGTTTGAAATTACAACTTTCAATCTCACCCCAAACACAGCTCAGTTCA
Organism: Aythya marila; assembly: GCF_965140915.1. Lineage (NCBI taxonomy): Eukaryota > Metazoa > Chordata > Aves > Anseriformes > Anatidae > Aythya > Aythya marila. The sequence continues at coordinate 21,410,475 of NC_139053.1, forward strand.
TGCTCAGCTCACAGCATGAGGGCTCACTGCCCTCAGCAGCAACCTCTCTGCTTGCTGGCACCCCATGGAATGCAATGGAAGCCAGACCCATGACCGGGACCCTACATGCTGCCAACACGCAAGCAACAGTCAAACCTGGAGGAAAAAATATCTCCTTGCATTGATATTGATAACAGTATGCTGTCAGAAACAAACCGTTTAACTTTATTACCTTTGGGGAGCTGTTTTACATTTATTTCTTTTTCATTTTTTTCTTCTTCTTTAATTTTCAGAGAGTTGTACCACTGAAACATAAGTGCTGTTGTTACTACCGTTACAGTGGTTAACACGGTAGTATAATTCTAAAATCCTGACTGTATTAGCTTATCCTCACTATTATTCTGTTCTGTTACTTCACGAGTTGCATGTTGTCTGTCTGTGATTTACAACATATTTCTCATATAAATTGCTTTAATGGGCCCTTTGTCTGGGCTACATTGCATGGCAGACAGCACTATAAGGTGTCTTATGAACGAAGTTATAGAAAAGATTAAAAAGACTACAAACTATTGTGTGTGAGCTGAGGGATCGCTCCTCTTGTTATGGTGCAGACATGCAAGGAGTACAGTTAAGGGCTGCGTGTACAGTCTTGACTTCATAGCATTTCTCATCTTGAGTGTTCAGCTGTGGAGCTCTGCTATTTTTGTAATGAAGTATTTTCTAATGGAGTTTGAAGGGATGTCTGGAAACATCCTGGAGCACTAGGGGTAGATGGATGGGATGGGGGGAGAAGTGCTCAAAGCATGCCCTCTCCTGACCTGGCCTAAGTGCTCCCTTGCACTACCCGCCTGTGGACTCACTGCTCTTCTGGCCACCACGCGGGACCAGCCTCGCATGCCTTGCAGTGCTGTGTGTTTCCAGCTATGGGCCCACGTTGTTGCAGTCCATATGTGTGAAGCTGTTGCAGCTGTGAGCACATGCCACAAATGAGCTCCACCAGCTTGTTATGCCTCAGTGAGGGCACCCTGTGGCAGTGGAGTCATGCACTGTGTGGCGAATAGCCAGCACTGTGCATGGTCGGATTACTGCTGGCACGTGGAACTGTGTCACCAGCTCACAAGTTCATCTGGCAGCTTGCTGCGGTCGCTGCAGGACTGTCAGAGGCGCGGCTGGCAGGCAGGTAGAGGTGCAACGCCCGTTGGCAACCTGTTGGACCACGCTCTCCAGGAAAGATAGTTTTGATGCATTGTCCTGGCCTCCTGCCACTTCTCCTTGGTAAGGGTCTATTTTATTAACATTGTCAAGACTGTAGGTCTATGAGGACACAGATGGAAGTCTTCTCTCGATTCATTGACTGGAGCAAATCACTTACTAGGAAGCAATTCCAGCTTCAGGCCTTGGCTTGATTCCAAACTGCGATGGGTCTAAGTCTATTAGTCGCAATAAAATAAACTGGGAGTCGGTCTCTGGTGGGCTTCCTTACACCCATGCTTGGACACTGCAGGTTTGACGTCAGGCACTAGGTGACCAGAACAGGACACGCCCATGGTGCATTTCTGCAGACTTGGTCAAATTAATGTGTCCTTGAAGGAGAAAGAAAAGGATTTTTCCTGACTGAGGCATTAGCTACATCAGCTACAAATAGCAGCAGATGTCCCTGACTGTCGTAATCAGCTTATTAAAAACAGTCTGAATTTCATACACTCATGAATGGCAAATCAAAGCCAAACTATGTAAAGGAATGTTTTACTTTTCAGTGAGGATCAATGCTGTGCCTAATTTCAAGTTTTTGACCCCTGTATATTTCAGCTGAAGGAATATCAAAAGAAAAACTTTCTGAAGATATTTTTCAAGATAGGAAAGTTTTGGTTACGAAGTTGTTGGAAAGTTACAAGTGATACAAAAAGAACTGCAGTGCAGTGGACATTATTATGAAATTTTATTGTAACGACCAGTGCCCAACAGCAGCCATAGGGGTGCTCTAATTCCCACAGTACTCTTTTCTTTGCACCTCACTGGATTTCACACATTAAAATGATATCCTAGTCTGTAAAAAGAATCAGGAACTGGACTTCCATGCCCAATACAACGTTATCCTAGGCATACAATCTTGTATGTGATTCATATACTTGGGTACAAGAACATTTTATAGTTGAGCTCCTTTTTATGTTTTTTGTTTGTTTGTTTTTCATGCAATGGTGGTGATGGTACATTGAGCTCAGGGCTTTCTTCTGATGAGCTAGACAAAGTAATAAATAAATAAGAAGTTTTTGTGCAGTAGGAGCTGCCCTGTTATTTCATAAGCATCTCGTATGCCTGAGGCTAGTGTGATTAGTGCAGGGTTAGTATGCATGCGCACATAGTTTATAAAGCAGTTTTGATTAGAAAGTCCAAAAAAGGATATTACATTTTTATTACAAAAATGTTTGTTTTTCTTAATTTCTCTTCAAACAGAAGACAAAGTTCCAGGCATTCTCTCGTTTTGCTGTCATACATCAGTTCCAGTGAAGGAAACGGAAGTGAATTTCCGTTGTTTTTTTTTCTCGATAAAGATCACAGACCAATGCTTTTTTTCTCACTCAGTTTCTCAGTTCCATCATTGCAAGTACTCCCCCAGCCAAGCAAAATGTCATCCTTCTAACAAGGATCTATGGCTGGAAGGAACTGCATTGTCATTATTTATGCCCTTAGGATTCCTGCAAGCTTGATTCATTCTCTGCTTCTCTACCAAGAGTGCCAGGACAGCCTTGCAGCTCATTTGCTTCCTATGATTTAGCATTTGTCTGTAAATTACTTTTTTTTTTTTTTTTTTTTTTTCCTAAGGTACTGGGTTTTCCATGTGGTCTCATAAACAGCTGTCTGAATCGTGCAGGCTTCCAGCTCCAGAGCTTGGCTTGCTCTTTGCCTGCGTTAGTGCCATCTTCACGGTTCTGGGGCTGGCTGCGCTTCCAGGCGGGCGAGCCAGCGGCTTCTCCTGGGGCCGGACACTTCCCCTGTGCAGAACTGATCGGTGTCCGGCTCCGAGGCAGCAGCAACTCCTGCAGCTCGGAGCAGGCGCTGCCTTCCCAGCCCGCACCTGTTCCACACCCCGTGGCACCAACGCTCTCAAGGAGATGCGGCACGGCCCGGTACGGCACGGCCCGGCACGGCACGGCCCGGTACGGTACGGCACGGCCCGGCACGGCCCGGTACGGTACGGCCCGGCCCGGCACGGTGCGGCTGGGATCAGCCCAGCACGGCCCGGATCAGCCCAGCCCGGCTCGGTCGCGGGCACCGCTGGAGCCGCCCCTCCAGGCCCGGGCGCGGGGCCCGGCCCGGCCGTCGCCATGGCAACGGACGCTCCACGCGCTTCCATTGCGGTTTTTTGCAGCCCCGCCCCTTCCCTCTGCTGTCCAATCGCCCACACGCACGGGCCCGATGCCGAGCTCCGGTTGGGCAACACTCACGTTCATCAACGCCTCCGGGACCCTTCGGGCTCGTGGGGCCTCGCGCGCGGGAAGGAGAGGGGGTGGTCGCAGCCGGCACCGTCCCCGCCCTTGGCGGGTGTTGATTGGCTGTCCGGCGCCTCGGGGCGGGGTTTCGCGCCTCCCTCCCAGGGATTGGGTAGCGCCGCCGTCAGTAGGGGGCGGGCTGCGAGGGGCGCTTGGCGCGCCCGTTCGAGCGGTGGCGGCCGCGGGGCCGGGTCCCGGCGGTGCCCGGGGCTGCCCCCGGGGTTGCCCCCGGGGTTACGGGCAGCCGAGGGGCTGACCCCGCGGCGCGCAGCCGGCATCTTCGCGAGGGGCCCGTTCGGTGCCCGGGGTCGTGTCCGCCCCCCCCAGGCCGCAGCGGTGGCGGAGCAGCGCCGAGCCCCGCTGTGCCGGTGAGGAGCGAGCTGCGTTCCCTGCAGCGCTCCGGCCGCTCCGTGCCCGCGGCTGGCTGTGCTCCCTCCCGGTCTCTCTCCGCTCCTGCACGCCGCGGGGCTGCGGCCACGGCGCTGCTGGGGGCTCCGCGGGGCCGAGGCTCCCTCACTGCCCCGGGGGTTTCCCGGGGCTGGCTGCCCTGCTCCCGCCCGCGTCCCGGTCCCGCGGCACTCGCTGTGTTCGCATTGTGCTTTGCACCGTGGCTCGTAAGGTGCCCTCCGCCGCAGCTGAGCCCGCTAGCGGAGCGCAGCGCGGGCAGCTCGCCTGTCGGTCCCGCGGGGCTTTTGTCCGCACCATCGCGGAGCCATCCGGCAGAGCCGTGCTCTCTGTGGGTGACCCGGTAGTTCTCCGGGGAGACCTCCTTGTGCTTGACTCTGTTTAATAATGAATGCAGGGCAGATATAAACACAGTTGGCCTTGTGGTATTGTCGGAGATAATGGCATCTTACGTAGCATAAATTGTTCTCAGTTTGTTTAAAGATTGTGTGAAAATCTAGCTTTGATTTTGAGTTGTACACGTGGCTGCTGTCACAGCAAAGACCTCAGCATGATAGTCTTGATAACTGGAAGTCACAGGCACAACAGCCACTGTCCCACTTCTGAACTGAATAGGTTAGAGAGGGACAAGTAGCCCCTTAAATTTTTCCTAATTGAAATTAAAATCACACCAGCTTTTGTTCTATATAGCCTTACATTTCTTGTTTTCTATTTCTCATCAATTTTCCTTGTTTAACTTTGAAATTGCTTTTCATTTGCTTATACCAGCCCCTCAGGTATGCTTTCAAAAGTAGCCGAGAAGTCTTGATGTTATCCACTTGTATTTCAGAGGGTGAAATGAAGTACTTCTGGTGCTGGCACTGCTCAATTAACGTTACCAATTAAATCCTGTAAATATTCCTCTACTCTTAATGTAAAAACCACTGAAGGTGGGTTGACAGAAATCATTCACTTTCCTGTTGATATTTGTAACTAAAATAAGTCTATAAAGTGCTGCTGAATGCATCTGGAGTCTGTGCTTGCCTTCCATTCAAGCAGAGCAAATGCAATCACCTGTGCTCTTACCCGTTCTGAAGTGTCGGTGCACTTGAAAAGAACTGGATGATTTGTAGACAGAGTCTGTCCCAAGCCTCAGAGTGTAAGGAAAGGGCGCGTGGTTTCTTTTTCCTCTTTCTGAAAATCAAAACTATCATGTGGAATTCAACCGCCTTTGATTCCTCAGTCAGTGCTGATGTGGGGATAAGTAGGATCACTGGTGAGGAAAAGAAAGAAGTGGATATGACCTTGTTGAGAGAATCCAGTTCTAGAAAGCCAGAATATTCCCTGTGTTTTTAACAGGTATTTCTTAGGGGAAAATATGTGGGTTACAGCAGAAAGAACAGTTTAGTGGAAGTGATAAGAAGTTTGACTTAATTTTTGGATCATTTTACTTGTGGGTATTAGGGTGAAATAGAGCTGGGGCAAATGAAAGGAACTACCTTATTAGAAACATAAAGGCTAGTGACTGTATCTTGGCCAGTGTTCCCATTTTTCCAGTAAGCTGTCTGCTGTACGGAGGTGTATAACCCTAATGGCTTGTTGTATGCCATTAAAAGGTATTGTACACTCATAAAAGAATGACATTTTGATCAATGCTGTTAAAAGAATTACTGTCTTGACACAGAAAAGCTTTCCTGCTGCAAGTTTAAAAATATGCCTTTAAAAGCTTTTTATTGAATACCTTTGCATCCCTCAGAAATGTGCCATTTTGGCAGAGGGCTGCTCTGAAGTATTCCATGTTGTAACTTAAATGCAAGACCTTCTGTTTACCATCAGAAGGGAGCAAGGCGAGGCAGGTGTATTCACTTAACTACTGTCATGGGGACGAAAGAAAAAGCACCTTGAGCTACTTGTATGCAGTCTAAAAATAAGAACTCTCCACTTTTAAAAAGTCAAAAATCATTTGAAAGCTATTTGGTTTTGTTTTGCCATTGATTCCTGTCTGTCCCTCCAGCTTTGTTTGAGTGTCCCTTTGGACTTTGAAGCTGTATATTGATGTCGGAGGGAGGCAGGTGGTAGATAGGAAAACCACAAATGTCTTCATTGGAGCTGGATCCCAGCTCGCAGGCAGGTTGGCTGTATTCAGAGGAACTTGATTTGGAGATGCCTAGATGGTTCTGTTGTGGTAAAACAAGAGCTTCTTAATAGCACTAAAGGGAGATTTATGCTACAGAAAGTATTGGAGCTAGTGTTTAATCACAACTAAAGTAATGCTGTACCTGGTTTGAAGACGGCTAAAACTACAGCTGGTCAGTTAGCGTGGTTCAGCTGTATCTGCTATTGACAACTACTGCCGGGTGGGAACTTGAGGAATCCCCTCTGTGCGTCTGACCTGTGTTCTGGGAATTCGTGGTGGATCTGGTTTAAATAGGAGTGTTGAAGTCATAGCTTGGGAATCTGGAGCCATGGATGCAATGCCTCAGCTTTATCATAGTCCTTATGTATTCTTGTGAATTTCATATGCTCCTTCTGTCATTGTTTCAAATCCTCAGTTGTTGAGCTGGTGTGTGATATATTAAATACGTTATATATAAAGATGGATGGTTCAGCTGAAAGAGCATGGTACTGATATGGAGAGATACTAGGCAAGTCTTCTGAGGCTTTTTTTCTTTCTCTCTATATGTTTATGATCAAACCAAATAAATGCACGTTCTGGATGCAATTGGTATGTTTCATTCCTGATATGGGATTGTCAGCAGCTGGGTGGGATGTGAGTGTTATTTAGGCTTTGTAACAGGTGGAGAACAGCATAGCATTAAGTGGTATTTCTGTACATTGGACCAAAAAAGCTGTACAACTTTATGGTGGAAATTTTCTTCCTTTGAAGAAGGCAAAATGTTTAGTTGTACCATATGTAAGTAGCTCCGCTTAAGTACAACTTTTTAATATTTATTTCAGGAAAAGGCAATGTTAATACAGTGCGTTATCTGCAAAGGCAACGTACAAAGGGAAGAAGCAGAAGAGATTGCATATGTGTATGACAAGAGTCAAGATGCTCATCATAATGGCTTCCCAGTTGTCCTCCAGGTCCTTGAGTTTTGTCCAAGGTAATGTTCTGGTTGGGTGGGAGAAGCCCAAACCCTTACTTCTGTAGAGAAGTAAGAGAGCAGAGAGCCTGCTGGACTCATGTTGTTGATTATTCCCCATGCCAGCCTGCCAGGTCCTTTCTCATCTTCTCTGCAGCAAGGGGTCCTACCCGCTGCCAGCTGTTGTGTGCTGTTTTCTGACTAAGCCTCACTTGTGTAATTTTAGCTTTGGAGGATATTTGGAAGTAAAATTATCGCCATAGTCCTGTTTACCCACAGTATCTCAGTGAAGCTGCCTTTGAATGTTTTTCTACAATGACCTTTTAGAATACCTGCTTTCAGGATAGGCTACCAGCCAGTAAGTTTAGCTTAGACATGTTTTCTTACATTTAGCTATATTAAAAACTATGATCTTTGCTTGACTCTTCTTTACCAGGCAAACTAAATGGCTTTCAGTCATTGATCCTTGTTTTTATTACTCCATAATCTGTAAATTTGTTCGGCAATAGTCTTATACTTTTCCTTCGTGCATTGACAAAACTGCTGAATAATATAGGGTCAAGCTCTTGAAGGTGGGATAAAAAACCCGTTCTCTTTTTGTTTTCATATTTAATTGATACAAACTGGAAACACTTATTTAGTGTTTAGCCTCATCTGCAATTACATTCTGAGGGCTATCAGTCTCTAACCCACTTGATGTGTCATGTTGATTTTGAGTTTCTTAATCAAATGTCATTTTTCATCAAGTCAACCACCTTACAAAAATGTTATATCTGTGCTATTAATTAACAATAAACTTATAATTAAAAAATCAAGCTAGTCCAAGAATGTTTCTCATGAAAATTCATGTCATTACTATTATGACATGAATTACTCTCTCCAGTTCTTTCTTACGTAGAGCCTGCATTGGTCATTCTGTTACTCTGAAAACAGTGTCAGACAGACCAGATTATAGTTACTCAAATCACCAGATCTCCTTTAAGAAAAGTAACTGTTTCTCCCTGACCTCTCAAATTTATTGTGTTTTCCAAGACATGAAAAATGAGTATTAATGATCCAAACAGCTCTTCAGACAAGTTCTTTTTGAAGAACTTCCATTTTGAAGAACTTTCCATTTTCATGGAAATTGAAACCTAGATCTCTAATTCTTTCCCATTTGACCCAGTTCAAGTTACTCAATTTGTAAATGATCTAGCAGAGTCATGTAACTTCCTGTGGGACTTAAGTTTGCATTTTTCCTTATCAGTATGAGGCTTCCTAGATTTCCCCAGTTTAACAGGACAAATAGACAGCATTAAGTTTTCCATTTTGATCTTGAAGGCCTTGTCATTGTTTTTGGCATCTGTGGCTAGTCAAAGGTAGGATAGAAGCTGAGGGCCTAAATTTCCATGGGTTATTTCAGATGGACTACGTTGCTTTGGTTTGTTAGATTAATATTTTGATGTTAATCTTTATGGCTAAAACTAAATCTATAGAAATTGATCATGCAAACAAAGTGTAATCAATCCATCTAGCATAGAGGCTAATTGTTTGATACCAATATCTAGATCATATAGTTCTCAGAATAATTTAATTGCTTTGAGAACTCAACGGGAGTCTATCTCTTGGCAATGCAGGTAGGTAGTCCACTTTTTAGTATGACTTAAGAAAACATCAGTGTTTGACAGATTCTATGTTTATAGTATACTTCCCTTGGAGATGCATATAAAACACAAGTAGTTTTGCTCATAGATCAAAATTTTATTTTCTTATTTTCTTAAGACAAGCCTGAGGAGAACAATAACTGAAGGTTGAGTGATATAGTAAGAGGAATAAAGGGTGTCACAGTGCAAAATGGTGTCCCTTTGTGGAAAGGTTTATGAAAAATAAATGTGGTAACTCAAATGGAAAATAAGATGGGTGATGGATACCTGTTGAATGTCTCTCGGGAATAAGCAGCTCAATAAAACTAGTAAGATGAGACTAGGATGGTGTGTGTTTTCTTATTTGCTATAGTCTTGAGAAACACCTTTATGTTGCAAGTTGTGATAAGGGCATATGCTAAAATCTGGAATGTTCTTAGTGTAGGGCTTTCCTTATGTTGTACTAAACTTATTGAGGAGGAGTAAATCAAGCAGTAGTTCTAAGTGAGGCTTGTTTTTAAGTCTAGAGCTTTGATTGCAGTATAGGTATATTTTCTTGTTATGGGCCTTGCCTGAGGAATAGTATGCAGGGGATGCCTTAGTGAATCACACAGTGGGGAAAAAAAAGAGCTAGTTCGTTATGCTTTTCTTGTATTTTTAGAACTGCAGTTTGTGGGATGTTTTCTTTGTAGCTCTAGTGTTTGGGCTGTAGGGATTTCAAATCTTTCAGTGAGGGGAAAAAAAAAAAAAAACACACTTCGAATTCAGTTCAGAGTCTGATATTTGTTTTATTAGTGGAAATTTTTGTCTCCTGTGTCTTCCCCATTCTAGATAACCTTTTCTTGTCATCTAAGAAATTAATTTCTTTGTTGGAATCACTGCAAGTAAACTTGATAGCAGGAGTGCTGTTACTGAGGCAGCTTACAGAGTGATTTGCTAAGTACAGCCTCTTCATATAATGTGAAGCAGAAGTCGATTTATTGACCACTACTGGGATTTCAGGAATCTGTTGAACTACCTGTTTTTTTATCCTTCTCTCATAAAATTCACTATTGAATGCCTTTTTTTCTGGCATCCTGTTGGAAAGGATTCTCTTTGATATGCAGTTGTACAGTAACAGCAATCATTGCTTGCTACTCATTTCTGTACTATGGAGTTTGGCTTTTTAATAAAGTGTATACAAGGTCATTTAAGGTAGCTTTTGTGACATCAGACTCTTCAAAGGTTTTTCCTAAAATACTTTCCCACGCAGAGGAAACTGATGCTTATCTAAGCTGCAAAAATACTGTCTCTTTGGCCATGCTGTCAGTCCTTTTCAGAGAACATATTTAAATGAGAGAAAAACACTGTGGAAAAGTCAACTTCATTATGAGCACAATATTGCTTATGTTGCAATACATGTCCCCTGTAAAATATAATCTGCCACTTTTCTGGAATCCTGAGAAAATATTTTCTTATGTAATTTGATTAGATTTTGCTGTTTGCTGTGTATGCATCATGATTTATTACAACTTTCTGTAAACTTTCTTCTCTAAAGTAAGGTGTATATTAGGAATGAAAATTATTTGAGTTCTTTCTGGTAATCTGTAAAAACATAGTTTTCAAAATTGAATACAAGTGAACTGTATGAAGTGGATTATTGATTCACAGGGATGAGTAGAGAATGCTTTCTGTTAAGCGTTTCTTGTTGCTTTAGATTTTATACTAATATCTAGAGGCTTTGGGTGGGGTGTTTGTTTGATTAACAGACTCTAATGGAGAGATTGTCATCTGATCTCTAGTTCGAATGCTGGATTTCTGGCAACTCTTCCTAGCCACTATTGCATACAGGATACTAGATTTTATGTACTCAGGGATGGCTGTTGGAATATTTATAGGTATGGTCTATGGTAGTAATGACCTGGACATCAGGCATACTTACCTTCTGAAAGAGATGTACAACTCGCTGTGTGATGTCTGACCACAGGCATAATACTGCCTGGAACTGAGGAGTCTGTTATGAAAATGTCTGGAGTGCTACTGTAAGCACTAAAAGAGAAATGGAAAACTCAGAAAAGTATTAGAAAGGGTTACGTTATTGTAACCAACTAAAAGGGGAATATGTGTTTGCGTTCTGATACTGCACCCACAACTGTAGTATCTGGTAGCCAAATGCTTAAGTGGGCCAAGCTGATCCAGGTATGTATTATGTTTAAGAGATGTTTGGGAGATCTTACTCTTGTGATTATTTATGCAGCAATTTAATTCATGAAAGTGACAAAACTAGTGTTTTCTAGGCTCCCTTGTTATTTCTGCCTTATTTTTTTTTTATGTATTTCAGAGAAATTTCTTAATAGTTCTGATTAATTTCACTACTGGATTGTGAGAAATTCTTAGATGATTTGACCTGTCTTTTTATTTTTTATGTCCTTTTTCTGTCAGTTGCAGATATTAGCAAGACCCTAAGAGGTGCAGAAAACTTGCTATTCAGGAATATGTTTCTGCCAGGTTGTATGGTATGATTATTATCCCCAATGCCATCTTATTTTTATTTCCAAAATATTTCCCCTCTATTTTCCCCTCTTTAATCTAGATGGGAGCTCCGATCTCTAAAAGTAAATTGCTGGGACAGCAATCTGCCTTTTGAAATTCAGCTTCATGTTCAGTACTGAACTTTCCATCTGTGTGCTTAGCTGTTCCAGTCAGAGCCCCAAACTCTGTGTTTTTCACTAATGCTTTGTCAGAGAGCTGTCCTCTTCACAGAGATTGAAATGAGTAATAGTCTTTCGACACTATTGGCAAGTGGCTTTCACGGTCCATGGCGGATCTAATGAACTACAGCTGCAGGGTTGGAAAATCCTGCTTTTGATCGTCTGAAAGGAGACTTCTGAAGTCTCTACTTGGAATCACTGACTTTCTCAGGATTTTCTTTCTCTTGAGAAGAAGATGGGGAAAGCATTTTTGGAGATTCCTTCACAATCTAACTTTCAAAAATCTCAGTTTTATATCAGGGTGGTTTTCTGCAGGAAAAATTGTGAAGTTGACACAAATTATAGACATGCTTGAAAATGGAAATACAGTGAAACAAGCTCATTTACGGAGAGCATGTGTATAAGCAAACTTCCACGCTCTCAACATAGATCCCCTGCAAGATGAGGTTTAATGTTCCTTTTTGCATGACACAGGTGCATTTTTGGTAATTGGTACATGCACAAACAGAAAAGGCATTATTGTCAGACAGGATTGCAGTCCACGTGGCTGTATCTTCAAAGGCCTGGGAACAAAACTGGGCCACATTTTCAAAGAAGCTTGGCAATCAACTTGCCTCCAGCATGCCAAGTTTGAAAATTTGGCTGTTCTCTAGGTGTCTTCATGAGAGCTGGGTTGTAGTGTTTTTTTGTTCTGGGGTTGGGTGGCTGTTGTTTTGTGGTGGTGATGGTTTTATTGTTGAGCAACTGGCCATATTTTCATTGATATACATATATTTCCTATTCTGTTGGAAAGATAGCGCTGGAAACAATTTTGCTTACCAACCATAAAATTTTGAGGTGAATTGATATTTGTTTCCTCCCCCTTGTACATCTTTATTTATATTTTTATTTATTCAGCCTGCCAGCTGAAAAACTTCTCTTCTGAAGTTGGGAAGACAAATAACTTGCCTGTGGCTTGTAGTACAGTTTTAGTTGTATGTGTTACACTCCAGGTTTATTTTCAGAATATAGCTTCATTTAATTGAAAATAGACTGTCATGGAGTTTTGCAAACACTTAGATACTGATCCTTGTAGTAAAGAACAGTCTTACTATGCTTTTTCTCCTGGTTTTGCCTGTTTTTCAGTTTCATATCCACTTTCCATTTTGTTGCTATTCATACCACTATTGTTCACTTCGTCTCCTTCAGGGACACCAACCAGCCTAAACTGTTGTCCTTCTGCTTTAGAACTGAAGTTTTAAGAGCATGCGATCAAACATTTGAGAATATTCCTAGAGACTGAATCTCTTCCAGTAAGTGGCAATGTTGCAAACTGACATGGTAAAAAGTAAATGGGCATGTTGCTAAGAAGTCTAGGTACTTGGAAAGGGAATTTGGATGTGAAATGCTAACACAATTAAGTCACTAGAAAGGATGAGTCCCACTTTTAGAGTGGTGCAGAAAATGGTCCATCTTGCTCTTGATATTCTTGTTTGTAGTGTTTTTAACATATGCATGTATTAAATATGAAATAACACCTCTTTTTAGGTAACATAATGAAACCGTATTAAATAGCTCAATGTTTGTGCCTTCCTGATTGGGCAAGGAAAAACTGTAGTCTGAATGCATTTGCAGTTTGGAAGGAGAAGTTATCATCCAACTGATGGCTATTGAAAGATGCCAAGTATAGGTCAGAAAAAGATATCAGATGCAGCTCTCAGATACTGTTTTGTTTTTAATTTCCAAAGGTTTCAAGCATTGTGTAGCTAACAATTTAAGAAGTCTGAATTATTTTTTATACTTGTGTTAAAACTTTAACACTGAAGTGAGACTTTTGACTTGGAAATATAAGTGCCCTAGGGCTGCTTAAGGCCATGGTCTATGATAAAAGTCATTTTAAGTGCCTGTGAAGAATTCTGATGCTACAATAACTGGGAAATACTAGCATGTGCAGTCTAAATGCAGATGGTATGTGAGTCTTAAAGGCGTATTTTCTCAATTTGTAGTGTCATGCATCATTTGTTATTGGAGTTTACTTGCTCATTGACTACCTGCTTCCATTTTCCTCATAGTGGCAGGTGCATGAGAGGCAGACTTGTTATACAATCTTAAAATCCTTTTGGTGGAAAGTTCCTTTGGAGGATGTGTCTGCTCGGAGCAAGGCTTCTGAGGTTACGTCAGACATCTCGGGGCATCCTTGTGGCTTTTCAGTATCTCCACAGCTGAAGGCTGCACAGCCTACCTCTGCAACTTGTTCCACTCTGACCACGCTCAGTATGGTAAAACTTTTCTTTGTATATACATCATATTTCCTGGACAATAGCTTTTGTTTCTTCTAGTCCTTTCTCTAAGCTGCTTGAAGGAAGAGTCTGGCTCACTCTTCTCTGTAACTGCCCTCTAGGTAGTCAAAGACAGAAATAGCTTGACAGCTATCCTCTTCTTTGTGCTGGACAGCCCTGCTTGCCTCAGCCTCCCCTTACACATTGCCTTTACAGCAATGAGCATGGGCAGTGGCAACCTGAGGCAGGAGATGGCAAGGGAACTGCTTTGTTCTCATCAGGATTCCTTCTCCATCACAGGACAAGGCATCTGTACCCAAGGCAGCTGGGCTGGCGAATTGTTGGAGGATGTCCACTGGAAGTGCTTGGGTGCCGCCTTGCAGGCAGGGTCTCTTGCATATTCTGCTGCTTATCTGGGAGTAGAAACCCAGAATTTTGTAGTTTCGTTCTTAAAAAGAGAACCTCAGTGGAACTTGTCAGCAGAAATGTGTATCAGTTCAGCCTTAAAGCACAGATCAGCAGGAGTCCTAGCATTGAAATGGCAAGGCTGATGTGAATGTGATTGACTTCTGGTATGTTTTTGTGATAAGGGTGTCTGTGCCATGCTTTCACTGTTTTCTGGATTAAATTTGTAATGCTTATGAATCTCAGGATATGGTCTCACCTTTCTGATTCCCCCGCTGCAGAAAGATGTTTGTTTCTTGTCTTCCTTTCCCTTTCCTTTCAGTCATCTCTTGTCTGCCAAGCAGTTATCCAAGAGGAAACTGATCCCAAAGATCATGAGTGCGCAAGAGACTGTGCAGTGCAGCTTTGTGGTTCAGACACCACAATGCAGCTTCTCTACTCTGTCTTTAATTAAACTTGGGTTTTTCTGTTGTTGTAGCTGGAAGCAGTGTGCTGACACAACTCACTCTTGTATAGAACAGATTAAAATGTCAATGTTTTAATGTTCTCGTCTGTGGGAAAAAGAAAATAGTTGGGTGTTTTATTTATAACTTAAAAAGAGACTGTACTATGGAAAAGGTTTACTTGTGCGAGATGGAAAATCATTTCAACAATTAAAGATACAGAGTCCCATTTAATATTAAGAGCCTGTAAAGGACTGAAAAGTTTGAAAGGGTGAAATCTCTTCAGGGAATAGGCTATACTGGGGCATACCAATTTAAAACAAAATTATAAACTTAGTATATTTTTAATCATTCACTCTGTTCTGTTTTCTTTGCATTTGTGGCACAGGGTATATGCATGGGCCTCATGAGCTAATGTACCAAACAGGTGAATGTGCTTGAGGGGTAGAAAAGAATGAAGATACACCCAAAAAGAATGACCGAAAGTCAGTACTGTCTTTGATGCTATGACTAGTTTCTGGAGAAGGAAGCCATATCTATTTCCTAGAGAAGAAATGTTCATGTAAGAATTAAATTACAATTCCATGTATGTTTTCTGCAGATTTGCTTCCTTGGCAGTTTGAAAAGTGACAATGAAACTGATCCAGAGGTGTGGATTATAACCCCATTGTGCAGGACATGCCGAAGCTGGTTCTGAGATAGTGGTGACATTACGATGCAGTGCGGAACTACAAGCTCAAGCCCTTGGAGCACTGCAGCTCTGTCAGCTCGACTGCAACCCAGGCTGTCAGCCGATGGATGCATTGGGAGCCTTGTCTGCTCGACTGCTGCAAGGAATTAGTTTTGTGGGCTGGTGAGGAGCTTGGTTTTCTGGTTTTAGTTGAGCACATTTTGGTATTTTAAAACATTATCTCTGACAGAGAACTGAAGTCAAACACAAAAAGCACCAGAGATTTTTTCCCTGTCTCAATTATCAGTTTATCCTTTTTACCTATAGAAGGGATGGATTTATTGTAGGGTAACCAGGTAAATATAGAAGGTTGTCTGCTGGACTGGGGTTAAGCTGACAGCTGTAATTGCCTACTTTGGAAAAATGCTGCTTTTCTTCAGAAAGTGCCTCCCAGACCTTATTTAGAGATTTGCTTAATTTGGGCTGTCCTATGGGTTAACATCTGTGGAATCTGTATTTCTCTGGCAGTTGTGTCTCCCTTGGATGTAAATTACAGATGCTAACCAATGCCCTTTCCTTTTTTTCTTTAAGAGGAAAAAAAAAAATTAAAATAAGCAAATAAAGAGCTCCCACTGAAGAGTTATGCTAAAAGAGGAGTGCTGTGTGTGCCTCCCCCCTTCCCCACCTCTCATTTAATTTTTTGCAACCATCTCCTACAGCCTTGCTGCTGTGGGATCAATTTGTTGGCAAGGGTTATTCAAACACTAGCAGAATGCATGTTCTTACTGTTCTTGTTGGACTTGGGTGTTGAAGCCAACAATAACAGCTCTCGTGTGGGAACTGATGCTGGGTATTTGAGTCAAACTGTTCTTGGTGGTCTGTACTTTACTACAGTGAAAAAATGTGAGGGGTTTCTTTTCCCATAGTGTTCATTTGTGTTCCTGTTGTTCATTGTTTATATAATCACAGTGCCTGTGGACAGTCAAAACAAACACTTGGTTTTTGTGCTTTCAGCCATTGCTTTGTGTGCTCTTTTTGTAGGTTTGGGGGGTTTGGTGGGATTTCTCCTTCTTCCATTTGTCATAGGTACTGTTTTTTTCTGAGGCAAAACCTGACTGTGGGGACACCTGCTAGGACAAGAAGAGTGCCCTGTCCTAGGACAAGGGGGAGCTGTGGGTATTTTGGGCTCAGCTGTGCTGAGGCTGGTAGTATCGAGGAGATGCTGCAATCTGAGCGTGGTCCTCACCTCAGTAAAATCATACTCTGCTTTTCCAGGAAAATGTTGGGCTATTGAACCATTTAGTGCTGTGCTTTGTAATACCAGTCCAAATATTCAGCAACCACCACAAATTCCTTGCTGGTTGTGCTTTGTTGCTTAAGTGAAAGTCCAGATCTCAGGGATACTTGTGGGACCTGAATGGCTTGAAGCTTTCAGTAATCCTTCCTGTTACCCTCAGGGTACTCTCTGGAAAAAAAAAATGCATCTTTGTACTGTCTTTGGGATATGATGCATCCCCAGATCAGATATGTCACTATTAAATAAAAAGTACAATAAGCCTAAAAGCATTGAGTTTGGTATTTTGAATCACTAGGGACCAATCCCACTGTGTATCTTGTTTGGGCTAATTTACTGAACTATTTAGTTTCTTCTCCTGCGTAACAACTGTTCTACTCCCAGAGTTATTGAAGTTAGTTTTGTCTCTGTGGCTGCCAGGAATAACTTTACTTTGCATGGATAATTAACTGGATTGAGTAACAGAAAAAAAAAATTATTTCCACACTGTGGTAATAATAAATCTGTTACTACTTTTGGCTCTCCATATTATTACCATAGTTGGGTATGTCTTAATGAGGAAGTGGCTTCCTTTTACTAAGTTCAAATACCAGCAAGGAGCCTGCCTCTTGAGCATGGGTGTGGGTTTGTGAGAGTAGAAGGGCAGACAGAGGGTTGTTGGGCCTTTTATTTTTTTTGGGGGGTGGGGAGGTGGCTTTGGTTTGGTTTTGTTTTTTTAAACTAAGCAGTAATTCATGTACACAGTTTTTATTATTTACTGCAAGCTGCAAATTTCCAGCCTTTGAGACAAGGTAAAAATTGGATTTCTGATCATGTCAGGATCAATGATTTTCTGAGATAGGAATCTATTAAGTGAATTTTTTCCTTAGTTTAGAATAAAATAAAAATAAAATATTGAAAATAGGCTTAATATTCAGCTGCTTAAGAATTCTAAAATTGACCCTTTCCTGTTTGGGATACTTGGAGCATTTCTGTTTGGATTATCCCACTCTGTTTTTTTCCAAAATGCACAAAAGATCTCCGTGATGGAAGGGGCCTGCCAAGCTTACCACAGGAGGAAAAAACAGAGGATCAGACATGAAGTTATGGTGCTCATGAGATACTCAGAACTTTTCCTTCTCGTGACAGTTTATCTGATTCTCTTGACCTTCAGAATCCTCCTCTTCCTCCTTTTCCCATCTATTTTCAACACCTATGCTTTGTCTCTTGGTCTGGAATCCCAAGGAGGTATGAAGTTGCTTTCTTTTCAGACATCTCATGCTGTTAACAACTGCTGAGAATACTCTTTTTTTGTTTTTATTTTTGTCTGTGGGGTGGGAGAGTAGCAGTTGAGCCTTTCTAAATAACTAGAGGAAGGCCATTTGTTGTCTTCTTGTGGTGTGAGGAGATAAATAGTTGGACCAGGTGCAGCTCATCTTTCCAGTGAAGCTGATGCAGCTTGTCGTATTAGAATCAGAGAATCATTAGGGTTGGAAAAGACCCCCAAGATCATCTGGTCCAACCACTCCCCATCACCAGTGTCACCCACTAAACCATATCCCTAAGCACCAGGGATGGTGACTCTACCACATCCCTCAGCAACCTGTTCCAATGGCTGACTATGCTTTCTGAGAAGAAATTTCTCCTAATTTCCCACTTAAACCTTCCCTGGCGCAACTTGAGGCCATTCCCTCTTGTCCTATTTCTAGTTATCTGCGTGGAGAGGCTGAGCCTCAGCTCCCCACACCTTCCTTTCAGGAAGTTGCAGAGGGCAATGAGGTCTGCCCTGAGCCTCCTCTTCTCCAGACCCAACAACCCCAGTGCCCTCAGCCGCTCCTCACAGGGCTTGTGTTCTAGACCCTTCATCAGCTTTGTAGCCCTTCTCTGGACATGTTCCAGGACCTCAATGTGTTTCATGTACTGAGGGGCCCAAAGCTGAACACAGCACTCGAGGTGTGGCCTCACCAGAGCAGAGCACAGGGGGATGATCACCTCCCTGCTCCTGCTGGTTGCACTACTCCTGACACAAGCCAGGATGCCGTTGGCCTTCTTGGCCACCTGGACACACTGCTGGCTCATGTTCAGGCGAGCGTCAACCAACACCCCCAGATCCCTTTTTTTCTGGGTAGCAGCTTTTGAGCCACTCTGCCCCAAGCATGTAGTGTTGCATGGGCTTGTACTTGGTTTTGTATACCAAAAAGTGATCTCTTGGGTGGAGCACAGTAATTTGGTTTAAGAGACAAAGTCTTAGCACTGAGACTCTGGTGTGACATGGGGCACTTGTAGTCCCATTGCCTTTTCCATAAACTGAGCCTGATTGTTTTGCCAGATATCTGACATCTTGAATTAATGTATTTGCTAATTTTTGTGTGCATTTGCTGTTGTTCTTTTGTAAAAGTGTGCCAAATAACAATTTCTGCTAGTTGCCCTTCAGCTGATTCCTGTCATCATTATTGTAGCAGTATGCACTGAAGATCCTTGAAAAGGGAAAGTGACATAGTCTAAAGATCAGCCTGAGGAAGTTTTTGCATAAAGGGCAATGCAATGGAAAAGCACGAAGCATTTGGGGAAGAAATGGGCAAAGTACTTTGCTGATAGTGAAAATGAGGAGTGTTAGTTACCTTTGTGCTGACTAACATTTCCTTCTACCAGTCCAGCTTATGTCCTTCCATGTCCTTCCTCTGTGCCTAATCCATCTCTGTTTTCCATCATCCTCTCACCATATAAACCTTATTACTGTAACCACTGTCCTCCTGTCTGCTCCTGCAAAAAATAAGATGCAAAAGTGAAGTCAGCTGTACTTAATAGCGTTAAATAGGTGGTGGGGTTTTAAAAGGGTGGGAGGGAAATGTGTAGCCATAGGATCAGAGGCAAAAGTTCGAAGGCTTTAAAACCAACCACTGAGTTTAGAAAGCATGAAAGATGTTCAAGTTTTTGGTGGTAAATGCTCTTTACCAAAAATAATTTCATTTTATTGAATCACACAAGTGTTTAGTGTGGCAGGAGGAAATGAAGACAGAAAGAGAAATCATCACTGCCCATGCTCTGTTTTTGAAAGAAAAATCAACTTTGTTATGAATCATTTTTGTATAAACAATTTAATGATCAAAGTTTACTTTGATTATCAAAAAGTAGGGTTTTCTTTGTTTTTAAGCTTTTTTTTTTGTATCCTGATTTGAAATGTAAAAATATTTGTTTTTCCTCAAAGAATTGATAACTTATTAGCACAATATTGAGGTTCTGGTACAGTTTAAATTTAATTAATTCCTTTATATACATTATGGTTTCAACTAATTTTTTACAAGGGATTGTGACATAGCAGTTATAAAGTATGCTTTTCTGAGGTTTCTAGCCCAATGCTTTATGCATTAGAAAACCTTTTGTCTTAGCGCTGTGAGCTGAATGAGATAGAAGTCTTGCACAGCAGTGTTGTGTAAATGACCAAAGAAAATTAACTGGGGTAGTACAGGGAACCTTGGAGTGTTTCTCAACTTCTAATGTTTGATTCTGTAAACTTATTGACATGTTGAAGTGTGTTGCCCTGCATTGTCCAGGTGAAAATTGGATATTTGAGGTTTTGCCCCAATCCTCCACCCCCACCCTGTGTTCAGACACTTCAGGGTCACTAACACGATTTTAATACAGGCCTTTTCTGACTGAGCTTGTATGTGTGGCTAAATGTAAAAATGCAGAGTTTATCTTCTCTGCAGAACAACCACAATGAGATAAAGATGAGGAAGGGAATGTAAAACTTCACTACTATTTTAAATAGCTATTGTTACAGAACTGGAGAATGTCTGGAATTGGGCCATTTGTTTTCTCTGCAGTGAACAAAGGTAATGTGATCTAGCAACTGCAAGATAGGATAATTAACATAATGAAACGTGATGTTCTGATGCTAAGATCACCTAAAACTGACAAAGGTGGTGTTGGTAGCGGAAAAGTTACATGCATAAGTTCCTCATTACCAATGTTCTGTGTTATTGGTATAAAGCTTACAACTGCTTTCCCTAAGAAAACAAAATAGGAAAAATATTAAATTGCTGTGTAATATTTCAAGTCTAAGAAATATTTTTAAACTGTCCTAGGTGTCTGTGGAAGGAAGAGATGATTGAAGCTGCAATACAGGAGACTGTCTTCCCTTAGAAAGTGAGCTGGGAGGAGAAATTCAATACTCAGGAATCTTCTGAATACTGAAGGTAAGTACTTGCATCTGTGTCTTGAATGTCACAGTTGTTGTTCTAATTTTTTGGCTAATATAAATACTAATTGTGACATAAGAAGAGGTAAATCGTAAACGCTCCATTCTTACTGGATTAAGAAAACAAACGAGAACTAAATTTAAAATGTGGTGGATGAGAAAAGATGTCTGGATTGGAGAGGGCAAGGGATGTCACTGTCCCAGTGAGCTTTAAACACTTGTGGTCTGAAGTGGTCATGTGGAAGATGGGGTGAATCTCTGGACTCAGTTTACAGCTTGTAGCTAGCAAAGCACAGTAGGAATTCTTGAGGAGGTAAACTGAAGGTAATCTTTTTGTTTTAAGCATATTATATGCAATTCTTAATTACTTTTAATCTTGTTTCTAGCTCTGTCACTGGAAATCTGATCCTTCTGACTCTCTATAAATGTCTTTCTTATTCTTAACCATTAAGCTATCGTGTGTTGGAGATGAGTACAGATAGAAGTGAAAAATTCTGGATACCTGTATTTTTTTGGAGATGTTAAATCTGTGGACACCCTGAGCAGAAACTTGTGTCCTGAGATATAAGGGACTCACTGCTTGTGAAATGTCTCATGTCAAGCTGCAGAAATCAGTCTAAAGTCTGATACTATGAAGTGTGGTTTTGGAGAACACAAATTAGTACCCTTTCTGTGTGAGGTAGGCATCACAGAAACACCTTCCAGCTCTGATCACTCCTTTCAAGTGTCACAGCACTTTAGTTTGTTGGTGTTTTGCAGGTACTGGAAGATTTTCAGGCTACAGCTTGCAAGCTAGTTCTGTATTCTCTATTCAGTGGGGATGACTTGTATTTTGTTTTCTTGTGGTAGCTCTTGCTGATCACTTTGCAGTGATGGGGGAAGATAAAGTGCATGCATGTGTAACTTCACAGGTTTTCTGTAGATTGATCAATAGTTTTGTTGCATCTATAGTACTTGGAGTAGATGTTGTCCCTCAATGACTTTACTCATTAGACAGAGTAGTTTGGGGCACTTAGTCATTTGGTTTAACCCCCTTTCATGCAATATTGCTCCTCTTTTATTGTTGAATACATTAGTGTGTTTTACATGCCAGTAGCTTTCAGCTTTGCCTCATTTTTTGTGAACTGGCTGGTGAAAGGGAAGTGTTTAGCTGGTGACAATGTGAGATTGCATGAGAACTAGACAAGCCCGGGATAATGCTGATAGATTGGAAGAAGCTTATGCAAGGATTTCTAAGGGAGCAGGACAAGCTGCTTGTAACATAAGTTCCTAATTTATTTTTGTTAGTTTTTATTCTGCTTCTGGGTACTTAACAGCTATGGGATGTGTGCTGGTTTCCCATCTGCTCAAAATAAGACAAACGGAATTGTATAGTTGCTTTCATATGTAGACCTCAGTTCAGTTACTCACTTCAGGGCTAGACAATTGAAAAGAGCTGTAGATTTACTAACATCTTGAGGCCATCTGAAGAACATCTGGAAACTGAGGCAAAGTCAGAACACGATGGCCCAATTATGAGTTCAATTTGACACACCCTGGTTTTCTTCACATAGGACTTCAGGGAATTCTCCATACACTTCTTTTGCTTATTTGGGAGCATTTGCACACACCTTTGCCTTTAATGATCTTATTATCTAGGCTTGCTCAGGGAATAAGTTCATTTTAAAACACAAAACAACACGTGAAATTGGCTTCCTTGTCTATGCATTTTTTTCAGTGTTCTCAGTGGACATGCAAAACCTAAAAACACATGCACAAGTTAAAATGCTGAATCTAAACATCATCTAACAGTACAGAGTTCTTTTCCTTTCTGAGTGTGCTTATCCAATTAGTTTCCAGGTCAGCTACAGAGTGGTGTTATACAAAACTAAATATGAGACATCAATATCATAAGATGCTAGGTTTGACTGTATCTGCTCATGCTGGTGTGCTTGCAAATAGGGATAGGAAATACAGATAAGAATTTCTCGTAAAGGTGGAAAAATGAGATTTAGCCCTGCAATGAATATCTTACTATCTAGAATTATTTTAGATCTTTAGATCCTTAATAATCTGCTATAAGGGGATATAGAAGATAAGGGAGACGTGTTGGAGAACTTGCAAGTTTGCTTCCTTTGTTAGGAAACTAACTCTCCTACTGCGTTTCCTTTGGTAGGAAATGTCCTGTGTATCAGGGATGTAATTAAGAACAATGACAACAACAAAAAATAACAAACATTCCCTGAGAAAATGAAAGAAAAACAAATTAAAAATTAAAAATAAAGTATGTAACTTCAAGCAGGATCTTCCAACTAACTAAACTAATGGTAAATAGTTTGTTGTTTTACCACATTTAAATAAAACTGTGGTTTGGAGATGTTCTTTGAAATGACTGAAAGAAATGTATTTTTATGAATGCTTTTGTGTTAATTATCTTCAGATTCCATGATTCTATTCCATCAAACTCTCCTCTATTTGTCCAAATTAAGTGTTCCATGTTTTCTTGATCCTTGACACTTTTCCAGAGCTCTGCTCTTTTCACTTTGCTAATTAATATTTTTAATTCATATTTTTTAGATCTTTAAGCATGTAAGAAAAAATAGTTCATATTTAAAGGAGCACCTGAAAATGTAAATGTCTGCTTTTAGAAAACTATCCATCATGGATAGATTCAGTGTCTGACTCTGAAAAGCAGCTTGTTCTTCTTTATTGCTTTTTTCTTGCATAAACGTTCTCTGGAGAAAGGAGCTACATGCCATCGTGTATTTTTCCAATCTGTATGCTACAGGTGTACCATGTTCTCCTGTCTAAGTATTAGTCTTTAAGAATACAATTAAAATGTTCTTCTTATATTAACAAAGAATAAAAAAACATGTATTTTGATTAAAATCAAAATTTAGAAGTGACTGTCTTACTGCATTTAAGAGAACAAAGACAAAATCTGGGGAGTACTGTTGTCCTTACAAAGTGTACAGTACAAAAGTAAAAATCTCTGTAATAATGAACAGTCTCTTAGCCCTTTTTCTGATTGTGCATTCAATTTTTAGAACACAACACATCTGCAAAACCCTGATTATTCAAGTTAAGTCTGCTAATACTCTTGCTTTTCTTTGACTTTTCTACCTCCTTTTAGTAATCATCCAAAGATCAGAGGTTGATAATCTACCAACACTGAAATGCCATAATGCCTTCTGTTATTTTTATGTACTTGTTCATATGTGTACATGTAACCTGAGGATTTCTGAAAACTTGATGCTGTAGTGTGATTCAAAGAGGGCAACAGTGCACAATTACAGAGCAGTTACCAGGTCTGAATGCGACAGAACAACAGGTGAGAGACCTCAGCTGTTCTGTAATTAGGTAACTCCTGACATTCTATTTTGACTAGATGTTCCTACATGACACTGTCATTGGTTCATGTGATATGTGCAAACAGTGAAGGTCTAAAGGCCAGCTATATATATAAATGTATGTATGTTTAAAGATGCATCTGCATCTTCAGGTATTTCTTTCTGAAAACTAGCTAACTGACTTCAAGTGATTAATTTCTTCTTTTTTGCTGTACTTTGCATTTTGATTTGTGCTGGTTCAGACCTGAGTACTTTTTCCATGCAAGCTTCTGCTTTCCGACAGTGGTTCACGTCTTCCTGGCTACTAGGCATGCTGACTTTGCCTCTAAAAGGACAGTATCAGATGAGCCAAATACCCTGCAGGATGTGCTAAGTTTAGCAAAGCCTGTGCCACAGAGGAACACAACCTAATTATTTATAATCAGTGTAGCCTACACATCTATTTAGTTGTACCATTGTCTTCATCAATCTGAAAATACTTAGAGGTTTGCCAACGTAGGGATGAACATGGGAGAGAGGTCTTTGGGTGATAGATTGGGCGCATAGTCAAATAATCAGACTTTTTAGAGGTTGGTAAAAGATGTATGAAAGCATGTGTGTAGGAAGTGGGGGAGGTAAAGAACAGGATCTTCTCGTAATTGGAATCTGCTTGCTCTCAGTTTTTCATGGCAAAGCAAGTCAGGCCTCTGTGGACTTTCTAAACCAAATGAATTATGGTCTCGAATAGTAATGTGGTATTGCTAATGATTTCATTGCTGACCACAGCTGTTGGCAGGAAGGCTAGCACTATCATTTCATTTCTGATGTATTTTTGAGGCAGTTTGCTTATTAAATTAGTTGACTTTTTTACAGACCATTCAAGCTATAGTTGTAAAGTAATGAATTTGTGAACATGGGTAGTACAAGTTCAGGTTTGTGGGCTTATTCCTTTTTTCCTTGATGTTGATGAGGACAGACATCAGATCATTAAACACAGTGGTTTAGATTATACTTTAGAATCATAGAATTATTAAGGTTGGAAGAGACCTCCAAGATAATCTGATCCAATCATCCCTCTACTACCAATATCACCTATTAAACCATGTCCAAAAGACGACATCCAACCTTTGTTTTTGAATCTGTGAGAAGATCTTGATTTTCACTATGGCAGCTTTTTGTACCTTGCAAGGCTTCAGTAGCGGTATGGTTCAAACTAAGAGTGAGTGTGATCCATAATCTATTAATGCACTGGCAAATTTATGGTGAAGCTCAACTGCAGAAGACAGATTATTTGCTTTTGCTTTCTCTTGAGTTATAATAAGGTTACCTTTACTCAAGTCCTAACTACACTATTTTTTTTAATAGTAAAGGCATATTTGTAAGACAGGTGGCCCTGAAGCTGTCTTGAGCTGTGGGCAAGCTGTTAACAGTCTTGGCATGTAGACTGAGCTCCAGCTAACTTCTGTGTTGTTAGTCTTCTCAATGTTTTTCTTAATTGCTTGTCTCTGCAGAAAAATTCCAGTGAAGCAGATGCTCCCACTTCACTGGGGAAAAATTTATTGTGGGCCTGACATACTGCCCTACAAATGAAGGTGGGTTAGACTTGCTCAAGCCTAGCAGGAAAATGATTGAGACTCCTTTGCAGTCAACCATTAGGGTGATATTCTACAGAGTACTGCTCCCTAAACAAAATAAACTATCTCAAAAGAAATGATTTGATCTGTATAGTCTAAACACTTTTGAAATGAAGACCAGCTTTATGGAGGAATGGTTTTCAGGCTGCTTGGATAAAATACTGATTATTTTCAATATTCCTAGAATTTAATTAACCTTTTTCACAGAGAGGAGAGAGACAAACCAAAGTTATCTGTTTGCAGAAATACTAATTTTC